>NC_143031.1:39960000-40560000 GCF_057628025.1 Oncorhynchus mykiss | reverse complement strand
ATCACAGTAAATATCCTCATTGTTCATGCATCTGGGGAAAAACATTTTGACATGGCGAAGCCAAGCCTGACATACAGTGCATTCGGAAAATATTCAGATTTATAAAAAATAAAAAACAAAAAAAGCTTATTTACATAACTACTCAGACGCTTTGCTATGAGACTCAAAATTGAGCGCAGATGCATCCTGTTTCCATTAATCATCTTTGAGATGTTACTACAACTTTATTGGAGTCCACCTGTGGTAAATACGATTGATTGGGAAAGGCACACACCTGTCTATTTAAGGAGTTGACAGGAAGAGTATTGGATGTTCCAAACATCTTCCATTTAAGAATGATGGCGACCACTGTTTTTGGGGACCTTCAATGCTGCAGAAATGTTTTGGTACCCTTCCCCAGATCTGTGCCTCAACACAATCCTGTCTTGGAGCTCTACGGACATTACCTTTGACCTCATGTTTTGATTTTTGCTCTGGCATGCACTGTCAACTGTGGGACCATATATGGACAGGTGTGTGCCTTTCCAAATCATGTCCAATCAATTGAATTTACCACAGGTGTTCTCCAATCAAGTTGTAGAAACATATCAAGGATGGTCAATGGAAACAGGATGCACCTCAGCTCAATTTTGAGTCGCATAACAATACTTTTG
Source organism: Oncorhynchus mykiss (assembly GCF_057628025.1). Lineage (NCBI taxonomy): Eukaryota > Metazoa > Chordata > Actinopteri > Salmoniformes > Salmonidae > Oncorhynchus > Oncorhynchus mykiss. Next base: position 40,559,347 of record NC_143031.1, on the reverse strand, counting down.
TAAATAAGGTATTTCTCTTTATAAAAACCTGTTTTCACTTTTTCATTATGGGGTATCGTGTGTAGAATGAAGACCATTTTTTAAAAGATCAGTTGGATTAAGTAATAGTAAAATGTATTTTAACTAAAGAGAAGAGAATCGCATCAAAAGTAAAGTGAGCATTGCATTGTGAAAAGCAATTACTTTACATGAAAATGCATTGGAATGTGGAACATGTATTTCTAGATTAAACACTGACTAAATTTGGTGAAAAAGTGACTGTATGATTTTGTGTGTACTTAGTCAATTAAAAATGTGCTTAGAGCTCTGAAACAACTGCCTTGTTGATGATCTGTTGTGAAAATGTACCCCAAAACTCCACCAAAGCAATTAAAAAAAACTGTATTATCATTATTATTTTTCCTGCTAACAGACATTTTTACACTTGGTTACTTGTACATATCTACCTAAACTACCACCAATATCCTTGCACATTGATAAGGTATTGGTACTGACCCTGTATATAGAGTACATTTTTGTGTGTTTTTATTTGTTGTGTGTTTGTATTTTATCTTTTTTTCTTACCTTTGATATCTAATACTGCATTAGAGCTCTCAAGAGAAAACAAGTTAGCATTTCACCCTACTGTTTACACCTGCTGTATCCTGTGCATGTGACAAATAAACTTTGATTTGACACTGCACACACACACACACACACACACACAGTAAATGTTGTGTATGAAAAATGTGGCATAATTGGTCAAGCAGAGCTGTTTTCATTAGTATTCTACTTGGGTTATAAATACTCCACTCCAGCTGCTACAATTAATTGCAGTTTAAAAGTACATTTGCAAATAGATTGTGACATGTTTGCAATGACTAATGAGTCTTAGTGTGCAAGTCTACACACACAGCTGTGGCAGGGAACTTTAGGTTTGGTTTAGAGGGTAGAAGTAGAGATGCAGATCAGGGCCTTGCTTCCCAGATAACTTCAGAACAAAGTTGACTACAAATCAGTGTTGGAAAATGTATCCAATTGTCATACTTGAGTTAAAGTAAAAATACCTTAATAGAAAATTACTCAAGTAAGATTGAAAGACACCCATTAAAATAAAATTCCAAAAGCATTTGGTTTTAAATATACTAAGTATCAAAAGTAAAAGTATACATTATTTCAAATTCCTTATATTTCAGATGGCACCATTTTTTTTGTTTTTCAATGTAGAGATAGCCAGGGGCACACTCCAACACTCAGACAAAATGTAATTTAATTTACAAACGAAGCATGTGTGTTTAGTAGGATGACCAGGGATGTTCTCTTGATAAGTGTGTGAACTTGACAATTCGTCCTGTCCTGCTAAGCATTCAACATGCATCAAGTACTTTTGGGTGTCAGGGAAAATATATGGAATAAAAATTACACAATTTTCTTTAGGAATGAAGTGAAGTAAAAGTTGTAAAAAATATAAATAGTAAGGTACAGATACCCTAAAAAAAAACTACTTAAAGGAAAACTCCACCCAAATGTTTTGCTTGTCAGCAATCAAGTTTCAAGATATGTAACATTCAAAATACAGAAATCATCCCATACAATGCATTTTGTATCATATGATGCAAAACGGGGCATCATATGATGGAAATGCATCATGCAGGGATGATTTCTGTATTTTGAAAGTCACATATCTTGAAAACTTGATTGCTGACAAGCAAAACCTTTTGGCACTATATCAACAATGGACTAATGAAACAAATACCAAAAGATAGTCTTTGGGTGGTGTTTTCCTTTAAGTAGTACTTTAAAGTAATTTTTATTTAAGTACTTTACACCACTGCTACAAATACAAAGTTGCTAAAATTGTTGCAATTCTTACAAACAAGTGAAGAATAAAATTATGTTTCAAAAGAAAAACGAAATGACTGTATTAAAAGATACATAGTCTACATGGATCTATATACTATAGGCTATTTAAATCATATTGAAATCAATTTCATGTTCAACCAATTGAGTTCTACTTTGAGACTAGGCTACTGTCTGTAATTTGTGCCTCAATGTGTTTCATGATGTGTGACAACATGTGCGCAATGATGTGCCCAAACTGTGATTTACTGCATTATTATTGGGTAAGTATAATAAGCCGCCTCAATAGACTATTTGCAGCAATAGGTGTTAATGATTCTAATGATAAGGTGAGATTTGAATGGAGAAAGCTGATCCGAGGGCAGCACTGCTTTTCTTTTGATCCTGTCAGTATCGACACATGGCCTAACAATGCACTTAGCAAATTTTCTCTCTGCATGCTTGTCTGGGAAACACTCTTCAAAAGTTGTCTCGTAAATAACGATGTATCTGCTACAATCATTGTAATGCTTAAGTTACTGGGAAACGAGGCCCAGTTCCATTTCAGAGCTGGTCCGTTAATGTTATAGTGGGGAGAAGAATTGCCTCTGTACCAGTTGTCAAACCGCTATTAGTCCAGAGCAGCAAGATGAATGGGCTTCAACTTCTCTGTCCTTAAAAGAATTGTGCTACATAGGATGTATGGTAGCAATCATTAGTTGGCGTGGATGATGGATTGAGCTAACCATGTCCGTAATAGGAGCTATAAAACAGGCCTCTGCCTGTCGGAGCGCAGGCCCACTCTGCTCTGCCTCACTGGTCCAGCATCCTCTCTGAGATTATATTCCTGAGGTCCAGTACAGATAACACCAAAACCTGGAGTCTGTTGAAAAAACACCATGACAGCAAAAATATACTTTTTTAACAACACCGGACCAACAATAAAGCGATAGTGACAGACAGAGGTGGTCTAAGGTAAAGCCTAGAAAGATAAGATAGTTAGTCAAAACGCCTGCCTCACTCCAAGAGATCTACTGTAGGTGTGTTAATACCAACAATGTGTGGCATCTTTGATTGTTGAATCGGATTGCTGTTACTGTAAATTTCAACAGTAGTCTGTATATCAAGCATAACAAAGCTGAGAAATAGACTCAGTGTCTGCAGAGCGTGACAGCCAGAGGGTGACAGCCATCATTAAAAACAGAAAGCAAAGACAAGGACCCCGTGGGGGATCCCTACTGTTTAGTATGTCTGACTCAATCCTTTACTCATTAATATGATTTGGAGGAACAGTCGGAGTGGAAATGAGCTGTTAGGTTTTGTCAACACGCAGGTGGAAACATTTTAAACAAAGCTCTCATTTCAGCTTACACTACTGCTCTCCTGCTTTAAACCAGTCACTACACTCTTAGAAAAAAAAGGTGCTATCTAGAACCGTAAAGGGTTCTTTGGCTGTCCCCATAGGAGAATCCTTTGAATAACTATTTTTTTCAGGTAGAAGCCTTTTGAGTTCCATGTAGAACCCTTTACACAGAGGGTTCTACGTGGAACCCAAAAGAGTTCTACATGGAACCAAAAAAGGTTCTACCTGGAATAAAAAGGGTTATACTATGGGGACAGCAGAAGAGTGTACCTCTTCCGTTCCTGCTCCCCCAGACACAGGACTAAAAGGCACAGTGTAGCGTGCTGCTCCTGAGACAACCACTTTTGGGGCTGAGTGTGCAGACACTCAACCTGGTCTCAGAGCATTTTGTATTATTCTGTACGTAAGTCCCAGATGCTCTATATACTATGATATGTTACATTTTGCATGGTATGTATTAATTTGTGGATGTTTCGAATTACAATTTGTATGATATGTGCCAAATTTGCAAAATGTACATGTTACGAATTTGCCAAACGTTTGATATGTTACGAATTCTGATTTGTTGTGGCTGATGTTAGCTAGGTGGCTAAGTGGCTAATGCTGACATTAGCTAGCTGGCTAACTTCAGCTAGGTTAGGGGATATGGATAAGGTTAGGGCTACTTTTAGGAGTTAGATTAAAGGGTTAAGGTTATGGTTAGCGGAAGGCTTAGCTTAAAAGGTTAAGGTTAGGGTCCAAAGCACCTCTCACTCACATGGCTCTCTCAGATATCTCAATTCTTATTAGCCAAAGCCCATCATGAGATTGGGTCCTTCTCACAGTGAAGACAGACACATTGGGGACGCAATTGCGCGCATCCGAGGTGCATATTGAAGATGTTAGAAGGAAGAACTGTCCACATTTACTTTTTGTCAACCAACAAGATGAGTAGGCCTAACGAACAGAAAAAGCATTAGCGTATGTCAATCTACAATCCCTCATAGTACAAAAGAGACCTATTAGCATCAAAAAAGTGTTTAAAAGCAATGAGGGTGATGCAACAGATCAGAACGTTTAGTTTAAAACATTGATAAACTATTAGGCTATTTCTTCACATTATAAGCGCAGCAACGCACACCTGGCAGTAGGCTACAAGCGCATCATGTTCCAAAATGCAATCAATTAGCGGGAAATCACCATTCTCAAAAGTGACCGCAAATGTAATTATGCATGTAATGCTTTATTATAAAGGTGTATTTTTATGGTGAAAATTATCTTCACCAAATTTGAAATTCACTGTTGCCTATGTATAGCAGTTAGGCTCTACACCGGTTGTAAAGCAGATTAATGTGCTTAATTTTGAGAAGTTATTTGGCTACTTTAGTTGTGATACAAACCTTATCAAAACATACAGGGGTAGGCTATATGAGGTTTATGTCTATGATTTGAACAATTCACAATTCACACGCTGGCCATCATTCAATAGTTATAATATGTCATTCACAAGTGACAGGCTAATAGTGTCACCCATCAAAAGTGGATAAATAAATAAAGTAGGCCTAGCCTATAGAAAGCTGACGGGATTCTCCTCTTTTTAAAAGAGGCCACCAAAACTCTGTTTTCTCATGTAATTCCATAGCCTTTAGAAATGCTGTACAACATCAGCTCATGGGCTCTCATGAAGTGTTTGATTTCGATTTTCGACCACATTTGCATTCATGTCAGAGTGATTAGAGGGACAATAGATTGCTGAGTACCAGGCAGTTAGCAAGTTTGGTAGACCACCGTCAGCAGCATCAGCTTCCGTGTCTAAACTGTCACATGGAATTTGACTGTGATTATGACTCGTCACCACCGGTGTGGCGGTAATACGGTCACAGTAACAGTCCTATGTTAGGGGAAGGGGAAGGGTTAGCTAATATGCTAAGTAGTTGCAAAGTAGCTCAAAAGTAGTAAGTAGTTGCAAAGTTTCTAATTATCTAAAATAGCCTAAAGTAACCTTCTGTCTAATGTAACCATACCAAACATTATATATCATACATTTACTATGTTACATCTAGTCTATGAGACCAGGCTGAGAGACTGAGCACCAGAGCATTAGGCTGTCGATAAATGGTTAAGCATTACAGAAACCATTCAAACGGTATAATCACTGCTTTTTAAATACCTCTCTCATCATGGATGCATATGAAAGTCAACATTAAAGCTAACAGTTTTACAGCCCACAACTTAATTTCAAGCCCTCTCCCTCCCTACCATAAGTTATTTGGATATTAGTGCTGAAGCAAAGGACGCACTCCCACAGCAGTCTAACTCAATAAGACTGACAAGGGCATGGGGTTTTAGTGTCTGCCGATTTACTAAGGATCCACTTTAGCTGTTGTGTACTATACATCATTGTACTTTTTAACACTGTTGTGCTATGGTATACTTTGCAGGAAGTTGTTATGTTTCTTCTTGATGTACTACATGTGGTTGTAGTGTGCAGCAGCCATGATTTATCACAAATGCCCTCATAAACCTGTACATAACTCTCCGGGCAGTAATAGGGTGTTAAATTATCATCTTACCTGGCTGCCTCAGTGGATCAACAACCGCTTAGGGTACCAAGAGTACACAGAAACATTTGTCATCCAGAGACTATCATGTATTGTTTGCATTACTGCTATAGGAACAGCACAGAACCAATAAAGATAAAATTATTTGTTACACACTGCATTCAAAAGCCCATACTGTAGATACAGTGCATTTGTAAAGTCTGAGGTCCTGAGCGCTCTGGAGCAGGTTTTCATCAAGGACGTCTTTGTACTTTGCTCCGTTCATCTTTCCCTCGATCCTGACTAGTCTCCCAGTCCCTGTCGCTGAAAAACATCCTCACAGCATGATGTATCACCACCATGCATCACCGTAGGGATGTGCCAGGTTTCCTCCAGACGTGACGCTTGGCGTTCAGGCCAAAGAGTTCAACTTTGGTTTCATCAGACCAGAGAATCTTGTTTCTCATGGTCTGAGTCCTTTAGGTGCCTTTGGCAAACTCCAAGCGGACTGTCATGTGCTTTTTACTGTTGAGTGACTTCCGTCTGGCCACTCCACCATAAAGGCTTGATTGGTGGAGTGCTGCAGAGATGGTTGTGCTTCTGGAAGGTTCTCCCATCTCCACAGAGTCTAAATATGGGGTTTTGGTTTTGGCATTATAGAGTATTGTTTGTAGATTGATGAGGAAAACATTGAATGTAATCAATTTTAGAATAAGTATTTGTCTGAATACTTTCCGAATGCACTGTATCTCCCATAGGCTAACAACAGACTCTCTTTAACTTTTTTGGGATAGGGGGCAGCATTCAGAATTTTGAATGAAAAGCGTGTCCAAAGTAAACTGCTTGCTACTCAGGCCCAGAAGCTAGGATATGCATATAATTGGTAGATTTGGATAGAAAACACTCTAAAGTTTCCAAAACTGTTAAAACAATGTCTGAGTATAACAGAACTGAAATGGCATGCACAAACCTGAGGAAAATCCATCCAGGAAGTGCTATTCTTTTGAAATAGGTGTTTTTCCATTGAAAGCCTATCCACCATTTAAAGGGATATGACCCAGATTCCATTCCCTATGGCTTCCACTAGCCATGAACAGTCTTTAGACATTGTTTCAGTCCTTTGTTCTGAAAAATGATGGAGAATGAGCAGTTTCAATGAGAGGCCAGTGGAAAGTCCTGTTTGGTGTGTAATCCCGAGAGTGCGCCTTTCTTGTTTTTCTTTTATGTTGACGACGCTATTGTCCTGTTGAAATATTATCGATGATTTAGGCTAAAAACAACCTGAGGATTGATTATAACCATCGTTTGACATGTTTCTACAAACTTTACGGATACTATTTGGAATTTTTGTCTGCCTCTTGTGACCGCATTTGAGCCATTGGATTACTGAACAAAACACGCCAACAAAATTGAGGTTTTTGGATATAAAGAGGGACTTTGTCGAACAAAACAAACATTTATTGTGTAACTGGGAGTCTTGTGAGTGCAGCCATTTGAAGAACATCAAAGGTAAGTGATTAATTTTATTGCTATTTCTGACTTTTGTGACTAATCTACTTGGCCGCTAACTGTTTGTAATGTTTTGTGTACTGAGCGAGGTCCTCAGATAATCAAATGGTTTTCTTTCGCTGTAAAGCCTTTTTGAAATCTGACACGGCAGCTGGATTAACAACAAGTTAAGCTTTATTTTGATGTATTGCGCTTGTGATTTCATGAAAGTTAAATATTAATAGTAATTTAATTTGAATTTGGCGCTCTGCCATCAGCGTCCCACTGATCCTTAAGAAGTTTTAAGCATAGAGCAATAGTTTTTTTTTAAGGCTTGTCTATTTGTATTTGGTTCTGACCTTTTAACAGGATATTGAAGTCCAACTAACTAAGTTTTTCCCTGCAGCTTTTGAAAGGTTTTGAACTATTATTAACCAAATACCAATCAAATGTCAATACATCAAACTTAAATTACAAACCACACCCTGAAGAAAGGCCTCAGGGCTGGGTGTGCTAACATAGGTTCTAATCAAATGAACACGTGGATTTCTCCCGCACCAATATGTCCGCCATAATGAAGCAGGAAGCTCTCTACAGTAAATCAATGAGGCGCAGAGTGAGAGTCCAGCCGCCCTAGGTCATCCATTCAATTCCTAGTTTATCGCTGGCTCCACTGAGCCCAGTTATTGCCATTATCATACCACCATTTCCATCTCTGTTGAGCCTGTACAGTGTGTATGCTGCAGGCAAAGACTTAATGTGTGGAGCCAATCCCTTAAGAATTAAATTACATGCGGCCTCCATTCCATTGTACGTCGTCGTATAGGGCCATAAAGCCTGATTGTTTTGCTATTACAAGTAATGGCTCCACAGTGAATGCAGTCAGGCATATTAGCTGATGGTAGGGCCTCAGGCAACAGATGTTGAGGTAATGTCCTTGATTATTCTGCCCTGGAAGAGAGGAAAAATGGGATGAAAAGTGCAGGGAACGACTGGAAGTGTGATCCTAATCTCTGCCCTTAGTGACAGCTGTCCTGGGAGTTCGAATGACATCCTATCTCATCAATCACAATTGCTGTTTCATCAGTCAAGGGTCAATAGGTATTGATGCACAGAGCCAAAGTGGATAAAGGATTATTACTAGTGGCAATGGTGGCTAGTCGTAGGTTTGACCACCACTTTGGCATTAGGCTACAATAATCACATGCCTTTGGAATGGCATGTCACTGAGTAAAATAGTCTAATAAACTCAATATTGACCTGACCTCTAACCTATTATGGCAGGTTGAATTTGTAATCTGTCATGTATTGCATATTGAATTACTTATTAAGTACGGCAAATCAATGGTATGGATGATGACGACAATGATTACAAATCATTACTGATTCATGGCAACCAATCAGCAGTTTCAAAATAAAGAAAGTTGCACACTCCATGTATAATCTCCCAGCAATTTAATGGGTATTTACCAACGTTTCGGCATCAAGGTGCCTTCATCAACTAATCAGCAGTAATCACAGGTGCAGGGCAGCCTACAGCATCAGTGGTAATGTAATTGGGTGCTCAGGAGAGTCACTCTACTAATGCCGTGGAAAATTACATAATTAGTCATGCTATCCCTTGTTTTGCTGCTTAAAGAATAGTCTCCTGTGATATGCTAGTGCTTTTTCTAACCTGATACAAACGTGTCTTTATGTGACTTAGTCATAATACTGGGCGTAGAGCTAAGATCCGTTAGGTGCGACCGCAGCATGTGAGATATCCCGTGAGTTTACTATCTACAGAAAGTAAGCTGTGTGGACCCTTGCAGGAAGGAGCACATTATGGTGAGAACTGTGCCAACACGCAGCTATACGGTTCAGCCCTTGTATTATCAGCCTTGGGCTATCTTAATCTGCACAGACCAATCGCCTTTTACACTATGTTCCGCCCCTGTTCTACACATCTGCTAAACTGCCACATAGACAAAAGAGGTTGTGATTTTTCTATAAAAGCAGAGACACGACTATGTTTGTTAAGCTTTCAACTCTGAACCATTCTTGGTAATGGTTGATTGCTTCATTTTTGCAAATCTTATAATAAAGGTGTTGCAAAAGGAATATACAGTCTCTCTCTTCCTATAGAATTGCTACCACAATTTGGCGATGAGGATGGGATGGCTAACTCCGCTTGCTGATTGCTCCTGAGGAGACCGAGGTTAACTGCGCGCAAGGGAGCCCACACTCTAACTAAAATAGAGCAGAAAGGGACCCGCCTCGGACCGGCAGGGAGCGTCAGTGAGTGGATACGCCATTGCAGACAGATAAAATAAATTATAGGGTGAGACTGATTTTCTTTTAAACATCATAGAAAATCCTGTTCTGGCAACAGGTTGTGCACGTTAGGTCTTTTGTTGGAGCAAAAGATACCACTAGTTGTAGCAGAGTTATTTCTGAATAGCGGATGTCCTAGAATCTTTCATTAGGAAATCTTACAATAAAACAAAGATATATTTAATTAAAGAAGTCATTTTAGGGCAAACATCCTGTTGAAGTAGGGTGGGATCTTTTTGTTGAAGCAGAGAAGTGGCCATGGGACAACATGACACGGTTACGAGTAATGTGATCCCAGGGCACAATTCTGAGATAGAAATAAGAAAATATTCCTGCAGGTTAGAAAAATATTGTAAAGGAAAATTAATGAATCAGTGTAGTGGTAAAACAGTTGGTTATGATTGGGAAACCAGCTATGAATGTAAAACCTACATTGCATATTTGCTTAAGAGAAACTACCATGTGGGTATAAAATAAAATATTACATAAAATAATTAAGAATATATAAATATATATATATATCAGTTGAAGTCTGAAATTTACATACACTTAGGCTGTAGTCATTAAAACTCGTTTTTCAACCACTCCGCATATTTAACAAACTATAGTTTTGGCAAGTCGGTTATCTACTTTGTGCATGACAAGTAATTTTCCCAACAATTGTTTACAGACAGATTATTTCAGTTATAATTCAGTGTATCACAATTCCAGTGGGTCAGAAGTTTACATACACTAAATTGACTGTGCCTTTAAACAGATTGGAAAATTCCAGAAAATGATGTCATGGCTTCAGAAACTTCCATAATTTGAGTCAATTGGAGGTGTACCTGTGGATGTATTTCAAGGCATACCTTCAAACTCAGTGCCTTTTTGCTTGACATCATGGAAAAATCAAAAGAAATCAGCCAAGACTGATTGTAGACTTCCACAAGTCTGGTTGATCCTTGGGAGCAATTTCCAAATGCCTGAAGAAACCACGTTCATCTGTAGAAACAATAGTACGCAAGTATAAACACCATGGGACCACGTAGCAGTCATATTGCCCAGGAAGGAGACGTGTTCTGTCTCCTACAGGCATGTACTTTGGTGTGAAAAGTGCAAATCAATCACAGAACAACAGCAAAGGACCTTGTAAAAATGCTGGAGGAAACAGGTACAAACATATCTATATCCACAGTAAAACGAGTCCTATATCGACATAACCTGAATGGCCGCTCAGCAAGGAAGAAGCCACTGCTCCAATACCGCCATAAAAAAAGCCAGACTACAGTTTGCAACTGCACATGGGGACAAAGATTGTACTTTTTGGAGAAATGTCCTCTGCTCTGATGAAACAAAAATTGAACTGCTTGGCCATAATGACCATTGTTAAGTTTGGAGGAAAACGGGGGAGGTGTAGCGGCCGTGGTTGGTGGAAGAAGGTGGGGACCAAGGTGCAGTGTGGTAAGTGTCCATATTGATAATTTATTATCACGAGAACACTAAACAACATAAGGAGAATGAACGAAATGAAACAGTCCTGTCTGGTGAAGACACAAAACAGAAAACAGAAAATAATCACCCACCAAACACAATAGAAAACAGGCTCCCTAAATATGGTTCTCAATCAGGGACAACGATTGACAGCTGCCTCTGATTGAGAACCATACCAGGTCAAACACAGAAATAGCAAATCATAGAAACACTAACACAGACAACCCACCCAACTCACGCCCTGACCATACTAAAACATAACAAAAGAACTAAGGTCAGAACGTGACAGGATGCTGGCAAGCCGAAGAACACTATCCCAACCGTGAAGCATGGGGGTGGCAGCATCATGTTGTATAAGTGCTTTGCTGCAGGAGGTGCTGGTGTACTTCACAAAATAAATGGCATCATGAGGGAGGAAAATTATGTGGATATATTGAAGCAACATCTCAAGACATCAGTCAGAAAGTTAAAGCTTGGTCGCAAATGGGTCTTCTAAATGGACAATGACCCCAAGCATACTTCCAAAGTTGTGGCAAAATGGCTTAAGGACAACAAAGTCAAGGTATTGGAGTGGCAATCACAAAGCCCTGACCTCAATCCCATATAAATTTTGTGGGCAGAACTGAAAAAGAGTGTACGAGCAAGGAGGCCTACAAACCTGACTCAGTTACACCAGCTCTGTCAGGAGGAATGGGACAAAATCCACCCAACTTTTAGTGGGAAACGTTTGACCCAAGTTAAACAATTTAAAGGCAATGCTACCAAATACTAATTGAGTGTTTGTAAACTTCTGACCTACTGGGAATGTGATGAAAGAAATAAAATCTTAAATACATAATTCTCTCTACTATTATTCTGACATTTCACATTCTTAAAATAAAGTGGTGATCCTAGCTGACCTAAGAAAGGGAATTTTTACTCGGATTAAATGTCAGAAATTCTGAAAAACTGAGTTTAAATGTATTTGGCTAAGGTGTATATACACTTCTGACTTCAACTGTACATATAAAAACAATTTTAAGAAGTACATTTCGCTAGAAAGTGTCCAAATCCAAGTAAGCAGCTGTAGATACTCTAGAGAGAGCAAATCTGCCATCACATCTGTCAGCTCAGGCTGCAGATTTGTTTGCACTGACAAGGGCATGCATTCTAGCTAAGGATAAAACTTTTACGATTTATACTGATAGCATATACCCATTTTGGGTGTTGCACGATTTTGGAACATTGTGTCAGCATCGTGGGTTCCTTACCTCATCTGGTAAGATGATTTTACATTCTAAACTGATTGCGAACCTGATGGAAGCGATTATTTTGCCAACATCCATTTTTGTCTGCAAGTGCCAAGCTCACACTAATGCATCTTATCCTATCTCTAAAGGGAATGCTATGGCTGATATGGCTGCAAAAGTAGCTGCCATGTTGATTGTTTCCCCCACTCTCCAAAAAAGTGTTTGATTTGTATGACTAACAATGCAGGCAGAGGCATTCCGATGCCTATGTCAGGACATTTGAGCTCATAATGATGGACTTCATTGAGCTTACTCCATGCCAGGGGAATAAGTACTGCCTGGTTGTGGTTGATGCCTTCTCCAAATGGGTAGAAGCATGCCACATAAATGGCTGTAGCAAAGAACCTGCTAAGGGAAATCATCCCTAGTTGGGGTCTGCCGGCCAAATTAATGTCAGACAACGGCTCTCATTTTGTAAATAGTGTTACTCAGAACATCTCTGAAAGTTTGCAGATTGACCTACGAACACATTGTAGATATCATCCAGCCAATAACAGTCTTGTTGAGAGAGCCAACGAAACACTGAAAATTAAATTGACTTAACTGATGACTGAGACCGGATTGCCATGGGTAACATTAATGCCTCTGGCTCTGATGTACATGCGTGGACTCGCACATCGTACCACTGGTTTAGCACCTCATGAAATACTCAAAGGAAGACCCATGAGAATGCTTAACACTCCATTCCCACAGAACAGGTTGACATTGATGGGTTGCGAGGATCAAATGGTAAGCTACTGCGAGGATGTACCAGCTGATGTCCTGTCGTAGGCAACCCCAGATTCCAAGGGAGGACCAGGACCGGACTCTACGCATCATGTTTGTTGATTTTGTGGTCAGTCTTCTCATTGCAGCTGTTGTATGTGCCCTGGGAGGAGCATAACAGTCCAGAGCGAGAACTGGCCACAATGCAACTGAAGTATACAGCACCAGCATAGTCCCACGGTGGGACTTAAATAACAGCCGCTCCAGCTCAAGCCAACGGCAGGCTCAGGACCTGAGTCCAGCAAACAATAGCCACACTGATATCAGAAGAAGCAGGAGATCGATGCATCCACTTGACGAGCATCACAGCCTGAATCACAAGGTGAAACACTTGGTGGTCACTGCTTCATCAGGATTGGTGAGTCCCCTGCAGGACGGTTCAGCTAACGTAGGCTAATGCGTTAGCATGAGGTTGTAAGTAGCAAGAACATTTCCCAGCACATAGACATTCTGATATTGGCAAAAAGCTTAAATTCTTGTTAAATTAATCTAACTGCACTGTCCAATTTACAGTAGCTATTACAGTGAAATAATACCACACTATTTATTGTTTGAGGAGAGTGCACAGTTTTGAACATGAAGAGTTATTAATGAACAAATAAGGCACATTTGGGCAGCTTTGATACAACATTTTGAAAATAAATTCAATGGTTCATTGAATCAGACTAAAACTTTGCACATACCCTACTGTCATCTAGTGGCCAATATCTAAATTGCACCTGGGCTGGAATAATACATTATGGCCTTTCTCTTGAATTTCAAAGATGATGGTAAAAAAAATAATAATAATTAAAACTTTTTTTTCTTTGTATTATCTTTTACCAGATCTAATGTGTCATATTCTCCTACATTCCTTTCACATTTCCAAAAACTTTAAAGTGTTTATTTTCAAAAGGTACCAAGAAAATGCATATCTTTGCATCAGGGCCTGAGCTACAGGCAGTTAGATTTGGGTATGTCATTTTAGGTGAACATTTTAAAAAGGGGGCGTTTTGTATTTTTTTTGTACCATCATCTTTGAAATAAAAGAGAAAGGCCATAATGTATTATTCCAGCCCAGGTTCCAATTAGATTGGTCACTAGATGGCAGCAGTTCATGCGTAAAGTTTTAGACTGATCCAATGAACCATTACATTTCTGTTCAATGCTATGCTAGGCTATCGATAAATTTACACAAATGCTTGTCTTGCTTTGGCTGTAAAGTATAATTTCAAAATCTGAGATGACAGGGTGATTAACAAAAGGCTAAGCTCTGTTTCAATATATTTCACTTGTGATTTCATGAATATGAATATTTTCTAGTAATATTTGTTGTCCGTTGCGTTATGCTAATTAGTGTCAGTTGATGACAATTCTCCCAGATCTGGGAGAGGAAGTTCCAAGAGGTTTTAAACAACTCGCTTTGAGGACAATATAGAGCCACTGACCTGGCCCGCTGCCAAAGCCTGTGGGCTCTCCTTCACCATGGCCAACGTGAGTAAAACGTTTAAACGCCTTAGCCCTCGCAAGGCTGCCGGCCCAGACGGCATCCCTAGCGACGTCCTCAGAGCATGCTGTCTGGTGTGTTTACGGACATATTCCATCAATCCCTATCCACGTCTACTCTGCCCATGTGCTTCAAGATGGCCACAATTGTTCCTGTTCCCAAGAAACCTAAGGTAACTGAACTAAATGACTATCACCTCGTAGCACCCACTTCTGTCATAATGAAGTGCTTTGAGAGACTAGTCAAGGATCATATCACCTCCACCCTACCTGATACTACTTGACCCACTCCAATTTGATTACCGCCCCAATAGGTCCACAAACGACGCAATCGCTATCAAACTGCACACTGCCCAATCCCATCTGGACAAGAAGAATACCTATGTAAAAATGCTGTTCATTGACTACTGCTCAGCATTTAACACCATAGTACCCCCCAAACTCATCATTAAGCTCAAAACCCTGGGTCTCGACCCCGCCCTGTGCAACTGGGTCCTGGACTTCCTGATGTGCCGCCCCCAGGTAACAACATCTCCACCCTGCTGATCCTCAACACTGTGGCCCCACAAGGGTGCGTTCTCAGCCCTCTCCTGTACTCCCTGTTTACCCACGACTGCGTGGCCATGCACGCCTCCAACTCAATCATCAAGTTTGCAGATGACACTACAGTCGTAGGCTTGATTACCAACAACGACGAGACGGACTACAGGAAGGAGGTGAGGGCCCTCGGAGTGTGGTGTCAGGAAAATAACCTCTCAATCAACATCAACAAAACAAAGGAGATAATCGTGGACTTCAGGAAACAGCAGAGGGAGAATCCCCTACCCACATCAACAGGACAGTAGTGGAGAAGGTGGATCGTTTTAAGTTCCTCGGCGTACACATCACGGACAAACTGAAATGGTCCACCCACACAGACAGCGTGGTGAAGAAGGCGCCACAGCGCGTCTTCAACCTCAGGAGGCTTGTCACCTAAAACACTCACAAACTTTTACAGATGCAAAATCGAGAGCGTCATGCCGGGCTGTATCACCGCCTGGTACGGAAACTGCTCCGCCCACAACCACAAGGCTCTCCAGAGGGTAGTGAGGTCTGCACAACGCATCACCGGGGGAAAACTACCTGCCCTCAAGGACACCTACACCACCCAATTTCACAGGAAGGCCAAAAAGATAATCAAGGACAACAACCACCTGGGCCACTGCCTGTTCACCCTGCTATAATCCAGAAGGCGAGGATAGTACAGGTGCATCAAAGCTGGGACCGAGAGACTGTTAAACAGCCATCACTAACATAGAGTGGCTGCTGCCAACATATAGACTCAAATCTCTGGCAACTTTAACTTCTTGGATATAGGGGGCGCTCTTTTAATTTTTGGATGAAAAACGTTCCCGTTTTAAACAAGATATTTTGTCTCGAAAAGATGCTCGACTATGCATATAATGACAGCTTTGGAAAGAAAACACCCTGACGTTTCCAAAACTGCAAAGATATTAACTGTGCGTGCCACAGAACTGATGTTACAGGCGAAACCCAGATAAAAATCCAATCAGGAAGTGCCGCATTTTTTGAAACCGCCTCATGCCAATGACTCCTTATGTGGCTGTGAAGGAGCTAGGAGTCAGCTTACGTTTTCCACGTTTTCCCCAAGGTGTCTACAGCATTGTGACGTATTTGTAGGCATATCATTAGAAGATTGACCATAAGAGACTACATCTACCAGGTGGTCGCTTGGTGTCCTCCGTTGCAATTATTGCGTAATCTCCAGCTGTAGTATTTTTCAGTTTGCTTCTGATGAGAAGCCAACTGCCACCACTGATAGATTATCGAATAGATATGTGAAAAACACCTTGAGGATTGATTCTAAACAACGTTTGCCATGTTTCTGTTGATATTATGGAGCTAATTTGGAAAAAAGTTTGGCGTTGTAAGTGACTGCATTTTCCGGTCTTTTTCTTAGCCAAACGTGAAGAACAAAATGGAGCTATTTCGTCTACACAAATAATCTTTTTGGAAAAAATGAACATTTGCTATCTAACTAAGAGTCTCGTCATTGAAAACATCCGAAGTTCTTCAAAGGTAAATGATTTTATTTGAATGCTTTTCTTGTTTTTGTGAAAATGTTGCCTGCTGAATGCTAGGCTTAATGCTATGCTAGGCTATCAATACTCTTACACAAATGCTTGTGTAGCTTTGGTTGAAAAGCATATTTTGAAAATCTGAGATGACAGTGTTGTTAACAAAAGGCTAAGCTTGTGTTTGAATATATTTATTTCATTTCACTTGCGATTTTCATGAATAGGAAACGTTGCGTTATGGTAATGAGCTTGAGGCTATGATTACGCTCCCGGATACGGGATTGCTCGACGCTAGAGGTTAATACATTTAATAAATGGATTTAATAAAGGTATCACTAGTCACTTTAGATAACGCCACTTTAATAATATATAATCTATATAATCTACTGTATTCTATACCATCTACTGCATCGCTCATCCATATATTTATATGAACATATTCTTATTCATCCCTTTAAATTTGTGTGTATACGGTAGTTGTTGTGAATTTGTTAGATTACTTGTTAGATATTACTGCACTGTCAGAACTACAAGCACAAGCATTTCTCTACACTAGCATTAACATCTGCTAACCAGGTGTATGTTACCAATACCATTTGATTTGATCAAATGAAACTTCATGAAGTAAACCTTCACAGGGTAAAACTTTTAGGGGAAAATGCATTAATGGTGATTTGCCATCAGCAAAACATATGAGAGGTGGATTTGATTGTGCACATTGGTGCACCATAATTATTTTAGAACCCAGACATCGTGTACCAGAGCCTATTCTAATCCAACCCCGGCAAACTCCATTCCTGAACCTGCCATTGTCACAACCCAAGTAATATCTCCATAACACAATTCAATGAATCCTATCTGAGAATGCAAACGTGTTAATTACAATATCTTCTCAAATAGGATGTAGCTGGATAAATGGAACATGCGCTTCTAGCATTCCCATTAAACTGAATGTGGGGTACACCACTATTCAGGCAGAAGCAGACATTCACTCTCCACATCAATATGCCTCAGTCATCATTCCTGTCTCATTTCCAACCAGAGCCAGTCTCTTAATGTTTGTCTTGAAAAATGGGCCACTCGAGATAGGCCTCCTGTCCAATTTCCATTAACAAACTGGCAGCAGAGAATATGACTTGGGAAGACTGCAAGAGCTTGTCTGGATCATTCCATGCATGGTTCGTTACACAGTATGGCTGGTAAAGGCTTACCCATTCAGTATTATTCAGGCCCTGTAACTGTAGTAAAAACCAGTGTGTTTCTTTCTCCAGTTTTCTGTCAGCCTCTGTGACAGCTGTGTTTTATCTCTTCAACAGGCTGAAACAGCAGCTGCAGCTGAATGTACTGAAGGCCACTCCAGAGAATGTGCTGTAGTTTTACTGGTTGAATAATGTAGCTTTGGCATAAGCCTCATTTAGGGGAGGGGAACATCTGCAGTTTCCTCAGAACTCTATGTATTATCTAGAGTGTAGCAGTGGGAATCAGAAATGAAAGACAACCAGGGATCTGATAATCATCTTGAACACATGCACCAGACTACAGTGCATCTACTGTCCCAGTGATATCTTGTAGCCTGTCCCCTGTTCCAGATTTCAGGCCTCCACATCAATATATCTCAGCCACGTTTACTGATCATTATTCGATCTGTGGTGAAGGCATATCTTTATTTACCAACAAATTGGACAGGGTGCTGTGTTTTTGGTCAACTAAATCTCTATTGTTGTAATGCATAAAACCAACTCCTCCATTCCAAGCAGATTAAGACGGGATTGAAGTAGCATTTCACAATTGAATGACGTTCCAATTTAGTCAAGACGATCCTCGAAACATGAAACGTTTTTGGTGCGGATTATTTCCTTGGTATGGGGCATCAGAAAATGGCCATGATTTCGATCAATTAGGATATCATTTAGAATCTTTGTTAAATTTAACTGAATGTTTTTACCTTGGTATTATGGATTATCATAGTCTTCATCAGACATGTAATCAGACATAGGAAATAAATCAGGTAAATAGAGTTCTGAGGTGTCTCCTTCAGGGGTCAGTAATGGCATGGCAAGAATAGTCTCAACGGCTTTGCTGAACAATTTATAATTTATAATAAGCATTATTGTAAATAAGATCACTAAGCCATAAATTAACCAGTGAAATATTGTAGCTCCCATAACTCCAAATAATGACTGAACCCATCCAAACGGATTCCAATTGTTGTCTGAGCTCTTTCAGATGTTCCACTGCAATATTCAAGTTACCGTCACCCCAGGATATGAATGTACAGCAATGGTCACCTATAATTTGGCATACTCCCCCCTCCCATTGCTACCAACATGTTAACCAGTTGCGACGAGCAAACCCGTATCCGGGATCCTATTTATAGCCGCAAGCTCATTAGCATAACGCAACGTTAACTATTCATGAAAATCGCAAATTAAATGAAATAAATATGCTAGCTCTGAAGCTTAGCCTTTTGTTAACAACACTGTCATCTCAGATTTTCAAAATATGCTTTTCAACCATAGCAAAACAAGCATTTGTGTAACAGTATTGATGCCTAGCGTAGCATTTAGCGTAGCATTTAGCGTAGCATTCAGCGTAGCATTCAGCGTGCAACATTTTCACAAAAACAAGAAAAGCATTCAAATAAAATCATTTACCTTTGAAGAACTTCTGATGTTTTCAATGAGGACACTCTCAGTTAGATAGCAAATGTTCAGTTTTTCCAAAAAGATTCTTTGTGTATTAGAAATCGCTCCGTTTTAACATCTTGTTAATCTACCCATCGTTTACAGTAAAAGCACCACATATGATTATGTTAGGTCATAGCCAAGTCGAAAAAATACATTTTTCCAGCCAAAGATAGGGGTCACAAAAAGCTGAAATATAGGTAACATTAATCACTAATCTTTGATGAACTTCATCAGATGACACTCATGGGACATCATGTTACACAATACATGTATGTTTTGTTCGATAATGTGCATATTTATATCCAAAAATCTCAGTTAACATTGGCGCCTTACGTGCAGTAATGTTTTGATTCCGAAACATCTGGTGATTTTGCAGAAATACTCATAATAAACATTGATAAAAGATACAAGCGTTATTCACAGAATTAAAGATAGTCTTCTCCTCGCTGTGTCAGTTTTCAAAAAAACGGAAAAAGCATAATCTGAGAACGGCGCTCAGAACCCAAAACAGCCAGAGGAATATCTGCCATCTTGGGAAAAGTTAGAAACAACACCATGAATATTCACTTACCTTTGATCTTCATCAGAAGGCACTCCCAGGAAACCCAGTTCGACAATAAATTACTGATTTGTTCCATAAAGTCCCATAAAGTCCGTCATTTATGTCCAAATAGCCACTTGTTGTTAGCTTGTTCAGCCCAGTAATCCATCTTCATGAGGCGCAGGCACTTCATCCAGACAAAAACTCAAAAAGTTCCATTACAGTCCTTTAGAAACATGTCAAACGATGTATGGAATCAATCGTTGGGATGTTTTTAACATAAAACATCAATAATGTCCCAACCGGAGAATTCCTTTGATTTCAGAAAAGCACTGGAACGAGAGGTAACTCAGTCGGGAACGCGCGTCATGAGACCAAGGCTCTCTGCCAGACCACTGACTCAAAGAGGTCTCATGAGCCCCTCCTTTATAGTAGAATCCTCAAACCAGTTTCTAAAGACGGTTGACATCTAGTGGAAGCCCTAGGAAGTGCAACCTCATCCTTATCTCAATTTGTATTCGGTAGGCCAAGCTTTGAAAAACTACAAACCTCAGATGTCCCACTTCCTGGTGGATTTTTCTCAGGTTTTCACCTACCATTTGAGTTCTGTTAAACTCACAGACATCATTCAAACAGTTTTAGAAATTTCAGAGTGTTTTACATCCAATACTACTAATAATATACATATATAAGCATCTGGGACAGAGTAGGAGGCAGTTCATCCAAAAGTGAAAATGCTGCCTCCTATCTCAAAAAGGTTAAACCACCTGGCGTGTCAGATTTCAAAAAAACTTTTCAGCGAAAGCAATCCAAGCATTTATGTAAGGGAATACCCCCCTGAATTGTACAAAAATGAATGGCAAAATATTGGCATTGGACAAACCATATACACGATGTCCAATACCACCCAAAGCGGCGTTGATTCGTTCAAAGTATATTGCAAATGCCATATGGCAATTGCCAATTGTAACACTTCAAAAATCCAACAGGGGGCGTGTGCGCTCCACCGGGGTTTTTCATATTGGAAATGCAACCCAAGTCAACATCCAAAAGCAAAATTTTGAAAAAATGATTTTTTTTTCAAAAACTTATCACCCCTTAAAAAAGTGCTTTCTGGACCTTTTTTCGAAATTCTTTCGATTTTTTTGTCAATTACACATGTGTAAGAACTGTATGAATATACTTTTGTCCAATTTTGTTATCATAATTTTTTTTTTTTTAATTACATGCGCATAAGGCATATGTTTTGTCCATTTGCAATATGATTTCATAGGAAGTCAAAAGTCAAAAGTCAAAAATGTCAAAATTTGGTAAAAAACTTCACACATCCTTAAAAAAGTGCTTTCTGGACCGTTTTTCAAAATTCTTTCGATTTTTGTGTCAATTACACATGTATAAGAACTTTATCAACATACTTTACTCATACTTTATTATCATATTTTTTTATTTTTTTTACTTGTGCATAAGGCATATGTTTTCTCCATTTGGAATATGATTTCATAGGAAGTCAAAAGTCAAAAGTCAAAAATGTCAAAATTTGGTAAAAAACTTCACACATCCTTAAAAAAGTGCTTTCTGGACCGTTTTTCAAAATTCTTTTGATTTTTGTGTCAATAACACATGTATAAGAACTTTATCAACATACTTTAGTCATACTTTATTATCATATATATTTTTTTTTAAACTTTTGCATAAGGCATATGTTTTCTCCATTTGGAATATGATTTCATAGGAAGTCAAAAGTCAAAGTCAAAAGTAATGATTTTCCTCCGTGCAACTGGTGATCTGAAATGTGCAACTGGTGATCTGAAATGTGCAACTGGTAACCCCCCCAAAAAAACATTTTGATTTTTTTTGTTTATGTTTCCTTACTTTTTCAAAGTCACTGTGCATTTGCAATATGTTTTAATAGGCAGGTACCATCACGAATTTGTCATGCTCAAAATTCAAACTATACTTTGCTCAAACTATACCTTTGTCAACTTGTATTATCATAATTTTTTTTGTTTTACTTGTGCATAAGGCATATGTTTTCTCCATTTGCAATATGATGTCATAGGAAGTCAAAAGTCAAAGTCAAAAGTAACGATTTTCCTCCGTGCAACTGGTGATCTGAAATATGCAACTGGTGATCTGAAATGTGCAACTGGTGATCTAAAATGTGCAACTGGTAACCCCCCAAAAAATATTTTTGTTTTTTTTTGTTTATGTTTCCTTACTTTTTCAAAGTCACTGTGCATTTGCAATATGTTTTAATGGGCAGGTACCATCCTTGAATTTGTCATGCTCAAAATTCAAACTATACTTTGCTCAAACTATACCTTTGTCAACTTGTATTATCATAATTTTTTTTGTTTTACTTGTGCATAAGGCATATGTTTTCTCCATTTGCAATATGATGTCATAGGAAGTCAAAAGTCAAAGTCAAAAGTAACGATTTTCCTCCGTGCAACTGGTGATCTGAAATGTGCAACTGGTGATCTGAAATGTGCAACTGGTGATCTAAAATGTGCAACTGGTAACCCCCCAAAAAATCTTTTAGATTTTTTTTGTTTATGTTTCCTTACTTTTTCAAAGTCACTGTGCATTTGCAATATGTTTTAATAGGCAGGTACCATCACGAATTTGTCATGCTCAAAATTCAAACTATACTTTGCTCAAACTATACCTTTGTCAACTTGTATTATCATAATTTTTTTTGTTTTACTTGTGCATAAGGCATATGTTTTCTCCATTTGCAATATGATGTCATAGGAAGTCAAAAGTCAAAGTCAAAAGTAACGATTTTCCTCCGTGCAACTGGTGATCTGAAATGTGCAACTGGTGATCTGAAATGTGCAACTGGTGATCTAAAATGTGCAACTGGTAACCCCCCAAAAAATCTTTTAGATTTTTTTTGTTTATGTTTCCTTACTTTTTCAAAGTCACTGTGCATTTGCAATATGTTTTAATGGGCAGGTACCATCACGAATTTGTCATGCTCAAAATTCAAACTATACTTTGCTCAAACTATACCTTTGTCAACTTGTATTATCATAATTTTTTTTGTTTTACTTGTGCATAAGGCATATGTTTTCTCCATTTGCAATATGATGTCATAGGAAGTCAAAAGTCAAAGTCAAAAGTAACGATTTTCCTCCGTGCAACTGGTGATCTGAAATGTGCAACTGGTGATCTGAAATGTGCAACTGGTGATCTAAAATGTGCAACTGGTAATCCCCCCCCCAAAAAATTGGGATTTTTTTTGTTTATGTTTCCTTACTTTTTCAAAGTCACTGTGCATTTGCAATATGTTTTAATGGGCAGGTACCATCACGAATTTGTCATGCTATAAAAATCCTGCAGGAATGTGAAATTGACTGGCCCGATGAACTCGGGATGGCTCTGCAGTGATTCTGGTTCATCTCAATCGCTCGTTAGGGTAGATTTCAGAATGTCACTTTTTGTGATGGTACCTCACTGTTTAAACATATTGCAAATGTACAAGAGTCAAGTGGACAAGAGTCCATCCGTCAATTAGATATCATTCTGACACCAAACTGATACAAACTGACACCAAACCCACTTTTTCCAACTCGTTTAGTAGCCAACTATTACATACTTCAGAGCTGGCCCAAAATTCACAACGCCTTCGGTTCAAACCATAAAAAAACCATAAAACACGTAGTTACGTTCTAGCTGCGGGTCCATTTCTTATGTTATGTGTTGGCCTAGCTGAGGCGACCCCGAATCCCAAGTTTCGGCTCGATAGGTCATTTGGTGTCCGAGAAAAAGCCTAATTGGTGCTGAAAATCCACTATTTTCCATGACTTGCTACGGGGTCCTTGAATGAGCTATCGGACAGAAACGTTGGGGTCTGTCTATATGGGCTGAGACGTTCGCAATGCACCTAGTCTTGCGACTCTGGGACATTTCTAAATGTCGTCATTTTCGTGATGCAAAAATGAATTGAAAGTATTGCAAATGTACGAGGCTGTTTCTCGGTCCGAGAACCGTCTAGAGCCACGTAACTCACCACGCACCATCGACGGGAGGTCTAGAACAGGTTTCTAAAGTTTCGGAACTCTAGGTCTGACGGTTCTTTTTTAGCTCGAACAAAGCTAACTATTGCAGCCACTGTCTGTCTCTACGCACCCCAATACGTCCCTCCTTCCAAGTTGTGTTTTAGTGTGATTTTTTTTTCCTTTGAATTTTTTTTGGGAAAAATGACTGATTTACAGTTCATGGGGGTTGCCTAATCACACATATGAAGTTTTGGAAATATCAGACTTTTTTAACCCCTCGAAACAGCCCCTGAGACACCAATTATGGCACTTCCGGTTGGCACAGGAAGCTATAAATCAACACATATCCTCATTGGGGTATGCTGTTACAGAATCCTGAGTTTTAAGTCCTTACGTTAAGAACTGACTGATTTACACAGGCTTGAATGCACTATGTCTATCAAACTGCAGGCAGGGTATGGGTAAACACATTTAGGGTGATTTTAACCACTTCCGGTTGGTCCAGGAAGCTTAGAATCAACACAGGTAGACCTGATAGTGGCCTGATGGACTGGTACCGAAGACAGGTTCATACGGCATTCATAACCCATATAGACTTCAGGTTGAAATTAGGGGTGCAGGCAATGTATTCCTATGGGGAGAGAAGTCAATGCAAACTGTTTGATGTAAACACCTTCTTTAAACTATTAAGGGTTAATGCCACACGGTCAAGGTTAGGCTTGCACAGATCGGGAGGACCTTAGGAACATTCCTGTGGTGGAATTTTTCTTCTCACCCTAACGGTTCTCTCACTCTCACCCAAAATCAAATGACATTGTGGGGCAGGCTTCATTTTGGGCCTACTATTCTAATGGTCGCTGCGCCTAGACCGAGCGAGCTACGGTCAAGCGGGATATCTCGTTGAACTCGGCACGGCCTAGGGATTATGGTAATGCCATTTCCTGCTCTCTGTGTCTTTAAGCACCACGCTTTGTCACTCCATCCTTGCTGTGTGTGTGTGTGTGAGAGCTTTTCTTTGACATCTGTTGGGAGAAATGACTGACTTACAGTTTATGGGGGTTGCCTAATCACACATATGAAGTTTTGAAAAGATCTGACCTTTTTAACCCTTGGAAACAGCCACTATGACACCATTTAAGGCACTTCTGGTTGGCACAGGAAGCTATAAATAAACTCATATCCTGATTGGGGTATGCCTTTACATAATCCTGAGTTTTAAGTCTTTACGTTAAGAACTGAGTTATTGTGTTATTTCAGAAAATCATAGAAAATCACAGAAATGTCGCAGAGCTCCGCAGCACACTTTAAAAATATTCGTATGAACACCCTGCAACTGGATCTGTAACTGTGGAAAAAAAACGGCTATTTGTGAACATCACCAATTTGTCATTGTTCCGTTTCTCTTAAATGACGATAGATAAATGGCTGGTTCTTTTTTTTATTGACACCGGAGGCTCCTTGACTTTGACCTGAAGTGGAAAAATAATTTCTCTATTTCCATTTTGGACCTTTAATCCCAGAAAAATGGCGATAACTCAAAAACCGTTGAGGCCTAGACGCCATCCCGTACGGGGCCAACTGCCCATTATGCCAAACCTACGCTCACCAAGTTTCGGCTTCAAAATATTTTCCGTTTTTGAGATAATTCCCGGCGTGACTCGTGATGTTTTGCCAAATTGCCATATGATTCCGTATGCCCTCTTGTGGGAATTTCCGGGATAGCGGAAAAATGGTCCAAAACTTGTTTATTTTATTAAACGGAAACTGAATGTCCGACAAAGTTCATTCGATGACTTCCCGGTAGGTCCGGCCCTACCGCATGGCCCGACGCCGACCGCAAATTTTACAAACGATTTCGGACGTCTAGTAAGGGACCGTACATTTGCAATATGGACTTTTTCACTAATCATAGACGAAATGCCGAAATGTTCCCTTAAGGTATGTTTCAGCGAAAGCAATCCAAGCATTTATGTAAGGACATTACAAACATTACGAACAGCTAGCAGCAAAGTAGATTGGTCACGAAAGTCAGAAAAGCAATAAATTAATCGCTTACCTTTGATGATCTTCGGATGTTTGCACTCACGAGACTCCCAGTTACACAATAAATGTTCCTTTTGTTCCATAAAGATTCATGTAAAACGTTTTTTTATAATCAATCCTCAGGTTGTTTTACAATAAATAATCGATAATATTTCAACCGGACCGTAGCTTTTTCAATAGGAGAGAGAGCGAAAATGTCTGCTCCAAGCTGTTGCACATGCAAAACTCTGCTGGCACCCAGCCATCCATTGATGCGATGTGATCGTTCTCGCTCATTTTTCAGAATAAAAGGCTGAAACTATGTCTAAAGACTGTTCACCCCATGTGGAAGCCAGAGGAAAAGGTATCTGGTTTATATCCCTTTAAATGGAGGGAAGGCATGCAATGGAACAGGGAGCTTTCAAAATAAGAGGATTTTACTCAGGTTTTCGCCTGCAATATCAGTTCTGTTATACTCACAGACAATATTTTGACAGTTTTGGAAACTTTAGAGTGTTTTCTATCCTAATTTCTATCCCTATCCTAATCTGAATTATATGCATATTCTAGCTTCTGGGCCTGAGAAATAGGCAGTTTAATTTGGATACGTTTTTCATCCAAACATCAAAATACCCCCTACACTCAACAGGTTAATGGTTCAGCATGTCCATAGGCCATGATCACGACGGGGGTTATGTGAATAGTGCTCCCAAGGTAGAGTTAAGGGCCTACTGTCATGGTGACCCTGTGGCAATATGGACAGTCTCAACGAAGCGATTGCCTTGTGTGTGGTGATGAAGTAGGTACTGATGTTTAAATTCATATGTTCCTTCTGAGAATGGATTGCACTACGTGAAGTGATGGAACGCCAATAACAATGGCGGGTATTTACAATGGTGATATACGAAGTGTGAGAAAGTCTTTCCTTTTACCTCATGTTAATGTGTGTTTAATGAAAATGCTTGTAAATTATTTTCTATTTGGTTGACACTTAGTCTCAAAAGGGAGGAAATGTCATGGAAAATTACATAATTAGTCATGCTATCCCGTGTTTTGCTGCTTAAAGAATAGTCTCTTGTTATATGCTAGTGTTTTTTTAACCTGATACAAACTTGTCTTTGTGTGACTTAGTCACAAGACTGGGTGTATAGCTAAGATCCGTTAGGTGCGACCGCAGCATGTGAGATATGTGAGATATCCCGTGAGTTTACTATCTACAGAAAGTCAGCTGTGTGGAACATTGCAGGAAGGAGCACATTATACTGTGAACTGTAACAAAACACAGTTATACGGTTGAGCCATCATGATATCAACCTCGGTCTATCTTAATCTGCACAGACAAACCAATTGCCTTTTACAATATGTTCTGCCCCTGTTTCCACACATCTGCTAAACTGCCACCTAGACAAAAGAGGTTGTACTTTTCTATGAAAGCAGAGACCCGGCTATGTTTGTTAAGCTTTCAACTCTGAACCATTTTTGGTAATGGTTGATTGCTTCATTTTTGCAAATCTTATAATAAAGTTGTTGTAAGAGGAATCTACAGTCTTTTTCTTCCTATAGAATTGCTAGCACACTACTCATCAGTCCAGAGTAGACCAGCCCTCATTGATGGGACCGGGCCGGCTGCAGTCTAAGGTTATTTATCTTTAATAGCATTTATTGAGTAGTTGACCATTGGAATTGAGTGTTCAACCCAACCACATAAATATCAATACATCACAGCAGGACTGTGGTCGGGGTCCTCTCAGATTGAACCTTTCTTCCCAGGGACAACACTATTGATCTTTGTTTAAGGGTAGAGTTTAACCAGTGAGCTCGTATGGAGCAAGGCCCACATGTCCTTAAAATCAGAGTAATTCACCAGACCTTTCACTTAGCTTTCAAAATATGCTGATGATGCTGAACCACAAAACCACATGTTGTCCATGGGCAGGCAATCAAACTGAATCGAATGGACCTTGAGGCTGTGGATCAAATCATAATGTCACTTGACATTTGAGTGGATAGCTTTCTTTGCCATGTGAAATATTGTAATCTCATTGGCCACTCATTGCATAGTGACTTAGTGGTGATAACTTGATTGGGCTGGGGTATGTATCCCTCTGCTCTGCAGACCTCTCCATCCATCTCCTAACCATAGTCATGGCCAATCTACAGACTCCTGTATTTTACATGACCAGATGAAAAATTAATTTCTACACTTGGGACTGAGTATCAATTAAGACATGCAGAGATACTTTGTTTAGTGATGAGGGAGTTAGTAGGAAATGGCCCTGTCTTCCTCTTCCTCCCCTCTGGTGTCACATCAACAGATGTCCCCATTACAGAGAAGACACACTGAGAGACACATGACTGAAACCTCTAGGAGTCATCTGTAGTATTCACAAGACTCATACGTGGGTGGAAGGAGATAGTTGAGTGGTAAAAAGCATTACATGACATGAACCATAACAACATGATCTATTTCAGTGATGAATAGACCGTTTTTCTCATTAGGCATGTGCAATAACTATGTCTCTACTTGTCTAGACACTCATTAAATGTCGACCTCAGTGTGAGGGATCAGGCATGTCATAAAGGAATTCCAACAGGGCTTAGTCTATTTTTGCTTTCACCAATATCAGCCTGGGTGACCACTCTTTCTTGTATGTACCACACACACAGCATGCACAACCCTCAGGAGAGTTGAATAAGAAAGGGGTATTCTCAACCTGGTCTCAGAGCATTTCGTATTATTCAGTACGTAAATCAGAAACAAAACTTTAGTATGATATATTACGTTTCTTGTTGTATATTAATTTGTGGATGTCCATCACCCATTTTGTACAATATGTTACAAATTGCAATTCACATGACATTATAGGGGTTAGGGTTAAGGTTAGGGTTTGGGGAAGGGTTACCTAACATTCAAAGTAGCTAAAAAGTAGTACGTAGTTGAAAAGCTACTAATTAGCTAAAATACTAAAGTTGTCCTTGATGAAATTTGAACTCGCAACCTTTTAGTTGCTAGACATTCACATCCACCATGACCAGCCACCCTACTTTCATTTTCGCCTTAAGTAACCATCTGTCTTATGTAACCATATCAAGCGTAACATATGAAACTAATTTAAGTGTCCTGGATTTACATGTACTATGTTACGTCTAGTCTATGAGACCAGGCTGGTATTCTAGACACACAAACAGGTCTGCAGGCTGTAACACAGACATATCATCACTCCCCAGTGGTAACTGGTCTGCTACTATTACTACTGCAACATTCATCAGCCTGTCATCTCAGCTAGCACCAACGCCTTCTGCAGATATTAATTACCCAGAGCTGAGATCTATCTCTCTACAGATCTGTCTCTTTCTCAACGCTTATCCCATCACATTTTTCACACCCCATTATAAGAGGACAAAGTGATTGCGCATACCATGGAGATGAGCGCAAATGGAAATATCTGAAATATCTAAATTGCGACAGCTGTTGAAATTTGCTGGAAAAAAGGTAAATGTTTCGGTCATACTTGTGCACTAACGGTTATAAAAGAGTATAGCTGCATTCCCATATTGGAATTAGTTTAATATGGAAAGCAAAAATATTTTCTGAAAAGTACCTTTTTTCCATAGACTAATGATTTCAAGTAGCATTTTCAAATCGGCTTAACGTTACTGTGAAAGGGATTTATCATTCAGACCTGCTGTTCCACAACATCATTAGCTCTGTATAACTAATGGGACACCATACGTTATGATGACTTTATATAGGCCCCTATTGTTGCTTTGATGAGCATAACAATTTCACAGGCACAATGTGAAAGCATATCATACTGCCATAATGTTTGATATCAATTAGAGAGAATGTAATATCCTGACATAAATATTTGACACAATACTTACAGCACCGAATGACTTAAACATGTGGTTGCCTTCTGCACACCCACAGATGCTTCAACAGAGTCTAAAAAGAGTCTATTTTTTGAGGGTGTTCTTTGCTTAGTTTTTTTTGAGGATAAAGCCTGATTGTTGGGCTCACTTGTCTGAGTATGAGGGGAAATGATCATGTGCTGCTGGAGCCAGAGGGAGCTGCTCAACAGGAGACCCTTGCAGTGTCTGCTCTCATGCAGGATGTGTATGGATGAGAGACAAGTCATTTTATGAGCACAGATTTGGTTTATTGTTGGGTGATGCTTTACAAAACCAATCTGTTTCACCCTCAACAGGATATTAGGAAAGACTATTTTGAGCAAGGTTTATTATTCAAATTGGATGTATTGTCTATTATTCAGTGAGTAGGTGTTAATACAATGCTATTGTTAATACATACCTGTGATATTTTTGAATATCCAGTAGGTGATGGTTGTTTTGCTATTTCAATGGATAGCCACTCAGTAGCGTGTACTGTACTCAGACGAATTGCTTATGAGGTGGTCTCACTCGTATCTGATCCAAAATAAATATAATATTTCTACACCCCTTTACTGTTGGATCTACATTCACTTTTCTCGTGGTCTGTTTGCTCTGAGTCTCCGGAGCATGGCTGCTATTCTCCTATTTCTTTGGGAATGATTGAGCGGCTTGAATCTTTAAAGTTCACCCGCTTCTTCAGTAACCAGTGTTCTGTGCTGCCAGTCTAATGGAGATCACATGGTCTATATAGGCACTAACAGTGACGTGTGGATGTGTGTGGGAGAGTTGAATAGAATTCCACATCACCCACTGCTTCATTATTGGTTACTATTCTGAAGGGGGCTTTTTTCCCACACAGTTCTGTATAATCAATGGGACAATGTGAAATCAGCGCATTAAAGGCTGTACTTTAAAACCTATTCATATATCCAACAATACATTTCAACCCTACAGGGACAGAGTCTAATCACACATGGTGAGCAGCAACATTACTGCATTAGCTTCTCTTTCCATGGTTGTTTGGGATGCACAAAGGCCATGGCTCATTGTGATTGGCCATGCACTGGACACAGGTCACATGTATAATTGGTCCATTAGAAGCCTGGTAAAAGCTTTCATCATTCCCCCACTGTGGTCCCCATCTGCCCCCCCCCCCCCCCTCTCCCTGCTCTAACACAGTGTAATGTGGGGTTATTACCTTGGCAGTGCCAGCTCTCAGACAGGCCAAACAAAGACACACAGGGCCATTTAGAAACACTGATGAACTATTTCCTAAGTGGACTGGATGTGATTGGACAAACTGAGCCTCAGGCTCAGGCAAGTAGTAACAGTTAGCTGTTATGTCATGTGTATGATATATGAATCATACTCTTGAAAATGGCAGATTTTCTGTCAGGAGCCATGTCAGTTACAATCCTAAAGTCTTTCAGGCATGAATTGGGTTGCCAATTTGTTGGAAGGGTTTCATTAATGTTGTTGGACATATACTGTAACCGATTATTGCCATCTACTGTATTAGAGAGAAGGAGGAGAGACAGAGGGGGAGTTTGAGGGGCAAGGGGGTGCCACTCTATTTGCCAGGCACATCAGAGGCATGTTAGAATGCATTATTCTTCTGCAAGCCTGTCATAGTTCATTCGTTTGCAGAGACAAAAGATTTTGGCTTAATGCTGTGTTGTTTTTTCCCCTTCTCCTGGTGTTGTCACATGAAAGACCGTGGTGGAATGAGAAACAATGGGCCCGACAGCCCTCTGCTATCTGACAGCTCTGTAAATGTCTATTAACACAATACTTCTCCTATGTAATTACATCGCTGAAATGACAGCCCTTGTGATTTTTCAGCCTGACATGAGCAAGCCGCGTTGACTAGTGATGAGAGCTATAGGCATAAAGAGCTCTGCGGCTGAACCAATTGCTACTGGAGGATTTCCACCTCTATACATCAAACCTTACTACTCCGGACCACATTGTTTCAGATACATTTTCATTGCACATTGGGTGAATCAGAATGGAGTAATTGATAGGGAGGAGACCTGTGTGAGGGTGTCCTGGTGTGTGTGGTCGTGTGGTTCTGTGTTGTGACCTCACCTTGGTAACGCAGCAGCAGCAGGGAGCCGGAGCGAGGCTGCTGGTCACTGCGGTAACGGATGGAGATCTGATTGCTCCAGCTGCGCACCACCAGACCCCTCATCAGGACGGTCTCGTTGGCAAGGATGGAGGACTCCCGTCCCCCCATGTCCTCCACCGTCATCACCTCCCCCTCAGACAGGCTCACGTTCAGCACCTGCAAACGCACACACCACACAGGTCAGTCCAACGTCGCATTTGTTTCCATTATGTGATGTGTCCAAACAGCCTGGTAAAATGTGTTTTTTGTGTCTTTGCTTCTCAAGCTACAGCTGTCGGCAGTCCAGGAGACAAACTAGTTAACGCTCATTACCACACAGCAGAATGGGACACTGCATGAATGGTTCATGTCCAGCTTGAGATGTAGATGAGGTTTAATACAAGATATCATCAGAAACACTGCCACCTATATCCTCATCATTCCCCACAACTGCTGCATTAGGACTGAGGGTCTGGCCCATATTCCACCCCATAATCCGGTCCCTCTTACCACCTAGCTTGCCTCCCTCCCACTTTGTACATCACTGCAGGCGAATGTGCCCCAGAAACCATCACTCGACCCTGACTGGCCATTTGTGTGGTCACGGCTCACATCAGACAGGATTTTAATTCAATTGACACCCCCATCATTCCTGTCTCAGAGCCAGTCTCTTAATGTTTGCTTTGAAAAATGGGCCACTTGAGATAGGCCTCCTTCTGTTCAATTTCCATTAACAAACTGGCAGCAGGGTGTATTTTATCAGAGAATATGATTGGAAAGACTGCAGAGCTTGTCTGGATCATTCCATGCATGGTTCGTTACACAGTATGGCTGGTAAAGGCTTACCCATTCAGTATTATTCAGGCCCTGTAACTGTAATTAAAACCAGTGTGTTTCTTTCTCCAGTTTTCTGTCAGCCTCTGTGACAGCTGTGTTTTATCTCTTCAACAGGCTGAAACAGCAGCTGCAGCTGAATGTACTGAAGGCCACTCCAGAGAATGTGCTGTAGTTTTACTGGTTGAATAATGTAGCTTTGGCATAAGCCTCATTTAGGGGAGGGGAACATCTGCAGTTTCCTCAGAACTCTATGTATTATCTAGAGTGTAGCAGTGTGAATCAGAAATGAAAGACTACCAGGGATCTGATAATCATCTTGAACAAATGCACCAGACTACAGTGCATCTACTGTCCCAGTGATATCTTGTAGCCTGTCGCCTGTTCCAGACTTCAGGCTTGGAGTGTGGTGTGGGAGTGGGAGCGTGCTGTGGCCTTCAGATAGGCTGCTCTCCCAGGGGGAATGAGAGTGTCACTGAGGCAGACTGAGGGAGCTCAGAGTGCGATGCGGAGGATCACCAGGCGAGTCACTGGCACCAGAATGAATTTGGTCTCACTGACAACCTGTCACTCGGTTGAGGGGATGCCAACGATGGGTGTGAGGGGGTTTACTACCGCTCTCACAGACAGAGCTGAAATGCGACTGTCTGTTACTCTGTCTCCATCAGACATCAGCCAAGACTGAGGTCAACCTCCTTTTGTTCTTACCCAGAATGCTACACAAAAATAAAGCTTTCCCAGGTCATCAAACTACTTAAAAAATTATAATAATTGTAAGCCTCATTGTCACGCCCTGATCTTAGAGAGGTTTTATTTCTCTATTTGGTTAGGTCAGGGTGTGATTTGGGTGGGCATTCTATGTTTTCTGTTTCTTTGTTTTTGGCCGAGTGTGGTTCCCAATCAGAGCTGTCTATCGTTGTCTCTGATTGGGGATCATACTTAGGCAGCCCTTTTTTCCACATTTAGGTTGTGGGATCTTGTCTTTGTTTGTTGCATGTGTTGCACTCCGAAGCTTTACGTTCGTTGTGTTGTTTATTGTTTTTTTGGTGAAACATTTAATAAATAAAATGTACGCCTTCCTCGCTGCACCTTGGTCCGGTCATTCTACCACTAACGACGGACGTAACACTCATCTAATTGATTCCCACAATCAAATACTGTACAGAAAACAGGTGTAAATTGAAGCCATTTAGTATTTTTTGAATCTTTACATATCCAAATTAATTTAACATTGTGTTGACAATCACGCCTCTCGTGAATAATGTGAAGATTGAAAATAACACCAGACTTGATCAAGCCATCACTATTCTATGCATTTACCCCCAAGACTGGCATGTGATCTCATGGGGCCAAATCTGGCCCAAGTTAAGCGTGTGTAAATGGAACTTAATTCCCTTTTTATGCACCTTTCTCTCTATTAATTTTGGATGGAAATCAAAGAAATGAAGGTGTGGTGGAGACTTAATTACATCGCCTTTACGTGTGATGATGCAACAGATAAAGTTGCAAATGACAATATAGGGCCAAACCTACCGAGTTGATTTCTGATTTCTAGAATATTTTAATTATATAATATGACTTTTTACTGTATTATTTACAATGTGTATCGTGTTAAATATTAGCCACTATCGGTAGCCACTGTCTGTTATACCAACATACATTTATAACTGTCACTTTAGTAGTTTCCTTACACTTTCCACTGTCAAGTTTGTGTGGTTGATCCTGAGGATCTCTACAAAAACTGGATCATATTATGCTAGCATATTACAAGTTGTGTAATAATTTGGAACATGTAGCCTATTTGAAACATTATGGAACGCAGACCATATGTAGCAGGTTAAACCTTCACGATGACTGCACCGTTGTCATCACAGTTACATAATTAGTGAGGATTATTAGGGTAGATTTATAGGACTACTGGTTGACCCTATATTTGCCTATTGCATGTGACAGCATCCTTTTTGATCTACCAATTGGTGCTGAAAAGTAGACGATGTCACACCCTGACCTTAGTTCCTTTTTATTGTCTCTATTTTGGTTTGGTCGAGGCGTGAGTTGGGGTGGGCATTCTATGTTGTTTTTCTATGTTTTCTTTTCTACGTGTTTGGCCTGGTATGGTTCACAATCAGAGAAGGCTGTCTACCGTGAGAACCATACTTAGGTAGCCCTTTCCCACCTGGTGTTTGTGGGTAGTTGTTTCCTGTTTT
This sequence comes from Oncorhynchus mykiss, assembly GCF_057628025.1. NCBI lineage: Eukaryota > Metazoa > Chordata > Actinopteri > Salmoniformes > Salmonidae > Oncorhynchus > Oncorhynchus mykiss. The sequence continues at coordinate 40,524,460 of NC_143031.1, read as the reverse complement.
GTGTTTTCACCTTTCAGGACTGTTTCAATTTTAATTTCTTATATTCACTTTGTTATTTTGTATTTTCATGTTCTGGTATAATAAATAATCATGAAACACTTACCACGCTGTGTTTTGGTCCGATCCTTCCTACTCCTCATCCGATGAAGACGAAGATCGTTACAGACGAGTATGAGTGTATTTAATTGATCCCTATTATGAACCCATTCTATCTGTATATTCAGTGAGTCTGTCGACATAGATCAAACTAAAACGTACACCATGTTTAAAGGGATGTTTTCCGCTAAATGTACAAAAAACTATAGTGAATGAAATCTCCACGAGAAAATGTGTTGGCCAACAAGTGGGATGGTTTTCCGTGGTTGAATTCAAATTATTCACGCCAGGGAGTCACACCTGCAAAGCTCGTTACGCACCTGCATATAGTAAGTCTAAATACCAACTATCTATCTGGGAAGCGAGGAAGAATACAAAGTATTTAAGCCTTGAACTTATTCACTTCCTTCATAACTCTCTCTCTCTCTCTCTCTCTCTCTCTCTCTCTCTCTCTCTCTCTCTCTCTCTCTCATTTCCATCTCTCCTATTATTATGCATATTTGTTAGATCGACGAGAGATGGTTGACATTCAACCATGCCTCTGCCATGCAACATTCATACATATTTCAGTCAGCGTTAGCTCCACAAACATCAGACCACCACTCAAAGTCAATGCCTTCATTCTAAAATGATTCTGCAATAGGACCCGGTAAGAAGACAGGATTGCTCCACTGTTGGAACCTTCGCGGCCTCTCCAATGACAGCTAAGGCATGATGCTGGGTGTCATGGAGGAATAAAACTGGAACATTCTTAGAGGTGATCAAGCAAACTCTAGTGGTCTGTACAGATACAGACACATTTATTCATGTTACAGTCGTGCAATGTCCAGTGTCTTATTTCACAATTCATAAATACAATACTTTCAAAAAAAGGAAATGATTACACTGTTGAGGCCTGTGAGTGTATAAAAAACATTATACGATTTAGTTGGCATCCTGCCCACTATCAACTAAGCCACTCCATAAGAACCTGAAATAATATGAGGAAAAGTCCAATTTTAATCCCTTTTATCTGCAGGTAAAAGTAAGCTGTTTGTTATCCGAGGCAGGACACACATGGAAATGGTTGGCTTAAAAAAAAAAAAATTCCGTATCGTATTGATAATCCTCAGTCTAGTTGCAGGGCACTTGAGGGTTGACATGGCTTCTCAATCCCATATGAAAGGTCAAAGGAGCACAGAGCTGGATTACCCATGGAGGAGAAGTGTTACACAACACAGGGCAGCAATTCCTCCCAAAGGGAACTCAATATGTGTGCCAGCAGATCTGCCCAGGAAATCCAGCTCTGCTCATCCTAATGACTACATCCTTGAAGGACTGAAGACTGGAACGAGTGTCTCTTCCTCTTCCTCATTCATTGTGATTTGAGAATGTTCTTGCTGTGGCTGACATTTCACTTTATCTCCACAAGGATGTGGAACCACTGAGATATGCAGGAACCTTGAGAGACAAAGGGAGGGGAACAAAGAAATTACATTGAAGTTTAAAGCACTCTATTTTTCTCGGTGGCCCGGCGTCCTTTTATTCAGAGCCAGGTCTTCAGACAGGGGGGAAAACAGTGCTATGGCAGTGTAAGAGTTGTGTGCAATACGTGATAACAATATTCATGCTCTGAGGGGTAGGTTATGTGAGCATGTGCACATACAGTGGTGTCTGAAGTTATTGACACCCGTGATAAAGATTAGCAATAATGACTGTATAAAAGACATAATTCAAATACTGAGCTATATCTTATGCCAAAACATTTTGGGGGAAATTATATTATTTTATACTAATAGTATAAAGTTGTTCAGGGAAAGAGATGTTGTTTAACAAGTAATATATATAGATTGTTTTAAAGGTAGGGGTCAACATTATTGAGACCACTAAAGATTCTCATGACTAAAGTAGTCAAAAGTGTTGTATTAGGTCCCGTATTCCTAACACACATTGACTACGTCAAGCTTGTCACTGTTCAAACTGCTGGATGCATTTACAGTTCGTTTTGGTTGTGTTTCAGATGATTTTGTGCCCAATAGAAATTCTTTATTTCATACAGTCATTAATCCACATCTTTAACAAGGGTGTCAATAATTCCGAAACCCCACTGTACAACATAGTGAACGTTTACAGTAACATATTGTACATTGTAATAGAATCTGGGATGTTTGAGTGTTTAGAAGTGATGGGTCTAAGGCTCTTCACATGGAAACAGGGGATAAACTAGAGCATAGTCTTCTGACCTGTGCCATCACACCGTGTACATGTATACGACAGCCACCCGAGGGACAGGCGAGCAGGCAGCAGGAATTTGTACTGGAAAATAGTATGGGTCCTTGGGGTCCTGTCATCCGTCATCCACCCTGAGACCTGTCACTACAGCCAGGAAAAGCTGTCCTGGCTCAATTATGAAGCATTGTCCATGTCTGGAGACATCAGGCCCTGTTATCTCTAGCAGCACTGCAGCCAGGGGACCACAGGGAGCAGAACTCAGATTATACACACACAGTACAGTGTACTGCTACTACAGGATCATAATGAGACCTAGCTTATACCCCTTAAGCTTTCAACAAAATGGATCCCATTGGGACAATAGCCCAGGGTAGCTGGGTCCAAGTAAACAAAAACAGTGGCAAGCTTCTGGGTTTCTGTAGTTTTGAACCAAGAGTTATTGTTCCATTTTTGGGTCCTGTTGAGACTTGAAGTTGTTATTTTTTGGGGGTTGTGTGTACTTAGTGATGGCAGCCCACGGTATATGCATCTGTGATGGGCTTACAGGCGCTAGGCCGGAAAATACAATGTCAAAATACTTCTTCAGAAATGCTGAAAATGTGCATCTGGCTTATAATTGAGAGGAAATAACTATAACTGGAGTCAAATAGACTTAAATGAAAATAAGTAATGATTGGGTGGTGGTGTGGAAATTGGCTTGGATGGTTTCCAGATGTGTGTGTGTGAGTGTGTGACAGACAGACAGACAGACAGACAGACAGACAGACAGACAGACAGACAGACAGACAGACAGACAGACAGACAGACAGACAGACAGACAGACAGACAGACAGACAAGACAGACCATAGAATAGCCATTTCAATAAGGCCAGGTGCAGTAGGGAGATTTCCCCTCAATGATTGCCCAGCCTCTTTCAGAGCCAAAAATACATTACACAATCATTTCAATCTACATACCCACCAATATGTTTCACAAGTGAATCATAAAACAATCTCCATGCTTCCATGACAGACAACACAAACTGATTCTATCAACAGACACTGATCCACTGGGCGCTAAACGAACAGTAGCCTGTAAACCTAAAAGCACAGCACAATATTTAAATGAGTGAGGAACCTGCAAGCATGACTAGCTATTCTCCAAACCAAACAAGCCTTCATGGTAACATGTGCAGTCCATTCTTTTCATTAAACACAAGTGTGTATTATGTTCCAAAACAAATATGCAGGTGAAAAATAAAGAAATAAAGAAGGCAATTTAAAGCATTAAAATGCTGAGCACATAATTCAATGTCCTGTCCTCTGGGTAGGTGCCATTTCAGTTCAATTTATTTTCAGTATTCCGTTAAAATTCTTCCAAAGCTCACATCACAATTATGGGTGAACATGGCTTTGTGAAGGGTCATCTCTCTCCCCCAGCCATTGCCTCCTCAATCAAAATATTTTAACGAACAGACAATTTTGCAAGGATAAAGTGCCTACAATAGACCTTGGACAAATCATAGAGTACAGAAACAGCAAATACAATGTGAATGCAGACAACCAGTTGTGACCTAAAGTTCATGTTAATACATAATGGACGTAAAGTACGTACAGTATGTTATATTAGAGTACGCAAATCTGACTTGACAGTTTTCACGTATAGCATACATGCTCGTATTGGAATTGTATATGGGTTGATCTGAGGATAAGTATATTTGCATTAGTAAAGCACATATTTTTGTGTTCATGGTCTGTGTTAACCACAGTTCTAAATATTATAAGGACCAGGACCACCCCAAAGAAGGTCCAAAGTGTGACAGAATGGAGAGAGTTTCTTATCACTACACATAGTGATACACAGGGAGTTGGCATGCTGTTTTAACTACGACCAGGACAACCCACTGATCTGCGCCAAGGGTCAGTTCGGCTATCTGACCTCTGCTTCAATACAGCAGATAAATGTTTTCTTGATGAAGATAACAGACTTCGTATATCAAATACAAAGATGAGTTTACATCTAGCTCTTATCAGTCCACATATAAATGGTGAGCATCTTCTGTTAGAAATGCAGTACAATGCTTTTGATAGGAAAGGCTTAAAGATAGCAGTACACCATTTGCCACATATCTGTAGATACATCAGCCCAAAATGTGACTGCATAAACATCAGGGTGTAAAAGCTATGGCACTATCACTCATGGTGTATCAATCATTTTACAACCTAGCGAATGCATTATGGCTAAGATAACATTCACTGGAGGCTCTCTGCCTGCTAATTTCACTGTGGAAAATATTTGATGGTATGCTGCTATGAAAATACAAAATGTCTCTGAGGAGCCATTGGCTGGTGCAGGATAGGTCCCTGTGCAAACTAAATGGGTGAGGCCTGATTAATGTAGGTCTTAAGCTACATAAATAAACGTTGTTATATTCACCAACAGCAGGGTTGTCATCAAAATGCTGAAACTGCTTACCACCTGCAGATACTGTGTTTCTTCCTGAACATGACTGGAGAGGAGAATGCTGTACAGGCATAATTGAATGCATTCTGACAGTCTGGGTGGTCTGCTCATCCAACATTGTCCAAATTGCAAGGTGTCACTCTCTCACTCACCCACTTACTCACTCACTCACTCACTCACTCACTCACTCACTCACTCATGTACCCACTCACCCACTCACTCACCCACCCACTTACTCATTCTCACTCACTCACCCATTCTCACTCACTCACCCACTTACCCACTCATTCTCACTCACTCACCCACTTACCCACTTACCCATTCTCACTCACTCACCCACTTACCCACTCACTCACCCACTGACTCATTCACTCACCCACTTACCCATTCTCAATCACTCACCCACTTACCCACTCACCCACTTACCCACTCACCCATTCTCACTCACCCATTCTCACTCACTCACTCACTCACTCACTCACTCACTCACTCACTCACCCATTCCCACTCACTCACCCATTCTCTCTCTCTCTCACTCACTCACTCACTCACTCACTCACTCACTCACTCACTCACTCACTCACTCACTCACCCATTCCCACTCACTCACCCATTCTCTCTCACTCACTCACTCACTCACTCACTCACTCACTCATTCACTATTATTATTATTTGTGAGCACCTCCAGACATTTCCACAAAGAGAGGCATAAATAAGCATGAAATGGAAACTACATTGAATGTACAAAACATTAAGAACACCTTCCTAATATTGAGTTTGCACCCCTTTTGCCCTCAGAACAGCCTCAATTCATCGGGGTAAGAACTCTACAAGGTGTCGAAAGCATTCCACAGGAATGCTGGCCCAGGTTGACTTCAATGCTTCCCACAATTCTGTCAAGTTGGCTGGATATCCTTTGGAAGGTGGACCATTCTTGATACACATGGGAAACTGTTGAGTGTGAAAACCCCAGCAGCGTTGCAGTTCTTGTCACACTCAAACCGGTGCGCCTGGTACCTACTACCGGTGCGCCTGCTACCTAGGTTTTGGCCTTTCTAGGGAGTTTTTCCTAGCCACCGTGCTTCTACACCTGCATTGCTTGCTGTATGGGGTTTTAGGCTGGGTTTCTGTACAGCACTTTGATATATCAGCTGATGTAAGAAGGGCTATATCAATTAATTTGATTTGATTCATGTAAACACCTTACTCTGCTTATCTTAATCTGTATAAGGTCACAAACATCTGGTTTTCTGAGCAACATTTCAAATTATTAGGACATGTAAAGAGCTTAATTCCAGTGGTGTATTTGATCTGTGCCAGGACCGGGTAGCGCAAGCTTGCGTCTTATGCGCAAGTGAAGTGAGTTCGTAAAAACTGAAAGTATACATTTTATAAATAGTATTCACATTCAAACGTCATATGTCTGAACTCAAATAGTCTTTGCTGTGGTAGAATGTTTAGTTTGATTGCAGATTTTCGGCAAACATTTTATCAGAAGTCCCATCAGTAGACTGATTTCAGATGTGTCCATGTAAACAGGATTATTAGTGAAATCGTTCTTCTGCAAAGCATGTAAAAGTTATAAACAAACAAATGAAACCCAGGATTGGGAGTGGTTGACAGGGCACACGTTAATAAATTAACTGAATTTACACTTAGAATGACATCCCCAACATTAGGTACACTCTTAAGGGGCTCCCGAGTGGTGCAGTGGTCTAAGGCACAGGTGTCACTACAGTCCCTGGATCGTATCCAGGCTGTATCACATCTGGCCTTGATTGGGAGTCCCATAGGGCGGCGCACAATTGGCCCAGCGTCGTCCGGGTTTGGCCCAGTGTCGTCCGGGTTTGGCCGGGGTAGGCGGTCATTGTAAGAATTTGTTCTCAATAACTGACTTGCCTAGTTAAATTAAAGTCTATGTTGTCTCACTGTGGCAGTCTTTTTCAGCCGGGACAGAGGTTAAAGACCATCTACATATTTAAAAAAAATATAGTTGATTTCCGCTATGAGTAATGGACTTCTGCTTCCCGAGATGCCGCTCAGGACCAAACATTTGCATGACTTTAATACATGCATTTGTGATTTCTCTGCTTATTTCCCTGCATTTGCTTCTCCTCGTCCCTCTTCATCACGCCTCATGATGTTCCTGCAGAGCTGACAGAGATGGAGGGCAGAGTATTCTCACAGACAGTTTTCTCTTTTTTTATGACAGCTAGCTAGGTTGGAGGAGCAATTAGTGTCACCTGAAAGCATTCCTCTGGGGAGGGGACGGACCGATGAAAACTCATCTCAGCCCAGGCCTGACACCCTAAAAAGCTCATCAGGACCAAACAACCCTCCTTTCTGTCCTACCCAGGGCCGGCCCTGGGCAATAAGCGACACAAACAGGCACTTAGGGCCCCCAGCCGCTAGGGGGCCCTCAGCCCACATGGCAAAATGTGTAGAATTGCAGGAAATTAACTTTAATAGTTCTAAAATGTTTTACCCACCAAATCTCGAAAAATAGTCAAAAAGCTAGGGCCGGCCCTGGTCCTGCCACCATTCCCCCAGGCCCAAGGCACAGGATGAAAGGTTCTCCTCATCTCATCTCAAGTTCATTAAAGTCACCATTGCTCTCAGAGCCTACATTACAGGAGCTGGCTTCGTTCCTCAGTCCCCAGTCAATGTGGCCTGCTCTGCTGTGGGGAGGGGGTGGGTGGGTGGAGGTACAACTGGACCAGGACTGGAGGGAGAACAACTAACTGACTGAAACCCTTTTCCCCATCGTGGTGAAACGTGTCCATACATTATTCAATAGTACAAGGTCTCCCTCAGAAGTGGTCAGTGCTGTCAAACGTAGTCGGTAGGCTGTTACTGTGGCTCCTTATGGGACTCTGCATGTGATCTTGTTTTACGAAAGAGGTATCGATGGTGTGTATTTGCAAACGCAGGAGTTCCTGGACTGTTTGTTAGAGAAAAGGCTTAAAAGTTCCTCCAGCTGGAGTCTTGGCGAAATGTATTGCCTGTCTCCACTATTAATTTGTTAGCTGAATGGGGAGGCGTACATCACTGACAAACACACTGACATTTCCCTCTTCATCTTGCCATGGTTTGTCAGGGTCAATGCCAGATACATTTAGCTTCCTTTGTCAGAAACAGTGGAATTAAAATGAAAGTGCTGGAATCAATAGAGAAATTCTCTCTGCATGGGAAAGAAGCAACGTGTCAGCTATTGGCAATGTTTATTAACATGACTATTGATCAGAGTCAGAGGAACAGGGCCCCAGAGGCACCGTCAAACAGCAATCGTTAACCCTTGACTCAGTCTGAGCTGTGAACACTTCTCCATGCCGCATCACATCCAATAAATCAACCGATTGGTGGCAACCATCACATTTTACAAACAAAATCAAGAGAGTGGACTTGACAGTTCAGTCTTACAAAATATAGTCCCGCTTTATATAACGTTCAGCTTATAAAGGCTTTATAAATCCTTCATAATGCCTTCATAAGCACAACATAAATGTGATACAATGCATCTACAACCGTATTTCATGATTTATAAATGTGGCATAACTGTGTGATATAATCACCAATGTCACATGTGACATAACCCACTATGTTGAATATGATAGACGCGCTTTATAAAGGGTGACCTGTTGTGCTGAAGGATGGCACACGCTCTAAAGTGAAGCAATGTCAGTCCCATTACACCTAATCTCCTTCCCAGACACTTCTGCCCAAATGGTCTGTTGGACCAACACATCAATCTTAATGTTCAGTAGTTAAGGTTGGTTTAAAATACATTTTAAAGAGAAATTGTGGAAACGGGCAGGGTTTAGCCATAAATATGACATTTTTATATATAATTTGTTTCAAATTTGTAAATATTTTTATATTTACAGTGGGGCAAAAAAGTATTTAGTCAGCCACCAATTGTGCAAGTTCTCCCACTTAAAAAGATGAGAGAGGCCTGTAATTTTCATCATAGGTACACTTCAACTATGACAGACAAAATGAGAAAAATAAATCCAGAAAATCACATTGTAGGATTTTTAATAAATGTATTTGCAAATTATGGTGGAAAATAAGTATTTGGTCAATAACAAAAGTTTCTCAATACTTTGTTATATACCCTTTGTTGGTAATGACAGAGGTCAAACATTTTCTGTAAGTCTTCACAAGGTTTTCACACACTGTTGCTGGTATTTTGGCCCATTCCTCCATGCAGATCTCCTCTAGAGCAATGAAGTTTTGGGGCTGTTGCTGGGCAACACGGACTTTCAACTCCCTCCAAAGATTTTCTATGGGGTTGAGATCTGGAGACTGGCTAGGCCACTCCAGGACCTTGAAATGCTTCTTACAAAGCCACTCCTTCGTTGCATGGGCGGTGTGTTTGGGATCATTGTCATGCTGAAAGACCCAGCCACGTTTCATCTTCAATGCCCTTGCTGATGGAAGGAGGTTTTTACTCAAAACCTCACGATACATGGCCCCATTCATTCTTTCCTTTTACATCAGTCGTCCCGGTCCCTTTACAGAAAAACAGCCCCAAAGCATGATGTTTCCACCCCCATGCTTCACAGTAGGTATGGTGTTCTTTGGATGCAACTCAGCATTCTTTGTCATCCAAACACAACGAGTTGAGATTTTACCAAAAAGTTATATTTTGGTTTCATCTGACCATATGACATTCTCCCAATCTTCTTCTGGATCATCCAAATGCTCTCTAGCAAACTTCAGATGGGCCTGGACATGTACTTGCTTAAGCAGGGGGACACGTCTGGCACTGCAGGATTTGAGTCCCTGGCGGCGTAGTGTGTTACTGATGGTAGGCTTTGTTACTTTGGTCCCAGCTCCCTGCAGGTCATTCACTAGGTCCCCCCGTGTGGTTCTGGGATTTTTGCTCACCGTTCTTGTGATCATTTTGACCCCACGGGGTGAGAACTTGCGTGGAGCCCCAGATCGAGTAGATTATCAGTGGTCTTGTATGTCTTCCATTTCCTAATAATTGCTCCCACAGTTGATTTCTTCAAAACAAGCTGCTTACCTATTGCAGATTCAGTCTTCCCAGCCTGGTGCAGGTCTACAATTTTGTTTCTGGTGTCCTTTGACAGCTCTTTGGTCTTGGCCATAGTGGAGTTTGGAGTATGACTGTTTGAGGTTGTGGACAGGTGCCATTAATACAGGTAACGAGTGGAGGACAGAGGAGCCTCTTAAAGAAGAAGTTACAGGTCTGTGAGAGCCAGAAATCTTGCTTGTTTGTAGGTGACCAAATACTTATTTTCCACCATAATTTGCAAATAAATTCATAAAAAATCCTACATTGTGATGTTCTGGATTTTTTTTCTCATTTTGTCTGTCATAGTTGAAGTGTACCTATGATGAAAATTACAGGCCTCTCTCATCTTTTTAAGTGGGAGAACTTGCACAATTGGTGGCTGACTAAATACTTTTTTGCCCCACTGTATATAGTTTTAAATGTTATGATTATTTATTTGTGTTGTTCCAAAAGTCTGAATAAAATTACAGTTAGTGTAGTATGGTGCTTTTTTGGGGGTGGGGGGCTGAAGGGGTGGGATTCACCCAGGGAGCCATACAAGCTAGAACCGCCACTGGTCGCACCCACTAAGGCCAACTTTGAATGGTTTATATCGCAGGCTTATATGTGCTGTGTTCGCAATAGCCTGGGGACGATGTTACACAAAGAAACACTTACCTTGACGAAAGCCCCCAACCTAAAGAAATTGAAAGTGTCTTTCTTCTGGAACCAAGTTACATATTCCCCAGTACACAAACACGCACACAACCACAACGAGCAATACTGTGCGGTGCTGGGCGCAGTCAGGTCTTTGACACATTCAATAGATTAGCCACAAAATGTTGTGCGGTCGTCTCAGGTTGGACTACTCCAAATCATCTTGGTTTTGATGTACACAAGATTTGCAGGTCCATCAAACCATTTAAATACCTCTCACAATCTACAGTAACCTTTGGATCATGAGAGAACCCTCATCAACCAGCAGAACGTTATTAACCTATTTATTGACACGTTATGTAGTGTCCTGTAATACTTTGTTTGAAGTGAGACACTTTAGGTCATTCATAACACGTCCATAAAGACTATATCGCATGACGCTGTGCTTAATTTAAAGTCAGACACCTTTGGTCATTCATAACACATGCATAAAGAATTAATGATGTAAACACAAATGTAGTAACACTTATCACTAATAGTTCAAACAAATAAACATTAAAGACATGTTTAAAACCTGTTGTGACTAGGGGGCAGTATTTTCATTTTTGGAAAAATAACATACCCAAAGTAAACGGGACATTTTGTCAGGACAAGATGCTAGAATATGCATATAATTGACATCTTAGGATAGAAAACACTCTAAAGTTTCCAAAACTGTAAAAATATTGTCTGTGAGTATAACAGAACTGATATTGCAGGCGAAAGCCTGAGAAAAATCCAATCCGGAAGTGCCTCATGTTTTGAAGGTAATGCGTTCCAATGCGTCCCTATTGAGCAGTGAATGGGCTATCAACCAGATAACTTTTTCTACGTATTCCCCAAGGTGTCTACAGCATTGTGACGTAGTTTTACGCATTTATGTTGAAGAATACCCGTAAGCGGCTACATTGTGTAAGTGGTCACCTGATGGCTCTCAGAGTTATTCTCGCGTAAAATACAAAGGTAGCCATTGTTCCAATCGGTCCTACTGAAAAACCAATTGTCCCGGTGGATATATTATCGAATAGATATTTGAAAAACACCTTGAGGATTGATTATAAACAACGTTTGCCATGTTTCTGTCGATATTATGGAGCTAATTTGGAATATCTTTAGACGTTTTCGTGACCGCAATTTCCGGTCGATTTCTCAGCCAAACGTGAAGAACAAACGGAGCTATTTCGCCTACAAAAATAATATTTTTGAAAAAAAGGAACATTGGCTATCTAACTGAGAGTCTCGTGAATGAAAACATCCGAAGCTCATCAAAGGTAAACGATTTAAGTTGATTGCTTTTCTGATTTCCGTGACCAAGTTACCTGCTGCTAGCTGGATATAATGCTATGCTAGGCTATCGATAAACTTACACAAATGCTTGTCTTGTTTTGGCTGTAAAGCATATTTTGAAAATCTGAGATGACAGGGTGATTAACAAAAGGCTAAGCTGTGTCTCAATATATTTCACTTGTGATTTTCATGAATAGGAATATTTTCGGATGGGGAGTATCAAGACGTTTTAAACCATATATTTCCTTTTATCTGTACATTTTTTAAACAAAACAATACATTAAGTTTCGAAAGGTCCAACAATGCAATGCAAGCTTCAAAAGGTCCAGCAATTGAACATTACACAGGGCTGTGAATGGTGTAGCTTGTCCCTGAGCTGGCAAACAAATCATTATTGCCTCTGTGCCTGCTGAAGGAGGTACTGCATGTTGGTTCCAACCTTAAAAGCAGCAAAGAACATTTTCAGGTCTGTTAGGAAATACCTTTGTCACACCATCTGGATAAGGGCATTTCTGTGCTGCGCCAGAAACTCTAAATGGGGAGATGGGAAACTCCATTCGATTCAAATGATTATGTTCCTCTTTCATTTACAAATGTCATGATATGACTATGAGAAGTGGCTGTATCGAGGGGAATTTTTAGTTAGCTGAGCCTGCTAGTACCTCCGGGTTACAACATTTCTGGAAGTTTCTAAATAAAAGTGCCCTATGTAATAGTAGAAATGTGTCAATAACCTGTAGTTATTCATGATATATGAAAAATAATTGACTAAACATGAACAATTATTCATATGTGTTCCTATTTAAGTGACATTTGCATTACATTCGTGTTTTAAAACATGTTCCAAGGTTAAATAAATGCCCCCAATGCAAATCACTGTATATGGAATACATATTGGCTGAGAGAGAACTATTCTAGGTGCCGCAGTAAAAGTATTATAGGGAATACTCAGTAGAATCTATATGGTGTCATTTAGCGGGGCTCTGAATAATACGGAGTGTTGCTGGCATTTTACTCCACCATTTCCATTGGTGGCCACAATGCGGTTCACTGTATATGGAATACATAATTATCACGTGTGCTTATTGCACTACAAAAACCCCACTAACCAAACCACATTGCAGGGTATACCCACTGAATTAAAGGGCACATACACAATAAAAAATAAAATAATACCAGACACACTTTAGAGTGTGTGTCATCCTGCAGCACAGCATTTTAGGAAAGGTTGAGGTCAGGTCCAATATTGACTATGTACCCAAGAGGGATAGAGGTTGGCCCATCCTAGAAATGTTTTAAAGTAATATGATATATACAATTTACCAGACACTTTATTCCAAAGCGACTTACATGCATTAATACATTTTTATGTACGGGTGGTCTTGGGAATCGAACCCACTTTCCTGGCGTTGCAATGCTCTACCAAAATGCATAACAGCTTTATGAATCCTCAATTTAATATGATTTATAAAGCTTTAATTTATTAAGCTGTGCTTATCCCACCCTTTATAAAGCACAGGTTTATGTCATATTTGACATTGGTGGTTATGTCACACAGTTGTGTCACACAGTTATGTCACATTTATAAATCCTATAAAGCAGGAAATAAATGTATAGATGATTTGTAACACATTTATGTTTATGAAGGCTTTAGGAAGGCTTTATGAAGCCTTCATAAACTGCACATCACTTAATGCAGGACCGGAAATATATATAGCATTGTTTTAATATTCTATGAATGCTTAATTAATCTCCACAAGAAGAAAAATGCTGAGGTCAGTATATTATTCTACATAACAGCAATACATGAACATACAGTGCCTTCGGAAAGTATTCCGACCCCTTGACTTTCTCCACATTTAGTTACGTTACAGCCTTATTCTAAATTATTATTACTATTTTTAAATTCCCTTATTAATCTACACGCAATACCCCCCAATGAGAAGGCAAAAACACATTTTCAGAAATGCTTGCTAATTTATTTTTTAAAAACAACTGAAATATCACATTTACATAAGTATTCAAAACCTTTACTCTGAACTTTGCTGTAGCACCTTTGGCAGCGATGACAGCATCAAGTCTTCTTAGGTATGACACTACAAGCTTGGCACACTTGTATTTGGGGAGTTTCTCATCTACAGATCCTGTCAAGCTCTGTAAGTTTGGATGGGGAGCGTTGCTGCAAAGCTATTTTCAGGTCACTCCAGAGATGTTTGATCGGGTTCAAGTCTGGGCTCTGGCTGGGCCACTCAAGGACATTCAAAGACATGTCCCAAAGTTGTTGTCCTGTTGGAAGGTGAACCTTCGCCCCAGTCTTAGGTCCTGAGGGCTCTGGAGAAGGTTTTCATCAAGGATCTCTCTGTACTTTGCTCCGTTCATCTTTGCCTCGATCCTGACTTGTCTCCCAGTCCCTGCCGCTGAAAAACATCCACTCAGCATGATGCTGACACCACCGTAGGGATGGTGCCAGGTTTCCTCCAGACGTGACGCTTGGCATTCAGGCCAAAGAGTTCAATCTTGGTTTCATCAGACCAGAGAATGTTGTTTTTCAAAGTCTGAGAGTCTTTAGGTGCCTTTGGCAAACTCCAAGCGGAGGAGTGGCTTCCGTCTGGCCACTCTACCACAAAGGCCTGATTGGTGGAGTGCTGCAGAGATGGTTGACCTTCTGCAAGGTTCTCCCATCTCCACAGAGGAACTCTAGAACTCTGTCAAAGTGACAATCGGGTTCTTGGTCCCCTCCCTGACCAAGGCCCTTCTCCCCCGATTGCTCAGTTTGGCCGGGCGGCCAGCTCTAGAAAGAGTCTTTGTGGTTCCAAACTTCTTCCATTTAAGAATGATGCAGGACACTGTGTTCTTGTGGACCTTCAATGCTGCAGATATTTTTTGGTACCCTTCCCCAGATCTGTGCTTTGACACAATCCTATCTCGGAGCTCTACGGACAATTCCCTCGACCTCATGGCTTGGTTTTTGCTCTGACATGAACTAACAGTGGGAACTTACATAGACAGGTGTGTGCCTTTCCAAATCATGTCCAAGCTATTGAATTTACCACAGGTGAAGTTGTAGAAACATCTCAATGATGATCAATGGAAACAGGATGCACCGTAGCTCAATTGCCAGCAGCATACCACCCTGCATACCACTGCTGGCTTGCTTCTGAAGCTAAGCAGGGTTGGTCCTGTTCAGTCCCTGGATGGGAGACCAGGTGCTGCTGGAAGTAGTGTTGGAGGGCAAGTAGGAGGCACTCTTTCCTCTGCTCTAAAAAATATCCCAATGCCCCAGGGCATTGTGTCGGGTGCCTTCTTTCAGATGGGACATTAAACGGGTGTCCTGACTCTCTGAGGTCATTAAAGATCCCATGGCACTTAGGGGTGTTGACCCCGGTGTCTTGGCTAAATTCCCAATCTAGCCCTCAAACCATTATGTTCACCTAATAATCCCCAGTTTACAATTGGCTCATTCCTCTCCCCTGTAACTATTCCCCAGGTCGTTACTGTAAATGAGAACGTGTTCTCAGTCAACTTACCTGGAAAAATATATAAATAAATACAACATTTTGAGTCTCATAGCAAAGGGTCTGAATACTTATGTAAATAAGGTATTTCTGTTAAATTTAAATATATATATATATTTGCAAAGTCTTCTAAAACCTGTTTTGCTTTGTCATTATTGAGTATTGTGTGTATATTGCTGAGGAAAATGTTTTATTTAATCCATTTTAGAATAAGCCTGTAACGTAACAACATTTTGAAAGTCAAGGGGTCTGAATATTTTCCGAAGGCACTGTATATATCCACGGAAATATGCCATTCAGACCACTTACTCAGCTTTTAATAGCTCAACCCAATTTTCTCAATGATGTATCTAGCATAGCTGAAGGAGAGCCTGATATACCTTCATTTTAATTGGTCCCTGTTTCCCAATAATATATCCCTGAGTGTTTGTCAAATCAGGCCAGGAAGAGAGAGAAAGAGAGGAGAGAGAAAAATAGCAGAGCGAGAGAGGGGGGAAATAGGGAAAGCGAGATAGAGAGAGAAGAAGTAAGAGAGTGAAGAGGAGAGAGAGAAGAAGTAAGAGAGTGAAGAGGAGAGAGAGAAGGAGAAAGAGAGAGGGAGGGGTGGAAAGATAGCTGTGCGGTGCTGGAGAGTAGGACTAATCGCAGTGTGTTATTGAGATGATATCAGTGTACCTTGACCTCAGAAGCAGCCTGTGTGACAAATCCCCCTTTACTTTCTGCTTTGAATGATGCTGACTCCAACCTCATGGAAAATGGAATCTTTTCCAAACCATGCTTTGTGAAATTAACCACATCCAGTTTCCATGACTCTGAAAAGCTTCAAAGATTCCAAGGTTCATTCCCCTCAAACCCCTTATGCTATCTTTCTCCTCTCTCTCTCTCCTCTCTGATCCCCTCTCTCCATTCTGTCCATTCGGACCCTGTATGATCAGAAGGGGGAACAGGAGGTGGCCCGTCTGAAGAGAGATTGGAGAGTCGAGAGGAGTGTATAACAGGAGTTTTCCAGATGGTAACCTCTAAAGAAGGGGCCAGGTAGACGAGTGGGCAGGGGAACAGAATGTATCAGAGAGATCAAGGTGGCCTGGAGAGAGCTGATAGCTAACCGACAGGCATTATTTGATCAGAAACACTCCTTAACGGACTTGAAATAGTTCAGATGCTCTGGCCAACTCTGGAAACTCTTCACCTGTCCCCTAAAAAAACAATTAATCTGAGGTGATGTGGAGAGGTGGAGAAGAACAAGAATAGAAACAAAGTAATGAGTTTCTGTTTTCCAAACTCAACCTATCTGCCGTTTTCTATTTGGATGCTGCTGCATCCAACACTGTAACAAAATGTACTCACTTATTGAGAACTGGTTACTAATGAGTGATCGGTATGGTGAACATTAACTAACCTAAGACAGTGTTACCCAAACTCAGTCCTGGGGCCCACCCCCCTGGGTGCAGGTTATGTTTTTTCCCTAGCACCACACAGCTGATTCAAATAACCAACTCATTGTCAAGCTTTGATTATTTGAATCAGCTGTGTAGTGTTAGGGCAAAAACCAAAACGTGCACCCGGGTGGGGGGTTGGGAAACCCTAACCTAATAGACAGATCTTCAAAAACGTAAAATGTATTCACTGTTGATAGCTGCAGCAGTGAGGTTGAGCCACCAAGCTAATTGCAGTCAATGTCCCTGATACATATTTCTTCCTCACTTGCCCTCCTGTGCAAGACTCCGAGAGTGTTGAGAGGAGACCCAACACAGAAAAGGTCTCGTCTTGATTATGTGTTGCCTCCCTCCCCCAGACTCGTTGGTGTGTTGGTATATCAGGGGGGCTACTGAGGGGCCGAGAGGTCTCAGGGTGCAGCTCTATACGTGTTTAGAAACTCTACCAGCTGTGTCGCTCGATAGGGCTTCGGTGTAATTACGGCGGAGCAACATGAGGAATCCTAATGATAACAAATATTTTTCAGCGCAACTCTACTCCGTGGCCTTTGCCTCTCCATCTTCTCCATCCCTCCATTCCGCTCCTCCCTCACCTCTACTGTCCTGTCTGTCTGTGGGGATAGTGAGCAAGGCAGCTGGCGCATGGATGAGAGCAGAGCCCCGGAGAGAAGCACGCTCCACAAGGTTTTTCTGCAATTACACTTCAACAGGAGGCTCCCTCCCTCCTACAACTTCAACAGTATGTACTGAGGAACAGCCAGCCGGCTTGCTAGTGTCCCTACTGTTTCACTCAGGGGAGGCGTTTCCTCTTTGTTTACTGTCTGTTAGAGGAGAGGAGGCAGAGAGAGTCCAGGAAATCAACTTCGAGAGGGGTCATTCATGAAACTTGATCGCTGTGGTAAATACTGAATAAAAAACAGCTATTTACATTCTTACGTCTAGATAGTGGCTAACACCCTAAATATAGCGCAACAATCCAATCATTAACACTTGTAGAAATCAGACCTGGTAAATCTATTGCAGCTGAACCGTTTGATGAATAAACAAGACAATATAATATATGGGACATAAAAGGTCTGAAGAAAGAACTTGATGGTCTATGGGACGCATCTTGAGGATTTATATAAAGTCTCACACTGATCCAGTTCTGTTATCTTGGTTTGTACCCTCCTCTGAAAAAAAAGGGTTCCAAAACAGCTGTCCCCAAAGTAGAATCCTTTTTGGTTACAGGTAGAAAGAACCATTTTTAGTTCCAGGTAGAACTATTTTGGGTTCCATGAATAACTCTTTGGGGAAAAGGTTCTACATGGAACCCAATATGGTTTTACCTGAAACCAAAAAGGATTCTTCAAAGGGTTCTCCTATGGGGAAAGCCAAAGAACCCTTTAAGGTTCTAGAAAGCCATTTTTTTCTAAGAGTGTATCGAAGGTGATGAATATGCACTGCAACATCCATGCTTGAGAAATGGTATGATTACCACATTATTCAATTACATTACAACAGTGGCACATTAAATTGGATTACTGATTACAAATTAGACAGCGGTGGATGAATTAAAAAACAAACACTGTCGTTGTTACCACTGCCGTTCTAATCTAATTGTATACTACTTGGTTATCACAAAACCCAATCTCTATAATCAAGTAGAAAACTCGTAGATAACATGAGCGGATGTCTCTGCCCCAGTGGATCCAGTGCTTAACTCTAAACTCCAGGAGGACACCCTGAGACACACTGGGCTGATCAGAAAGGCAGAAGCAATCTATTTAATCTGTCCTCCTTTATCTCCAATCATGATGAAAAAGAGATTAGTGTCTGAAAAGATTACATAAATAACTGACACAAATCTGCTCTTAAATTGAAGGGGCAGAGAGAACGCAGATTTTAAAAATAAAAAAAAAGTTCTGGTGTTATTAATTGATATGATCTGAATATGTGCGCTTCTGTTTTCTGGGTGTAAATAAAGAGATTTGTTTTGCGGTTTATGTAATGCATTTTAAACGAGCTAGGTCTATGTAACATACTGTGTCTATGTATGCACAGAGAAGGATACACACTGAAGAACACTTCTTAATATTGAGTTGCACCACTTTTGCCCTCAGAACAGCCTCAATTAGTCGGGGCATACAAGGTGTCGAAAGCTTTCCATCGGGATGCTGACCATGTTGACTCCAATGCTTCCCACAGTTGTGTCAAGTTGGCTGGATGTCCTTTGGGTGGTGGACCATTCTTGACACACACAGGAAACTACTGAGCTTAAAAACCCCAGCAGTGTTGCAGTTCTTGGCCATACCCCATTCAAAGGCACTTAATTATTTTGTCTTACTCATTCACCCTCTGACTGGTACACAATCCATGTCTCAATTTTCTCAAGGCGTCAAAATGATTCTTTAACCTGTCTCCTCCCCTTCATCTACACTGATTGAAGTGGATTTAACAGGTGACATCAATAATGGATCCTAATATTTTTTACACTCAATGTATGTCTACTTTTACTGAGAAGAAATGGCCAGTGGCTTTTAAGGGAAGAGTACGTTAGTCTAGCATGTAAGATTATATCATCACCATCAGAAGTACATCTAAACTATATCCACTAAGCAAAGCTTAGGAGCGGCAGGTAGATTCGTGGTTAGAGCATTGGGCCGGTAACCGAAAGGTTGCTGGATCGAATCCCCAGCTGGTAAAAATCTGTTGTTCTGCCCCTGAACAAGGTTTCCCAGTAGGCTGTCATTGTAAATAAGAATGTGTTCTTAACTGACTTGCCTAGTTAAAAAAAAAAAAATTAAGCTACAGTCTAAATACTGTAGGCACAGCTGCTACAAGATCAAAGATTCATACCTCGGCTATATTCAGGAACATCAACCAAACATTTAGCAGAATGACTATATGCATTCACCATCAGCTCTGATCTTGATCTCTCTGCCCTGCATGTCCATACCAATAACTCCAGGGTGAGATAACTATTTTCAAAAGTTTTAAACAGTGCTGTCTGGTGCAATTGAAGCACTATGGATTCCAAAAAGCTCAGTAGCAATTTGCAAGGACATGGTAGGGTATATCCAGGCGCGCAACTTTCACTGGGGATGGGGGACGGGGGGGTCATGTCCCCCCCCCCACATTCTGAAATAAAAATGTTGTCCCTCCCCCAACTGCATGTGATATAAAAAAAAGTGTGCTTTAGGACCATGCAGACGCCTCCGAGCGGTCCGGTAGTCTGTTTGGAGTATAAAGCCAGCTGGATTTAGGACTGCACGGACACCATAGAGCAACCTGTTTGAAGGCAGAGCTTCTGGAAGGCTGGCTAGACCAGCACAGAAGAGCTGAGCACAGTTCAATGCGTATGTGTTGCGCTCTTTCACCGCGTTGTCAAAGCAAGCAGAGCAGAAACTGGCTACTAATTAGTTGATTGACGTAGATAGCAAGGTAATCGCTGTATAACTTAACAGAAAAAAACAAGTGTTTTGTCTCTGCCTGACAAATACGACGAACTAGTATTGTAACTGACATGTAACGTTAGCTAATGTTTCCTCCCCTCTCGACTGAGGGGAATTAATAAGCTAGGCTAGTTAGTAGCTACCATAGCCAGGTCAGATTTAGCCTCTTGTCATCTGTCAGATAGTAATAATAGCCAAGCTCATATCGCTAACAGCTGGTTTTTATATGGAAATGTTTTGTTCATTCAGAAGTAAATGAGCTTGACTAGCTTTTGCCAGTTGATGTACCATTCGAGAGAGAGCTGGCAAAAAGTTTGCTAACATTAGCTATTATTTTTGCCTCAATCACACTAGACCTGAATAAAACGATGAAACCATCGGTCAAACGATTGAAGATAGATGTTCTGCCATTTTTTCAGTGCAATGTGAGTTGTATTAGTCAGTACGGCAATGTAACGTTATTGATCTCTCAGTTTCCCAAGCTAATTCCCTACTTTTCACATTGACACAGCAATAAACAGCTCTAACGTTACAGGCGTCACTGTCATGGTGCACAGTAGAGGTCTGCGAGGGACTGATTTCTTCATCCCGCTCCAGCCCACATCTGTTGGCTTTCTGTTCGACTCTCACCCGCTACCGCAAGAACTAGTCCCAAACCCAACTGCAGTCCCGCAATGTTATTTTAGGTGAATGTGACGCAGTTCACTTGCAAGCCATGGTCCCAGCAATTTAGCACCCTATAGGCAATATAAAATGTGCAAAAATAAATGTAATTAAATTACCAGAGATTCACATGGCCCTTATATTGTATTACTGGGCTATATTTTTATAGCCTACCTTTTAGGAGTGGGAAAATTGTTTGATGGAGAAATATGGGTGATCAACATTTAGGCCTATTTCTAGGCAACGTAGTAAACTATAGCCTAGTCGTAGGCCTATTTAGGAAGTATATTTATTTGGAAAGATAACTTCCCCGTACTTCTCTGCCCATGCATAGGCTATAGGCTACTCTATTTAACTGAGACCACATGCGCACCTGATCTCGCAGGTATGGCTACTGAACTGGAAGCAGCAAGAATGATGACAGCAACACTGGCTACGTTTTGTATAGGCCAATAGGATATAGCTTACCTTTCAGGAAGATGATTTGTCAGGCAGAGACAAATAAATACGTAGGTAATCAATACTTATTGAAAATGAAAAGGTGCAACACTCGCTCACCGTAGTAGCCTAACCTATGTGTGCCCATGGTTACATTTTTTTATTGTATTTCGATTCACGTTGGTTGAGCACCCTCCACTTCTTTCCATTATTCATATTTATTTACAGACACTAGTGAACTGTAGTCTAATAATATTGAATTTCATTTCATATTCAAGTTAACTACCAAGTGACTCTATTTCAAATACTAGGCGCATTTGAACTCTCACGAATTCACGAGTGTGTGAATAATGTGCAAAATATGTGGTTTCAATACATTAGGTAGGCTAATGCATACAACGCAGAAAGAGGACCGTTTACAAATTATCTGTGGGACAACAAATATATTTTCATCTGCCCGTAGCATGAAAAATGTCGTCCACAGCGCTACGATCTCTGTCGGGATCCGCAGGCGTCCCGCGGGAATGCAACACTCTAGTGCAGTCAGTACACAACACTATGCTCATCATGTCTTAGCAGGATCAGATGGTGACAGGTGTCCCTGCAGGGTCAAACAGCAAGGGATGACCAGTCTATGGAGCTCAGGTGAATTTTGCAGTATATTAATGTTAGCAATTGATGTTACAAGTAGCTCTGAGTTTAGTAGTGACATTCCACAGATTCTAGACAGATGTTGAACTGAAAACCAACTCCTATTGATCATTAACTCTAGTCCTCTCATCCTCTGCATTGTGTATTAATCTTCAAAATATTCTTATATTAACAATATCAGTTAATGACACAAAGTTCCATCTTGATCTGATGGGTAGACCTACAGTAGCTACAGGACAGCAGTTTAAGCTTAAAGCTACAGTCTGGGATCTGGGAATAATGGTCATTTCAATGATTGAACCATTGTTTCTATTCTTGGATAACATAATGTACACAAAGGTAATTCTTTGTCATGCCTCATTTTCAGAATGTGACAGGGGTCTCAGCAGGGTCAGGCAGCCAGGCAACCAGCCTGTGGCAGAGGTGAGGGGAATTTTTTCAGATACAACACTTTATTCTCTCTGTACAGCAAACACTGGACAAGCCAGATGCTATTTTAAGGCAGTCTGACAAACCTCCAAAGATGATTTCCAAACTGTATCATGGGTCGATAGAGGCTTTTCCCAATGATATACAACATGTAAAACAAAAATGTGAGGAAGACCTTCACACAATCCATAGAACGTACTATATGCCAGTGAAACTGAATTACTTGCACTCAGAAATGTAATTCCTCTGCCGGAGGTGTAAAGCACAAAAGGGGACATATTTGCATATGTTATGGTCTTGTGAAGGTTGTATGTTCTTTTATCTCAGCATGTCTACCTGTTTAAGTTTGCTTGGACATTATGATACTGGAGACTGTTATGTGAAGAAACTGTCTAGGCATGCATTTATAGTGGCAAAAAAATGCATTGCCGTTAATTGGAAGGTTGGTTATCATCCCACAATGTCAAGTTATGTATCACTAGATATGATTTATTACAAGATTGGGCAACTTTCACAAGGTTTGGATGCCTCATATAGAATACAGTATGACAAAGGGGTGTCTCTATTGAAAACATGCCCACATCAGGGGAGATACCTATTTAGGCAATACCTAGCTGCTGGGCTGATCAGTCCTGGCCCTGGGAGTCTCCCGTCACTCTGGTCTTGGCCTAACAATGTTTCACTAAGATCCTTAAGCTGAGTGGGGTGTGTTGTGTTGGGTTTGGGCATTGCAGGGTGGTGGACCCCTAGGGACAGGGATGGCGTGAACCAGCTATATTGTGTGCAAGCAAAAAGAGCTCTACAGTACTATTAGTCCTATGAGATACATTTTATAGAGGATTTGCTGTTTCTGTGCATTAATGAATATTTGATGTATATGTGTTTTTTTTGTTTAGTTCTTTTGTTTCTAAACCTTTAACTTGGGAATAAAAAAAAAAGTAAGGCATGAACTAGGAAGGAAATTGTGTTGAGAGAGAATTGAGCTATTGACTAGACTGGTGGGGGTCGGTCGTGCAGGCGGCTCGGGCTGGCTGGTCGGTCTGAAATTCGATGTAGAGGATGTCTTCATAAAGAAAAACAAAAGTCTGTATTTTTTCAAGAGTTGTTCATTTGTTAGGCTATTGGTTAAAGGTGCAGCACAATATTTGTAATTGAATTATCCTAGATCTAGTTGAGTCTTATTAATCACTTAAACATATTTAATAATGATCTCTTACGTAGCTTTATGACTGTGGGCATTTTTGCTTACTTTTTATTCTAAATAGAGACAGCATATTCGATTGTGTAAAAATGCAGGAAATTAGCTTTAGATGTCCAAAAAATGCAGGGGAAGTCCCGCAGACCCCCCGGCAGGTTATGTTCCCCACCACTTCTAAAACCAAAGTGGCGCCCCTGGCAATATCAATGCTCATTATTGGTGAAATTACATTAGACCAACAGTGCACTGATTGACAACCAGCTGGAGTCTCTGTGTGGAGAAGATGGTCAGCTCTTCTGAGAACCATTCATATTACAATCAGGCAGGATAACAATGAAGGAAAGGTTTCAAAAAGCCCTGTAATCTATAGAATCATCACCAGGGGAAATACAGGTAAATAGCTGGTATCTGAATGAACTGGACTCTAACAGTTGTGATAGCAGAGACTGACTGGGGAAATGGGAGTCACTGAGATTATGATACTATTGCACTCTGTGCTGCAGATAGCCTCTCGGCCCACTTATCTATGGGAAACAGCAATAAGAGCAGTACACAGTGACCCTCAATGATGAGTGACTATCAGCAGGAAGCCTGCATGCTGCACACACCATTCCTCCTGACAGGCCTGTCAGCCTCCTGCTCAACACTGCTACTTACAGGGATATGCAAGGAAAGAGGGGAGAACCAACGTGTGGGCTTAAAACCACTGCCCAAAGTCCTGTTGCTTAACACATCTTTACTCCTACTTGCCATACTGTTTGCCATTCAACATAATTACATAATTAGTCTGTTTTTATGTTATCCAGAGTGTAGGTGATTGCAACTGTGCTGCTGGCAACAATTTAATTATGCTTTTTTGCCAACATTACTGACACCGGCCATATTCAACGGGTGTTTAGCATTTGGAAATTCAGCAGTTATTCTGCGCTCTGGCACACTCAGACGAGAGTGCTCTGATATTGGAGTGGATGGACATACCGAATTTAGAAATGCACCCAAAATGGTTACTTGCATAGTGGAGTCTTTTGTTAAGACATGTAGCTAGCTGGCTAGCTAGCTAACCAATGAACCATAATTGCAACTCATAACGTTACTACCCTGAATGAATATGCAGGTAGCTAACCAACCAGGTTCAATGTTAGCTATCTAACATTAGAAAAAGGAGAGCCGCACACTGTAGGAGCTCAGATGCAATTATTTTTTAACCTAATATCCAACATTTCGACAGACAAGCTGTCTTCATCAGGGTATTAGTTAGCTAACATTAGGCTATAATTAGCCAAGCAAATGGCTCTGAGATATGAATAATAAGATCACACACGAAACATTAGCTAGCTAAACAATGAACTATAATCCCAACTCATGAAGTTACTGTCCTGCATGAATCTGCAGGTAGCTAACCAACCAGGTTCAATGTTAGCTAGCTAACATTAAGCTTTAAATAGCCAAGACAATGTCTCTGAGATTCAAATAATAAGATCATACATGTAACATTAGCTAGCGAGCCAGCCAGCTAAAGTTAGCTAGCTAACAGTACACTTTAACTTGAAATTAAACCAGCTTCTGTCAAATTGGAAACGTGTAATATCTGAAAATGTAGCTAGCTAGACTATTTTACCCATATGCATCATGGATGGACGCGTCTCCTGTCACCGATGACATGGTTGCCCTTAGTTTGAGGATGTAATCCGGAGACAGCTGTTTTCTCCATCTCCTTAGCTATCATACTCGAATTCCACTGATTTCAAAACTTGGTCCTCCAGAAAGTTTAGAGCAACACTTATGCAGTTTAACTACGCAATACATTTTTAAAAAGCTGCTTAGACAGGATTACAGACACACACTGACCAGCTCAAATAGCCTCAAATATGAATCCTTAAAGAGATGGGTGGGGCTAAAGTTAAAAGGGTGTGAACGATGCTGAATGGGTGTAGACAAAGCAGAGCTCTCCAGTAGGTAGCAAAACATTCAAGGGCCATTTTCTCAAAAGTGAGGTTACAAGTTTATCAACTTTCGAAGCAGAATTACTTTCCCATTGTTCCTCAACTGCAGTGTTAAAACAACAGCAATTTACTCAATCAGTGGCAGGGTGTCCAAGCCAAGTCTTTATTGAGTTTTGGGTTGTAAAAGTTGGTGATTAAGCTGAAAGACACAGATGATGCATTACAAGAATGCCCTTCAGTAGTTAACTGAGGAGAATCCACATTTCTGGTCAAGAAAATGATCTCATGTACTGTCTGACTGTTAATGATTGTAAACAAGGGGAGCTACGAGTATCAAAGGGTAACATGTTGAGAGCACATAACATTGAAAAATATTCTTTCTCCTTGGATTATGAAAAATAAAATTAGGGACTAAGATTTATGAGGAAACTCCTGAGGCTCTACTGAACAACATTCTTTATTTCACATACTGTAGGGCATTATAATTGATGTGTCCTATAAAAAGAAGAATCATGTTTGCACTTCCCTTTCACTTTTCATGGTCAAAATGTATTTTAGTGAGTGTGTGGTGTGCGCTTGTGTTTTCATACAGTTTACTATGAGATATAATTAATGTGTGTGCGCCTATGCATGCGTTTTATTGATTCATCCAACAGTGAAGATCGTAATTACATCCCTCCTCGAGCAGAATCTATACAGCGAGAGAGAAATATGCACATGGGAGGCACCTTGGAACAGAACCCTTAATAATTGAGCAGTGCTGTGAGAGAGATGAATACAAACTCATAATAACTGTAATTCTGAAGAAGTGATCCATAAGAGATGCTTCAACCCTGTGTTGCCCCTGGTGGCAGCACCAATATACAATGCATATTCACTCATTTTTATTAGTCAATTCACTTAATATATGAGAAGTAAATAGAAATTAAAGTGACAGGTGTGAGATTATGTTAAGGATTAGAGATAAACAGAGATACTGAATCCTTAACATAATCTCACACCTGTTACTATTCAAGGATATGCAATGCATGTGCAGTGGGTCAGGCTTGGATATATGTCCTTGTCTACAGAATCCGGCACCTTATCCACTAGAGCTGACATTAACATTTTGGACAACATGCCACTCTGCAGGACACTCTCAGGTGTCATGACTAGACTTTAACATTCATCTAAAGACTGTTATTTATCTAATTAACTAACTACTGTATGTTTCATTGTTACCCGATTAAATTAATCATGTAACAATTAACATTAGGATTTGGGGCACCACGAGAGCGGTTCTTTAAAGAGTTACCATCTCCCGAATTAAACTCTATAAGGTTTTTACCTGTCACATCTATAAACAGTCAACTTATAAATCATAACCTCATATCATATCACCATTCTGAACAGTCGTATCCTCCTTGCATCTGCAAAAGCCGGAGTCTTACTTATGATTCAGTAGTACAGAAATTGGTTTAATTATGTATTTACTAGCTAATTAAACGAGAACGCAGGATCAACACACACACTCTGCACTTTCTATTGACTGGAGACTTATTACGCGGAAAACAGTTCCCTAGTGGAATGACAACAACATGGATGCTTATTAAAGAAGAGATGGAGAGGGAGAGAGAATTACTGAGACACTTAACAAAGCCACATTCAGAAACTACTCTCACCTACAATAACCATATACTTTGCACACGAACCGCCGCACGCTTTGAGCAAGAAATCATTAATGTATTTACGTGAAATGCCTGTGTTCGCCGGGGATCTCGGTGAATAGGGCAGCCTTGGAAAGGGTGTTGGGCCTTTCGCGGCATGCTTGTAAGGCTCTGATTGTCCGAAATGGTTCCAACAACTCTTCTACTGTTGTCCTTCTTCGTAGTTGTCCGG
The DNA here is from genome assembly GCF_057628025.1 of Oncorhynchus mykiss. Lineage (NCBI taxonomy): Eukaryota > Metazoa > Chordata > Actinopteri > Salmoniformes > Salmonidae > Oncorhynchus > Oncorhynchus mykiss. The sequence continues at coordinate 40,497,122 of NC_143031.1, read as the reverse complement.
TAACTGGTGACTTGTTGTGTAGTACTGAACAGAACTACAGAGTTGATTTTCAAATCAAACTTTATTTGTCCCATGCGCCGAATACAACGTGTAGACCTTACCATGAAATGCGTACTTACAAGCCCTTAACCAACAGTGCAGTTCAAGAAAGAGTTAAGAAATTATTTTGCAAATAAACGAAAGTAAAAAATGATAAAAGTAATACAATAAAATAACAATAATGAAGCTATATACAAGGGGTACCGGTACTGAGTCAACGTGCAGGGGTACAGGTTAGTCGAGGTCATTTGTACATGTAGGTAGGGGTAAAATTACTATGCATAGATAATAAACAGTGAGTAGCAGCAGTGTAAAAAAACAATGGGGGGGGGGGGGGGTCAATGTAAATAATCCGGTGGCCATTTGGTTAATTGTTCAGCAGTCTTATGGCTTGGGTGTTGAAGCTGTTAAGGAGCCTTTTGGTCCTAGACTTGGCACTCCGGTACCGCTTGCCGTGTGGAAGCAAAGAAAACAGTATATGACTTGGGTGACTAGATTCTTTGACCATTTTTGGGGCTTTCCTCTGACACCTAGTATGTAGGAAGCTTGGCCCCAGTGATGTACTGGGTCGTACGTACTACCCTCTGTAGCACTACCCTTCCAATCGCTCTTGAAGATGCTTCTTTGAAGATAGGCTAGTCAGCCATATTGAAGGTTCCCCAGTGGGGTGATGAGAGTAGCGCAATACGATGGTTTGAGCAGAGTAACAGGATGGTCCTACTTAAACTAGCTTTCGAAAATACCTTACTTAGGACAGCTAATCAGCCGTACCTGATTGTCCGGGAGGTGAGTTTATCGTCTCCACCTTGTGTTGAGATTCAAAGTTCAAACCATTTTAAATGCACAGCTGCTGCTTCACACTTTCTTTGGATCAATTAGTTAATTCATAACCCGTCATTTACACCTTTTGCTTGACAGGGGCGGTTCCAGCAGGCTGGCATGCTCCCTTTCCTCACTTCGGGGCAGTGATTACTCAACGTGCAAAGTTATGGAAAGCAATTATCTCTTATAACTTCTCAAATCACACCCCTCTCTTAACAAAAACACTTTCATCGTTTTGTATATTTAATGCACAACCCATAGTATGGAAACGTCATCTATGTAGTGGGAATACTTTAAATTACCGTATTTCCTTTATAATTTTTTTTATGACATCACAAAATAACAAACAAAATGACAGTAGTGTTCTAAAGATCGCCTCTGACCATTCCCCATGTTCTACGTTAGAAAGATTATTCCAGTATTTTCTTTTGAACGTGTTTGAGTTTCAGTGGGAAGAAAGCACACTGACTGTCTTTCTTGATGTCTATAGTATTCTCTCGGGTATGCAATCTGGTTTCTGTTCAGGTTATGGATGTGTCACTGCAAACTTATAGGTCCTCAATGATGTCACCATTACCCTTGATTCTAAGCAATGTTGTGCTGCAATTTTTATTGAGTTGGCCAAAGCTTTTGATATGGTAGTATTAGGGTCTCTGAGGGGTGTCTCTGAGGGGTCTTTGGCCTGGTTTGCTAACTACCTCTCTCAACGAGTGCAGTGTATAAAGTCAGAAAATCTGCTGTCTCAGCCACTGCCTGTCACCAAGGGAGTACCCCAAGGCTCAATCCTAGACCCCACGCTCTTCTCAATTTACATCAACAACATAGTTCAGGCAGTAGGAATCTCTCTCATCCATTTATATGCAGATGATACAGTCTTATACTCAGCTGGCCCCTCCCCGGATTTTGCTCTACAACAAATCTTTCAAGCTTTCTCTACCCTTAACCTTGTTCTGAACACCTACAAAACAAAGGTAATGTGTTTTGGTATAAAAGAATGACCCTCTCCCCACAGGTATGATCACTACCTCTGAGGGTTTAGAGCTTGAGGTAGTCACCTAATACAAGTACTTCGGAGTATGGCTAGATGGTACACTGTCCTTCTCTCAGCACATATCAAAGCTGCAGGCTAAAGTTAAATCTAGACTTGATTTCCTCTATTGTAATTGCTCCTCTGTTACCCCAGCTGCCAAACTAACCCGGATTCAGATGACCATCCTACCCATGCTAGATTACGGAGATGTAATTTATAGATCGGCAGATAAGGGTGCTCTCGAGCAGCTAGATGTTCTTTGCCATTCGGCCATGAGATTTGCAACCAGTGCTCCTTATAGGACACATCTCTGCACTCTATACTCCTCTGTAAACTGGTCATCTCTGTATACTCGTCGCAAGACCCACTGGTTGATGCTTATTCATAAAACCCTCTTAGGTCTCAATCCCCCCTATCTGAGATATATACTGCAGCCCTCATCCTCCACATACAACACCCGTTCTGCCAGTCACATTCTGTTACAGGTCCCCAAAGCACACACATCCCTGGGTCGCTCTTCTTTTCAGTTCGCTGCAGCTAGTGACTGGAACGATCTGCAACAAACACTCAAACTGGACAGTTTTATCTCAATCTCTGCATTCAAAGACTCAATCATGGACACTCATACTTACAGTATTGGCTGCTTTGTGTGATGTTTTGTTGTCTCTACCTTCTTGCCCTTGTGCTGTTATCTGTGCCCAATAATGTTTGTACCATGTTTTGTGCTGCTACCCTGTTGTGTTGCTAGCATGTTGTTGTTATGTTGTGGTGCTAACATGCTGTGTTGTCATGTGTTGCTGCCATGCTATGCTGTTGTCTTAGGTCTCTCTTTATGTAGTGTTGTCTCTGTTGTCATGATGAGTGTTTTGTCCTATATTTATATTTGATATAAATATGTGCTTCTTCACCTGCATTGCTTGCTGTTTGGGGTTTTAGGCTGGGTTTCTGTACAGCACTTTGAGATATCAGCTGATGTACGAAGGGCTATATAAAATAAATTTGATTTGATTTGATTTGATTTGATTCATTTTACATTTTTAATCCCAACCCCCGTCCCCACAGGAAGCCTTTTGTCTTTTGGAAGGCCAAATTGTAAATAAGAATTTGTGCTTAACTGACTTGCCTGGTTAAATAAAGGTTAAATAAATCAAATTTAAAAAAACATTCCTTTGGTGAATTTGGAGAGCACAGGACAGAATCTTCTGCTTTGATTTACAAAAGGACGTGAGTGTCAATCCCCATTAGCTATTTCCTCACCCCTCTACGGTTGAAAGGGGGTCTGATTGAAGTTATTCATTGCAAACCTGATCTGACCTATTTGGATTCTCGTGGACAGTCATGACCCAGGTTTACATGTCCATTTCATTACAGTCCTAAGAGCCTGGGCAGATTGATCCTGTGACATCCTGCAGACAGAACAGCCTCCTTGAGTGGCAGATGATTTGGAGTGGTAACACATGCCCTGGCTTCAATCAATATCTGCCGTCACCAGAGAGGGAGGTGAGAGACTGTCTATTGAGTTGTTCTATCTCTCTAACTGAACACTAGGCCTAGCATGTGACTGTACAGCCCTTTATCGCATTTGTCCAAGGGCCTCTGCCCATTCATCCACTGGTCTGAGCCTTTTAGCCCCTGGGTCCAGTTGGTCCTCACATGGACATATTCATCCCATCAGGCTACCTGCCTCAGTGATGTGGGTTGATAAACAGGGCTCTGCATTCTTTCCAGCACCAGCATTTCATTATATTCCACTACACAGAGACTGCCTGCTGAGATAGGAGTCCACTGGAGGGGCTAGAGAGAACAAGAGCTACTATATCAAAAGCTTGCCTGAGAGCGAGGTTGTGTGTGTGTGTGTGTGTGTGTGTGTGTGTGTGTGTGCCATTAACCTTAGCATAGATCCAAAACCCCAAGCAGGAGAAAAACATACATACAAACAAACACCCTCCACCTAAACTTATCTTAGCCCTCCAGAGCCGGGCGGGATGAAAAAGCTCAACCATTCAAGGTCTTTCGTATTAAATTAGGTGTTTGGAGTATTAGAAATGCCAGGGAAGGGGTAATGTGGAGATCGTTTTGCAGGAAGGACAGAAAAATAAGGAAGTAAACATTCAATAGCCATTACCATGTGTGTCTGTGGGAAGCCAAGAACTAATCATGGTCCAATTTCGCAGGCTGATGATTTGCATAAGCCCAAAAAAGTGCACTACCGTTCAAAAGTTCGGGGTCACTTAGAAAATTCCTTGTTTTTGAAAGAAAAGCAAATTTTTTGTCCATTAAAATAACATCAAATTGATCTGAAATACAGTGTAGACATTGTTAATGTTGTAAATTACTATTATAGCTGGAAACAGATTATTTTTTATGGAATATCTACATAGGTACAGAGGCCCATTAACAGCAACCATCACTCCTGTGTTCCAATGGCACGTTGTGTTAGCTAATCCAAGTTTATAATTTTAAAAGGCTAATTGATCATTAGAAAACCCTTTTGCAATTATGTTAGCACAGCTGAAAACTGTTGTCCTGATTAAAGAAGCAATTAAACTGGCCTTATTTAGACTAGTTGAGTATCTGGAGCATCAGCTCTGCCTAGAAGGCCAGCATCCCGGAGTCGCCTCTTCACTGTTAATGCGATACAGAATTATACATTTTGTCTGGAAATTTAAATGAATCTAAATGCATTTTGACCTATTTAATGTAGACTCCACATACATCAAGTAACTTATTATTATTTTTGCTAGGGAAAATAGACGCACCATCCCTTCCTTCCCTGGAGAAAATAATGACTGATGCCTGCTTCCATAGATAAACATTGGATGCAGCCAAGACGGGAGCAGTGAAAGAGATGCATTCAAAGTGAGGGCCCTCTGAATGCATGCTAGCAAATGGAACTCGGGGTTGTCTTTTACCCACGCTTTCGCAAACAATTTTAGTAGGCCATTGTGTCTCAATAGATCATTATGAAATTACGGCTGACTAAACATTTCGCTGTGCTGTGGTGTCTCTGCTGCTGGGTCTGTATTGATTGTGGTGGGACTGTTGCTGTGACAGCCCAGAGATAACAAGTTCCACATGAATGAATAGAAACACAACAAGCAAAGAGCCCTGGCTGAATTCAGATTTCCCCTTACCACTCCAAGAGAACATTTTCAGGAATAACTATAATGGTTTTATTTTGAAACTACTCTAGTTACAAGTAAGACACTTGCTAAACATGAAGTGCGGTTGATTTTCTTTCTTGTATTTTTCCTTGAAGTCATGTGAAGCTCAAGGCTTTGTAATGGCAGAAATAAGCTGCACTCATAAATGTTGACATGAGCCATTTGTTTCATGAGCAAGCTGAAGTGTTATGTTAGTTTGAGATTCCAATAGATGCATAGCTCATTAGCATTTGGGCAGCTGAAAATAGCATAAAGGTGTAACACTTCATCAGAGCCGCTGGCTCTAACGACAGCCATGATAATTAGGTTAAATGAAGGTAGGGAAGAGAGAGATAGAGAGTGCTAGAGTGGTGCTAAAACAGTGTGTCCAGCAACACTAACCCAAGGCCTATTGGCAAACCTGGACCTAACAGCCCTCCTTTCATTTCCATTAACATTAACACACTGAGCAGGTTTCCATTAAAACCTTGAGATGTGGGAAAGTGTATGGATGTGAACCCCATAAAAGGGACAACTTAAACAGTATCCTGTTTTCACTGACCTGTACTTCAATCCCGTATCCCAGGTAGACCGTCACCACATAGGTGCAATCCACTCCAGGGTCGGACAACAATGCTGCAGAATGCTGCTGTGGAATCTTGATGTGGCCCTCGGGGTCAGTGAAATTCACAGTGCAGGGACCTGGCACAGGAGAAATGAAAAGACAAGTGATCCCTCTTCCCAGACTACTGATCCATCTCTGACAGCCCATCTGTGTCTCAGTGGCCCTCTAACCCCCTCATTAACTCCCCAGATTCCCTGCCTCTCAGCCGGGCCTTGGAGATCACGCCGCCCCTCAGCCATCTAGACCCACTAGAGAGGACAGCCAGGCAGCACAGATCAGGTGGAGCCGGCCTCTGCAGATTGGTTTGCCGCATGATCAGCTTTGTGATCCTGGGTGCCAAATGAATAGGAGCTGTCAGCACGGAAGGATGAGAAACACTGACTGGCCCTCTCCAACGCTATTCCTGCCACGCTGTACAAGACTCTGACTAAAATCTGAGTAAACACTGTAAACGAGAGGCAGTCATGCAGGCCACTTTAGGTTAATGCTAAGGGTTGACATCAGGGTTTGGAACCGGTCATGGAACAAAATCAACATTTCTTTTGACAAACAAAATCAGAACCGTCAATGAAAGTGAAATATACTGTTCCGGAACAGAACCATTATTTTAAATGCATGGAACCAGTTAATAACATTATTTTCCTCACAAAACGCAACAAAGTGCCTATGCAAAGCCCTACTCTTTCCCTACGAAACATATTCTAGTGTCTGCTAGCCTGCCTGCTGAAATTGCATAGGCACTTTGTTGCGTTATGTGTGGAAAATAACATTCAAAGATATTCAGAGTTCCATCATAGAAGCCACTCCTCTGTAGGTATAATTATGTGGGCCTAATTCAGATAATGCATGTCATAACAAGATGCCCTGCGTGTCAAGCCAAGCCTTCTCCACCACCCTCTCTCGCACTCTCCCCACCAGCAAAATTTCAGTCGCATCACGCACCCTACACTCATCTGTCGAATGCACACTCAAAAGCAGGCTGCTCTATCCACACTGATTGGTAGTGTAATTTAATGTTAAAGTAAATGTTTTTTTTTATGATTTCAGAGGTTTAAAAAGTAACAGAAAGGAACGATATAAACTGTTACTTTTTTTATTTGTAACAGTGGAATGGAACAAAAAAATAATGGTTCTGTTCAAAATGAAATGATTGTAAAATAGTTTTGGTTCCAACCCCAAGTTGTCATACTCTTTTCTTTGGATTTGGGAAGGTTGTGTGTTTTTTTTTATTGGGCACTGGAGAGGGAAGTTGTCACGCCTGCTCCCTCTCTCCCTCCCTGGCGCTCGTGGGCGCCTGGCTGCCAATCACTACACACTCCTGCCACCTGTTTCCCTCCTCACGCACTTTTACGCCTCAGCCGGATCATCAGGCTCTCATGTCTCAGCTGGCTCACTAGGCTCCCACATCCCAGCGGGATCCTCAGGCATTACGCCTCAACCGGATCGTCAGGCTCCCACGCCTCAGCTGGTTTGCCAGGCTCCCACGCCTCTGCCAATTTGTTGGGCTTCTACACCCTCAGCCGGCTTGTCCAGCGCCCATGCCTCGGACGGCCAGTCAGGCTCGCCCAGGTGGGAGGGGGGTACTGTCACGCCTGCTCCTGCTCTCCCTCCCTGGTGCTCGTGGGTGCTAGGCTACCCAGCACTACGCACTCCTGCCACCATCATTACGCACACCTGATACCTGTTGATAATTAAATGTTCACTCCCTGTACCTGCTTCTCATCTCCAGCACCGGGTCTTACAGAAGTACATTTGTCCCCTGGTTTACATTCACCCTTTTGCAGGTTTTACTATATAATGTCTTCCATCCCAGCCAAATTTTGTAATCTGCTTGCATGTGCCTCCCTCCCCTATATCAAGGTGTTTTGGTACTTCTGCACTACGCTTTTCTGGGTGTTAACTTTTACTATACCATAAGTCAATATAGTATACTAGTCTAACTGTCTATCCTGCCCTCTATCCAACATTCATAGTGACAATAGTGGTAGATGGATTGTTTTTCCAGATCTGCAATAGGCTAACTAGCATCATACCACACGTAAAATCATTCAAAGATGCACCAATTTTCAATGTAAGTGGAGAGGCCAGGTACGTCATTGCACATAAAAGAACAGTGAAGACAAAAAAATGCAAGAGAGAGGGACAATACAATTATCCTACCCAAACTATTCTACAACACCACAATGCAATGAAAGTTATACTCTAGGCTGTAAACTGCAGTGAAAATGTAATTTCAATAACGATGCAAAAGCCCTGTGATTTGATTATTTAATTCAATATGGATTAGTTGTGGGTATGCCCTTGGCAGTTTATTAGGTCTAGAAAGGCAAAGTTGCAGGCCAGTCTGGATATATTTTAAGTTTTGATACTGAGATGTGCTGTCTGTTGCAGATCATCATTCTCCCAAGTCATCCTATAATAATGTGGCCACATATTGTATGCTCCCAGCAGGCCCGGTTATTCAGGAAAGCTTAACACACGCTCTGCCTCCTCTCCGATCCTAGTGGCTTTTCCTTGCGTGCCTAGAACCTAACGCTTCAAGGTCATGTGAAAATATTTGCAACATTGGGGAAGCGAGTGCATTTTTCTACGACACCTCGAATTGGACAGCCTCCGAGTACATTTTTAACTGTTGATAGTTTAAGTGATTTGATGATACCTGCATTAAAGCTGCTAATCTAAAGCCATTGCATTAGGGCCATTACAGAAAAGCAGCAGTTGCCAAATGGATGTAATTGGATTTACATACTTCTACTTCACTCTATACTGTGTGTGTGTATGAGACCAATGGAAACAGAAGTTACCTGGTGTCTGCATGGTGGTGATGGTGGTGGTTGTGATGATGGTTGTGGTGGTCATTCCCTCATCCACCTCTCCTGTGGATAAGGCGGTCAGTTTAGTGAGCTGGATGCCAGGGTCTGTTTTGTTCTTTACCCCTGGTTCCTCTGACTCACCTTTCTCCGCCCTAACTGAGGTGGTCAGGACAGGGGGGGGCAGGGTGGCTTCCATGATAACTTCCCCCTGACCATAGGCGCTTCCATTCAGGAAGGGGGGGGCATTGGGGCTGCGGCCACTGACTGTAGGGGCAGTGGTTGCCACTACAAGGGTGGTCAGGGAGTCTGTGGTCACTGCCACCTTCTCTGCCTCCCTGGCCTTGTCCTTGGCAAACTGGTTATTCTGAGCCATGCTCACCAGTAGCCCAGGGTCTGTGGAAGCAGAGATGGTGAGGGGGGTTGTGGCAGCCACCGTGGCAGTAGTGGCGATGTCAGAGAAGGCAGGGGCGTCCTCATGTGGCACCAGGCGAGTTGAGGCATCCCCCGCCTCAAAGGCAGTAACAGAGCCGGGCATTGTGGGATGTCCTTCCACATCTCCATGGTCTGTGAAAAACCGCTGGTCCCCCTGGAAATCTTTAGTGAGCAGGAGTTCATGTAGGGCGAAGCCTCTGAAGACAGGTCGGTGGTTGGGGACGTTCATGGAGGATGCTGTGGTAAAATGGTGGATCTCACTCTCTGTGTCCTGTGTGGACGAGTGTGTGAAGGCTCCGCTGTCTGCTTCGACTCTCCTCTGGCCCCCAACATTTCCATTCTCTAGAGAAGACACTGGAGAGAAACACACCAACAGCAGGGAGGTATTAGAGTATACTAGAAGAGAAATATAATACCAGAGAACATGATTCCTAAATATTACATGACATTTTTATAAGTAAAACAAAAATCTACATTGGATACATATTGTTGTAATTGCAAAATCTGTTAGTCTAGGATTTAGTCTAGGGTTAGGGACCCCCATTTACCAGGCTGTAAGGAGCATTATGAGTGGATATCTTGTTACATAGAAGGTTAAGTGCAGTGACTAGTGAGTAAAGTGGAACAATAACCACCCTGATTAACTAACCACTACTGTAGACAAATTGCCACAAGAGGCCCTTAGAAAAGGCCCTTCAGGAAAAAACCCTCATGATAACCCTTTGATGATTCATTTGAATACCTTTATTCCTCCTTCTTCCAATTAGCCAAAGTAAAGATTTTGCTCTGAATGTCTCATGATTACCAAATATAATAATGGCTGAGCCGTAGAGAGTAATTATTCCCACCTGCAGCAGTTAAGATGCAATCAGGAAGCCCCAGGGTATGGGTGCTAAATTCAAAAAGTGGGAGGGATGATAATGATAGCTCCAAATTGCTCTCATACAGTATTTCTGTAAGAATCCAAAACCACAGTGTTAAATATATTTGCTCTCAAGAAGTAAGGTTGGAAATGAACAGTGCTTTTGAAAGTGGGTCCTTTTTGCCGGAATGACGGCTTAAGTGTCAAAAGACACACCAGAGGACGTCTCTCAGGGTTAATAAAGAGCAACAACACGATCATCTTTCATCTCTTCTACATTTATCTCCATTAGTATAGGGAATGCCTTTAAAAAGTTTTGTGACAGATTAATAATGACAGTCCTCACTGTGAAGCCTGCAGTAAGTCAGCATGAGTGTTCATTATCGCAGACAAGCTCTGCAATCACAGCCAGAGCGAGGGAAAGAACTGAAAGGAGAATTTCATCAAGAAAATGTAAATATTCGTCTGACTTCTGAGATAAAAGATTAAAAGACACAAGTTTTCTAAAGGACAGACTCTAGCTGAAGGATGGCATGACTTTCAGAATGTAGATTACCCCTAGTGTGCATATGCATGCACACTGGCACACACACACACACAATCCCTTGACCCACACTCCTTAACCACATGCCAGAGAAAGAAGTAAACCATGATAAAGCACAGAAAACACACAATCCTTGTAGTGGAAAAGCACTTTGAAAATGGAGAAAAGTGTGTTATCTAGCTACTGTGATTGTCTCCAAAACCCCAGACACAACTGCCAAAACAACAGGCAGTGTGAAGAGATTGATATGGCACAGCAGTGATAACGGCTACTTCTCTTGTCCTTTATCAGAGTAGGACCTCAGTGAAATGGAAATAAAGGGCTTACAAAAAGCTCTCTGATGTAATACTGCCTTATCTGTCGTAAAGAGTAGGATATGCTGCTGGGATTTTATATACTAATTGTCCTTGACAGTTTCAACACTTATGGTTGTGCTGCGTGGACAAATGTGACAAGTTTCAGGAAACTAGGTGCATGTCGCGCGTCACTACTTCACAGGAGAGGCATTTGAACAAAAACCTGCGTTTCTTGGCAGTAATGCCATCTGGAACATGTAAACTTTATTTGCCTTAATACCAAACTTGTATGCCATCTGTAAATACGAATACATTGTTTAATTACGAGCCTAGTTGGTTTAGGAACGGAAAAAGACAGGAACCTTCCTGTTAGCCATGATTGACTGAGATAATGGATGGACTGGACATGCCGAGAGATGAGTTCGGGTTTGGTCTGCCATGTAGCACACTTCTGTCTATAATATGAGCTGCCCAGTATGTGTAGATAATCCTTTCTAATGTGGCTTTTTGAAAGATATCACAAAGAACTGTGATAATGTTGCAAATGCTCTCCACTCTCCACTTCAAGTTTGGAAATCAGTGGAATTCCCGGTGGAGTAGGATAATAGCTAAGGAAATTTAGAAAATTCAGGCATTTGATTGCAAATATACAGATGAAATCAAAAAAAGAACACACAAAGGCTGTTGTATAAAACATCTGTCTCTGAATTGCATCTTCAAACCATGGCATCCATGGCATCCGTAACAGAGGGAGAAGCGTTCATACATGTATACAGGTAAGAGAGTCTAGCTAGCTACATTTTCAGATATTATACATTTCTAATTTTGGCAGAAAATAATTTTCATTGCAAGTTAAAGCGTACTGTTAGCTAGCTAGCTAATGTTAGCTGGCTGGATGGCTCGCTAGCTAACGTTACATGTATGATCTCTGTAGTAATATAATTTGTTTCTCAGATCCATTTGCTTTGCTAGTTATGGCATAATGTTAGCTGGTTGGTTGAACCTAGTTGGTTAGCTTTAGCGTTATGAGTAGGAATTATAGTTTATTGTTTAGCTAGCTAGCTAGCTATCTACATGTCTAAACAATATATTTGATTTGATATACAGTGGTGTGTGTTTACCAGAGACAGGAATGTGAAGAACAATATGACCTGCACCAAAGTCAAATTAGGATATGACGTTAGGCCAACGAGGCAGTGTCCAAGTTCTACATTTTTCCAGTAGAATGCCCTGCTTTTATTTCATCATACTCACAGCCGTAAGCTGTTTTCTGTAATTAGCCATTAACTTGAAAATAACGATCTTGTTGTGAGTATTTTTCTGTAATAATGAATACAAATTAGCTAAAGTTAAGATGATGTCAGCTTTATGATATGATCATTATTTGAACTGGCTAGCCAGTTAACGTCATGTTAGCTAGCTAACTAGCTAGAAACTAACCAAAACGTTGTTTAGAAAGTTGCCTGGTTCGCTAGATTGACCTATACTAAATACATTTTTAAACGGATGAAATCGTTGGTTGTTTTGTACACTCCCGTAATCAATCTGTTTAGCACATGGCATCACATGTGAAGAGATGGGTGGGGCTAAGGCTTAAGAGGGTGTGAAAGAGGCTGAATGGGTGTAGACAAAGAAAAACGCTCCAGTAGGTGTACCAAAACATTCAAGGGCCATTATCTCAAAAGTGGACTAACAACTTAATCAACTTTCGAAGAAGAATTACTTTGCCATTGTTGATCAACTGTAGTGTATGATTTCTAGCTCTGAGTCTCTACTTTTATCCAATGTAAAAAAAAAAAACAATTTCAAATGTTGCTACATAAGACCGAATTGAGCCGGTCTGTCACAAATAGAGAGATACAACTATTCAGTAGGATGAATGTATAGTAAGTTTGTGATTATGAAGTGTCTAATGTCTAAATCTAACCCAAGATGAATGACAAAATATGGTTCAACCGCTAGGCTACACATGTACTGTAAGTCTGACATTTATCTCAAACTTCTCAATGTCACTATCCTCTGAGAAAATAAAAGAGAAACTCTTTACAGCTCTCAACTTTACATGCTAAATAATAAATAAATAAATAACCTAAATAAAATAGTTTGAGGCAAAGCCATGTAAGCGGATGCTTTATGCTCCCTCCAAGATTTGATCAGCAATGGTGAATTCACGCTGTTGTTAGAAATAATCACGCCATGACTAAGGAGAATCCGATTTTGGTCGATAATAATGATCACAATTTCAGAGTGCAATTCAATTCCGAAACAGACCTGAGCTTCCCTCCAGAGACTTATCTGCCATTGTAATTGAATTTGCCTCTTGACACTGTGCACTCATGCTAGGTGTTACTACACACTCTTTAGACGCTAAGTATTATGGATTATACTAACTCTCCCTGTGGCTGAATGGTAGTTTTAGGGTTGACAGTGAGGAGTCAAACGAAGATGTTTGCACACCTTTTTGTGAGCAGGACTATCTGAAGCCTTTCAAATGGAGACGTTGACTCACAGTTTTAGATCTTTTAGAAATGACTTTGCTTTGATATTTTTCAGAGGGAAAAATACAGCGATCCAGGGGATCCAACCATTCTGTTACTGGTGAGAGACAACATCTCTACCACCTTTTTTTAGTCAGTTGGAGTTACCATTGCTGGTAAGGAAGAAATTAACCACAAACACAAACTCCACATCAGTAGCACTAGGATAAACAAATCCTTTACAAATCCAACGGGGTGAAATGTTTTTTTTTATTTTTTACTTCTACAGACCAGCAAAACCGATCAAACGATCAAAAACAATACTTCTCACAGAATAGTTCAATCATAAGAAACACAATGCTTTACTTGAGCTGTGTGCCCTCAAGCAGACTCCAGCTTGCCAGTTGAACACAACTGTAACTTATAGCAGAGAAAATTGAACCCAGGTTGAACTGTTGGCTGTGTTTTGGTTTGCTGTCTGCATTAATTAGTTGTTACAGAAATAGATAAGACATCATTCATTCATATTGTATGCATTATCCTGTAGTTACAGTAACTACTGTTTATATTGGGCTGCAGTAGACTAAAAAGAGATCAAACAAAGCCATTCACCCTACATCTCCCAGCTCTGCTCTGACTGTTCTCAGTTGTCCAGAACACTCCATCTCTACTTCATGTCACAAACACATGCTGCATTATCTAGCCGCTTGGTGACATCTGGGCACAACTCCCTTCTGAACTGGCTGTGTTTAGTGCTGGAGGGAAGCCTGGTCTATGAATCAGAGTAAATACAGGCAGAGATGGCTCTGTGGCAAGCGGACCAACCACAGGACAATGTACAACAGCCAACACGCCCAGGGCCTGCATGGCTGCCCAGGGACAGTTACCACAGTTGATTTCGATCTATTTTTCACCTCACGCTCTTTCACAGGTTGACACCCTCTCCCTCATACCATCTCCTATTTTCTCTCTTTTCCTGGTACATCTCTCCAATCATCTCTATCTTCACCTTTTCATTCTCCTTTCTTTTCCCATTTCTTGGAATGGATCTCTCTATCAAGAACTGTGACTTGGCGCATGAGCAAGCGAAATGGTGAGAATGAATCGTTTCACCAAGGCAATTAAGACACACTGAACAAAACCACTGATGCTCTATGGACTTCACTGCCTTCCCCCAAAAAATCCAAAAAGGAATTCCTTGGTACATATTGAACTGTATCATTTATCCATCTTCCGATGCTGAATGATGTCCAGAATTACTATGTGTGTCCGTGTGCAAACACACATGGATCTGGAGACTATTTTGACACCTTAATTAGCTTGCGCTCTGTGGGTGACAGTTTGTTTTAACAAGGCGGGAGAGCTGCAAGCACACTTCACATGGGGAGAGATGAAAGGGTGTTGTTGACACAGACAGAAAATGAGTGAGATATCCCAGAGCGGGGGGTTCTTGAAGCTACGGCACCCAAAGAGGCAGTGTAAGCCACAGAGCTGAAAATACTGACAGAAAAGCAAATCTCTAGGATTCAATCCAGCAACCTTTCGGTTACCGCCCAACGCTCCTACCCGCCAGGCTACGAGGTAAAAATTGGTCATTCTGCCACTGAGCAAGGCAGTTAATCCACTGTTCCCCGTGCACCGAAGACATGGATGTCAATTAAGGCAGCTCCCCGCACCTCTCTGATTCAGAGGGGTTGTGTAAAATGCGGAAGACACGTTTCAGTTGAATGCATTCAGTTGTAAAACTGACTAGGTATCCCCCTTTTCCTCTCTAGTGGAGTGTATTTTAGCCATACAACCTGGAAGCTGAAAAGCATGAATCAGTGATGCAAGGAAATACCGTTGAATTCAAAAGTTTGCATACACTTAGGTTGGTTTCAACCACTCCACAAATTTCTTGTTAACAAACTATAGTTTTGGCAAGTCGGTTAGGACATCTACTTTGTGCATGACACAAGTAATTTTTCCAATAATTGTTTACAGACAGATTATTTCACTTATAATTCAATGTATCACAATTCCAGTGGGTCAGAAGTTGACATACACTAAGTTGACTGCATTTAAACAGCTTGGAAAATTCCAGAAAATGATGTCATGGCTTTAGAAGCTTCTGATAGGCTAATTGACATAATGTTAGTCAATTGGAGGTGTACCTGTGGATGTATTTCAAGGCCTACCTTCAAACTCAGTGCCTCTTTGCTTGACATCATGGGAAAATCAAAAGAAATCAGCCAAGACCTCAGAAAAAAATTGTAGACCTCCAGAAGTCTGGTTCATCCTTGGGAGCAATTTCCAAACGCCTGAAGGTACCATGTTCATCTGTACAAACAATAGTACACAAGTATAAACACCATGGGACCACGCAGCCGTCATACCGCTCAGGAAGGAGACGCGTTCTGTCTCCTAGAGATGAACGTACTTTGGTGCAAAAACTGCAAATCAATTCCAGAACAACAGCAAAGGATCTTGTGAAGATGCTGGAGGAAACAGGTACAAAAGTACCTATATCCACAGTAAAACGAGTCCTATATCGACATAACCTGAACGGCTGCTCAGCAAGGACGAAGCCACTGCTCCAAATTGGCCATAAAAAAAAGCCAGACTACGGTTTGCAACTGCACATGGGGACAGAGCTCTTACTTTTTGGAGAAACGTCCTCTGGTCTGATTAAACAAAAATAGAACTGTTTGGCCATAATGACCATTGTTATTTTTTAAGGGAAAAGGGGGAGGCTTGCAAGCCAAAGAACACCATCCCAACCGTGAATCACGGAGGTGGCAGCATCATGTTGTGGGGGTGCTTTGCTGCAGGAGGGACTGGTGCACTTCACAAAATAGATAGCATCATGAGGGAGAAAATGTATGTGGATATATTGAAGCAACATCTCAAGACATCAGTCAGGAAGTTAAAGCTTGGTCACAAATGGGTCTTCCAAATGGACAATGACCCCAAGCATACTTCCAAAGTCGTGGCAAAATGGCTTAAGGACAACAAAGTCAAGTTATTGGAATGGCCATCACAAAGCCCTGACCTCAATCCTATATAACATTTGTGGGCAGAACTGAAAAAGCGTGTGCGAGCAAGGAAGCCTACAAACCTGACTCAGTTACACCAGCTCTGCCAGGAGGAATGGGCCAAAATTCACCCAACTTATTGTGGGAATCTTGTGGAAGGCTACCCGAAACGTTTGACCCAAGTAAAAAAAAAAAATGTAAAGGCAACGCTACCAAATACTATATGTATGTACTGTATGTAAACTTCTGACCCACTGGGAATGCGATGAAATAAATAAAAGCTGAAATAAATCTTTCTCTCTACTATTATTCTGACATTTCACATTCTTAAAATAAAGTGGTGATCCTGCCTGACCTAAGACAGGGAATTTTTACTCGGATTAAATGCCTGGAATTGTGAATAACTGAGTTTAAATGTATTTGCCTAAGGTGCATGTAAACGTCCGACTTCAACTGTACACATGCGTTAGCCTACTAATTATACAAATTGCCTTATTATATTTAAAAAATAAAATCTAATCCGCTAGCCTATACTTGTAGCTTTGTAGGCCGCATGTGCTGCACCAGAATCGCATGTTTTCTTCGGCTTTATCATGGTTTGAAGATGTGCATATGTAAACTTCTGACTTCAACTGTATATAATACTTTACTGTGCAAGTGACATACAGCAGGTACTCTTGTATTGAAGACTAGATTTTTCCAAAAATTCAATACATTTGACATAGCTGGTCAAATTGGGCAACAGTATAACGTTTATAAACTAGTTTAGATGGACTCAAGGCAATGAGCTGGAATATAGCACTTATGTCTACAACTATGTCCAAATGGAGTCTAGTATCACCGGAATGATGTGGTGACAGTTTAGAGTAAACAACCATCAATTCTCTTTTCATCTCTGTCTCTTTGCCAACTCTCTGTCTGTCCCAAAATGTCTTGAGTTGCAGATTCATTATTAATGCGCCATTCAATTGTTATGCTCGTGTTTTCCACAAATTGCAAAGTCATTTTGGAAGGATTGATCATGAGGTTGGTTGATTTCAATGCATAACGAATAGATGCTCAATTATTTCTGCCCCGAGGCCAGATGTTCTCACTTGCAATCACCCTTTGTTTCTATTGATCCTGAAATGACTCCCATACCAAGAAACACACATTCATACATTACAAATGGGAAATGGAATCAACATTAGCTCTGAAAATCTGAATGGTCTCAGAATTTTCAGAAGCACTGCGTCCCCCATCAGTCCCAGACAGAAGGCGTATAAGTCAATGTAGCATTTGCTAAAGCAGAGATGCAGAGTGCTTTTACTGCTGCCATAGTGTGTGCCATAATAAAAAAGTTTGATCGCACCATTCAAGAGGCAGAGTAAACAATTTCTTTACAAAGCCTCTCTCTGGCTGACAGAGAGCTGACACATAGCGTTACATTTTACTGACAGACTCAACACCAGTCATTAATCTTCCTGGGTGACAGAAGCAATTCAAAGGTATTTTGATGTTCTGGGTTAGGAGTGGGAAACATTTCCTTGTAGCCTTATTCTGTCACAACAGGAGCAGCCCAAGCTGCTCTTAAAAGCAAACTAAACACATTTGACATCTCGCACAAACTAGAGAGAATAAAAGATGTAAAGGAAGATCTTCATAAAGTCTGACTGTACACATGAGCCTGCCTCCTCCAACCCAAGACACATGATTGCCCCCAAAAAATGTATTGACGGAAGCCTTGAGAAATGTAAAGGAAGTCACTAAAGGAATATATATACGATTGCAAGCAGACTTCTGAAAACTATGTGAGAGGCATTCATTATTTTGTTTTTCCATAATCATCTCCATTTCCGAACTGGATTGTCATGTAGCTAATGATCAGAGCATAGCCGTGAAAGACTATATACTTCTTCAAATCTCTTCAACTATTCATCTCACTCTCTTTCTCCTCCTCTCTTTCTCTCTTTCCCTCTCTCTCTCTCTCTCTCTCTCTCTCTCTCTCTCTCTCTCTCTCACTCAATTTCTCCCTCTCTGTATGAACAGAAGGAACATGGAGGTTGGTCAGTGACCGTACAGCTCCTGCCCTTCAGTGGGAATATTTAGTGAGAGTGGAGAGTGGGAGTTGATCCCCCCGGGTAAACCAGGGTTTCTCATGCTCAGATCAATAGCGGATCAATGTTCAGGGAAACATTACCCAGTGAAGACAGGCAGGAAACATCACCATGGTGATTTTACACTCAGAGTCAGAGCTGCTAGGCTAATTGATGATCTCAATGATCTCAATCCACTCTCAAACCAGTATCAGAGCAGACATGCAACAGTGTGAAACAAACATTAAAATGGCACACATACTAAGGAACCTCTCTTTGCAATTGGTGATTGTGAGTAGTGGTCCATGGTGGAGGGTCTAGTTTAAGAGAGCATGGCTCAATACTTCCATTCTCTATGCCCTGTTTAGCTGTGTCCTTATGTGGTGATAGTGAAGGTCACCTCCTATCATCTGCATAATGACCAATGTAAAGGGTCCATACTGTATATGCTAAAGCTATTGCTCAGAGGAGATGCTTTCCCCTTCTGAAACACCTTCCATCCTTCAACCTAGTCATTGGCTGAGCAGGTGGAGAGACATGCAGAAACACACATACGCATATGGTACAGTAAACCTAAACTGTGAACTTGCAGTGACCATTTTTCCCAGATCAACACATTCTGTTGAACAAACCAATTAAAAGTTCAGGGATTTCTATTTTTGAGGGATGGAGTACTCAAGGACTTTGAGTGGTTGAAGGACTTTACCAATCAGGCGTAAATGTAATATGCCGACTAATCTAAGTGTCCCTGAGAGAGACGGGAGACAGGAGTGGGAGGCTGACAGAGTGCTGCTTCACTGTCAGATAGATGTGATCCTGACAGACATGCCCATTCTGGGACTGTGTGATGGGGGAATGACTTGCTTTACCCATAGATACAGGGATCAGTCAAGAACAATACACCAAGGTCTACAGGACAATGAGTGATGAGACCAGAGAGGGTGTGAAAAGAGGAGAATGGATTGCTTAAAGTACATGAGACAGAAGTCTGTTTCTCCAGTGTATCATCAGGCTTGGCATAATGTGAAAGCTAAACGGTAGCTAAGTAAACAAACTCAAAATGACTGTTTCAACTAAACAGCTTATGAGGGTTCCAGGTCTGTATCCTCCACAAAGTAATAGTGTGGGAAAGGGCTACACAGGGGCAGTGGAGATCTGACACAGAGAGAGCTAAGCGATGAAGAAAATGTCAAGCCTCTGAGACCTCATTTAAAATATCTAGGATTGCTATTCCACAGCAATAGCCTGGATCTATTTTTTAGGATGCGGCAGACAGTCAACCTGACGACAGCAGATTTGAAATCCTGACCTGAACAAGACTGCAGAATAGCAAAGCAATTAAGGATTGTTTTTGTTCCTCTTAAAAAACTCTAATCCAGGCAGTATTTTGTTTTATTGGATTCTTCTTGGCTGTGCTCTACTTAGAGACTTTCTGGCACTGACTGCATTTGACTGGCAGAGAGAAAATCACTGATTGTCTCACCATAGACTGGTTGCAAGAACTTTGGATTGGGTGCTAAACACCACATAGCTAGGGTAGGATAGAATGAGGCAAAGAAAAATACAATGCTTCACTAGAAGAACTCTTCTTCAGCCACAGACAGAGAGATTGTTAAAGAGAGTTGGTTAAGGTGAGAACAAAAAAATCGATTGAGGCAATCAGAGAAATTGTAGAGCAGCTCTGCAGCGTAATACCTGAATTTCTGTCTCACTCTATCTGATCCTACTGAGGGAATCTTTTAACAATTCCTTTCAACCCTCTCAGCCAAAGGAAGTGTTATGTTGGGCGACATTCTGATTGGAAGAAACCTCTGCTTAGCACTGAAATCCTGTACAGTACATTGTGTACATTCCATGTCTTTCTTTTTTTACGGCAAGACAAAGAGTGAAAAATCACAGGGATTTCTCCCCCGTACGGCATCAGAGCAGAGAGAGAGAGAGAGAGAGAGAGAGAGAGAGAGAGAGAGAGAGAAGGGGAACTAATCAGGCAGAACGGGACAGGCTCCAGGGAAGCTGCTGATTGGCACCAATCCTCTAATATCCAGCTCTTAATTTCCTTATTATTCTAGAGAAATACTAGACAACAACAAAAAATCTATAGTGGCCTTCCGCTTGTCTGAAGTTACATTGTTGCCATCACAAGACGGCTCTACGCGACAGGCTTTCTCATCCCCTCCTTAAGGGGGTCTTGCTGATGGATTGAATGCATAGTGAACTCATTTAAATGACTGGGCTGGCCAGGCTGTTGTAGCTAGGGACCTGGATCATTATGAGTCAGAATGAGCAATGGTCTGAGGCAGAGTAATATACAGTGCATTCGGGAAGTATTCGGTCCCCTTCACTTTAACCACATTTTGTTACGTTACAGCCTTATTCTAAAATGGATTAAATACATGTACCTCATCAATCTACACACAACACCCCATTGTGACAAAGTGAAAACGTTTTAAGAAATGTTTGCAAATGTGTTAAAAAAAAAACAGAAATATCTTATTTGCATAAGTATTCAGACCCCTTGCTATGAGACTCAAAATTGAACTCAGATGCATCCTGTTTCCATTGATCATCCTTGAGATGTTTCTACAACTTGATTGGAGTCCACCTGTGGTAAATTCAAATGATTGGACATGATTTGGAAAGGCACACACCTGTCTATATAAGATCCCGCACTTGACAGTGCATGTCAGAGCAAAACCAAGCCATGAGGTCGAAATAATTGTCCGTAAAGCTCAGAGACAGGATTGTGCCAACACACAGATCTGGTGAAGGGTACAAAAACATTTCTGTAGCATTGAAAATCTCTAAGAACACAGTGGCCTCCATCATTCTTATTTGGAAGAAGTTTGGAACCACCAAGAGTCAAACGTGGGAGAAGGTCCTTGGTCAGGGAGGGGAGGGGACCAAGAACCCGATCAAGAACCTGATGGTCCCTCTGACAGAGCTCCAGAGTTCCTCTGTGGAGATGGGAGAACCTTCCAGAAGGAAAACCATCTCTGCAGTCCTCCACCAATCAGGCCTTTATGGTAGAGTGGCCAGACGGAAGCCACTCCTCAGTAAAAGGCACATGACAGCCTGCTTGGAGTTTGCAAAAGGCACCTAAAGATTTTCAGACCATGATAAACAAGATTCTCTGGTCTGATGAAACCAAGATTGAACTCTTTGGCCTGAATGCCAAGCATCACGTCTGGAGGAAACCTGGCACCATCCCTACAGTGAAGCATGGTGGTGGCAGCATCATGGTGTGGCAATGTTTGTCAGCTGCACGGACTGGGAGACTAATCAGGCTTCAGGCAAGCTCTGATTGGCACCAATCCCCTAATATCCAGGCATTAATTTCCTTATTATTCTAGAGAGGCATTAGACAACAAAAAAATCTATAGTGGCCTTCCGCTTGTCTGAAGTTACATTGTTGCCATCACAAGACGGCTCTACGCGACAGGCTTTCTCACCCCCTCCTTAGGAGGTCTTGAAGATGGATTGAATGCATAGTGAACTCATTTAAATGACTGGGCTGGCCAGACTGTTGTAGCTAGGGACCTGGATCATTATGAGTCAGAATGAGCAATGGTCTGAGGCAGAGTAATATACAGTGCATTCGGGAAGTATTCGGTCCCCTTCACTTTAACCACATTTTGTTACATTACAGCCTCATTCTAAAATGGATTAAATACACGTTTTTCCTCATCAATCTACACACAACACCCCATTGTGTCAAAGTGAAAACAGGTTTTTAGAAATGTTTGCAAATGTGTTAAAAACAAAAACAGAAATACCTTATTTACATAAGTATTCAGACCCCTTGCTATGAGACTCAAAATTGAACTGGCCGTTATGGTAGAGTGGCCAGACGGAAGCCACTCCTCAGTAAAAGGCACATGACAGCCCACTTGGAGTTTGCAAAAGGCACCTAAAGATTTTCAGACCATGAGAAACAAGATTCTCTGGTCTGATGAAACCAAGATTGAACTCTTTGGCCTGAATGCCAAGCATCACGTCTGGAGGAAACCTGGCACCATCCCTATGGTGAAGCATGGTGGTGGCAGCATCATGGTGTGGCAATGTTTGTCAGCTGCACGGACTTTGAGACTAATCAGGATCGAGGGAAAGATGAACAGAGCAAAGTACAGAGAGATCCTTTATTAAAACCTGCTCCAGAGTGCTCAGGACCTCAGACAGGACAACGGCCATAAGCACACAGCCAAGACAATGCAGTAGTGGCTTCGGGACAAGTCTCTGAAAGTCCTTGAGTGGCCCAGCCAGAGCCCGGACTCGAACCCGATCTAACATCTCTGGAGAGACCTGAAAATAACTGTGCAGTGACGCTCCCCAACCAACCTGAGAGAGCTTGAGGGGATCTGCAGAGAAGAATGGGAGAAACTCCCCAAATACATGTGTGCCAAGCTTGTAGTGTCATACCCAAGAAGATTCAAGGCTGTAATCGCTGCCAAAGGTGCTTCAAGAAAGTACTGAGTAAAGGGTCTGAATCATCCTTTGTCCTTGACAAAGGAGATGATTGTGGACTACAGGAAAAAAAGGACCGAGCACGCCCCCATTCTCATCGACAGGGCTGTACTGGAGCAGGTTGAGAGCTTCAAGTTCCTTGGTGTCCACATCATCAACCAACCAACATGGTTCAAGCACACCAAGACAGTCGTGAAGAGGGCATGACAAAACCTATTCCCCCTCAGGAGACTGAAAAGATTTGGTATGCGTCCTCAGATCAAAGGTTCTACAGCTGCACCATCGAGAGCATGGTATGGCAACTGCTCGGCCTCGGACTGCAAGGCAATACAGAGGGTAGTGCGTAGGGCCCAGTACATCACTGGGGCCAAGCTTCCTGCCATTCAGGACCTCTATGCCAGGCGGTGTCTGAGGAAGGCCCTAAATATTGTTAAAGACTCCAGCCACCCTAGTCATAGACTGTTCTCTCTGCTACCGCACGGAAACCGGTACCGGAGCACCAGGTCTAGGTCCAAGAGGCTTCTAAACAGCTTCTAACCCCAAGCCATAAGACTCCTGAACATCTAATCATCTAATCTGTGCATAGTCTCACTATTGTTATTTTACTGCGGATCTTTAATTACTTGTTACTTTTTATTTCTTACTCGTATTTTAGTTAGGGGGCTCATAAGTTAGCATTTCCCTGTTTCCCTGTTGTATTCAGCGCATGTGACTAATACAATTTGATTGGAATACTTTGTAAATGTGATATTTCAATTTTTTATCTTTAATACATCATCATTATGGAGTATTGTGTGTAGATTGATGAGGGTGGAAAAAAACTATTAGAAACATTTTAGAATAAGGCTGTAACGTAACAAAATGTGGAAAAAGTGAAAGAGTCTGAATACATTCAGATTGCTCTGAATCGAGAGAGTTGTGCCAATGCGGTTTCTTTCTCAACATTTCGAGAGTGCCACTTTCTCCTTCATAGTCGTTTGCTTAGTGATAATTGACGCTTCCGCGTTGTGCTGTTTGTTTCTGATGGTTTTCAAAGCCGATGAAGATGTCCAGCGAAAGCAGATATGCAATTTATTGGCACTACAACACTGTACAGACTTGTATTAACATTATCCCCAATGCTAAACCATAAAAACGTCTGTTCATTTCGGTGCTCTGTTTAACTTCTTTACAGCGGGTCATTTCATAGGGAATTGTTGGAGGTGCTCTAGTATTGTTACATCACCAACATTTTGAGAATAATGGAAGCCATTCTAAAACCTGGCCCAACTCTCTCACTGGGCAAAAAAACTGTCTGAATCAATGTTGTTTCCATGTAATTTTTACCAAAAAATGAAATGTGACGATGTTGAATCAATGTGGAAAACTGATTGGATTTGCAAAAAGTCTTCAACGTATTTTTTTTCACCCAACTTTGAACTTAAATCCAATGACATGGTGGCATTTGTTTTTATTTCACATTGAATTGACGTTAGTTGACAACTAAATGTAAATAAGAAAAATAGAGGTTGAACTGACTGTAACGTCTGCAGCCCACTTTCCAGGTCCCTTTCCAGATCCCAATCACCAGAATTCTAATCACCTGTTCACACACCTGCATGTCATCATCCCACACTATTTACTTCAGTTCCTTGCACCCCACCACTGTGAGGTATTGTTTGTTTCGAGACACTTTTTTTCGGAGCGCTGGTTTTTCCCGTCCGTCTCTCCTCCTGTGTATGATAGTTTTTGCCTGTCTCACTCACAAATATTTTTGCCTATTCCCTGCCGGTACTGTTGGACCTACCGCGTATGCCTGCCCCTGGACCCAGTCTCCTCCTATGGTCCCTTTCGTTAAACACCTGTTGCACTCTGCGCTTGAAAGCAGCTCTCTGTCTCCCTCGTGTTCATTACACTGACGTCTGCCAAGTGGGCTCTATACCGTGGGGTCCAAAATGATTGACACCATTCATAAAGATGAGCAATAATGACTGTATAAAATAAATCATTCAAATACTGAGCTATATTGTATGCTCAAAGCTGTATTATATTGTTTTATACTAATACAATTGCTCAGAGAAAGAGAGGTTGTTGAACAAGTAATACTTAAAGTAGTCAAAAGTTTAGGATTTGGTCCCATATTCCTAGCATAAAATGACTACAATGATCAAGCTTCGGACTCTACAGACTTGTTGGAGGCATTTGCAGTTTGTTTTGGTTGTGTTTCAGATTATTTTGTGCACTACTGAAACGAATGGTAAATAATGTATTGTGTCATTTTGGAGTTACTTTTATTGTTAAGAAGAATAGAGTATGTTTCTAAACACTTGTAATTTAATGTGGATGCTACCATGATTACGGATAATCAAGAATGAATCGTGAATAACGAAGAGTGAGAAAGTTAGAGGGTCAAAGATCATAACCCCAAGACATGCTAACCCCCACTGTTATTGGTAAAGGTGAGAGGTTAGTCGTATAACTTTTTAAACAACATCTATTTTCGGATTTTATTCTATTTTATTAGAATAAAATCATATAATTTCATTATCTGAATTGTATATGTTATACAGTCACTATTGCTCATCTTTATCAATGGTGTCAATACATTTTGGACCCCACTGTATATATGGCTGCCTACTGCTGGTGAGGATATGGTGCAGGTGGGACAGGGTGATACGGAAAGAATGAAGAAGAATGAAAGCATGGAGAAGTGAAAAATAAGCGTAGCACTGCAAGTGGAAACTTTGTTTGGCATGTCGGATTCTATAAAATAATAGAAAACAAAAGAACGAAAAGCACACGGAAAGAAAAGTGGAACCTTTAACAAAGAAAATCTCACATTCTCTTCCCTCAGACAGTAATTGCCTTTATAAAAGTAAAAGTGTTGGTTGAGGATCCGTGGCTTTGACATACCCTTATGTGAAAAGCAAGAATTCCCTTCAAAAGCTCCGGCAGGCAACTGCCTTAGAGTGGAAAGGATAACAGTTCATTGAGTTGAAACACCTGCCCTCCCCTTTCATCCAGACACCCTCCATCTGCCCTTTGGCGTCATTAAGTGGAACCAAAACTTTTATTTTCATTTATTATGGCTTCTATCCGTGTTCCAGCTCATCGAGCCGCCGTCCTTCAGACAGGCTTTGAACAAACTGTTGCTCAATGGCTCCAATAACCTCATCAGACACAACCTTTAGCTGGAGCGGAACCCAGGCAGAGGCACGGAGCACCACCATTAGCATGACAGCTGTACAGGGTGTTAGAGTAATGTAGCTACTGTGATAGAGATGGACTAACCCTAAACAGACATGAACCCAGGAAGAGGGAGTCAAAAGTGAAACCTCTAGGAATCCTAAGAGATGACTGGTGTACCTCCACTGACTAAACAATTATTCATTGCAAAAAATATGTAGCGTCCTGACAGCAAAGCAAAGCATGCAAATGAATGGGCTATGGGTAGCTCATCGTGGAAGTTTGCTGTCAGAAAACAGAAAGGGCGTTTGATCAATAAAATATACTTTTAATACTTTTATGCTTTGCTGACCTTTATTATTTGTCTGAAGTACTGAATAATGAGAACTGACAGAAAGCATCAGCTGTGCATTTTCCATTTTGTAACAGGGTTGGGGTCAATTCCCTTTCAAATGCAGTCAATTCATAATTGAAAACCAATGAAAACCCATGAAACCAATTGGAATTTCAGTGTACTTCCTGAATTGACTGGAATTGAAATGGAATTCACCCCAACCCTGTTATAAAATGGAAAATGCACAGGTGTCGCTTTCTGTCAGTATCAAATAGCTCAATAAATTCAAATGAATCTAATATATATATATATATATATATATATATATATATATATATATATATATATATATATATATATATATATTTTAAGTATGTACGGCCTGGTTCTGTGTACGGTGATAACTTTGATCTATCATAAATGTAACCCATATGCCATATGATTAGGGTTGCCATAAATCCTGGTTGGAGGTTTCCTGATATCTTTCTTATTCCCTGCTGATTCCTGGATCCGCACACCGGGATTTCTGGAAAACCAGGGAATTTATTGCAACCCTACATATGAGTATGTAAATTACAGTACATAAGACACTCCAGTAGGCTTCTTCTGCTGGGTTCACCTCTGGGGTCTGTGTCTTATTCTCTGTGATGAAAGCATGTACTGTACATTCTAATGACACATACAGTAAGTAGTATGTGCACGCACGCACACAAAGCGAGGAATGGGGAGAAGAGAGGATGGAGAGTACTGTGTGAATACAGATGGAGCATCGCCCTCTCATCTGACAGAAAGACCTCCTCTAGCTCCCTGACTAATTTCACTGTCTCCTCTCTCTCCTCCCTTTCTCCCTCTCCTCCACTGATCTCAATGGCTATGACCATTCAATCAGGACAGATGAAAAGCAACGGCAAGAACCAATCCCTTCTAAGAATAAATCTACTCCTCAAGCCAACCATTGACCTTATGGTGTTTGAAACACTCCAAGACGAAGGTTAGTGTAGCTGACTGCAGGTTCTATGGGTTTAGAGACAATATAACATTTACATTTTAATAATTTAGCAGACACTCTTATGCAGTGCATACATACGCAAACTTTTTTTCCTTTTCACTGGTCCCCTGTGGGAATTGAACCCACGTCTGTGGCGTTGCAAACACCATGCTCTACCAACTGAGCCACACGGGACCAGACTACTAGTTCAATCGTTGACTTGTCACAGAGAGCGTCAAGAGTAGAATCCTTTTCCAATTCCCAGGGAACTGATGACAGGCATCAATCTGCCTGTGTAATCAGCCCAGGGCCTAAGGCAGAGCAGGACAGCCAGGGGGAGCCAACAGAGTGATGGGGAATAAAGTACTGTCATTAGCTTCAATGGCTCCCGCTCCCTCCCGCTTCACTGAGGGAAGAGTTATCCAGATCAAATTTAAATCTCATCCACCAAAATGAGGGCAATATGAACGCTACAAGCACTCTCCCTATACTCTTTACGCCTGTCGTAAGTGTGGCCAATGAAGCAGATAAGGAGAGGGGAGAAAGTAGGATAAGAGGTGGCGAGAGAGAGAAGGAGAGAGACAGCTTGGGATTGTTGCTATTCCCACAACATTAACTGTACATTTGCCATAAACATTATTCTTAGAAAAAAGTGACACGAAGGAGGTGACAATCACACGAAGGACAGAAATAAACTGAAAGTAAACTGGATTTGTTTATTTTGTCCCATTGAACATGTCAGCCACACTCTGTAATAATCTAGGTAAATAGAAAAAACGAGAAAGTCCAATCTCTCGCCGTGTGTGTGTGTGTGTGTGTGTGTGTGTGTGTGTGTGTGTGCGTGCGTGCGTGCGTGCGTGTGTGTATTCGTGTGTGTGCATGTCAGCAACAGAGCCAGCCTGGGCTGCTCTGGCTGTGGGATAAATGGCCTTGTCTGGAGGGCAGCTCTTTGCCGGAGGCCCCCAGATGGGCTACTGGAGCAGATCAGATATGCTTCATGTGTCGCACTTCCCGCACATCTCTCATCAGCACTCTGACATCAGGGCCTGAATCACACCATCCAACTACCTCCCTCTATTGCCCTAGCTCACCATATCCCCCCCTCACTCACAGCACCCCCTCTCTCCTGGTTTGCTTATCTCTCCATCTCCCAGCTGGATCAGATGTAGCACAGTGTAGCGCCAGCTGCCCAGTAGAGTTCTCCTACAGTAGACAGACAGACAGACAGCCCACTGGGCACAGACGTCAGTTCAACATCTAGTTTTGATTTCATTTGGTTGAGATGTCATCTAGCGTGAATTCAAAGTGAAATCAACAAGACATTTTACCACGTCATTTCGGTTAAAAGTTGGGTGAAAAAAATACAATGCCCTTACGTTGATGACTTTTTTGCAAAATCAAGTAGTTTTCCACGTTGACTCAATGTCATCACATCGACTTTTTGGGGTTGAAATGACATGGAAGCAACGTTGCCCAGTGAGAGGAGAGGACAGAGACTGCCTCATAAAGCTCATTACACTCACTGTGACCAGGCCTGTCTAGTTGGGCTGTTCACGCATATACAGCAATACCAGGCCAGCCATGCCCAGCTTTTCAAATCAGATCAAATCAAATGTTATTTGTCACATGCGCCGAATACAACAGGTGTAGACCTTACCGTGAAATGCTTACTTACAAGCCCTTAACCAACAATGCAGTTTTAAGAAGAAGAACAAATAAAAGAAATATAACAAATAATTAAGGAGCAACAATAAAATAACAGTAGCGAGGCTACATACAGGGGGTTCCGGTTCAGAGTCAATGTGCAGGGGCACCGGTTGGTCGAGGTAATTGAGGTAATATGTACATGTAGGTAGAGGTAAAGTGACTATGCACAGATAATAAACAGAGAGTAGCAGCGTAAAAATGATTAACTTTCCACACTGAGAGAATAGTCCATCCCTCCAGCCCGGCCCACCCATTCCAGTCTGCTACCTGCAGGACATGGAGGTGTGTGTTTGGCAGCGAATCTTCATAGGGGATCTGGCAGAGTTGGCAGACAGAGAGGAACAGACAGACAGCATGAGGCCTCTCAATTAGCAGTCAACATGGCCAGTCCTCAGCCAATACCTCCCCTTGTGTACAATCCTCATCCTTCTGAAAGACTGAAGAGGAATTCACCACTTTCTGTTTCTGTGGTGCATCGTGGATTAATAGTTCACCACAGAACACCGGGAGGTCTGTTTGAGTGTGAAGTATAGCATGGAGGATTAGACACGGGGACAGAGCAGAATTTGGTGGAAAACTGGATTTTGAGACTTTTTTCCTTGTCTGCTGGTCTGAAGTCAAGATCCCAGTCCACCGGGGGGAGTGAGAGAGCAAAGCTGCAGACGCATGTCATCATGCTGAGGCATTTTAATAGGCTGGGTGCATGTAACACTGAAATTGCTTTCACGCAGTTTGGCAGGAGAATGTCAGAGAGCAACACCAGGCGAGGGCCTGTGAGTACACAAGTCTGAAAACATAAACGGCGTAAACAAAAACATTAGGTGCCTATTGGGAGCCGGGGAAACCCAATATTAGAGTTGACACTGATGGATGCACAGGTCTAGATAAAACAGCTGAGCTCCACCGGGAAGTAGAATACCATAGGGATAACTCTGTGGCAGGTGTCTGGCCTATCACAAGGCATTCCATGTGTTTCTGGTTAATGTACATAGTGTTTAATGGGAGCTTGGGCCAATTAGGGGATGACCAGAGCTTAATACCATAGTGCTATGGAGTAGTTCATTTACTGCCAGAGAAGAAGTTGCCGTTGATGAAAATGAAATAGCAACTGACCACAATTGTGTGCGTGTTTACGTGTATGTGTAATGTGTGTGTGTGTGTGTGTGTCTGTCTGTCTGTCTGTCTGTGGATGTGTACAGTATAGCATGACTCCCTTTGCTGGTGACAATGCTACAGTTAGCATCCAGAGCTTGGGTCTTGGGCACAAATTGGGTCCTGACAGAGTCCAGTTTAATGAAGAAATATGGAGGCCTGTGGGAAGAGAGAGTGGCTGGCAGATTTATGAGAGATCAAGAGCCCATCCTTCCCTCCCACTGCCTCCTGTCCACGGCCAATAGATTGCCTGCTGCTGCTACTCACTATAGCTCAAATAAATGTTTTCCCTGCCCGCTGAAAATTCATACTATTCCAATATTTACGTGTCAGGCAGGATCTTGTTATGAGTCTGGAATGATTCCTGTGTATCCAACTGTATTTCCACTGTCATTGTCGTGTTTAGTAGCGGTTTGGCCCTGACAGAAATGTAGTTACCTGCCAATTAAGTATTGTTCAAAGGCAAGTTTCAGATTTCTCTGATCATCATCAGAATAGAACTCTTCTCTCAATGCTTGGATATCAAATATTTTCTCCTGTCATAACAAACTGTCACATGAACCCAGAGAAAGCAGATATCAATCTCTCAAAGTGAAAGCAATGAGAAAATAAATTAAACTACCACATAGCCACTATATAAATGAATGGTGTATTCTGACGATAGCACTGCATTTCATAAGTCAGAGTGAGACGAGCTTATTAAATTATGTTGGAATTGCTGTGTCTGTAGAAGTGCAGCTTACGCACATTTACAAACAGCTGTCTTCGGTAAATGTAATAATCCAAATAATAGGATTGAAGTGCTTTATCCTCGGCCTTTCCATGCCGAGACAGCACTGCAGGAGTTCTGCTCTAGACCGCTCTATTCCTACGTCTACCCAATACCATGTAGTGTGGTAGAACAAAGACGGGCGTACACTACTCTATTTTTAGAGGTTATGCTTTTAAGATTTGTCTACTCGGTAGCGTGTGGCCATCACCGACGCCTGTTTAGTATGAGCAGGTCAGAGACGCAATCTGAGGGCTTTCGATCCCGGCTCTCGATCCCGTCTTTGAGCCGTCCCAGACGTCCCGGTATTTTTATCGGCACAAAATCTGCAATGCTTTTGTAGTGCGAGATGTGTAACGACAATGTTCGGGTAACAGTGATCAGCATTAGCCAATCAGAGCATGTGAGGTAGCCTAGCTAGCGTAGCCCAAAAAAAGGAAAACAAAATGGCTTCCAAGAGAAGAGCTGGCAGACAAATCAGTACACAAACAACAAGTGCGACCAGCTGTTGTTCACTGTCAAGCTTAATCTTCGTTTGGCACTGTCTGTCTCGTCTTGTGACAAACAAAGTCATGTTCCGTTTTTGTTTTCGCGAGAGTGTGGTGGTTTCAAGAATCCTCACGACCAAGTGAAGAGTCTTGTAGCGTGTGACCCTCGTCTGTGCCACATTGTTTAGTGTGCGCACCAATACATTGGCAAGACAAAAGCATTTTTAAACATAAGACGCTCATCAACGTTAGGATTTTGAAAGTCGTGTAGTGTAGGCCCGGAATAAGTAAGAGCTTACACATATAGAATGCATGTAGAACCCCAGTCGCCCAGTGCAAAAACATCTGCTGGTTCTGATGGTGGAATGTGCACTATTGATGTTGTTGTGCACTATCTGTGAATATGGTAGGTACTGTATCTTTGTGTTGGACTTCTACTAGCTGCAAGAAGCAGAGAGCTGCCTGATGGTGTGAGAGGTACTTAATATAAAATTACTAAGGGCTGTATATTACATGTACTGCAAGCTAGAGAAAATCAACAAACCAATTGATTTGAAGCACCTGCAGATGGTAAGAACAGAGTCTGGATAATGAACAGACTCTCAGAAAGAAAGTGTTCTGTACCCTAAACAAGCTTTGGCTGTGAAGATCCATTTAGACAGTCACCCAGACTCCTACCACTGCGCTAACTACATCTGTTAGCATCACAGACATACAACAATACAGTGTTATTTTCTATTGGCTTCTGTGTAATGAAAAGAATCATGTTAGCTTATTAGGATTTTTCACTATAGAACTGTAACAAAATTGGATTTCAAGCCTGGCTAGCTCGGGAAGATCTGGAGAAGGAGAAGTGGAGCAAGAGGGAGAGAGTCAGAGGGAGAACAAGTAAATGAAAAATAAAGTGAAGATTCAAGTGGTTCAGCATGGAAGGTTTTGAAACAAGAGAAGTAAAGGTTTTAGTGGAATGCTGTTCATTCTGCTGATATTGCTGACATACTGTCAGGGGCAAATTGGACATCTGGCATTTCGGGCAAATACCAGATGGTCTGGTCAATTTTTTTGCCTAGTGGGCCTGTTTAACTTGTTGTTTTTTTGCTCAAAATGAAAATGATCTGGCTAATAATGGGGGCCTCAAGGAATAAAATGGGCCATTGTGGGGATCTCATGGGCCAGAAATGGGCCAGTGTGTTAGAAATCTGCCCCTGCATACTGTAGTTATTAATGGCAACTATAACAAATTATAAATTATACATTATATGCAGAGGCAGATACAGATACAGAATCCAGTAGAATGCCTGAGGAGACCATCAGCAGTGTGCTGTTGCCGACTGACCCTATCACACAGAGGGTTTGCTACTTGTGTGGGCGACTTTAAACAAACACGCGATTCATCCAATCAGGTTAATCAAATGTCTCTGCAGACAATAATGTAAAGGGTAATAGAGCAAATAGAAAGCTTAGGTAAAGAGTTTGTTGCAGTCAGGTATTAACGTTGGGTTACGATTAAATCATGGTATAAATTCCACATTGACACCAAGGACAACACTTTATCTAGCTTTTCAATGCATGCCAGTCATTGATATGAGCAATGCCTGCCACACAATATAGCTATAGCTGGCATTGTGATTGAAAGGTCAAATGGAGACAGGTAGATGAGTGTCTCCAACAGAGATTCAAGAGCAAGAAAACTGCATTAGTTAAACTTTGCAAAACTATCTGTTTCACTCTGGCCTAGACTGAAATCTGTCTTCAAAATTGCATGCCGATCATCAGCGGGGCTTATAGATTTTCCCTGAACAGTATTTCAATTTTCCAAACAAATACAATTTCAGGACCAATCTATCCTTGTTGTAAAGCACAGAGGCAATCCCACCATTGACATTTTGTGTGGGTCTTTTTCAGAAAATTTGCTGGAAGTAATCTGAATGGTAAGACACAATGATTGATTGAATACAATGTCGGTGATAAAATGGGTCTTTATCTCTGTAGAATCAGAGACATTTTCAACTCTTCTGCGTTTAGAGAGCATACAGCTTTAACACTGTACAAAACAGATTTTACACACACACACACACACACACACACACACACACACACACACACACACACACACACACACACACACACATATACTAATGACAGCTACGAAAGATTAGGCGGCATTCATCCAAGTCTGACCACTAGAGCCGCTGGGGTCTAAACCTGCATTGGTTATTTTACAATCAATATGTATGAAGGCCTCTGGGGGGATAATGTAGAGG
This sequence comes from Oncorhynchus mykiss, assembly GCF_057628025.1. Classification (NCBI taxonomy): domain Eukaryota; kingdom Metazoa; phylum Chordata; class Actinopteri; order Salmoniformes; family Salmonidae; genus Oncorhynchus; species Oncorhynchus mykiss. The sequence goes on along the minus strand of NC_143031.1, from coordinate 40,463,622 downwards.
TTACTAGAAGGACATTTCCTTGTGTCCACCCCAGACTGACTGAGGCAGGAAACTATCCCCTGAATGTTTTACACACACACACACACACACACACACACACACACACACACACACACACACACACACACGCACACACACACACACACAGAAAAATAAGCAAATCAACAAAGCGAGGCAGCAGGCGAGTGTCGGGCAGGGAAGCGGCGAGGCAGGCTGGCTGCATCCAGTAAATTATATGTGGTTTGGTCTCTCGCCACACAGCAGGGAGCAGAGATCACTTCCTGAGAAATAATAAAGATGATCTGCTGCCCTTTTTCCTGCTTCACGATAGAAATGTCAAGACATCTAGAGGAATGTTATTGCAAGGTCAAGTACTACACACACACACACAACACACAGAGCTCTGTTGAAAGGGCAAGCCTCTCTCTTTTTATTTACCAACCCTCAGATCTCCACCGTTCTGTTCGGTTCCCCTCGTGTTCCATCCTGCCAAACTGCACTGAGACTCTGGGGAGCTCTTCAAAACCCTTTAAACTCAGCAGGTATACTCATGAAAGACCAGCTCTGACCAACCCTCACCCCATATCATCATGTAGCTAATAAACATGCAGGGGAAATTACATTCAACACCTGAACCTGTTTGTTTGTGTTTGTAATCCTAATTGAGACCACACAGACACGCTCGAGTCACAACAGCCACCTTCCTGTAATGTCTCCCCGGTGGGATCTGACATCACTGTAGGATAAACAAACGGTGTTATACAATCAGTTACAGCACTCTGATTAGCCTTGATGTATAATTACAGTGCTTCAGATGCCATAACACACCACAATATTCAGGAGCGCAGTTCACACTCAATTTCCCCACAACAGCCAGTAATTTTATAATGAGACTTGCCAGGTGCAATTGGTTTCAATACACCTGCAATCCTCCATATTATGCTCTCCTTTACCTTAGTGTGGCCCACCAAAGACATACTGTACAGTATCTTAGGCAATCATAACCTTGCACAGTGTAAGTAAGAGCAGAGCAGTGGAGGCTGCTGAGGGGAGGACGGCTCATAATAATGTCTGGAGCGGAGAGAATGGAATGGCTGGTTAATACCTTTCCACTAATGATAGCCGTTACCACGTGCCAATCTTCCCCAATTAAAGTGCCACCAACCACCTGTGGAGGGAGCACATTGTGCACTTGTGCTTTGTATATGTGTAGAACTAGGATACCAACCAATAATCTCACTACATCCCACATGTGCCCACCCACTCAAAAAGTAAGCACTATGTGCCATTTAAAGTTACACTAAACAGACTGACATGATTGCCTTATTGTCCTCTGCTGTCAGCACTAACCATCTGTGCTTACAGAGGTGAATTCAGCTGATGAAACTTCCTCTCTCTCTCTCTCTCTCTCTCTCTCTATATATATATATATATATATATTTAAATCTTTCATTTCTCTCTGTGTTTCATAGTTTTCCTTCAATTCGCAAGAGGCTGAATGTATCTCACAGGAGAAAGCGTCCGAGTGAAACAGCACCCCTCTGTCTCGACGTGTAGGCCATCTATCTGATGCTGTCTCATCCAAACGAGTATGACGTTGTTGCCGCCTGTAGCATTGAAAGCAAGGGAAGCCAGAGAGCATTTGGCCTCCCTTGATAAAAAAGCATTACAAAAATGGCAAGCAGTGTTGAGGTAAACTTGAGCGAGCTCAACTGTGAATGGTCCACCAAAAAAAGTGTCAAGGGAAGCCAGCATGAATTTTGGCGTCACTCCTATCAAATCCCATTGAGGGCATACGTCATTGACAGAAACACTTGAATTGTTGCATCTCGTTGTGTTGTTGTCCTCCAATAGCTATCTAGCTAAAATTGTCCCTTTCTTAAATTAGAAATGGATGGGGAAAGGGATCTGGACTTATGGTTTTACATAATTCTCTGTACTGGCAAATTATAATAACGCCGATTCTGATCCAACCATTACATTCTTGTGCCCCTGGCCTGATCGGATGGAAGTTCAATATGTAGCTAGATGTAGAATGATAATGTTAACTAGCTAACACTGCCCATAAATGGAAGTTAGGTTAGTGAGCAAGCATTTTAGCCAGGTAGCCTAGGACAGCAAAAATTAAGCGTGCACTGTATGACAGAGTGATAGATAGTTTTGTCAACATGGAAGAGAGGAGGATGGTATTGGCATTTCTCTACAGGTAGGGTGAGTCAGTATGTTTTTCTACTTGCACGAACGTGCACACACACGCTATACACACACATACACGCTATACACACACTGAAATCCGAACCATGGACAGCCACATCACATTTAGTTTACATTGATTGGACTAAATTGTTTTTTGGTATCTTTTAGTTGTCACTGTATTAGACTAAGCAGATGAGATTTGATGATGTTGAAATGTCGAAGTTGAATGGTGCTGGAATAGTGGAGGCAGCTTTGTAACTCTGTGGTTCTAAATCAATAGTTGTTTAGTGGCGGAAACATTAACTTGCTTGATCATGCTGTAGGTAATGTAACTGTCTGTTACTGTACATGCAATATGCTTTGTGGACTTCACTGGACAGAGGTTGCTATCCGGATATTATGTGATAAAACAAAGGTGTGGTTGAATTTATTCTGCCACAATGTCTTCTTATTGTTTCAGCCTTTTAGCCTATATGTGTATCACGGTCGCAAGGCATATGAATTAACAGGATATTATAGAGCAAACAACGCAATTATCACAACACATAGGCTTCCCCAGTGATTATACCCACACACCGCTACTGTGCAGGGAGCTCATTGAGAGACACTTTAATAGAAAACACATCAGCTACACCCTCTAGCAGGTTTCACAAACAAAGAACCCCAAAACCCCAAGACTTTTCTCCCTTCTGTTTTCCAAAGTGATTTGGACTGATAGCGGCACCATCAAAGGCAAGAGCAAGCTGCATAATTCATGGAATTTTCTTAAAGGACAATTGGCTGGGGGAAGTGACAACTTATTAAAGGGAAATAAAGCACCACAATGAACGAAAGAGCAGCAAAAGGAAATTAAAGACAGCATTCCAACAGAGTCAGTTAAATATATATTAGTAATAGGGGTTGCAACAATTGCGGAGGATCATTTTAGAAAGAGAGGGTCCAGATTGTCTAACCCAGCTGATTTGTAGGGGTCCAGATTTTGCAGCTCTTTCAGAACATCAGCTATCTGGATTTGGGTGAAGGAGAAAAGGGGGAGGCTTTGGCAAGTCTTTTTAACTTTACTGATTTATTATACAATGTTTCCTCGTCGCTTCCTGTGAATGATTAAGAGCTGTCCATCAGAGCCCACTGGGCACACACTGGTTGAATCAAAGTTGTTCCAACTTAATTTGTTAATGTATTGTAACGTGGAATCAACATGGAAAATGCATTGGATTTGAAAAAAGTCAGCATCTGTTTTCATCTGATTGCAGCCAGCATTGTAAACGTTGAAATTACGGTAAAACTTCAACTTAATACATTGACTTAACCTGCCTGACAGGTTGTTACATCAATCTAATTTCAACATAATCAACAGAACTATGTACAGTATACTTTGAAAGTTGAGTTGAAAATTCCACATAGAAATGTTAAAACTTTTTCATCCAATATTCAATTTGAAGTACTGATGATTATCTTAACATTCGCAATTCTTTATCCAAAAGTAAATCCCATTTGCATGTGCAACATTTCCATATGCACCGCTATCGCTTATATTAGCTAATAGCCTCAGGCTTCAGTACCCAATGGGAAAAAGACGATAGCTTAACATTACAATCCTATCCCAGAAGTATCATAAAAAATGTAGAGAATAAAATACACTATAGGGTAAGAGGTGAAAATGGTGTGAAATGAAACACAAAGAGCACAACATGGCGTGAAACAGACTGACAGGCGAGAGCCGGGAGGAAATTGCAGTGGCATGTATTGTTAAATGCCAGGCTTGTTCTTCACCCTCCCTTCAATATTATTTTGTTTAATGTGTCAATCTTTTTCCACTACCAGAGAGGCTAGTTTAAATACCATCTTTGTTTGTTGGTTTAAGGCACAAGAGAATTCCTTATGCAATTTACATAATTTTGGAAGTGTTGTACAATGTCCTGACCTTTCCTACAGTACCTAGCAAGTCCAATGACATTGGCAAAGGATGTCAATATAAGGCATGTTGCATGATTTGAACTGACTCAATGTCATTTGTGTGTGAGTATAGCACTGAGACAGAATACACAGGTGTATAGTAGCCTCCGTATGACAGGCATGGCTCCCACCCTGAGGGGAGGAGAGAATGGTGTTAGCCTGAGGGAGGGTTAAAGTTCTAAAGCTGGGCCTGTTCTATCGGTTTTAAAGGGAGCCTGTGGGTTAAATGATGAGGACTCACTACCCTGGGGCGGTTACTGCAGCCCCTAGATAGACGGAGCCAGACAGCACAGAGCCAGAGAGCACCAGACTACATCTTATAGGGGAGGCAGACGTCATCTGTGTGTGAGTTCTGCCTGGGAGCAGAGCTTACTGCAAGGTCACTCATCCACTTGATAGGGGCCAGTCACATAACCTCACTAGCACACCTGAGAGATCTGTTACGAATGGCGCTGCATTGGATAGTAGCTGTTTTACGGGCTCCCGACCAACTTTTGATGTACTTTTGATGTACATGTTTCCGGCATTATTTCCAATGACCCGGAAAGAGCTTCTGGACATCAGAACAACTATCACTAACCTGGATTTAGGTGAAGATTTCTACTTCAGCGAGTCGGAGGCGCAGGACATACTGCTCACCCGGACCAGGCCCTAATCCCAGAGGCACGGAAAAGAAAAAGGCAGCGTAAGAGAGGCCGACGTGTGGGCAACCTGACGAAACTACGCCGGCAAGTACATAAACTGCCTTTACCCTCTGTTCTACAATCACTGGAGAACTAACTGGATTAGCTCTGTTCAAAACTATCCTATCAACAGGACCTGAAGAACTGGAATATCCTGTTTTACGTAGTCGTGACTGAACAAGAACATGGATAATATACATCTAGCTGTTTTTTCTATGCATCGGAAGGCAGCGTCGTAAGCTCAAGGGAGGAGGTGTGTGACTCTTTGTTAACAACAGCTGTAGACCATGCTATTTACCAAGAGAGTTTTCATCTATATTTTATTGTAGCTGTCTATTTAGCACCCCAAACCGATGTTGGCACTAAGATCGCACTCAATGAGTTGTATAGGGCCATAAGCAAAGGTGATTTTAATGCAGGAAAACTTAAATCCATTTTTACCCAAGATCTAACAGCATGTCACGTGTGCAACTCGAGGTGATAATCTGACCAGAACTCTATCCTCTTGAATCCTGCTTTCAAGCAAAAACTCAAACAGGAAGTACCATTGATGCACTCAATATGGAAGTGGTCCGATGAAGCTGATGCTAAACTACAGGACTATTTTGATAGCTCAGACTGGAAAATACTGTATCCCAACCAGAAGCCATGGACTACAGTCAACATCCGCACAGAGCTAAAGGCTAGAGCTGCCGCTTTCAAGGAGTGGGACACTAATCTAGACACTTATAAGAAATTCTGCTATGCCCGTCTGATGAACCATCAAACAGGCAAAGCGTCAATAGAGGACTAAGATCGAATCCTACTACACCGGTTTTGACACTCGTCAGATGTGGCAGGGCTTGCAAACTATCACTGATTACAAAGGGAAACCCAGCCACAAGCTGCCCAGTGATGCAAGCCTACCAGATAAGCTTAAAGGCTTCTATGCTCGCTTCTAGGCAAGCAAAACTGAACCATGCATGAAAACACCAGCTGTTCCGGAAGACTGTGTGATTTCGCTCTCAGTAGCTAATGTAAGACCTTAAGCAGGTTAGCATTCACAAGGCTGCAGGGCCAAATGGATTACGAAGACATGTACTCAGAGCATGCGCTGACCAGCTGGCAAGTGTCTTCAATTATATTTTCAACCTCTCCCTGACCCACTCTGTAATACCTATATGTTTGAAGCAGACCACCATAGTCCCTGTGCCCCAAAACACAAAATAACCTGTCTAAATGACTATCGCCCCTTAGCCATCACATCTGGTGCCATGAAATGGTTTGAAAGGCTGGACATGGCTCATATGAACACCATCATCACAGACACCCTGGACCCACTCCAATTTGCATACCACTCCAGCAGATCCACAGACGAGGCAATCTCTATTGCACTCCACACTACCCTTTCCCACCTGGACAAGAGGAACTTTCGTCAAATGTATGCCCTGAGGTCAATTGTAAGTGCTGTTATTGTGAAGTGGAAACGTCTAGGAGCAACAACAGCTCAGACACAAAGTGGTAGGCCACATAAGCTCACAGAACAGGACCAAGTGCTATAGCCCTCGGTTGCAACACTCACTACTGAGAGACAAACTGCCTCTGGAAGCAACGTCAGCACAAGTACTGTTCGTCGGGAGCTTTATGAAATGGATTTCCATGGCCGAGCAGCCGCACACAAGCCTAAGATCACAATGCGCAATGCCAAGTGTTGGCTGGAGTGGTGTAAAGCTCGCAGCCATTGGACTCTGGAGCAGTGGAAACACATTCTCTAGAGTGATGGCAGTCTGAGTTTGGCGGATGTCAGGGGAGCACTACCTACCCGAATGCATAGTGCCAACTGTAAACTTTGGTGGAGGAGGAATAATGGTCTGGGTTTGTTTTTCGTGGTTTGGGATGGGACTCTTAGTTCAAGTGAAGAGAAAACTTAATGCTACAGCTTACAATGACATTCTAGATGATTCTGTGCAGTTTAGGGAAACAGTTTGGGGAAACAGTTTGGGGAAACCTTTCCTGTTTCAGCATGACACTACCCCCATGCACAAAGCGAGGTCCATACAGAAATGGTTTGTCAAGATCAGTGAGGAAGAACTTGACTGGCCTGCACAGAGTCCTGACCTCAACCCCATCAAACACCTTTGGGATGAATTGGACTACGAGCCAGGCCTAATCGCCCAATATCAGTGCCTGACCTCACTAATGCTCTCATAGCTGAATGGAAGCAAGTCCCCGAAGCAATGTTCCAACATCTAGTGGAAAATCTTCCCAGAGGAGTGGAGGCTGTAATAGCAGCAAAGGAGGGACCAACCCATGATTTTGAGTAGTTGACTCAAAGAGAGAGAAAGACAATAGTTGAACAGTTTTGAACAAATTAATTTATTCAAAAATGAGGGAGAGAGGGAGATTGAGAGAGAGCTAGCTATATTTCATAGTTTATTTTTTACTTTCACCTACTTAGCTAGCAAATGAAGCTAGCTAGTTTAGCCTACTCAAACAACCACCTTAAACAGAGAGGGATGCTATGTTAGCTAGCTGGCTATGGCTATTCAACACTGAAAGCTTTTGGTTTTAATAATTTATTGCCATCGGGGCCCACAGTTGTAACTGCTAAACTGCTTGCTAACTGTACACTGTACTGCATGATTGCATCGGGTTTACTGACCCATTAGCTCTAGTAGCTATGTTGACTATGACGTTAGCTAAAATGGTGACAACAATGTAGACTGTGTGTAGTGGTTAGCGGTTATGATATGAAGGTTCGGCTTCGAAAGTTTTTTTTCCCTGGTCACCGAGAGCTGATCAATCAATCAAATTTGTTTATAAAGCCCTTCTTACATCAGCTTATGTCACAAAGTACTGTACAAAAACCCCAAACAGGGGTTTTAGGCCTGTGATCAGAGGTGTATTCATTCCGCTGATTCTGTTGAGAAACGTTTCTTAAACGGAAGTAAACAAAAAGGTTGATAAACATATCTGAATTTGTCCAATAGAAACTCTCATTTGCAACTGTTGGACTAATGATTACACCCTAGATCAAATGGGTATAGGGCAACATTTGAGTATCCTGTAGTAGCCTTAACCTATCGATGTTACATTGAGCTCGGTGAATAGAATATGAATGACAGCCATCCAATCTGCTAGAAATTAGACAAAAAAAACTGTCCTCCCTCATCTTAAACGACACCGACTGCCACTGAAGTCAAGGGGTAGGAATACTTTCTGAAGGCACTGTATCTACCTCAATTACTTCATAGTCCTGCACATAGACTCAAATCAAATGTTATTTGTTACAGTTTTTGACAAACGCTAGGATCCAATTCTCAATACTTAGGTCACTTTTTCAAAACTCTTCACACAGTGTGCACAACAGCAGTCTATGTGGGCTAAACTGTGGATCCTTTTTCATTGCTTTGGCACAAAATGCATTCAATGACTACATCTTTCAAATTTCATGAATTATTTTCTCATTTAGACACAACCACCTCCAAAACACTATGCACCTACAGGCCAATTTGCACATGTTTACATACTCTTTTCAAAACTGTTAAACTTAAGTTCAAAACCTAACATAACACAAAATTGATTAAGACAGCAATATGCTACATTTCTACAGTAATACCATATCGAAATGTATTCCAAATCTAAAAAATGAAATACTATCAAAACAATTAGACCAACCACAGCTGATTCCATTGTAGCTGAACACCTACCCAGGTGTTAGTCTTTCAATTTCATTACCATCTATACAAAAGGGGACATCTTAGGAATAATGCTGTACTATAATGTAAACATGGACCCAGCCAGAGATAGAGAAGAGGCTGACAGAGGAAGAAGAGTGGCTGGGAGAGGGAGAGGTAGAGGAGGACATATGCGTGGTGGAAGAAGACTAAGAGGAAGATCAAGAGCTGTCTCAGATGAGATTACGGTTACTATAATTGATCATGCAATAAATCATGGTCTATCAATGAGAGAGGCTGGTCTGAAAATGCAGCCAAACTGGCATCTATTGAGAGAAATTTCCAGCAAAACAATAGGTAAGATGTGCATTCTGCAAAGGCATCTGACTGAGCTGCACATTACAGAAGTAAATTGAGCAAAGCCTCCAAACCCACTTTTGTGTATTTGTTTTTGTATTTCTGCTTAGGACCCAACGGTTACCTCCCACAGGCGGGAGAGGCAGGATTTTCACTGCTGTGCAGGAAACTGCAATCGTTGATATGGTCATCAGAAACAATGGCATAAAATTCACAGAGATTCGGGACAGTGTTGGCAGACAACATTACATTTGGAAATATTCACAATGTAAGCATAACAACTATTTCTAGAGTCCTTGAAACAACATCAAGTCAGGATGAAGCAGTTGTACACTGTCCCCTTTGAGAGGAACTCTGAACGAGTCAAGCACCTCAGGAACCAATATGTCCAGGTAAGATGACTATAAAATACAGAACTGGTTTTGAAAAAAAACAAACAGGGCAGAGGCACACAATAGCAAATGTTTAAGTATAATGGAAACTACCTAACTCTTATGTTGCCTTGTGGATTTATTTTAGAGAGTCATGGAGATTGAAGCCAGGCAAACATCGCACATATTCATCTTTGTGGATGAGGCTGGTTTGAACGTGGCCAAAACACGGCGGTGAGGAAGGAATGTGATTGGGAAAAGAGCCACAGTGGATGTCCCGGGCCAGAGGGCCAACATCACAATGTGTGCAGCAATATCCTGATGGATTGCTGTTACACAAACCGCTAATTGGGCCATACAACACCGAGCATCTCATTTCATTCCTGGATGACCTCTATGGAAGGGTTGTGCCAGGTGAGGAAAGGGTTGCAGTGAGGTGAAATCGGCCAACGTTTGTAATTGTATGGGACAATGTGGCATTTCACCACTACCATGCAGTCACAGAGTGGTTTGCAGCCCATCCCAGGATGGTGTAACTTTTCTTCCCACCTTACTCTCCATTCCTCAACGCCACAGTGGAATTATGTTCCTCATGGAGGTGGGAGGTTTATGACCACCATCCACATGATCAAATGTCCCTCTTGGACGCAATGAATGCTGGATGCCTGGACATATCTGCAGAAGATTGCCAAGGATGGACCAGGCATGCCAAAATATAATTTCCTAGGTGTACTGCCAAAGATGACATAAGATGTGACGTGGATGAGAACCTGTGGCCAAATGCAGAAGACAGGGTTGACTAGCATTGCTACTGTATCTGTATCGGTAGATGGTGTATACACAAATTCTTGTATTTTGGAATCACTCAATGCCAAAAAATGACATAAAAAATATTGAAGCATATTGCATCATGTCTGAGAGGTGTCATTCTTGTTTTGTAAAGACATTTTGCAAAAGAAAACATTGTGTAATGCTACCTGTTGTTGGTGTTTTTTAGGTCATTGTTTTATGAGTGACAAAGTGTACTTGCTGAGTGACAACCTTTGCTAGTGTTATGGAAGAATGAGTTGATTTGAGACATGTCTGTGTTTTGGTAGTTTAGTGCATTTTGGATGTGAAATTAACTGCTGTGCCAAGCTGAAAGTTGGTTAGAAGAACTGTGTGAAGAGTTTTGAAAAAGTGACCTACTGTAAGTATTGAGAAATGGGTCCTAGCGATTGTAAAAAACTGTAAATGCGCCGAATACAACAGGTGTAGACTTTACAACGAAATGCAACAAGCCCTTTATCACCAATGCAGAGCTAAAAAGCTAAACAAAATAGCAAAATAAAAAAGGGAAATAGTAACACAATAAAAGAACAATAACAAGGTTATATAGAAGAACTACCAGTGCCAAGTCAATAATTGAGGTAATTGAGGTAAGGGGTAAAAATGTCTGGGTAATCAGGCTGGATAATAAACAGAGTAACAGCAGAGTATGTGAAGAGTGGGTGAAGAGGGTGAAAGTGTGTCTATGTGAAAGTGTGTGTGTGTGTGTGTGTGTGTGTGTGTGTGTGTGTGTGTGTGTGTGTGTGTACGTGTGTGTGTGTGTACGTGCGTGTGTGCGTTTGTGTGGGGTCAATATGTGTGTGTGTGTGTGTGTGTGTGTGTGTGTGTGTGTGTGTGTGTGTACGTGTGTGTGTGTGCGTTTGTGTGTGTGTGTGTGTGTGTGTTGGAGTGTCAGTGTAATATGTGTGAGTGTGTGGGTAGAGTCCAGTGAGTGTACATAGAGCCCAGTGCAAGAGATTCAGTGCAAAAATACAATAATAAATACAAAAAACTCAGTACTGGTAGCCAGTGTATATATCTAAATAAATTACCTCGTACCCCTGCACATCGACTCAGTACTGGTACCCCATGTATATTGCCAAGTTATTGTTACTCATTGTGTATTTATAATTTTATTACTTTTTTTACTTTTCTATTTTGCATCTATTTCCTTTCTCTCTGCATTGTTGGAAGGGCATTTCACTGTAAGTCTGCATCTGTTGTTTATGAAGCATGTGATGAATACAATTTGATTTGATTTGTTATTTTTTATCTGGCAGTAGGCCGTCAGATCAGTAGTCTCATATGCACCTCCAGGAGAACAATTACACCCAAATGGGAGCAGAGATTTCGAGGGGACTTGGATAGGTACTGATCTGCCACACACAATCTAGTACTCTGTATCTCTTAGGAATGGAACACATATTCTGAATCACCCCAAAAAAGATAGTTAGATTCTGTCAAACAAACATAATCATTTCTGAATAAATCTAAACTGTAGCAATTGCAATGTATGCTTTCCAGACTGCATAGCCATTTTTCAATTGTTAAGGCAAAAGGGGACGTTAGGGAATCTAACAATGATTGTGATCATGCACCTGATACTGTATCTACGTCCATGACATCAAAACATCAATAATCACCCTTGCTGACTACACTATGTCTCTGTGGACAAGGTTGTTGGTTCTTAGAGCTCCTCATTCATCTACTAAACAGAAACTCAGTGGGAGACCCATGCAGTGAAACACTGGCTTTGTATAGGAAGCACTGCTGAGGATCCTCTCCTCAACATACTGTATTATATTGAAATCCCCCATTGAAATATAATTAGCCTGGGAGATTAACGTAGAATCATAATTGGATATATGGAATGTGTGCGACGTAGCAACTGCTGACCAAAAATATGTCTGGTCTCAGCTCTTTGATAGGTATTGTGTGTGTTTTAATGGTTATTTCTGATGCTCCAGAGCACAGCGTCCTGATGTCCTATTTGACATGCAGCGTAGCGGGCCACAGAAACAGCCCTGACCTATCGATTGGTCTGTAAAAGCGTCTTCTTATCAGCAGAGAATTTATGTCTGGTGGTATACAGCGCAGGAGCTACCGTACGTTAACAGATAAAACAATCCATCTGGTTGGAGAGAGAGAGTTTAAGGAGTGCTCATGTTTTTAGTGGGGAGATAAGGGACAAAGTGATGACCCTGAGACATTACAGAGTTTGGCATTGGCAGACAAGTTTTATTGCTCAGAAAAGGTCACTGTTGCCATAAAGCAACTCAGATGCAGAGTCCCTGGAAAAGGACTGCTGATTAGAACTGTGGTCAGATCATAACTCATCCAGGAACTCAGCAAAGAAACACACAACATCCTGTCCTATACCTCTACAGTACCTATTCCCATCAGCAGATCTCCTGACATGGGAAAATCTAAGAAATGTAAGAGATAATTTTAAATAAAAATTGTGGAGAAAAGCAAGCTGGAAGGCCATGGTGGACAAGGATGGACATTTCTCTGAGAGAAAGGCCATTACAAAGCAGTTATGTTTCTGCTTACAGTATGTAGCTGAATCTTTACAGCTGTTCTCCAATAGATTGGAAAACGTCACTTTTCTATGTACTGTACTTTTGGCTCTACAGTCATGTAAAGCACTCCATGAGCCTCAAACTATGAAACACCTCACTTCAAATATCAATGCAAAAAAATGAAATAATGCATGCAGCTTGTTTTCAGCTGCAGAGCTGATGTAAGACCATGACTGGTTAGAAACAGCAACATCAATAGATGAGATGTGTTTTTGAAGAGAGAGTGTGGCTGCCCACATGAAAAGATACTATAGTATACTATGGTAAAAATACTAGCGTTTTTGCAGACTTTAGTAGTATTTACAGTTAGCTATATTATTACTATTCTAATATATAATAAAGTTTTATTTTACTATAGTTATTCATGTAGTGTTTTGCGGATTGTAGTATACTGTAGTATTTACTGTAGTGTTTTTGCAGACTTTAGTAGTATTTACAGTTAGCTATATTATTACTATTCTAATATATAATAAAGTTTTATTTTACTATAGTTATTCATGTAGTGTTTTGCGGATTGTAGTATACTGTAGTATTTACTGTAGTGTTTTGCGGATTGTAGTATACTGTAGTATTTACTGTAGTGTTTTTGCAGATATAACTGTAGTTTTTACTATAGTGTTTTTGTTTTGTTTCATTATCTTTAACATAGAAGTGGAGGCTTTCTCCTTTAGGAAATCTACTGGAGTATACTAAAAGAGAAAATGTTTCGTAACCTGTAGATAGGTAGGACTGGGGTCTGAACAGATCGTTCAGAGCTTCTGCTCTATAACCTGTAGGAAACCCAATATATGGTCTATACTTGGCATGTAGGTTAATCACTTATGGGTGGGATAAATTGGTATATGGGGGAGGGGAATAGGCAGGGTTTATGCAAATGAAATACTAAAGTGTTTACAGTAACACTTTACTTGACACCAAGTGTCATAACACGGCCATAAATATGTAATATGTCATAACACGGCCATAACTATGTAATATGTCATAACACGGCCATAACTATGTAATCTGTCATAACACGGCCATAACTATGTAATCTGTCATAACACGGCCATAACTATGTAATATGTCATAACACGGCCATAACTATGTAATATGTCATAACACGGCCATAACTATGTAATATGTCATAACACGGCCATAACTATGTAATCTGTCATAACACGGCCATAACTATGTAATATGTCATAACACGGCCATAACTATGTAATCTGTCATAACACGGCCATAACTATGTAATATGTCATAACACGGCCATAACTATGTAATATGTCATAACACGGCCATAACTATGTAATATGTCATAACACGGCCATAACTATGTAATATGTCATAACACGGCCATAACTATGTAATATGTCATAACACGGTCATAACTATGTAATATGTCATAACACGGCCATAACTATGTAATATGTCATAACACGGCCATAACTATGTAATATGTCATAACACGGCCATAACTATGTAATCTGTCATAACACGGCCATAACTATGTAATATGTCATAACACGGCCATAACTATGTAATATGTCATAACACGGCCATAACTATGTAATCTGTCATAACACGGCCATAACTATGTAATCTGTCATAACACGGCCATAACTATGTAATCTGTCATAACACGGCCATAACTATGTAATATGTCATAACACGGCCATAACTATGTAATCTGTCATAACACGGCCATAACTATGTAATCTGTCATAACACGGCCATAACTATGTAATCTGTCATAACACGGCCATAACTATGTAATCTGTCATAACACGGCCATAACTATGTAATCTGTCATAACACGGCCCTGTCAGAATATGGCCATAACACATGACACATATATTTACACCTGTTGTGACATATAGTGCGTTATTTTATGGCTGGTTATGGCCCCAACATAATTACTTTTTTCACTGTCAAGAAGTTTTCTATCGTTTGAAAATGTGTTTCTTAAATCCGTTATTGTTGTTGTAATGAATTCTTTACAGTCATGTTTTTTCCATCATATTTTCAATAACTTGTGGAAAACAGACTTTATGACACTGTCATGAAGCATTATGACCATCCTGTGTCACTTTACTTGGACTAAGAAAATACAGTTTATGACACTGTCATGAAGCGTTATGACCATCCTGTGTGACTTTACTTGGACTAAGAAAATACAGTTTATGACACTGTCATGAAGCGTTATGACCATCCTGTGTGACTTTACTTGGACTAAGAAAATACAGTTTATGACACTGTCATGAAGCGTTATGACCATTGTGTGTCACTTTACTTTGGACTAAGAAAATACAGTTTATGACACTGTCATAAAGCATTATGACCATCCTGTGTCACTTTACTTTGGACTAAGAAAATACAGTTTATGACACTGTCATAAAGCGTTATGACCATCCTGTGTCACTTTACTTTGGACTAAGAAAATACAGTTTATGGCACTGTCATAAAGCGTTATGACCATCCTGTGTCACTTTACTTGGACTAAGAAAATACAGTTTATGACACTGTCAAGAGACATTTTGACCATCATAATCATATAAGCCAGATAGACCTATCTGGTGCATACCCGTATACCAGTCAAAAGAATGTGTCTTGTCCTGCTCCTAGAATCTGCTCCTGCATTCATCCCAGTCATCAGCAACAGAGCATTGGGCAGGTGCATGTCTGACATCAATGTGTGCGCAATTACAATTACAATTGAATATGGTAAATTAAAAAATAATATATATAACATCATAACCAACCACAAAATAACTACCGTGGTAGGTTTTGTGTTTTTTTTACACTCTTATGTTGGTGTCATAACCATCCATAAATAAAGCAATATATGTCACAACAGGTCTGAATATATGTGTCATGACAGTGTTATGGCCAAATTATAACATGTTAGGTAGGACAAGTTATGTCAGCTCTTACCGTATTTACCTCAGTTAAAAAAGTCATTACTGTAGACATTTCTGAACTATTTACTACAGTGTTTTTTGTAGACATTACTGTACTATTTACTACAGTGTTTTTTGTAGACATTACTGTACTATTTACTACAGTGTTTTTTGTAGACATTACTGTACTATTTACTACAGTGTTTTCTGTAGACATTGCTGTACTATTTACTACAGTGTTTTTTGTAGACATTACTGTACTATTTACTACAGTGTTTTTTGTAGACATTACTGTACTATTTACTACCGTGTTTTTTGTAGACATTACTGTACTATTTACTACAGTGTTTTTTGTAGACATTACTGTACTATTTACTACAGTGTTTTCTGTAGACATTGCTGTACTATTTACTACAGTGTTTTTTGTAGACATTACTGTACTATTTACTACAGTGTTTTTTGTAGACATTACTGTAGTATTTACTACAGTGTTTTTTGTAGACATTACTGTACTATTTACTACAGTGTTTTTTGTAGACATTACTGTACTATTTACTACAGCGTTTTTGCAGACATTACTGTACTATTTACTACAGTGTTTTGTTGTTGTTGATAAAACTGTAGTATTTACTATAGGAATCAACAGTTTACTACAGAATTTGATAGTAAGTACTGTAGTTTTCTGTAGTAGGGTACTAGGGGGTCATTTTCCCAACCCTTTTCCCCGGCTTCCACTGCTCTTGCTCAACAACAGAAATTCCTCTGTGTCTTCACAACGTTTGGAGATATTTCAACAAAACGATTTTGTGGTAAGTTTATCATAAGTTTGTCGATATATTCCAATGAAGTTGATATATATATAAGTAGGAAAACCTTAAAATTAAAAAAACACTTGTTTAGAGAGAAAATGTTTTTGAGTAAAGTAGTAATATGTTGGATGAGTGTGTTAGGGGCATCACTTTATTTGTGACCTATGTACAAACTAGAATCATGCAACGGCAGAGCATAAGAGAGTTTCCACATTAATGTTACACTGAATTAATTTAGTCACGTTATTGTTATTAAATGTTATATTCCAATGGTATTTAATGTTATTAGTTATATTCCATTCCAATATTATATTCCAATTAATATTTTTTTAATTAATTCAAAACAAGTATTGAAAACCTTTGGCTCCTGAATGTCATTTTAAAGACTGATGGGATTTAAAATATTGCATTATTCAAATAATGTTTAGTGCAATTGTACATAATGAACTGTATGGAAAAGGAACAAAGAAAATCTATGTGTAGGTGAGTTAAAAAGAGGGACTTTACATCAAACCTTCTCATAGTGCAGATATTAATGGTAACATGTGCAACACTCCCCACCCCCCCCACCCCCCCACCCCACCATACGTATTTAAATAATTAAAATAAGACAACTAGAATTAGCTTTTAACTATTACTTACTAAAGAATGTATAAATAGAACTGATTAAATGGATTTGAACAGCCTATGCCTATGCCCCTTTTCTAAAAACAACATTTAACGAAATAACCAAAAAAGTGTCAACTGTAGACATGCTTCTCTTTATAGTATATTCACCTAAGCATGACCTTTATCCACATAACATTTTTTTTTCCAAAACGTAGCTTTTTTTGTGTCAGCAATTAGACATTGTTCTCAGGAGGGGCTAGTTATCCCCTAGTACCCTACATTTAAGTATTTTTTAATGTGGGTGGGGTGGTGGTGATAGCAGGGGCAGACTGTTATGTGCAGCTCAGCATGGCTGCCCTGCCCCCATGCTGGTCTGGCTCCCATGTGAAGTCTGTGGGAGTCACGGGAAGGCTATGTTTGTTTCTCGGGGAGGATCTAAACTTGAGCAGTCATTGGTAAGCCTTCATAGGCAGCCAGTGAGATGAAAGAGCTTGAGTCAGTGGAGAAAACAGAAGGCAAATTTAAAGCACATTTGGGATCGAGGGGGTGATTTCACAACAGAAACAGAAAAGCGAGTTCAAAGTATTGAAAGTCAATTGCTGTTTGCAGTGGGATTCTGCCAAATATCAACTGATTCAAATGAAGATGTCTGGTGGTGTCACACTGAGCTGGCAGTAAATGTAACAGCAGAGATGATGCAATAGAAGGAGCTGTCCATAGCTCACATTAATGCTTCCATTACCTCTGATAGGTGAGGAGCAGGGTGGGTGGCATGGGGGGACTAGGTGATGGACCCATCCAACAGATTTATGCTGTGATCTCTGGCATATCTCAGCCACTCAAGGCACAACTCAAGGACAGCAGTGACATCATGGACTGCAGTGTGGGACATTAGGACTCCGATATTAGAACTAGTATAGAGAAGTTCACTTCTCAGTGCAGGGTTATATGAGTAGAATATATTGCGCTAACTTTAAGGTGTGCCTTCCCTTGTCTGAGGTGCAGCTTGCCTGCTATTACACCAGTCTGTAGAGACAGAGGAGTGTTCAATGTCAACAGACAGACAGAATGAGTCAGACAATACAAACAAAAACACACTTGTCTTTAAAGAAACATTTTCAGATAGTCCCTTAGAATGTCGGTGTGATCAATAATTCATTCGCAACTGTTTACCAACAATTATCTTTACTCCTTTCTTGACAAAAACGGTCAGAAATTGCAGTACTGAATGTGAGTACGTCTGCCTCCTTTCATTACTAATTACCACAAAAGCGTTGGGTCTTCCACTGAATACACTATCAGCTTAAACTGCCATCTACAGCTGGCTTTGAGAAATACATTTGACACTTTGTGATGTTTGAATAATTTGACTTGATTTTAAACAAAGCAGCAACTTCAGTCTCACTGAGGCAATGTTACTTTGTATTAGCCCAATGAGTCCCACAGTCACGCCGGCATGATTTACTGTGGGACTGTTAAACCTTTTTAAACAATGTGTGTTTAAGCTACAGACTTCTGGGTTGTACCATTGGATTAGTCTATTTATTCTGCATTCGTTGGTAACATTAGTCTGTGTGATTAACGGGGGCTGAGCTAGAGCAGTACTTGTGAGAAAAGGGTGGATCATGAAGGGGCCCGGGACCGGCAAATTTTTACAAAAACGTCAGAATGTTTTGAGGTACTGTCACGCTCTGACCTTAGAGAGCCTTTTAATGTCTCTATTTGGTTTGGTCAGGGTGTGATTTGGGGTCGGCATTCTATGTTTTGTTATCTATGATTTTGTATTTCTATGTTTTGGCCGGGTATGGTTCTCAATCAGGGACAGCTGTCTATCGTTGTCTCTGATTGGGAACCATACTTAGGTAGCCCTTTTTCCCTACTTTCTTGGTGGGAAGTTGACTTTGTTTATGGCACATAGCCTTTGAGCTTCACGGTGTGTTTTTGTAGTGTTATTTGTTTTGTCCGGCGTCATTTTGATTAATATACGAAACTGTAGGCTCACCAAGCTGCACCTTGGTCCTCTCCTTTCAACAGCCGTGACAGAACTTCCCACCAACAAAGGACCAAGCAGCGTGGTAAGGAGGACTGGACATGGGAGGAGATCCTGGCCGGAAAAGGATCCTACACGTAGGAGGAGATCCTGGCCGGAAAAGATCACCTGCCATGGGAGCAGGTCGAAGCAGCAAGGAAGGCGGAGGCAGCTAGGAAAAGGGATTACACAGGGACAAGGCTGGCACTAAAGACCGGGAGGCCACTCCAAAAGAAATGGGGAGGGGGGCACACGGGGAGAATGGCTGAGCCAGGTTGGAGACCTAAGCCAACTCCCCATGCTTACCGTGGCGGGCGTCGTACTGGTCAGGCACCGTGTTATGCGGTGGAGCGCACGGTGTCTCCAGTACGCGTTCTTAGCCCGGTGCCCTACATCCCAGCTCCCCGCATCTGCCGGGCTAGGGTGAGCATCCAGCCAGGACGGATTTTGCCAGCCCTGCTCTCCAGACCTCCAGTAGGTCTCTATGGCCCAAGATATCCTGCGCCGGCTCTGCGCACTGTCTCCAGTACATCTGCACAGCCCAGTGCGTCCTGTGCCTGCTCCCCGCACGTACCGGGCCAAAGTCACCATCCAGCCAGGATGGGTTGTGCAGGCTCTTAGCTCGAGACCTCCAGTGCGCCTCCACGGGCCAGTGTATCCGGTGCCTCTGCCAAGGACAGGGCCTCCTGTATGTCTCTCCAGCCTGGTGAGTCCTGTGCCTGCGCCCAGAACTAATCCTCCTGTATGTCTCCCCAGCCTGTTGAGCCCTGTGGCAGCTCCACATACCAGACTGCCCAAATGTCTCCTACCTCCAGTGACGATCCATGGCAAGAAGCCTCCAGTGACGATCCATGGCAAGAAGCCTCCAGTGGCGATCCATGGCAAGAAGCCTCCAGTGGTGATCCATGGCAAGAAGCCTCCAGTGATGATTCATGGCGCGAAGCCTCCAGTGATGATCCATGACGCGAAGCCTCCAGTGATGATCCATGGCGCAAAGCCTCCAGTGATGATCCATGGCGCAAAGCCTCCAGTGATGATCCATGGCGCGAAGCCTCCAGTGATGATCCATGGCGCGAAGCCTCCAGTGATGATCCATGGCAAGAAGCCTCCAGTGATGATCCATGGCGCGAAGCCTCCAGTGATGATCCATGGCAAGAAGCCTCCAGTGATGATCCATGGCACGAAGCCTCCAGTGAGCAACAAAAAAAAAAATGTATTGACAGTATTCATATAAAGGTTTTTGCTTCCGCGGATGTTATTTTTTTGTTGACATTTGTCATTAAAATTCATGAATGCAACTGTTTTTCAATTTGTTTTGTGTTCTACTTGTAACTCTGGTTGTCCTGAAAAGAAAAAGGTAAAAGATTTCATTGTGAGCCTAAATATAAGGGTTGGACATGCAGATAAATGAAAAGACGATTTTTGCTAGGGTCTCGGAACTGATAGGGTTAAATGTCAACTACAGATCAAAGGTCTGTAACTAGTGAAATTAGAAATCACCTCTACCAAAAAGACAGCACATGTCAATTCTACACTGTCAGTTTTCAGAACTTTGGTTCATCCCAATGTCGACAAAAAATGTCAAACAAATGTGAATGTCTACTGCTGTTCACCAATGATTCCGACTCAAGTATAAAAATAATGGTTGGTTGGTGGGTTCAGTTGGAAGCAGCAGAACAGGTCAAGTCATTAGAACATATGAAAAGCATGTTCTGTGCTTTGAAAGTCTGACATTGACTTGAGGCAAAGGCTTATGATGTACATGGTAAACAGGTTGCCAGTCTACCTGGAGGTTTCTGTTTCCAACAGAGGGACTTTCATTCTGAGGCCTGGTTGTTTGAGATGCTGGCCAGAAAGAGTAACCACAGATGTCATGTGAGGTATTTACTTTGTGTGGTTTGGCCTGAACCAATAGGTCAAATGAGGAGTGGGGTGTAAAGTAATTTGCCATGCTTATTCAAGTGTTGACCTTTATCGGGTCAAATGACTTTGAATGTGGATTGTACAGTATGTAAAGGTCAATAGCTACTGCATTGTATACTATTCTGCTTTGAAGTGTAGGCATACCATACACCCCCCAAGTGTCCCTCTTTACTGCATTTACATTCTATAAAAAATACTTCAGCCTTAAGCAGAGTAATAACCACAATTTTCACTAAAGGTCAGGGTTGGGCAACAGCATGAGATTTCAGACTGCACCATTACCATTCACCTTCAAATCAGAACTAAACCCAAGACACTCATTTTATATTAAAGTTAAAGTTTGATTCATTATTTGTATTTATGTTTATTTGGTAGGGAAAATGCACAAGAAAAAGTCTCAGAGACTGAGAAAACATGTCACACCAGATTTAGCTTATACATAATTTCCATCTGTAGTCCCTAAAACATCTAGACAAAGGTGAACATCTAGACATGGAAACATTATAAACATTTAGACAAAGGTGAACATCTAGATATGGAAACGTTATATACATCTAGACAAAGGTGAACATCTAGACATGGAAACATTATAAACATTTAGACAAAGGTGAACATCTAGACATGGAAACATTATAAACATTTAGACATAGGTGAACATCTAGACGTAGGTGAACATCTAGACATGGAAACATTATAAACATCTAGACATAGGTGAACATCTAGACATGGAAACATTATAAACATCTAGACAAAGGTGAACATCTAGACATGGAAACATTATAAACATCTAGACGTAGGTGAACATCTAGACATGGAAACATTATAAACATTTAGACATAGGTGAACATCTAGACATGGAAACATTATAAACATCTAGACATAGGTGAACATCTAGACATGGAAACATTATAAACATCTAGACATAGGTGAACATCTAGACATGGAAACATTATAAACATCTAGACAAAGGTGAACATCTAGACATGGAAACATTATAAACATTTAGACATAGGTGAACATCTAGACATGGAAACATAAACATCTAGACAAAGGTGAACATCTAGACATGGAACAATTATAAACATCTAGACATGGAAACATTATAAACATCTAGACATAGGTGAACATCTAGACATGGAAACATTATAAACATCTAGACATAGGTGAACATCTAGACATAGGTGAACATCTAGACATGGAAACATTATAAACATCTAGACATAGGTGAACATCTAGACATGGAAACATTATAAACATCTAGACATATGTGAACGTCTAGACATGGAAACATTATAAACATTTAGACATAGGTGAACATCTAGACATGGAAACATTATAAACATTTAGACATAGGTGAACATCTAGACATAGGTGAACATCTAGACATGGAAACATTATAAGCATCTAGACATGGAAACATTATAAACATCTAGACAAAGGTGAACATCTAGACATGGAAACATTATAAACATTTAGACATAGGTGAACATCTAGACATGGAAACATTATACACATCTAGACATAGGTGAACATCTAGACATGGAAACATTATACACATTTAGACATAGGTGAACATCTAGACATGGAAACATTATAAACATCTAGACATAGGTGAACATCTAGACATGGAAACATTATAAACATCTAGACATAGGTGAACATCTAGACATGGACACATTATAAACATTTAGACATAGGTGAACATCTAGACATGGAAACATTATAGACATCTAGACATAGGTGAACATCTAGACATGGAAACATTATAAACATTTAGACATGGAAACATTATAGACATCTAGACATGGAACCATTATAAACATCTAGACATAGGTGAACATCTAGACATAGGTGAACATCTAGACATGGACACATTATAAACATCTAGACATGGAAACATTATATACATCTAGACATGGAACCATTATAAACATCTAGACATAGGTGAACATCTAGACATGGAAACATAAACATCTAGACGTAGGTGAACATCTAGACATGGAAACATTATAAACATCTAGACATAGGTGAACATCTAGACATAGGTGAACATCTAGACATGGACACATTATAAACATCTAGACATGGAAACATTATATACATCTAGACAAAGGTGAACATCTAGACATAGAAACATTATACATCTAGACATGGAAACATTATATACATCTAGATATAGGTGAACATCTAGACATGGAAACATTATAAACATCTAGACATAGGTGAACATCTAGACATGGAAACATTATATACATCTAGACAAAGGTGAACATCTAGACATGGAAACATTATAAACATCTAGACATAGGTGAACATCTAGACATGGAAACATTATATACATCTAGACATGGAAACATTATATACATCTAGACAAAGGTGAACATCTAGACATGGAAACATTATAAACATCTAGACATAGGTGAACATCTAGACATGGAAACATTATATACATCTAGACAAAGGTGAACATCTAGACATAGAAACATTATACATCTAGACATGGAAACATTATATACATCTAGACATAGGTGAACATCTAGACATGGAAACATTATATACATCTAGACAAAGGTGAACATCTAGACATAGAAACATTATACATCTAGACATGGAAACATTATATACATCTAGATATAGGTGAACATCTAGACATGGAAACATTATAAACATCTAGACATAGAAACATTATACATCTAGACATAGGTGAACATCTAGACATAGAAACATTATACATCTAGACATGGAAACATTATATACATCTAGATATAGGTGAACATCTAGACATGGAAACATTATACACAAAAACAGAAACACATAAATACTGTACGTCATACATAAAAAAACAACATTGCCCATAGAAACACATTGCTATTGGACAAAACATGTAATATACCTATTAAAATATATATATCTATATTGTACATAGCCCAGTTATTTCACGTATTGCAATGATACCTGTGTATGTACTAGTGTGTCTTCTGCTGCATTGAAAGTCAGTTTAGCCTTTTAAGTTGAAATCAATGAGTGCATGACTGATTGGACTTTATCATTTTTTTGTCTCAGTCGAGAAAACTTGGAGTTATCTTGTAAACCAGGCAGATGTCTGAGAACAGAATGAAGTTGTTGAAACTAAACAAGTTGAACATGGTAATTATTTTAACATTATAAGCTGGTATTCCCTCAGAAGTCAGAACATAACATATTTTTTTTAATAATCCACTTTAAATCAACATTCTGGAGAAAATGTTCAGTGATAGAATTCAGATTTCAGGAGCTTAATTTTATAGTTCAAGGGTAACAGTACTCATTGCCATAATCCCCATTATCCCCACAGCTCCATAGTGATAAGATAGTTTTATTTTTTCCAAACTATCCCCATTATTAATTTTCACCCCCAGCCTATCATCCCTTCAGATAGCACACAGTTCTCCATTCTATATCAGATCATAAAATTGTTGTAAGTGGTTTAAAACTACAATCAGAGAGAGAGAGAGAGAGAGAGAGAGAGAGAGAGAGAGAGAGAGAGAGAGAGAGAGAGAGAGAGAGAGAGAGAGAGAGAGAGAGAGAGAGAGCAGTTTTAATTAATGTTGCTCCACTTCTCCCAAACAAATCCCTGCCACTGTAGGATTTACTGGCATTACTGATACTGACAAAATGATCGCTCAGGGAGAGATAAAACAATATAAAAGGAGCAAAAAAAAAGGGCTTTGAAACAACACCCACTCTGGTCTCAAAACGAGTAAAGCACTTATTCAACGTGGCTGTTAGTTAAACCAGTAATATACTACATTATGTCAGCTAATTGACATGGATCTTGTGACATGGACACGAGACAGCAACAGGCTTTGATTTACGTACTTTTAGAGTAGACATAACCCACTTATAACCTGATTTACTGCATGAGTAATATAAAACATGCCAAGTCAGAATTATAAACTGTTCTATTGTAGCAACAGCAGTATTTTGAAAAATGTGTGCGTCCTTTGCCTCATAAACGCTTAATCTTTACTCTCATAAGATACAAAATAATCTTAATATTTGACAAGCTCCCATGTTGGACATCACATTGAGTCTAGTCTGAATACCTCCAGCAACATACCAAGCAGCTCCCATGTTGGACATCACATTGAGTCTAGTCTGAATACCTCCAGCAACATACCAAGCAGCTCCCATGTTGGACATCACATTGAGTCTAGTCTGAATACCTCCAGCAACATACCAAGCAGTGACTTAAGAGCTCCTTATGTTTTTAAAAAGCATCAAGGCACAATCACACTGCCTTTCTCCACGGATCTGTGTATTTGTGAAATTCGGCTGAAATAACAGGGGTTTTGGCCTCTCCAATTCACTGTCATGCTCAACTTGTATAAATATTCAGATGGAAAGGACCAGAGGCTAATGCAGTCTTATGGGCAATTTTAGGAGAGCAGAGATGATGATGAATTGCATGCCAGCTGTGATTTTAAACCCCGCAATGAGGAAGAGAAAGGCAACCCCCTGCCTGCTCCTCCCTTCCTCCGATCTTCCCTTCCTCCCCTCATCCTCTCCTCCCATCCTTAATCTTCTCTTCCTCCCAGCTTCCCCTCCTCCCTCCCATTTTGACATTTCTATTATGGAGGAGTATCTACTCCAGTAAAGCAGGCTGCTGCCGCCTGGCACTACCCGCTCCTACCTGCTCTAACTTAATCCTTCTGATATTTCAATAGCCCACTTGCCTTCCTCAGAAACACTGACATAATATTTTATATTGAATCCAGTTCAAGATGGGGGGTACCAGTATGGAGGGTTCGTAGTGGATTTGGGGACCACAGAGTCCTGTTTCTATAGTTCAATTTTTCATGCATTTTCTTAGAATTTTCTTATCGGGCATTTCCATGTAAAGGACCCAAGAGCACTAAGTAAATTCCATGTAAACGACCCATGACACCAAGTAATTTCCATGTTAAGTCATATTTGCTGTCAAATGACAGCTAAGAGTATGTATTGTATTGTTTTATTAAAGGAAAGATCCACTCTAAAACAACTATATTTTGGTATTTGTTTCATTACTCCACTATTGATATATTCCCAAAATGTTATAAATGTCAGCAATCAAGTTTTCAAGATATAGGACTTTCATAAAGCAAATTGTTTTGCATAATATATTTTGCATCATATGATGATGTATCAATTACTGCTGAGCGATGAACCATTTTTTGGGGGCTTCAATTACTTCCATTTAGTTCTGCTTTTTTGTGAGCTCAACATGCCATTTCTCTAGAGAGAAATCAAATCATTCATGAGAGAAATTGGGCATGTTCGAGCGCATCACTTTTGTGAAGTCGGTGACCATCGTTGGCCACCACCTTTCAAAGAGTGTTGCATTATGGACATAAAAATTGTCAGAGTTGCACCTACATGTCGACTGCATGAACTTTACAACAACCATGTGATCAAAGGTCATGAGGTTTCGACTGCAGTCGACTTACATTTTCTTCAGTTTCTCCTCACCAGCTGCAACTTGCAGCCATCACGTGCATTGTGGGAGGCACTATTTGTCAACCAATCATTAGAATGTTTTTGTTTGACCCATGCAAACAGGACCAAAGATGTGACTGCATTAAGAAGCACCTTTGCCTCGATTCATATGTACAGTATACAGTGGATATCTACAATTCATGTGATATTTGAGGCTCTCTCTCCCCAATTGATAGTACAATGTACACATATATTTACAGTTGTGAATGTGAGATATGGGGTTGTAATGTTCGACATTACAAAGAAACACTTTTATATACAATGGGAAAACTGCCACGTTGCATGCACTGAGCCTTGCTGTTGGAAAACCACATCACCGTCCAACTTTTGTCTGTAGCAGATGCACCTCCCCCGACTTTCATCTGCAGTCAGTTGCTTCAGCCTTACCACTCAAATGAGCCCACTAGGTCAAGAACTATGTGGGACGCTGGGCGTTGTAGTTTGCATTAGGCAAATATTCAACTCAAATGTGGTCAGTTCTGTGCTGAACTAGTTGACCATTGAGCCTATTCTACCCAGCTCAGACAGATGGATAGCCTACATAGACCCATGAGAGAGAAATGTGCACAACCCAAAGACAACAGGGATAGAGACTACCGGATTGATAGTTTTTGTAGTTTGTAAGAAGCAGTCTTGAAAGTACAATATGACTTATGTACCTTGAAAAACTTGTACAATTATTTTGTCAGACTGCTCTGCAGCATACATAGGCAGGTACGAGCAAGTTACTAGCCTAGCTAAATAGGATGACTTAAAGACTACAGTATGGGGAGCACAGAGAGCGTTAGATGGTTGTCTGGTTGGCTGCTAATACCTGAGATGAGATGAGATGACGACTTGAAGGAATTAAAAATAATAAAGTCATCAAATAAAAGCTAAGTAATATACACAACTGAAATATTGTATTATTTCATAGTAATTTCCTATGTTTCTATTGATATCTACCCAATGTGGACCTGACAGAGACAATGGAATGTTTTCAATGTTTTGGCAATTGAAGGTTCATTATTTTTGGCTTTGGAATTTTCATTAAAAGCTCTTAAATAATTGTAACGTACTTATTTCATCATGCATTTAATGTTTAAAAATAATTAGCGAAACCAAAATCAAAAAGCGTGATTCTTTTTTAATAACTGAAACCGAACCAATCTCAAAAAGCCCTAATCGCTCAGCACTAGTGGCAAGTGACACGTTTTTTGAAAGTCCCATATCTTGAAAACTTGGCTGCTGACATGCAAAGCATTTTGGGACTATATAAACTGTGGACTAATGACAGAAATTCCCCAAAACAGTTTTTGAGTGGATTTTTCCTTTAAGGCAAATACACATTTTTCAACCATTTTCCTTCTTAAAAACAAACAGTTTGGTCACCTGCTACGTCCTCCCTTCCACTCTCATACTGTTATGTTCAGCTCATAACTGTTTTCTTTCTCTTTCTGTCATCTGTTGATCAAAGCAAGAGTAAAAACAGTCTGGACATCCCCTCCCTCCCCCCCCTCCCCCTCTCTCTGTCTCTCTCTCTCTCTCTCTCTACCTCTTACTCTCTTCTTTCTCTTCTCTCGCTCCAGTTAGCATCACCTCTCCCAGCTCTTACTGACACCTACCCATGAGCGCCCTCTCTTTCCATTTACTATAACCAGGTTGCTGGCATCCTTACCAATGAGCACTGACCAACACCCTACGTCCATGAATGTTGAAAAGTAGTTGAAATTTGGTCAGTCTGCTCTGGCCTTGATTTTAAAGTCCACAGACATCATTTTAGTATTTTAGTTCTGGATCGGTCTTGATTTGGCTCAAACATAGACGTCCATGATTGGCTCAGATTTGGTCCAGTCCGGACCAGACCATATCTGAACCAATCACAGACGTTGATGTTTTACAAGTTTGGACAGCACAGCACTGTACAGTTGATCACAGTAGAGTACAGTAGTAGAGTACAGTATAGTAGAGTAAAGTACTGTACTGCAATTTACTGTACTGAACTCAACCTGAACTCTGAAAGAAACTCAGCCCGACTTTCAATTTACTCCTGAAATTTGTAATAGTAGAATGCACAAGGTGTAATGGGAAGTGCATCATCAGTTTACCTCGTCGTGACAGTCATTGCATACCTAAGAGAGCTATTTATAACTTGTCAGAAATGTGCAGATCAACTAGCCCACGTCAACTAACATTTTTTAGCTAGGTCTTTTAGCCCATAGATTGTGTTGTAATGTTTGAGTCACTCAAATGTCACATGAATACACATTAGACAAGGGAAAATGTATAGAATTGCAAGAACATTTGCTTTAAACCTGCAAAATGTTCTCTCCACCAACAAGAGTGGTGTGAACAGTTTGTGTCATGAACAGTGCTTGTGCACATAGAAATAGACGTAGCATGTGCACACGCTTAGGGGAGTCGAGGCATGTTCCCCAATACTGAAAGGGGGTCTAAGTGAAAAAGTTTGGGATCTCCTTCTGTAATGTAATGTACAGTAGAGTAGAGCACACTAGAGTTGAGTACAGTATAATGTATTGTATTTTATTGTACTGTACTGAACTCTACTGTACTGTACTGAACTCTACTCTACTCTTTTGTGTTGTACTGTGCTGTACTGTATTGTATTGTACTTAAGCAATAACACCCAAAGGGGTTTGGTATATGGCCAATATACCACGGCTAAGGGCTGTTTTTGGCACGACGCAACGCCATATACCACAAAGCTCAGAGATGCCTTATTGCTATTATAAACTGGTTACCAGCCTAATTAGAAAAGTAAAAATACGGTCTGATATACCACGGCTTTCAGCCAATCAGTATTCAGGGCTCAAACCACCCAGTCTATAAAGTACACTAGACTGTGCTTTACTTTGATGTCCAAACTTGTGAAAGATAGAAGTCTATGCTTGGTTCAAATTTGTTCCGGTCTCGACCAACCAAATTTGTTCTTGTTTGGGGGCAGAGCTCATTAAAATAATAGCCAGTGTGTAGAATAATACCCAAATATGCAAAGGAGGATAGTGCATATTTCTATCTTTGTGTACCTGTTCAGGCTACAGTATTTTGCCATGAACAGAATGAAATTCATATCCATAATTATACATTTCTATATAGTACAGATCAAGGACCCATGATGTCTTTCTGCTACCAGGTGTAAATCCACTTCACTTCCTGTTCAATTTCTTTTAAGTCCAGGTGTCATGTCATAGCTGACACCCAATTCCTTCTGCAGACATCTTTGAATCTTTGAGTTTTTGGAAAACGTAGTCACAGAATAACTGAGGGCGATTTTACAGATACTCTGCTAAAAAAAATAAGTAAAAGTACATGTGTAAATGTTGTAAAATGTGAATTGAAATATACTATGATTTCTGTTTGGCATATATTTTAAAGTGAAAAATCGGAGTCATACTTTCCTACAGTATGTAGAAGAAGTTCATGAAGTTCCTGATTGAGCAGGGATTGGAGAGAAAGCTCCTAATGAACACGTAACATCTCTTTGTGAAGTGCAGCCTATATCCCTCTATGGTGATCTCACACCACATCAGAGTAGAGAAGATGATTAAATGCACTAATTGAATTGCTGTGTGTGTACGCACTTGTGCATCCCTCCAAACAACCAGAGCAATCACCTCAGCGGGTGCTGCGTTTAATTTCACAGCCTGTGTTTGATGTGGGAGAAGGAATAGATTAAAACCCAACGCTACATGTGGTCAATCTGTTGCAGTGGTTGCCTCTGCACTCTTGTTTATTTACAGAAATTGAATTTCCGCCATTATAGACAACCCCCTACCCTCCATCACTTCACCCACCCTTCTCCCCATCCAGCAGCTTCACTCTAAGGCCCACACTCCTCTCTGCTACTTCTGCATGTTAAACCATTGCTGATGACATGAAAATAAGCCATCGAGCTATCATCAATGAATTAAGTTAAGCCTTCCAAATCACTGTGCGTCCAGCTGCCATTCACTGAGAGAGAGAGAGAGAGAGAGAGAGAGAGAGAGAGAGAGAGAGAGAGAGAGAGAGAGAGATTCTGTCTTCTGAGAATAGAATGAAACCACAACAGACCTTGAAAACTGAGCAAGGTGCTGCAAATCCAAAAATAAACGTACACTACACTGCTGGTCAAACATCTCATTCCAAAATCATGGGCATTAACATGGAGTTGGTCTGCTAGGAAGGCTTTCCACTAAATGTTGGAACATTGCTGTGGGGACTTGCTTCCATTCAGCCACAAGATCATTCATGAGGTTGGGCACTGATGTTGGGTGATTAGGCCTGGCTCGTAGTCGACGTTCCAATTCTCCCAAAGGTGTTCAGTTCGGTGGGATTGAGGTCAGGGCTCTGTGCAGGCCAGTCAAGTTCTGCCACACCGATCTCAACAAACCATTTTTGTATGGACCTCACTTTGTGCATGGGGGCATTGTTATGCTGAAACAGGAAAGGGCCTTCCCAAAACTGTATTCACAAAGTTGGAAGCACATAATTGTCTAGAATGTTTTTGTATGCTGTAGAATTAAGATTCCCCTTCACTGGAACTAAGGGGCCAAGCCCGAACCATGAAAAACAGCCCAGACCATTTTTCCTCCTCCACCAAACTTTACAGTTGGCACTATGCATTCGGACAGGTAGTGCTTTCCTGGCATCTGCCAAACCCAGATTTATCTGTCGTACTGCCAGATGGTGATAGCATTACTCATCACTCTAGAGAACGCGTTTCCACTGCTCCAGAGTCCAATGGTGGCAAGCTTTACACCACTCCAGCTGAGACTTGGCATTGCGCATGGTGATCTTAGGCTTGTGTGCAGCTGCTTGGCCATTGAAACCCATTTCATGAAGCACCCGTCTAACAGTTCTTGTGCTGACGTTGTATCCAGAGGCAGTTTGGATCTCGGTAGTAAGTGTTGCAACTGAGGACAGACGATTTTTACACGTTACGTACTTCAGCACTCGCCGATCCCGTTCTGTGAGCTTGTGCGGCCTACCATTTGGGGCTGAGCCGTTGTTGCTCCTAGATGTTTCCACTTTACAATAACAGCACTTACAGTTGACCGGGGCAGTTCT
The DNA here is from genome assembly GCF_057628025.1 of Oncorhynchus mykiss. Lineage (NCBI taxonomy): Eukaryota > Metazoa > Chordata > Actinopteri > Salmoniformes > Salmonidae > Oncorhynchus > Oncorhynchus mykiss. The sequence goes on along the minus strand of NC_143031.1, from coordinate 40,432,199 downwards.
AGCAGGGCAAAAATTTGACGAACTGACTTGTTAGAAAGGTGGCATCCTATGACGGTGCCACGTTGAAAGTCACTGAGCTCTTCAGTAATGCCATTCTACTGCCAATGTTTGTCTATGGAGATTGCATGGCTGTGTGCTCGATTTTTACACATCAGCAACGGGTGTGGCTGAAATAACCGAATCCACTAATTTGAAGGGGTGTCTACATACTTTTGTATATATAGTGTATTTCAAGGTATCACTCACTCCAACTCACTAAATCGTCTACCTAGCTAGGCTACATTTAATGTTGAACATCACACAAGATCAAGATAGAAAAGGAGCAAGAACACTGGTGCACTCTTAGACACACCGAGCAAGTAACAGACTGACTGAGAAAGTCGAAGTTGACCTTGAGTCTGCGTCTCCTCTGAGTCAGTCCATCTACAGCCATAGAGTGTGGATAACTCTCTTCACACTAATGACATGTAATGGCAACTCAGTCAGGAGACATTCTTAAAAAGGTGATTTGACAGGTGTGGGAGCCTCATACTGAGTCTTACCCGCCTCTACTTCCAGAGCCATGCCATGCTAATATGTATCAACAGGGATGCGACTCCAAGTGCTATTTAGCGTGATTTCCAATACAGACTGAAATATTCTACTGTTGCGCATTGATCAGAAAATGTAATTTGGTATGATACCTTTCTATATGTGATGTCCTGAGGCTATGCGTGGTTTTCCTTGCCCCATCCCAGCGTATAAACCTTGGACCTCCGTGCTTCTCAGAGACCATGTGTGTGCATGATGCAACACTTACACAGTTGCAGTGCAAGACCATCACCACAAATCACATCAACAGGAGGGAGGAGAACAATTTAGAGATGTTGTTGTTGTGTGGCGGTTTGAGAGGCCCGAAACGCAGCTGCCTGCCTGGGTATTATATTGGGCTGTTGTGAGAGGGGTTGAGCACAATCCCATAAAGAATGTGATTTAATGTTGACAAATATGGACACGGTAAAAGAATACATTGTGTGTGTGAATGCCTGGCTTCACTCGGCCAGCTTAGATGTGATGCTATAGCTAGTGTGTGAGTGGCCAAGTCAGTTGAGTAATGCAAGCAGCTTCCTCTGGCCAGAGCAGTGGGATATGACGTTTTTCACCTGCCAACCTGCCATCTCTCCTGCAGTGTTTTCTCCCATCTCCAAACCCCACTGCCCCCCGGGGGCGCGGTCAACGCGCTCCATTCAGCTAAAGCTGATTGAATTAGGCGCCACACATGTGGATTCTCAGTGCTCTCTCTCTCGTATAACACATAAATGCATTATTGACAGGGTTTGAGCCCCGGCCGTGCAGACACTTGTCTGAGACAGGATTTGACCAGGATGAGGATGCTGCAGCCGGATAACTCACACCAATGACAGGATAAACACACTCCTTCAGCTAAATCAAATATCACAGGACTTATTGTAAAGCATGAAGACAGTAAGCCCAGTAAACTCAGTGAGGGCTCTTGAAGGCGAGAGGTCTCCTGTTTCTGCTTTAAAGCTAGGGAGGTGATAACAGTTAGCCATTGGTTGTATATTCCTGCCGGCTTGAAGCTGTTTGATTCCTGAACGTGTCTTCTTCTCCAACACAATATAATGAAGTGTTTCTCTGTTGGATCACACTCCGCAGAACTGTAACATAAACACTTTGGAATGAAGACAGATGGTCAGGTCAGACAGTGATGTGCAGTACTAAGCACATTGAAGTCTGAAGGGGGAGTAAACTGACTATTTCCCTCAGACAGACATCAAGACCATGGGTTACCTGGAGGACTCAACTGCCCTCTCCGTCACGCGCTAATTGCTTTTTGTTTTCTCCGTCTGAGCTGCTATCTGGACCATTAGACATCTAGCCAAGTTCCTCTGAGCTAGCGCGGAAGAGGATGGGTGAACTAGCAGGGGTACCGCTCGGCTCAACCCAGGGGATGGTGGGTCTCAGTGATTTCCCATAGTCCAGACGCCAGAGGCTTTAAGGGTTCTCAATACGCCACAAGCACACATGTAGCTGTTCCCTGCTGCCACAGGTTGTCTGCAGAAAAGGCCCATATAGAGCGCTACAGGGAGCTTGATGAATGGCCTTGTCCAACATACAGATGGTTCCTTCAGGGGGGCCCGGTCCCTCTGGGAGGAGGAGGAGGCTGGGCTGGGAACCAGATGTTGACACAGTGCGATCAGTGGCAGCTTAGGGACAATAGATACAACACTGTGTGATGACGGTCTGCTATCGGGCAGGCAGTAGGCACATGATCGATAAAGCATGAGGAAACCCAACAGCGTCAACAATCATGTGTCTGCTGTGCAATCTGTCTCATGTGAGGGACATGATGATGACGAGATTGGCAACGACGATGTTGACTGTGCACGATATGGGGAAAGAATAAGCACTTTCCACATAAATTCTTAGACCTTTAACTGAACCACAGGATACTACAGTAGAGGTAAGGGAGACAATGTGAAAAAGAGAAGACATGGTGCTACAATGGTGCCAGAGGAGCCAGTCAAAGTAAATGACAGGGCAGGAGGGTCCTGGTGAAGGGGTACAGGGTGCGAGCACTGTCAATGAGGGTGTCAGTGGGCCTGACCCCTGACCAGCCCCCCCCCCCCCCCCCCCCCCGTAATTCCACTTGTCCCTGCCCCGCATGTTGGCACGACCCATTCCAATCAGAGGGCGAGGCGAGGGGGCAGGCAGCAGGGGCATGGGGCATGCAGCAGGATCTGAATAAAACATTGGGGGAGATTTAATCAATGGAGGGCATCTGGAGCCGTCTCTCTGCAGGCTCCTGGCAGTGCTGATGGTCTGATGCTTTAGTCATTCACCACACGTGTCCTCATACAAATGACAACCCCACAAGGAGGTGGAGGGCAACCATTTTTTTATAATCAAAGTGTTTTTATTCATAACATCTATTAATTAGCATGCGTGCATGTACACAGAATTATGTTCATGTACTTTCGGGGGGAGTAAAGATTGAAACTGTCAGCTCTGTTTCTGTTCCTGCTATACTGAATCCACTACAAGTTTGAAGCACGGATGAACAGTCTATTTTTATCTCTGAGAACAGAGACATCAACAGCAGTTTAAACTTAGATGACAGTCTCTTGTGATGGCAAATGGGTTGTGTTATTTTTTGCATCATAAGCTTTATCAAGAGGCTCAGAGTGATACTGAGATGTTTTTCATATCTAGTCAAGTTTTTTTTATCCCATTAGATTCAGAGCATCATACAACAACCCTTTCTATTCGTGGATCTTTACTGATCTAAGCCAAGTTAGAACTACATGGTACTCTTTGGACTGGACACTGCACCCTAACCAGTGACATGTCTGTATACCCTGCAGAGGAATACAGGAGTTGAGAGATTTTACTTTGATCATGGTCTACTCCAAGACAGCTGGGTCCATTTGAATGATTGTTCAATCTCCATAGCAACAGTACCAAAGTTGTCAATACTGCTGCAAACAGCATGGTTCTCTTTAGCTAATTAAATCTCTCTGTGTTCCACCGTGATCCTTCATTACCCTTTTGTGCTTCTCCTATTGCAAATGAAGTAGGCATGTTGACCCCAGAGTGTCTTAAATCATGTTTTACTTTAACTTACGATGACTACTTTTATTTCCATATTCAGATGTTATTATAATGCAATTTAAACCCAGTAGAATGATGCAGGGGGGAAAACGTGGGTCTGCTACAGGAATAGCATGGACTTGTTAGAATGACACATGTAAGGAGACAATCAGTGGTAATAATTTAGTCATGGGGAGGGCTGGAACAGGAGGCACATTTGTCTGCTAATGCTCATGTCACACTCTTAATGTGAAATCAGCCAGACATGCAGCACAGCACACTGCTTAAACACCCACAATGGCCTGACTCATACACTGTGGAACACAAAATTATATTCTCCACAGTTCAATTATTCATAAGGCAAACATAATTAATTTCGATATCCTTTCTCGTAGGAACTGTTTGGTATAAAGCACTGAAGTCAGCTTGGGATACTTATTAATCCCATATTAATATTGCAGCAAGGATGAGCACCTGCAAAGACCTGCAACATATTATTGAAGGTATAATATGTCATGTTATTCATAATGGAAATGTTGCTATAATGTCAAGGATACAATATAAAGACATTTCAATGGAACACGTATAAGCAGTACTTTTACTACTTTTGGTAGAACTGTGTGCTAAAATATCAAAATAAATGTCTGTCTTAATCTAACCAGTAATTGCCAACATCAGAGAGCTCTCTCCTAGCCCATGTCTCAGTGGTCAGTGTGTCCATGAGGGCCAGCGAGAGCCAGTGAGGCTGTAGGATATCAGAAGCCTGCCATCTGATAGTGGGGGGTCTGAGGCAGAGGGAGGAGGCATGAGGGCACTCCGATGGAGCCCACTCTCCCTTCAGCCTGTCCACCTGCCACCCCACTCACTGGCTCTCCTCCGGGAAAGAACAGTGCATGCACACACACACACACACACACACACACACACACACACACACACACACACACACACACACACACACACACACACACACACACACACACACACACACACACACACACACACACACACACACACACACACACACACACACACACCCCACCACCCATTCCTTCTTTCTCACCCCCTATCTACAGTATGTTTCCCTCCATCACTCTGCATAACTGCGTCTTAGAGAGAGAGAGGGGTCCTTAGAAAACCAGTAATACAGACCGAGTCACTCACAGACATGGCTATGGACTCTTCAGATTCCTCTCGATCATGCGGATCGAAATATATAACTTTCATACCTGTATGAAAATTTTTTAATTAAACCTTAAATAAGTAAATAATGTATTTTCTGCGGAACTCAAAAATATTTTTAGGTATGAGGCAGACACATTGCATATCCTTACAATGAACCAAAAAAAGTGAAAAAGAGCTCTTTTCACAGCACATTTCCCCTTGTCAACTGTCAGAGTCGTGTGTATAGGTGGCAGGGAAGTCAGACGCAGGAGAGTAAAACGAGTGTAATGGAGTCGTTTTAATATATGTCCACTAAACATGCTCCAAACACTAAATGTACATACATAATAAACATGGGTACGAGGACCCGTCGCGCACCTATACAAACATAAACAACACTGACATAAAACAATCTCTGACAAAGACATGAGGGGAAACAGAGGGTTAAATACACAACAGGTAATGAATGGGATTGAAACCAGGTGTGTAGGAAGACAAGACAAAACCAATGGAACATGAAAAAGGGATCAATGATGGATAGAAGACCGGTGACGTCGACCGCGGAGCACCGCCCGAACAAGGAGAGGCATCGACTTTGGCAGAAGTCAACACACAGGTCTTTCCATCATTGTATGATTTTTTTGTGTGCAAATGAACTCAAGCATACAGACAATGTCAAATGTGATTTAGCTAAGCACCTGAGTGAGCTGGGTGTGCAATTATGCAGGTACTTTCCCGAAATGGACGACACAAACAACTGAATTTGTTATCTCTTTCATGCCCTGCCTCCAGTAAATAAAGAACAAAATTATTGATTATTATTACAGTATTATTTGTGCCCTGGTCCAATAACAGCTCTTTGTCACTTCCCATGAGCCGGGTTGTGATAAAAACTCACACTCATTCTTATGTTTAATAAATGTATTGTACATTTTGTGTGTGGGAGGCTTACAATGATGGCAAAAAGAAACATTTCAGCGTGCGCTGACCCTGGTGCTAGAGGGGGTACGCAGCTGGAGGTTGAATGTTTGAAGGGGTACGGGACTATACAAAGTTTGGGAACCACTGTACTAGATCCTATGGGTTGGGGAAACAACTACATTATTCACAATTTGTTACTCGTTACAGGAAACTAGGCATATGTCGCATGTACTTTACAGAAAATGCGTTTTAGGGCAGAAATGCCTTCTGGAACATGTGAACTTTCATGTGGCTTAATGACAAAGGTGTATGCCATCTGTAGATACAAATAAAAAAATTCAATTACAAGCCTAGTAATTTTTGCGGCAGAAAAAGACAGGAACGTTTCTGCTAGCCATGACAGGCTGAGGTAATGGTTGGGCTGGACAAGCCGAGAGATGTGTTCGGATTGGTCTGCCCTGTAGCACGAGTCTGTCTATAACATGAGCTCCTCAGTATGTGTAGCTAATCCTTTCTAAGGTGGCTTTTTTTAAAGATATCACAAAGAACTGCAACAGTGGTGCTCTCCGCTTTCTGAAGGACTGAGTTTTGAAATCAGTGGAATGCCCGGGGGAATCAGAGTATGATAGCTAGGGAAATGTAGAAAATTCTGGCGTTTTATTGCAAATATGCAGAGTGAGTAGAAAAGAGAACACACAGAAGGCTGTTTTATAAAACACCTGTCTCCGTATTACATCTTCAAACTAAGGGCAACCATGGCATCCATGACAGAGAGGGTGAATCATTCATCCATGTATACAGGTCAGACAGTCTAGCTAGCTACATTTTCAAATATTATACGTTTCAAATTTTGCCAGAAATTTGGCTTCATTGCAAAGAGTACTGTTAGCTTGTTAGCTAAAGTTAGCTGGCTGGCTCACTAGATAACGTTACGTCTATAATCTGTGTAGTAATATTATTTGTATCTGATAGCCATTTGCATTACTAGTTATAGCCTAATTGTAGCTAGTTAGCTAACATTGAACCTAGTTGGTTAGCCACATGCAGATTCATGAAGGGTAGTAAATTGGGATTATGGTTCATTACTATGCATTTCACTGTACTGTTTACACCTTCTGTGAGCTGTTCATGTGACAAATAAACATAGATTGTATTTGATGTAGTGTGTGTTTACCAGAGACAGTAATGTGAATAACAACATGACCTGCACTAAAGTCAAATTAGGATATAACTTTAGGCCAACGACACAGTGTCCATGTTCTAAAATTCTCAGGTAAAATGCCCTGCTTTTCGTCACACTCACAACCATGGACAGGAAAAGGCGCAAAGCTCGCTCACCATTAAAAATTAAGAGTTTTATTAGACAAGTGTAAAAGATTGACATTTCGGCCTTCAATAGTCTTCTTCAGAACTCACAACCGTTAGCTTTTTTCTGTAATTAGCTCGCCATTAACTTGTAAATAGTGATCCTGTTGTGAGTTTATTTTCCTGTAATAATGAATACAAATTTGCTAAAGTTAAGACATGATCAGCAATATGATATGGTCAATATTTGAACTGATGTTAAGATATACCAGTTATGCCATTTTGGACCACCAGGCCTCTGATGTCATGCAGACTGTACTTTTCGTGTTTATACTTTGTCATAACGACAACGACAGGTTATTTGGATGACAATCGAATGTTCACGATGTCACTGCGACAACAGTCTACAGACATGTGGATAGACGTAGTTTCAACCAGCCTTTAGTCTTGAAATCTTTGGTTGTTTAGTACACTACCGTATTCACTCTGTTTAGCACATGACCTCATACAGTATGTGAATCCTTCAAGAGTTGGGTGGGGCTAAGGCTTAAGAGGGTGTGAACTGTGCTGAATGGGTGTAGACAAAGAATAGCTCTCCAATAGGTGTACCAAAACATTTATGTGCCATTTCCTCAAAGGTGAGATTACAAGTTTAAAAGCAGAAATCCTTTCCCATTGTTTCTTAACTGTCATGTATGATATACCATTTTCTAGCTCTACTTTTTAACTATGTAAAAAAAAAACACAATTTAAAATGTTGGTACATAAGACCGAAACGAGCCGGTCGGTCACATATTGCTATCTTGCAAGATTGATGAATACAGCCATAGCAAAAAAGTGCAAAAGTGCAGTCAGCTCAATGAAATCAAATTGAACACAAAACAGATGAGCTATTGTGCTGCGCTGGTTCTCTCAAAACAATGACAAATAATTGTTCAGAGTTGTGCAGTTAATCAAAGAATGGAGAGAGGTTTGTTTATGTTGGTTTCATCAGTTGGAGACTTGAAGTTCAACAGTCATTTGTACTGTCATCCAACATCAGACATCATGAAATGATGAGACTGCTCTGCTGCTAATGGTAGTGTCTGTATTCCCTATGTGTCTTGTTAACTTTCTCAAGTTTCTCTGCCAGTTTATTTATACCTCCCCTCAGGGTCCTGCTTTGTTGAGAATTCTCCCTTGAGTTACCATGGAAACAACTTTAAGTTTTGTCCCAGTGGATCCATTCAATTTATGCAATGAATAATGAATATGTGAATTTGAATCTTCACTGTGTCACTGTCTGTCTGTCTGTCTGTCTGTCTGACTAGGTAAACAAGGAAGAAACAAACTTAGTTTAAACAAATGAATATCAACTAGGGAGGGAGAAGGAGGCTTGTGTATGCTCATGAGTAGAACTAACAATTTACAGTATAATATAAATGATACAAATGAATCAGGAAAAATATGGGTGAAGGCGACTGTATTGTGATAAACTGGAATTCTCTTGAATGAGGAATATGGAGGACATATACAGATAGAGAATATAGAGGACAAAAAGAGACACAGAGAATGAAATACAATTGATAGATGAGAAGCAGAGTATCTAGTCTGTGGTCCCTACACAGAAGAAAGGTCTGCTGATGTACCACAGTCTACATTAACTGGCAACACAGTCAAAGCTCTTTTATCTTTATGAGGGTGTGTGTGAGTGAGTGAGTGAGTGAGTGAGTGAGTGAGTGAGTGAGTGAGTGAGTGAGTGAGTGAGTGAGTCATCCTTTGTCCTTCTGTATAGAGCAGAGGAGAATGAATCAATCAGATCAACTATTACTATATTTATCCTTCAATGCTGTCCTTGGTAATAAGGAACAAAGCATAAATCACTGTGGAAAGAAAACACTTGAGACTACTTTATAGACTTCTCAAGGACAAATTCTGGATGGCAAATCTGTAAAAAAAAAAATCAGCATTGTCTGTGTAATTCACAAAATTTAAAGATACTGTACAAATACACTCTCTGTCCAATTCCAGAGCAACCTTCCATTCAGGCTATTGTAGATGAGGCATCCTACAGATGAATAGACCTTTGCCAACTCTTTAGTCTCTAAATACAATTTATATAACTGCTCTCTCCCTTCCAGTCCAAATGGACAGTATTCTCTTCTCTCCTTCCTTCCTTCTTACCCCCCATGACAGACGAAAAGCTGCTAAACCTCCAGCAAATGCAATTTGTAATACAAGTCATTTCCTTTGTGTCCCTGCAGCCAAACTGGCACGTCTGCTGTACCTATTGTCTGTCTCCTCTCCACAGTTCCTTTATGCCTATGCCAATGCAATCAACCAGGGCTGACCAGGGGTGGTCACTGACGTGGAGCAGATGCATCCCTGGAACAAGTTCCATGACCGGATCACAGCAAATGGACTTATGATACTTTTAACAGTCAATTTACTGTTGATTTCTGGTCAAACGGATGGAAAAGGGGTCTTAGAAAAAGTTGACCAGAAAAGGTCTTAAAAGGTATTAAAATACATCAAAACACAATAATGTTGAAGACGCCTGCCAACTAATATCAACATTTATAATTAGTTATGCAGAAATTGTTTGCCTTCTGTAAGTTTAAGAAATATTGCCTAGTGTAATGTCATTCTGTTTCCAAAAACCCACATATCTTTTAGATATTTTCTAACTTCTCTCCCTTATGAGGAGGGAGGATAATGAAAGTTCACTGAAGTAAGAAATAAAGGTAGACATACCAATTAGTTATGGTGTTTTTAGTGATAACAATTTGGTTTATGATTTATTAAACAATTAAAACGTGTCATTCTGTTACTAGCCTCTGCTGAGTCCCCAACAACCGAATGTTCTGATTTTCAGGGGAAATGGAAAGAGAGCCTGTGACGCAACTTCCCGTTTTGGAGGTTACCAAGGCAATTCTTCTTCTTAACTTCTCCTCCACATTTACTAGATTGGTTCAACAGTGTAGAAGACAACATCCCCCAACAGTTGTTTTTCTTCTCGTCAAGACCAGTATGTAGGGAACCTAGTTTCAGGCGTTTGTTTTACACCTGCTACATTAGGTTACCAAATCGGTAACAGAATGACAGAAAAATCAGTAACATAATGGCTGCAACTGAATTGGATACAATGGGAATTCATAGTAGTCACAAAACACAGTTGGGTGACCTTCTACTGTCCTCCCTTCCACTGGCATACTGTTATGTTCAGCTCAATGTTTTATTTTTGTCACATGGTGGTCAAAGCAAGAGTGTGAAAACAGTCTGAACATCCCTCTCTCTCTCCTGTTAATGTCAACTCTTCCGGCTCTTACTGACACCTACCCATGAGCCCCACACCTTCCATTTACTCTAACAAGCTCTCTCACCCACTGAGCACCGATCAACACCGGATGTCCATGGACGTAGAAAAGTAGATGAAATTTGGAACCAAATAGGGTTCTCCTATGGGGACAGCCAAAGAACCCTTTAGAAACCTTTTTTTCTATGACAGGTTCAGAGTAAAGTAATCTGATTACCTCCATGTAGAACCCTACATGGAACCCAAAAAGAGTTATTCAAATGGTTCTCATATGGGAACAGTCGAAAAACCCTTTAAGGTTGAGTAGGTTACTTTCTAAATGTAATCCATGACAGTTACTAGTTAGCTGTCAAAAATTGTAATCAGTAACGTAACTCTTGGATTACTCATAACTCAGTAAAGTAATCTGGTTACTTTCAGTTACTTTTGGAATACTTTTCCCTTTATGGGCATTATAAGAAAACAAAAAGGATCCACCAATTGAATTTGGTGTGTCATCATAGTGGTCTCTGACATCATAGCGGTCTCTGGCTCAGGTGGAACAAACTTGCACCTTTTTCAAATCTTAATTGAATGTCATTCAGAAGGTATTTTTCACAAACATCCTTTCTGAATTTAAGTAATCATCTAGTTTTTCAAAAATATCTGTAATTTGATTAGAATATTTTTGTTTGTACTGAAACGGATTACAGTTACATTATTTTTGTAATCGGGTTACATGCACACTAGAGTAGAGTACAATATAATTTATTAACTATACTGTACTGTACTGAACTCTACTGTACTGAAATATATTCTACTTTACTGCACTGAACTATACTCTACTGTAGTGTGCTGTACTGTACTCTACTGTGCTCTAGTGTGATGTACTGTGATGTCCAAACTTGTGAAACATAGACATCTATGATTGGTACAAATCTGATACTGTTTGGGGCCAGAGCTCATTAGAATCATAGACAGGTAGCTGACAACGTCATGAAAACTATGTGCACGTTTCAATGGGGCAGAAGGCCGCATGTGGTTGTGATTCTGGATAGCTAGCAACAATGACAAGAAGCTGCCATGTGGGGAATCATAGCTGGCTCGTTTCAGCTACATTTATCTTGTTTTCATACCATGTCTTGTTTTTAGGCGTTTTGACTGATATCACGTCTATACTGAAATGGTTCAAATTCGCTAGCTAACCCACAACGGTAACAATGTATATGAGAGACATTATGCAAATGTGTTTGTTTTCAATAAACAATGGAGACGAAATATGGTTGACATGTTGTCAACAGTCCAAGCCAACCCTGTCTGTTTTGCCCCATAGTTGCGCCCGCTCCGGTTTTGTTGCTAAACGACCAACCCGTCTATAGCCAGTCAGTGTGTAGAATAATACCTAAACATGCAAAGAAGGATATTACATGTCTACCTTTGTGTACCTATTCAGGATACATCATCATGAAGAGAATGACATTCAAAATAATGCATTTCTGTATATTACATGTCAGGGACCCATGATGGAAACCCATTTCATGAAGCTCCCGACGAACAGTTATTGTGTTGACGTTGCTTCCAGATGCAGTTTGGAACTCCACAGTGAGTGTTGCAACCGAGAACGGACAGTTTTTACACGCTACGTGATTCAGCACTCGGCGGTACCGTTCTGTGAGCTTGTGTGGCCTACCACTTTGTGGCGGAGCCGTTGTTGCTCCTAGACATTTCCACTTCACTGTCACCACTTAACAGTTGACAGGAGCAGCTCTAGCAGGGCCGAAATTTGACGAAGTGACCTGTTGGAAAGGTAGCATCCTATGACGGTGCCACGTGAAAGTCACTAAGCTCTTCAGTAATGCCATTCTACTGCCAATGTTTATCTATGGAGATTGCATACTGTAGCTCAATTTTATACACCTGTCAGCAATGTGTGTGGCTGAAATAGCCGAATCCACTCATTAGAAGGGGTGTCTACATACTTTTGGTCATGTAGGGAAGCTGACACCCTATTGTGTCTGCAGACATCTTTGAATCCTAATTCCGAGAAGATATTTAACAGAGTTTTTGGAAAACATGGTCAAATATAAAAAGGTGGGACATTTTACCGTCATTCTGTTACCAAACTTGATATTTGCACTGTGTTTTTGAATAGTATTCAGTGAACATTGTTAAAGGTAGTCCTTGTGCATAGAGTTGTATGGTTTGTTTAACTTAGCAATGAATGGTTTTTGTATGGTACACTATTAAAGTGACAAATCTAAGTCTCCGAGCCATTCTGTTATTGTAAAATTTCCCAAACATAGAACATATCGCCTTGAGAAAGACTGTGGTTCTGGGTGAGTATCTCATTGTGTATGGTATTTTATTTGTTTTTGGCACTCAGGGCTTCTGTTTCTGGAAATGAAATGAACAGTAGTGTTCAGTTATGACATTTGTGGTCTACATTATGGGGATAATTCTAATCTATCTGATTATTCTACATCAGAAATAACCTCATGACCTCAAAAGGGGCCTTTTAATTTCACCCCTTTTTCAGCTATTAAACATTAATCTAGCTTTGACATGAAACAATAACATGGAGAACATCATTAGCATAATCTACCTGTCTGGGATGCCATACTGTATATTTACAGTGCCAGACCTTCTGAATTTCTTATTTGGGAGGATTACCATCTCATTGTGAATGTTACACAAGCTGCTGCTCCATGGGAGGTTGTTTGGAGGGATTAGTCCTCCTGTCTGTCTGGTACAAACAGACAGACAGACAGACAGACAAACAGGCAGGGGTTCCAGGAAGAGGTGACGCTTACTCATCTATTCTTCAATTTAATCTGGGTCTCACATAGCCATTCACTCACTACATTCATCTCTCACACACTCCGTAAACTGATATTGTTTTCACACTAGAGGGAAAGCTAAGGTCATGGAGATCAGAAGCAGAACTTCTTGCTGAAATTATACACATTTTGTAATTTAAATATACACTACTGGTCAAAAGTTGTATAAAATCCACAACGGTGGCAATTTGAAGAATCTCAAATATAATATATATTTTGATTTGTTCAACACTTTTTGGGTTACTACATGATTCCATATGTGTTATTTCATAGTGTAGATGTCTTCACTATTATTATACAATGTAGAAAATAGTAAAAATAAAGAAAAACCCTTGAATGAATAGGTGTGTCCAAACGTTTGACTGGTGCTGTATGTGTGAAATTAGTTTAGGTATTTTTTAGGTGAAATTTTGAGGCAATTATTGGGGTAATTATCAACTTGGCATGGCACCTTCAACTATCGGGAGAACTACGTTCGTGAGAAGCAGGGGCAATGGAGGAAAACCATTAAAAAAATGATGTCCTCTTAAAACTGGTTATAACACCAGTTCTGTTTGTGATATTAAGATTATAACAAAGACGGTGTGTTTTATAGACTGATTCAGAAAAAGTCAAGGACAGAGGGGGGCATGACTTTAAAAATGGCAGAGTAATATTTTTTTAAATGAATGAACAGTCCAAATGACTGCTTTAGCAGTTCTAGTGTGAGTTTTATAGGAAAGACATGTAATTTAACTGTACAAATGTATGACCTTTTAATGTGGTATGAACACAACCTGTCATGATGGTTTCATCTGATTGTCAAACAAATCACTTATAAAGTATTGAAATTGAAACAGAAAACGAAGCACTTTAAGTAGCTGGTGACTTACACATTTTGGCAAGTAGCAAAATATTGGCTTTTTGCAGTAATTTCAGCCCTGTCTACCCTTGTTTCTTTTGTATAGTACAGCGGGACAACACAAATGGATATGAACAAAGAGAGGGAGAGCGCCTGACAAGAACAAGAGGCCGGAAAGACGACTCGACCATTCTCTAAAGGGGGATAAATTGAGCCCAAAATAACAGCGGGCGGCTAATCCACTCTCCTTGGCAGTTGGGAGTCTGTAAAAGTCACAAGCTGGTTGATCCTAAAAAGTCTGGTGTGCCTCGTCACCTGCCCAATCCCCTGTCCCAAAACACAGGAAGCATTATCCATATCCAACTCTGTGACGGAGAACAGACAAACGCAAAGAACAAAACATTGAACAGCTGAATGGTGATTCCTATAGCCCAGACATTGGAAAATGAAATGGTGATGGCTAAAGCATTACTTTGTAGCCTTAATCTTATGGCTAGAGGTCTATGAAGTGATGAGAAAGACCATACCCAGGTACAGATGGTTAAGTCAGGGAGGGATGGCCTCGTGCCAACTAATACTGCAAGCTTCGTTAGCATTTGTATATACCTCTCTCATCACTACAGAAAGCAAAACAGGGTAATCACTAGAATGTGTGTCTGGCTGTATGTTTAATGGACTTGTTTGTTATGGAATGGATAAATTGACCTATTGAAAATCACTTCCAATCCCCCATATATTTTTTGCAAATATTATATTAATACATACACACACATACATATATATATATATATATATATATAGATATATATAGATACAAACCTATTCACATACAGTACATACAGTACCAGTCAAAAGTGTGGACACACCTGCTCATTCACGGGTTTTTCATTATGTTTACTATTTTCTACATTGTAGATTAATAGTGAAGACATCAAAACTATGAAATAACACATATGGAATCATATAGTAAGCCTTCATAAAAGTTAATTTGTGGAATTTCTTTCCTTCTTAATGCATTTGAGCTAATCAGTTGTGTTGTGACAAGGTAGGGTTGTATACAGAAGATAGCCCTAATTGGTAAAAGACCTAGTCCATATCATTGCAAGAAAAGCTCAAATAAGCAAAGAGAAACAACAGTCCATCATTACTTTAAGACATGAAGGTCAGTCAATACGGAACATTTCAAGAACTATGAACGTTTCCTAAACTGCAGTCGCAAAAACCATCAAGTGCTTTGATGAAACTGGCTCTCATGAGGACCGCCACAGGAAAGGAAGACCCGGAATTACCTCTGCAGCCCAAATAAATGCTTCACAGAGTTCAAGTAACAGGCATATTTCAAAATCAACTGTTCAGAGGAGACTGTGTGAATCAGGCCTTCATGGTCGAATTGCTGCAAAGAAACCACTACTAAAGGACACCAATAAGAAGAAGAGACGTGGACCAAGAAACACGAGCAATGGACATTAGATCTGTGGAAATCTGTCCTTTGGTCAAATTTGAGATTTTTTGTTCCAACCGCCATGTCTTTGTGAGATGCAGAGTAGGTGAACGGATGATCTCTGCATGTTCCCACCGTGAAAAACGTAGGAGGAAGTGTGAAGGTTTGGGGGTGCGTCACTGGTGACATTCTCTGTGATTTATTTAGAATTTAAGGCACATTTAAACAGCATGGCTACCACAGCATTCTGCAGCGATATGCCACCTCCAGGCTGTGTAAGGGCTATTTGACCAAGAAGGAGAGTGATGGAGTGCTGCATCAGATGACCTGGCCTGCACAATCACCCAACCTCAACTAAACTGAGATAGTTTTGGATGAGTTGGACCGCAGAGTGAAGGAAAAGCAGCCAACAAGTGCTCAGCATATGTGGGAAATCCTTCAAGACTGTTGGAAAAGCTGGTTGACAGATTGCCAAGAGTGTGCAAAGCTGTCACCAAGGCAACGGGTGGCTATTTGAAGAATCTCAAATATAAAATATATTATGATTTGTATAACACTTCTTGGGTTACTACATGATTCCATAAGTGTTATTTCATAGTGTTGATATCTTCACTATTATTCTACAATGTAGAAAGTAGTAAAAATAAAGAAAAACCTTTAATGAGTAGGTGTGTCCAAACCTTTGACTGGTACTGCATATACACATATTTTCTTCAATATATTTTCCTTTATTACTTTCTAACACTGCCACCCCTCCCTCAATTGAAGCAAACGAGTGAACAACAACGCTTAGGCCTCTACGACCAGCTTATACATACTATTTATATTTTATGGACACAGTCTATTTTGCAATAGTTACAGTTGAAGTCAGAAGTTTACGTACACTTACGTTGGAATCATTGAAACTCGTTTTTCAACCACTCCACAAATATCTTGTTATCAAACTATTGTTTTGGCAAGTCGGTTAAGGCATCTACTCGGTGCATGACACAAGCAATCCTTCCAACAATTGTTTACAGACAGATTATTTCACTTATAATTCACTGTATCACAATTCCAGTGGGTCAGAAGTTTAAATACACTAAGTTGACTGCATTTAAACAGCTTGGAAAATTCCAGAAAATTATGTCATGGCATCAGAAGCTTCTGATAGGCTAATTGACCTCATTTGAGTCAATTGGAGGTGTACCTGTGGCTGTGTTTCAAGGCCTACGTTCAAACTCAGTGCCTCTTTGCTTGACATCATGGAAAAATCTAAAGAAAAGAAAAAAAGAAGGAAAAAAAAGAAAGAAAGAATTGCCGACCTTCACATGTCCGGTTCATCCTTGGGAGCAATTTCCAAACACCTGAAGGTACCACGTTCATCTGTACGAACAATAGTATGCAAGTATAAATACCATGGGACCACGCAGCCGTCATACCGCTCAGGAAGGAGATGCGTTCTGTCTCCTAGAGATGAACTTACTTTGGTGTGAAAAGTGCAAATAAATCCCAGAACAACAGCAAAGGACCTGGTGAAGATGCTGGAGGAAACGGGTACAAAAGTATCTATATCCACAGCAAAATTAGTTCTATATCGACATAACCTGAAAGGCTGCTCAGCAAGGAAGAAGCCACTGCTCCAAAACCACTATAAAAACAGACTATGGTTTGCAACTGCACATGGGGACAAATATCGTACTTTTTGGAGAAATTATCTGGTCTGATGAAACAAAAATAGAACTGTTTGGCATAATGATCATCGTTATGTTTGGAGGAAAAAGGGGAATGCTTGCAAAATGAAGAATACCATCCCAACCGTGAGGCACGGGGGTGGCAGCATCATGTTGTGGGGGTGCTTTGCTGCAGGAGGGACTGGTGCACTTCACAAAATCGATGGCTTCATGAGGGAGGAAAATTATGTAGATATATTGAAGCAACATCTCAAGACATCAGTCAGGAAGTTAAAGCTTGGTCGCAAATGGGTCTTCCAAATGGACAATGACCCCAAGCACACTTCCAAAGTTGTGGCAAAATGGCTTAAGGACAACAAAGTCAAGGTATTGGAGTGGCCATCACAGAGCCCTGACCTCAATCCTATAGAACATTTGTGGGCAGAACTGAAAAAGCGTGTGCGAGCAAGGATGCCTACAAACCTGACTCAGTTACACCAGCTCTGTCAGGAGGAATGGGCCAAAATTCACCCAACTTATTGTGGGAAGCTTGTGGAAGGCTACCCGAAACGTTTGACCCAAGTTAAACAATTTAAAGGCAATGCTACCAAATACTAATTGAGTGTATGTAAACTTCTGACCCACTGGGAATGTGAGGAAAGAAATAAAAGCTTAAATAAATAATTCTCTCTACTATTATTCTGACATTTCACATTAGAATAAAGTGGTGATCCTATCTGACCTAAGACAGGGACTTTTTACTAGGATTAAAGATCAGGAATTGTGAAAAACGGAGTTTAAATGTATTTGGCTAAGGTGTATGTAAACTTCCGACTTCAAGTGTATATTTTGTTTATTTCTACTCCTGTCCTTCCTCGACCCTCAACCTCCCCCATCTATATCTGATGTCCTTCCTCGACCCTCAACCTCTCCCATCTATATCTGATGTCCTTCCTCGACCCTCAACCTCTCCCATCTATATCTGATGTCCTTCCTCGACCCTCAACCTCTCCCATCTATATCTGATGTCCTTCCTCTACCCTCAACCTCTCCCATCTATATGTGATGTCCTTCCTCGACCCTCAACCTCTCCCATCTATATCTGATGTCCTTCCTCGACCCTCAACCTCTCCCATCTATTTCTGATGTCCTTCCTCGACCCTCAACCTCTCCCATCTATTTCTGATGTCCTTCCTCGACCCTCAACCTCTCCCATATATTTCTGATGTCCTTCCTCGACCCTCAACCTCTCCCATCTATTTCTGATGTCCTTCCTCGACCCTCAACCTCTCCCATCTATTTCTGATGTCCTTCCTCGACCCTCAACCTCTCCCATCTATTTCTGATGTCCTTCCTCGACCCTCAACCTCTCCCATCTATATCTGATGTCCTTCCTCGACCCTCAACCTCTCCCATCTATATCTGATGTCCATCTGGTTTGATTTATATTTGCCATATCTTTCAAACTGTGCTCTTTCACAACAGTTCTTAACCCATAAACGTTTTACGGACACAGTATGTTTACATTAGTTATCTTGTTATTGTTTGTTGTTATTAGTCCCACCCTTCAGCTCCATTCAACCCCTCCCATCTATCTCTTAACGCCATCCATATTTGATTTATATTTGCCATATGTTTGTCTTGTGATGTTTCAGAAAAGTTCTGAACCTTTCTATTCTCATTGATTCTACAGATTGTAAATTGAAAATAAAACTTTTTGCAAAAAATATTATTATTTTATTGATCAATTGACTATGACTTTTCAGATCGCCCAGTAGAGCTATCTCCAGGGTTAGCTCCAGGTAAATATTGCAATTCTTCAGCCATTCCTGGATCTGTGACCAAAAACAAGTTACATACAGTATGGACAGTACCAAAACAAATTATCTAATGATTCTGCCTCTTCGCAGCAAAACCTGCAGAGCTGGGAAGGTTGTATCCGCCATATAAATAACATTATGTTGTTTGCAAGAATTCTGTACAATAATTTAAATTGATCTATGTGGCACGCCTGTCCATTTTTTGGTCCTTAAATGAAACTGGCATACTTTCTTTAACCAATTAAGGTCTTTAATGCCGACAGACCATTTCTTTACTTTTTTCTACTTCCTCTTCCTCGTCCATTTTTGCGGTAATGCTGTAATTAGTTGGTTGTAATTTTGGGTAAAGCACACATTTACATATGTTTTAGTTAGCTGCATGTATGACATAAATTCACCAGTCCTATGATATAATTCATGAAGATTCTACCTTTTTTTGTAGTATATTTGAGTTTTAACACAATATTTGTTGTGTAATTTGTGCTGTCCTTTCTGCTGGATAAAATTGAAATTGCAACCAACGGCTTGTTTTAAAAATAGCAATATTTGGGAGATGATCTGAATAAAGGGAAAAGGCCATTCTTGAACATAGGATGAGACATTCTTACTAATTTGCTAGAGAACCCATTTGGATTTAAGTATAACTTTTTTATGACTGAAGCCTTTTTTGCAAGGTGTAATGCTTTAATATTTAATCATTTCTTTCCTCCAAATTCATATTCATTATATAAATTAGCCCATTTAATTTTGTCTAACTTGCCGTTCCAAGTAAAAAAAAAATTTTTTTTTTTTTTTATAATTTAAAATACTGTGCGCTAGGTGTAGGCAATACCATATAAAAATATGTAAAGTGGGATATGACCAAAGA
This sequence comes from Oncorhynchus mykiss, assembly GCF_057628025.1. NCBI lineage: Eukaryota > Metazoa > Chordata > Actinopteri > Salmoniformes > Salmonidae > Oncorhynchus > Oncorhynchus mykiss. The sequence goes on along the minus strand of NC_143031.1, from coordinate 40,412,485 downwards.
GTTAATCAGGGTGATTTTTCCACAAATAGACAGGTATTTACCTTTCCATGGCAGCAAGATCTTATCTATTTTTGTTAACTTTCTATTAAATAGAGTGAGATTAATTCTTTCTTTTGGGATATGTATACTGAGTATATCCACATCACCATCAGACCATTTTATTGGTATACTACACGATAGTGTAAAAGTTTTTAAAAAATTGTGAGCCAACACATAATATAGTACACTCCAGAGAGGTTAGATAACGTGTCTAGATCCTCTATGAGGCTGCGGCGGGATCCACATTGTGGATTTAAAAGAAAACATGAATCATCAGCTTTACAATGACACCTTTGTTTTTAAGCCCAGGATTTCTAAATGAAAGCTTTACTTAAGCTCTTGGGAACCAAGAACATTTTAGTGTAATATAAATAGAGGGGAACATTCAGAAAGGCTGCAGATTCACAGAGAGGAGTGAGTGATGTGCTGCTGCCCTCTGCACGCTGACAGTCCACAGAGGGGTTACTGGGCCTCCTCCCTCTGCATTACCATTTACCACTTCCTCAACTCCACATCCAGACACAAAGCTGAGGGTCCTGGAGTTGGCCCAGGAAGCAGCATCCCTGCAGCCTCTCAGCAGAAACAGCTCTGTCAAACTCAGTTAGCCTACCCCCTCAGAGGAGGGCTGCCTCTGCCTGCCTTTCCCTCCATCCCGCAGAAACCGAGGAGCTTTTCACATCAAGCCATGCCTCAGGTCAGACGGCCCAGCCGTCAATCCACACAGCAGCAAAGGTAAACAGCCTGGCGCCTCACGAGCAGAGGTCTTCGTCAGTTTGATTACACAGTGAGTGTCTAGGGGGCGAGGACGGACGGGGGGAGCAGGGGAGGGCGACCCAGCCTCAGGACTGGGAAGCTTTATTAACGGAAGGTAATTGCATTGGAGCTGTGAGGTAGGCAGGCAGGCAGGCACGTCTTGGTAAGATCTTCGAGTGTCTCAAAACCCTCTAGGGTTGCTACTTACTCTCAAAATGAAGGCGACTATAAAGGAGTTGTGTTTTGCTAATAGCAGTAAACAAAAAGGAAACAAGTCATCCCCACATTAGAGAGGTCAAAGGGGTCGCCAGACTCTGTGCTGACTCAGAGCACGGGCAGTCAACTGTATGACAGGCATGCCTATGGGGGTGCCATCTCAGACAGCACGTTCACAACCTCCACCTCCCCAAGAGAGAATGAGTCGGCATCCTACCCAAAGGGTATGTACCACGTTCTCTCTCTCTCTCTCTCTCTCTCTCTCTCTCTCTCTCTCTCTCTCTCTCTCTCTCTCTCTCTCTCTCTCTCTCTCTCTCTCTCTCTCTCTCTCTCTCTCTCTCTCTCTCTCTCTCTCTCTCTCTCTCTCTCTCTCTCTCTCTCTCTCTCTCTCTCTCTCTCTCTCTCGCTCTTTATCTCTTGCTTCCCTCTCTCTCTTCATCCCTTTCACTATCTTTCTCTGTCAAATTGTTTACAAACTTCCACCTCAGATGAACCATCGTGCGATTCCTGCCATGAAAATGCAACACATGCCTCCACTACTGTAATCTTATTACAGATGTTATTATACTTACGTTGGTGTGAAATCTGCTGCTTCTATGTGGTGTGTGTGTATGGTGTGCTATGATACATCTGGTGCTACTGTGGTAAATAAATAGCAACAGAAAAAATATTACAAAACACATATCGATGGACAGAATCCGCCCTTTGCCGGCCCTGTCTTTTGGGAGGAATGATAAGAGACATGCCTTGTTTATCTGAGTCTCTGTACCTGGACCATCTCTGGGCCTCTCCACACACCACACACTGACAGACAACTGTGATAGCAGCCTTTTGTTCTGCTAAAAGGACAGAGAAGAGGAGAGGGACGTTTTACAGGGAAATGCAGCAAATTGTGCAAATTCAGGAAAAGCATGTGAGATGAGTTGATAGCGACATCAAGGACATCAAGCCTTCAGATGATCTTTGGCACAGTATTCGTTCCCACGTCCCGCTCCTCAGCCAGTCTGCGATAAACATCTGGGCTCCCCATTATAGCAGTCATTTCAAAGAAGTGCCTGCTACCAGGCACAGGAGTTACGTCTATGATGCTACTGATGTTATTGGTGAAAAGCAACAAGAGGGCAACAATGGCACCATCTGCTAGAGAGGCATATTTTTGCAAGTTTCTTCTTTGGCTAAGAGCTTGTTAGAACAACCCAGAGCAATTATAGTACATACTGTCTTTTTGGGATGACATTACATGCCTTTTGGGGCCTCGCGTAGTCCATTAAAATGATTTCTCTTATGTTCCTCCCTACTTTCCCCACCATTCTCAGAAGATGACTCACAATGTGAGAATATTAGGGTTTGAATTGATGCATGTCTCAATGGTAGGCAGTTTTTGGTGTTTACCTGACTCCCAATTGTAACAGCAAAGCTTAAAAACAAACTATATTATTTTCTCTAACAGATAGACAAGAGAATAAGCATTTTTACCCCAGCCCCGCATACAGACAGTGTGTGTTGTGTGTGAACTGTGGGCAGCCCACTCTCCAGCCCTGGCCAGGATCATCCCCTACTGTCATAGTTCTCTTTCTCTGTTTGCCTTCATAATCCATATTTAATCCTGGAATGAACACACAGCAAAGGCTCATGTGCAGAGACTCCCCCACACTTGCCTGATAGACACACTCGCTCGGTAACTCTCAATACACCCCAGTCCCCACTATCCTCATTTCCCATCTCAATGTCCTCTTAAAATGATATTGGAGAGAGAACAGCTCTGTGTTGCAACATGGGTTTCCCTCACACTACTATAATATAACTTTTATTGTGATACGTAAACTGACACAACAATTGCCCATTGTTGTGTTTCCTCATAGAGTCGAGAACATCTGAGACAATATCCTTTGAGTAACTCCGACTCCCAAACACCAGACTAAAATTGATCTAACAAACTTTGCAATGTTGGGTTGGACCAGTAGATTGCAGTCTTCAGGGTGTTGTCTGTTTGCCTCTGCCATTCTGACTACTGTGTGCTACAATAACAGGCCTGTAGTCTAATGGAGCAGACTATGAGACAGGGTTAGCTAGATGCTACCATGGTACATCTGGATAATGTTCCAGTGAGCTCAACCATCCAGACCCCACATCTCACTGAGCAGGACAGGGTCTAACGCTCCTCTGATTACCATCCTCCCTCTGATTGGGCACTGAACCCTTTAACCTGCACACAATTCAGGGAGGAGTTGATTGAAAATAACAAACTCACTGATACTTGTTTTGTCTCTTTCACAACAAGACAAGAAAGAGCTGAATATGTCATCGCCAAGTAAAATAACAGTGTGTGTATCTGATCTTGGAAAAGTTCAAATAAATAAATAACATGCAAAATGCTTCATCAACGAAATATTGCGCATGTGTGTTTCTCTCCAGATTAGAAACTATAATAGAATCTGTGTCTGCTGTGAGTGTGAATCTGAGCCTGCCCTTGCTGAGGCGTAGTGTGTCTCCAGAGGCGATGGTGTGAGGCCATCTATGTGATGATTGGCCATCCCTATTCTCGACGCATCTCTCCTGTGACTGACTGACGGGCTGTCATCTGCCATTCAAATGACAGCTCAGAACAGCACTATGTCTCGTCGGCCAGGAGACGTCAGTCTGTTCCATTGTGGCAGGGGACAGGGGCCTCGCTTGATGTGACAAGATTGGATGTCTCCGATAACACGCTGCCGACATAGGGCTGATAACACGCTGACGACATAGGGCTGATAACACGCTGCCGGCATAGGGCTGATAACACACTGTCGGCATAGGGCTGATAACACGCTGCTGACATAGGGCTGATAACACGCTGCCGACATAGGGCTGATAACACGCTGCCGACATAGGGCTGATAACACGCTGCCGACATAGGGCTGGTAACTCGCTGCCGACATAGGGCTGATAACACGCTGCCGACATAGGGCTGATAACACGCTGCCGACATAGGGCTGATAACACGCTGCCGACATAGGGCTGGTAACACGCTGCCGACATAGGGCTGATAACACGCTGCCGACATAGGGCTGATAACACGCTGCCGACATAGGGCTGATAACACGCTGCCGACATAGGGCTGATAACACGCTGCCGACATAGGGCTGATAACACGCTGCCGACATAAGGCTGGTAACACGCTGCCGACATAGGGCTGGTAACTCGCTGCCGACATAGGGCTGATAACACGCTGCCGACATAGGGCTGATAACACGCTGCCGACATAGGGCTGATAACACGCTGCCGACATAGGGCTGATAACACGCTGCCGACATAGGGCTGGTAACACGCTGCCGACATAGGGCTGATAACACGCTGCCGACATAGGGCTGATAACACGCTGCCGACATAGGGCTGATAACACGCTGCCGACATAGGGCTGATAACACGCTGCTGACATAGGGCTGATAACAAGCTGCCGACATAGGGCTGATAACACGCTGCCGACATAGGGCTGATAACACGCTGCCGAGGGCTAGATGCACGGAGAGTCAGACAGAAAGACCCTGAGTGCACACACGCACACTGCACCCTGGGCAAAAACTGGCAGAAGCAACGTTGTTTCCACATCATTTCAACAACAACAAAAAACATGATAATGTTGAACCAACGTGGAAAACTGATTGGATTTGTAAAAAGTCATTATTGTAAGGACATTTTGTCTTTTTTCACCCAACGTTTAACCTAAATCCAATGACATGGTGGCAATTGTTGATGATCTTACGTTGAATTCCAGGCTGCATCACATCCGGCCGTGATTGGGAGTCCCATAGGGCGGCGCACAATTGGCTCAGCGTTGTCCGGGCTTGGCCGGGGTAGGTCGTCATTGTAAATAAGAATTTGTTCTTAGCTGACTTGCCTAGTTAAATAAAGGCTAAATAAAAAAATTAAAAATACAAGGAATTCAATTTAGCTGAAAACTCAAGCATTCATACACGCATGCATGCATAATAGTCTACATACACACCTGTGCATAGACACACACGGACCTACACACACTTTATCCATCCATATGTTGCTTTGTATATTGCAATATTTTCTGAACAGTGAATAAAACATGACAAATGAAAAAATAAATATGCAAGAGTACAGGATTTACCATCACGGTCAGGCTTGTTCGATAGAGTGACGTTCCTGTCTCGACTTTAGGAAATCACACTGCAGTAATACGTTAGAAAATAAACTGCAGACTAAATTGTATTGAGTGAATTATTGACAAGGTCTACAGCTAATAATTATGGCTCCAACAAGCACATTAAATCCAATGATCTATGAACTGTACAGAGATTTACAATTACAATATACATGTAGAGGTGTAGCCTGTGTGGTTGTCTGTAGTGGTCTGATTTACACACACCTACCAGATAGCCTAACTTCTCTATGTTATGTGGGTGTTGGGCGGGATTGGGAAAATAACACACTCACATACATGTATCATTGAACACCAAAAGAAGAAAATAAAAAATCATAAAACAAACCACTGTCTCCATGTCGTTCTCCCTTCCCTCTGTTTTCTACCTGTGAATCATCTAGCTTGAGAAAATAAAAACACACATACATTTACTTGGAGAGCCATCCACTCAAAGCCAGGTCCCTGAAGTGAAGTAGGCTGATCACATTCACATACAAGTGCTCCACAAGGAACAGCAGATAGATAATACATTTTAAACATGGCTGGAGAGAAGAGTACTATTTCACATACGCTATAATCACACCAGCCTCCAAGGCAGCTTTTTCTCTGTTTTCCAATGCATTGGCAATGAGCAGGGAGAGGGAGCTTCAGCACACTGACATTTAGCACTGTCTGCCTGTCTCGCTGTTCGTCAGGGCTGCTGGCGCTGGCTGGGCAGAATGGCTATATACACCAGGCTTTCATCTCACCACACACATACAATCCTCTCAACTGCAGTGGCTGCTCTACAGAAATATAGGCTGTGGCTGTCCTGGGAGTGTGTGGTTTTGTTTCAGTGTGAATGATGTGGGTAGTCCAAGGAAAATTGATTGGTTTGTTTATTAGTTTGTTATTTACAAGTACAACAAAATTGACTTTTAGCCAATGCAGCCATATTACATAATATATTGAATCAGTCAACCAAAAGAAAGGTAAAACAATAGGTCAACTCAGTGATGAAAACATTCCTAAATGAATGAAAGCGATGATATAATGACTGAATGCAGACAATACATCTCTTTACGTTTTTATTTGATCAACAACAACGAGGGACACAGGAGACCTCAGCTGGGCTTTGTCATTATAGCCTAATAAATGCAGAAAGCCTTGGGCTCGTCTGGCACCACATGACCACCTTCAGCTGAGTAGGCAACATCCACTTTTCAGGGGAAAAGGTAGACAGCCTGTGACACGTCTTCTGCTTCTGGACGTGCGCCTCGCTGTTTACATACAGTCCCAGTGATACATATTGTATAGCAGCTAGCTATGGCACGTTTGCTAGCTGGCTCTCTGAAGTTGTTTCCATCCGGAATTGTGATACTCCATCTTAACTCCTCCTCCACATTTACACGACAGCGCAGAAGAGAACCTCCCCCGACAGTTTTTTTCCTTTCTCGTCATGACCAGAATATGGAGCATGTAATTTCAGGCATTTCTTTCACGCCTGCTACGTTAGGTTACCACAGGACGGATTTAACCTGAAAAAAGCCCAATAGACCAATCAATGTGAGGGCCTAACAGAGATCCGGCTCCTCTGCTAACTAATCGAAAGAAGAGCGTCCTAATTACAGGCCACTCACTGCACAGTCTGCAGTGACAGAACAGAACAGAACAGGCTGCCCCGTGGTTCCCCTGAGCGACAATGTTCAATATTTCTGACATGGCAGCAGATGTGAAAACCTCTCAATTATACATGCGGCAGGATCCTCTGGGATCATGGTTAAATACCTCTCAACACAGGGATGAGATGCTCACAACCACATCATAGTAGGGAGAATGGTAGGTAGGGAGAATGATAGGAGGTAAATGGCAGGAACCGAGTGGCACTCTTCTATAACAGAAAAGCCAAGCAAACCTACACAGGGGACAACAACACAATCAATATATAGATATGTAGCAAGAAGTAGTATGAAGTTGGAAATAAACTAATATGTTTTATTTTCCTAAGATTAGGATTGGATGGATAGGCATCCACTGGACTGCCTGCTTTTCAGGGAAGAAAGCTCTTCTGCAATGGTCAATCAGTTTGAGATAACAGCCTGAATTGTTTTGTACTTGAACAGCAATATCTACAGAAAACAGATAACCAAAATCTAATATTCTGCTTTATCCGATTGCAATCGTTGTCTGAATGCGTACCTGTGCAAGGGTGTGCAGGTTCGGTTGTGTGTGTTTGCTTATGTGTGTGTCCTTTAAACTGCCTCCTTTAAACAAATCACAAAAAGGTTCTCCTAAAATGTAATTAGTTTTGTGAGGGGGAGTGATTGGAGTGAGCTTTTTTAGTAGTCAAGCTGAATTTCGTAGTCAGCTCCCATGGCTGGTGTGGTAAAAAAAAGAAATCTGCCATCTGAGTCAATGTAGGACACCACAAAGTGTGGTAGTATTTAGCTAGCTTGTCTGAAAAAGAAAAGTGCGTAAGTCAGACACACTACCAATACCATTGTGTTTGGCTTTGCCCATTTTCAATTACTTGTGAAGCTGCTATCCCATTCCATGATCTATCCACAACATCATTATCTCACTCTGCTACTTACAATATGTTTACCCTTCCTGATGAATTCAATTACATCTTTTCAGAGGAAATTACTGTGGGGGTGGCCCTGCCTGGCTGAGGTCAACGTTGGCTGTGAATACTAAAACTACTCCTCCAAACACATTACACAAGCTATTACCTGTTGCCTTCCACACAGTGCTACCCAGTCGAGCTAGGGCCTCTGTGCCGGCCCAGATGAAGTGCTTTCTAGATGGGATCTGGCATTCAGAACAGGGGGAAGAGAGCTGGAGCTATCCCTGGGCTTAATTGTTTCAGAGAGCCAGCTCCTCTGCAGCCCAAGCACACGCCACTCCTGATTAGAGAGGTGTGTACGCAGCCTGGCAGAGCGTGAACACTGGGGTGGGGGACTGGGGGAGGGGCTCACCACACTGACTGTTTTTTTTTGTGGGACAAGGTTTGTAGGATTGATAAGGCAAAAGGCCCAAGGGACGGCAGCTAAAAGCTCAGCCCACTCTGCTCTGCCTTGACGAGGTAGCAGCAGGCAGCACTCTATTCAGCTGAGAGATGGAGGTCAGAGGTCAAATGGAGGTGGACACGAGAGGCAGAGATGGAGGGAGAATCCACTTAATCTACATTGCCACTGATGTTGGCGAGTCACGTTTTTTCAATCCCTGACCCTCTCTCAACCGCTTCTTGCCTCGACCCTCTCTGTTGAGAGTGATATATCATAAAAGGATTGGCTGTGAGTGATGGGATCCGCCTCTGAAGAGATTTCTTATTTCCGTCGCTGCACGCATGGCCCGGGTGAAATGGGCTGCGGTCGGTGTGAACCCTCTAAATGTGCTTCACCCCACTGGAGATTACCAGGAGAGTGACGAGAGGAACCATCACGATCTGAAAACGGATGATAAGTCCTCCTGAAGAACCTGCTCATCAAATCCTTATCTATCACCAAAGAGCCATACCCAGGGCCACTTAGAGTGAAGCAATGGTAAACAGCCATGAAAGGCTGTTTTCTCTCGGCTAAGGTTGTGACGACTAAAGCAACCCCTTATTTATACCAGAACAACGGAATTAATTCTACATTGAGTACATACAGCAACAAAATGTCAAATAGAGAGAATCATTGCAGAGTAAAATAAAATGTAGATTATTTTAAAAGAGATATTTACAGAATAGTTTCCACAAAAATATAAACCTTTTAAACCACATTTAAAAAGATGATGACGGACATTACAATGCACGTGACATACTGTAAGAGCAGAAAGCCTGACAAATGGCAGCATAAAGCCAGGCTGTATGCTGCACCTGGGAGGCTGAGAGAGGCAGAGAGGCAGAGAGGCAGAGAACGGCACTGTCAGGCGCCAAGCCCGGAAAAGGGGTCATTCTGGCATAATGACTCTCATTTACAATTGACAAGCTGAAGGAAAGCGAAACTAATTATGACAGCGTGCAGATGCTGAATGGCCCTTGATGAAGTTAATCACCAGTAATCCAGAAAACAGGTGTTGAACATTTTCTATCCCCTCCTCTGAAATTACAGGATGATCAGAATTCAAGAACGTGCAGTATAATTGAATGGGACGTCTGCTGCCTGCCTGTGTGCCACCCCCTCCCACCACCTTCCTAAAAACGCTGTGAGGAAACAATTACTCCAGATCACCATGAATGACAGGCTTTCTCTCCTCGCTCAAAAATGAGGTGGGGGTGTCACTCATTAATCTCTAAGTTGATGGTGGCTTTATGAATTTTTTTTAGGCTATAGACTGAATGACTGCATGCTATCGATTAAGAGTACATCAATTTACATAAGCTTGTAATTCTACTGAGAATCTGTCAATATTTTATTTTCTATGTTGTCTACAGTACATCTATCTGAAAGTGGAACTAGCTACCCCACACCCTGTCTCAATATCAAGCTCCCACAAAACTTGGGGAGGATAACTGTGTCCCCAAGAGCAAAAATAAAATATGGACTTTTAGTGAAAACCTCTGTTGTGCAATTTAAATTTATTTGCAATCCTTAGAGTAATGAGTACCTGTTTCCAGACATATTCCAGCCCCTGAACCCCCATCTAGCACAAACCATGGGTAATAATCCTCCATTCTTCCACAACAAGGCTCTGTTGAATGGCTCATTATTCTAATCATAGACTTTCATCTTTGGTACAATAATCAAACCAACAGTGGCGTGTCAAGGAGAGCTCCATCAACCAGGAGGGGCTCGTAATTCATTTAATGAGCTGCAGGATACATAAAACATCCCCAAACTCAATCTCCTAGATCCCACCCCGCACATGTTAGCACATTCAGATAATGTGGGACACTGTACAGAGATAATGGGCTCCGAATTACTGTGAAAATGTTGGAAACACAAACTACCACACACAAACCAAGATATCCAAACAAAGAAAGGGAAATCGTTTGTGTGTGTGTGTGTGTGTGTGTGTGTGTGTGTGTGTGTGTGTGTGTGTGTGTGTGTGTGTGTGTGTGTGTGTGTGTGTGTGTGTGTGTGTGTGTGTGTGTGTGTGTGTGTATGCGTGCGTGTATGCGTGCATGTGTGCGTGCGTGCGTACGTATTGTAGAGAGCATGAATAGCATGCATGATAGCCGCTCTTTAAAGACAAAGGAGAAAGGTGAAAGGTCAGACCTTAAAATAGCTTAAGATAGATGGTGATCACTGAGCAGTAATTACCCTGTCAAGATGAATACCATTCCATTGTATTTCAAGGTGTTAAGCAATTTGTCTCTAGCCAAAGCTTTGAATCCAGGCTGACATCAGCCATACAAAGGAAAGTGAAGCAAGGCTTGGTTTTCTGCTCCGTGAAAGTCTCATGCATTAAAAACATTGCTCAAGTTTACACAGAAAAAAACACCACAAGGGCCCATTTACACCGCTGATTGTTATCATTAAATATCTTCAGCCTTGAATGCACTAATGGAAACTATCAAAGGTACTTTGCTCAAAAAAAATAATGTGTGCATTTTGTTCCTTCTTCCAGGAGTGTTCAGCGGTGAGCGAGGGATGCTGGTCAGCTGGTGTGTTTACGGGGAGGCTGTTGTAATTCTTTAAAGCAGTCAGCAATTATTTGATCTCATACTAAGCACTATGGGCTGTCACGACACTGAGAAGTTGTTGTTTACTTGATGCTCCGTCGTTAGGCCTAAATAATGCAGTCATAATAATGACTCAACATATGACATAAACAGTTATGCCTGGTGTCAGCTGACAGCTACTGTGACTTCATATCATGTCTTTAACTGTTATTTTGGTAATGTAATAATTGGTCAGCTGAATCGGTCAACCAAATCAATAGCTTGTAAAGTCAGTTGTCATAATTTGACACCAGGAGTGAAGACTTTTTAAAAATTAAATCTAGTTATATAAGTATTTATTGGTATGTCATCATCTGTGAATAAAGGGAACGTACACAACACATTATGCCGATGAGAAATCAGTGTATGACATTGAAATACCCCTTGAACATATTGGTCTACTGTACCGGATGACTGCAATAGAGAGAAGAGTGGGAAAGCTGTTGACGCAGCCTGTCGGCCTGTTTATACACTCTCACAGTTCGTACTCTATACGCAATCCTCTAAGCTCCTTAGACAAATAGCTAATGGTTTCACACAAAGGGGAATTTGCAATTCATAGGGTCTTATTCATAAAGTATTTGATGGGATCTCTGTGTGGAGAGCCAGAACAGTGCATGGCATGAGTTATTTACATGGCATTATGGATACAGAATAAATTGCATGTCTCATGATGCATAGACTGGCTCAGATGAAGTTCATGGCAGTGTCCAATATCGATCCAGTTTCTATGAAAAATAAACGACGACTGAAAAACTAAACTCATAGATCTGCAGGTGAAAGCAAACAGGTTAAATATTCACTTGCTCAGAGGCAAAAGGAAAAAATAATGTGGCTTCTCATAATCATGGGGATGACTATTGTGGAGAGAAAATAGTAGACTAGCCTAAACTGGTTTAGGACATTTAAAAGTCACATAATTGAAGAAAGATTGGGATATTGTTTACAGACTACAAAGTTCGAGTGACATGGCTTTATAAAATTGTGTAGACAGAACATAAATAAGTGAGACCATTGCACCTATAAAAAAAAAATACATATATATATATTTGTTTTAAAGACAGTTGCACTGTGCAATGGGTAGAGGCGCTTCCCGCTGTAGCACTCAACTGTGTCAAACAGCTCGGTCAGTAATCTTCATCTTCCTGAGGATTAGACTCTTATTCACCGTCTGCCACATGGACCATCTCACACAAACAGTAAAGGTCTGCTCACCCCGGTGTTGCGTAAAATGTTGTTCTAGGCTACTCCTAATTGTATGCTATATTATTGAATAGGACTTTTCATTGATGTTTCTTAACCAGAAAGGCAGTATTATATGCCATAATTATTATATTCCATTACAGTTGTCCTTTGAATCCGGTTGTCAAAAACTGATAGAGAGTACAAAGTAGACTCCTAAAATGTTTTTTTTTTTACAAACCCCTTACCCATTTGAATGAATTAAGCAATATGATCAGTAACTATGTTAATTGAGAGTGTATGTTATGTTTGGTGCAATATTTACATTTGTATTCCATATATTTATAGTATATATTTATTTATTAACTAAGGGCATGCTTAACTTTTGTTCCATGAGTTTAGTATGACTAAGTAGAGCTCTAGCTTGATTAAATGTATATAATGATGCAAACACACCCAGTGAAACATTTTTGAATATTACATCATGTTTTAAAGGAATTAAGTAAGTAACTTAAGTCCCTGTGACGTTTTCTTTCTGCTTCCAAGTACTAAGGGCTTTTGGGGGATTTTACTTTATTGTAGGCAGACTGGGATGCATGCGGGGATATCAGGGACAGAATACAGATCCTTGTCCTTAATGGACTTATGCATATAAACATAGATCTATACTAAGAGCACAAACACACTTGTAGATCTGGTGCCAGGAACAGTTGATACCGTACGCAGAGCAGTAGGGGCTGATCTCGCAAATAGTCTACTATCGTAGCAGACTGACATTAAAACATAGTACTTTTCCCCAGAACTCCACGTAGGACTGAATCTATTTCTTACCTTGCCCATGTATGCTTGTCACCGCAGCAGCGAGAACCAACACCGTAAAGATGACGTGTAATTGGTCGTCTCTTCTTATACACATGTCTACTGAAGTCGAAGTCGCTCTCTGCTCACAGAATACGTCCTTGTATTAAATACTTTCCAGAGCAAAATAAGCAAACGGATAAATAAAATGTCCGTGAGGTCTGTGAAACACAGAGAAAAGCCGTGCTGCTTTTGCACTTATTTAGCAAGTCGAGCAATAAGTAGATCTGACAACAATCAACTGAAACGCAGAGCCCGTTTAATTGTAACGCTCAGTAAACGGATTCCTGGCTCTCTGTGCTGTCAGCACCGTCAAGACAGCTAATACGGTGCTGACGCTTCAGCACCATGGACAGCTCCTAGCGTCAGCAAACGGTACAACTTCCGCCCCGAGGAAAAGTTACTACTCCGTATAGGACTGTGCATTTCAAATGCGCAACAAATCACATGCTTTTTTGTGGTTAGATATTTCAACTTTTCAATGACTCTGGCATGTATGCATGCATGTTATTGCTATAATTTTGAGAACTCGATGATAAGCATATATCAAAACTAAAAAAGTGAGCAATAGCTACATTCCAGTGTTTGTTGTAATTTATATCAGTTACTGTTAACAACAAGGGAAAAGTGTTTTATATAACTCACATAACATTCACTGAATACTAAAAAGGGCAACCAACAGTATAGGGAAAGTTCATCAATTGTGTAGAACAATCATGAATTATAAAGTATTGTTGGTGGTTAAACCCCTGTAGCCTCTTGTCTTGATGGACAGTAGCAATAATGAAATAGTGAGGACATTCTGCATTATAAATCAACTTGCCTGAGCCTCATGTACACTGTGGTATTGAAGTAGTCGTATCTCCTTGTACAATAGTTCACTAGGTACTTCTTTTCATGCTCCTATGGTGAGATGGGTTTATTTTCCATGTGTGTCTGTTAAATGCACCTCTAGCCTGACTCTGGTTCACAAGCTGAATCATGGATTAACACATCCGAGTGGGAATCTCACCTTGATGGTATTGAGCTATGACACCACATGGATTGCATCAATACAATGCATATGATGTACTCACTTAGCCTCAGTGCTCCCACCTAAAGTATTAGTAACCATGTGCCTGCGCATAAAGTAGTGCAGAGACGGAAATGGTGTGCATGCCGTTACAGGTCCATCATGCAGGAGAAAAAACATTCACAAGAACAAAGAAACGGAGAGGAAGACAAGACTGGGAAGCAGGAACTATAGGTTAACAGGGAGCAAACAGGACCCATCGTATCTAATGTACCAGGAATGCAAGTTATTGTTATTTCAGCATCATGCCTAACTGGAGACATTAAACCAAATTAAGCCATAATGTACATGGAGCTACATGTTTTTCCTCTTCCTGGTAGCTGCTCCACAGCCATTTGTCTTAGACATTCCAGTCATCCTCTTGATAAGTGAAGGTGTGGTGTGTCATGATGACTAGGCAGCGCCTGCCTACACCGTCACTCCTCTAGAAGGGATATCTACACTCACTAAGAACTCACTGGCTAGGACTCTCTGCTGGGACTTATGTTTATTTCATTTCCTGTGGCTGTGTGACGGTAATGTATGTAAATTGGATGTTATGGTCATCTCAGACACACCCCTCCGTTGCTTTCTCTAGCTCTTTTTTTACTCTCTGCGTTTCTTTTTCTGTCTCTCTCTCCCTTTCTCTCTCCCTGTCTCTCTCTCTCTCTCATCCACCCCCTTTCTCATGGCTGAGTCAGGCCTTGGTTTGGAATAAATGTGTCCCTCTGTCAGTGAAGCTCACTGGCCCAGTTAAGCAGCCCAGAGGTCTTGCTTGGAGCCAGAAGTTTGCATCCAAGCCTTAATTTAGTTAATGGGCAGGAGGCCCGGACAGCTAATGAAAACCGAGCCCGTGAAATGAAATGGCCAATGTCTAGAGGTAATGAGCCGCACATCAGTGGCATGCTGCTACAAGCATTAAGGTAATATTCGATGGCATGATGTTTTAAAAGCATCTTGAGCTCACTTCTCGCATTGGTAGTAAGGGCTTACCAATGATATGTATTAACCCTAGATAACTGACAGGGTGGTGTTGTTTTGAAGCCACCAAGCAGCCATATTGGTCCCCCACATTGTAAAAAATATATATATTTTGGAAGCTATAGAAATGCATTTATTAATGTCGACATTAATATTTGACAACTTTATTCTATTACAAATACCTTAATGCATGCTTTATATTAAGAACTGAACATGAAAATGTAAAAAAAAAAAAACTGTCCCCACTACAACAAATACATATATGTAATTTTGAAACATTCTTTGAAACATTTTATTGAAATACCGTAGAATTCCATTCATTCCTATGGTGGCCAGTGACTTCAAAGCTTCTCATTTGCCATTATATAGCATCAGCAATCCAGGTTTTCTGTAATTGGGGTTTACTGCGTTTCATCTCACGTGCAACTGACACACAACAGATGCAAACTGGAGGCAATGTTCTAGATGTTTATCTGTACTGTTGTTGTGTTTCAGCCAAACCAGACAACAGGATGTCACATGGTATCAGAGGGCCTCTTACCACCCACACAGACTAGAATTAACCCTCCAGGGGATTTCTTAAAAGCATGCTGGGGTAATCAGCTCCCATCACATTCATACCATAGAGCTGACTCCTGCAACCCCTTTAAGTTATACTTTCACTGAACAACTGTCAGCCATTAGGCCATTGTATAGAAATCTATTAGCTCTGAATGAATAACCATGCACACAGATGTTCTCTATCCTGAGTTTGGTTATCATTAGCTTCTAACTTATTTGCAATATTATTCTGTGTTCCTTACATCAGCAGCGTAGAGGAGGAGTCATTCTCGCCCAGTCCAGTGTTAAAAACTGCTGTGCATCATCAAGTTGCGTTAAATGCATGGACTTTCTCCAGCTGAGCAGTAGAAATGGGAGCTGAGTCACCCTGAATGAGGCTAGTTTAAAACAACAGGGTTACCCACCTGACTCAGCTGGGATGAGAACACGCAGGAAGCAGGAAGGAAGTGGTTCTGCCCTCCCCTCCTATTTGCCCCAAATGTGGCCTGCTCCAGTCTGCAGGGTCTAGGGCTCCAGGCCCCCGGCTGCAGGCTCTGTTCCCTTCCTCAGCTGCCAGCCGTATTTGTCTCAATAAGCTGGAGTGCCCTCACAGAGCTCTAATAAAGCTCCTTTTCCCCCTGAATACATTCCCATTCTCCACGCAGGATAGATCACCAGTCGCTTCCTGATGAAGTCGTTCTAGCTGCACGGACCATCTGGCAGAACAAGGGAATTGAATAATATTTCCCCAGAAAATGCAATCTATTTGCGATGCTTTTCGGTGAACACCATCGCCGATTGATTCACCCATGCCTTGGCTAGTGTTTGTGCCCTCTATATGGGCTTTGTGTGATTCGGTTTCTGGGCCTTTTCCTTCCTTACAGCCCTGCTGAACAGGGATGTATTTAGAGAATGTGTTTATAGAGCTCACACTATGGGTTTAATGGCATAAATCATCATGTAGCTGTATATAGGGGCCATGCCTAGGAGGGCTGTGTGAATTGAGAGGTGGGAAGCCCTTTAACCCAAGCCTACGCACAGTGTGGCTCCAGCAGGTTGCACAATGTGTTAATGGCTCCCAGCCGTTGTTAGCCTAAGACTGACTCGTAACTTGGTCCTGCTGATGCACTGATGAAACACATCCAAATCAAACTGAGCACTCTCGTCTGGGATAGGGGAAGTAAATATATATAGACGTTGCATTCTGCACTTACAGATGTAGGATGTTAATTTGATCACTCTTTTGTTGCTGACAATTTTTCTACACAGCAGAAAATGGAAACTTGTAGTGTGTTTTAGTTTTAAAAAGGCTTCTAAAGTTTGTAATTTCCACTTTGAAAATTCAGTCTTCATTTGACCAAACGTTTGGTCAAATGAAGTCTGAATTTTCAAAGTGGAAATTACAAACTTTAGAAGCCTTTTTAAAACTAAAACACAAAAACTCAAAAAATGTCCATTCATAATAATCCACATAATAATTCACATTTCCTGTTGACGCAGGATTATTTTCCTGCTGTAGAAAACTGACTCAAATTAAGATCCCACATCTGTAGGAAGTGCTGCTGCTCCCAAAAACCTTCTGTCTTTCCATGGCAGCAGGCTGTGAGATGTCTGTATGGCATCCTGTCCAGCCTGCTCAGTCAGTCCCAACACTGAACTATAGTGATTGTGACCCCATGGACTCTGCATCTGGGAGCTGCATCTGTTAGCTCCCTGATCAATGCTTCTATCTGACATATATATGGTGAGTAGCGTCTTCCCGGTCATGTGGGATTCTGCCAATCGATTCAGCAGACTGTGCTAATGAGATCCACTGTATCCCCAAGCTCAGTAATGTCAGCTTGACAAGTCCAAAATGAACATCAAACACCTTGTTAATAACATTCCAAATAGAATGTATATGAATTCCATAATGTATTGACGTTAGGGATGTTGCATTGACCATATCACCACCACACCGGGAGTCAGGAGTCATGACCGCAGTCAAATTCCAAGTGACCGTCAAGGTAATCTCCTCTTATGCACTCTGGACATGCATTGGTAGTAGCCAACTAACTAATGATCTGATGCCCTGGTACTCAGGGCCCTGTGGTCCTTCTAACCACTCTGATGTCAATGCAATCCAAAATCACATCAAACACTCAAACACAGTGTCGTTCTTTTAAAACTCTTCTCACTGAGATGATCAATTTGAAGAAAGTAGTTCAACAACAGGTTGAAAATGAGTGGAAAACATGGTCATTGTGGGTGTTGTTTCAATGCCTGACACAATGAAATGTACAGCAATTTGTAAGGTGATGATTAATTCAAAACACTCACATGCATATTAGAGCTTATGCATGCCCCCCCAAAAATTACCGGAATTTTAAAAGATTGTGCTATTATACAATAAATAGCCTACAGCATATTATGCATGGCAGAAAAAAAATCTATATATTTTGTTACTGATTTAAGGTGTCTTTGGTACATAGTTGGTCTAGCCTATACTAAAAAATTAAACAAATTCCAGTAATTGCCTTTGAGTGTGGAGTATTATGCAAACTGGATGGACTGGTTAGGCCTACCTTATGCTATGCTCCAAACATTCTATCCATGAGTTTGGGAGAGAACGTATAGGCCTAGGTGACGCTGTTGGTTAATTGATTGTGCAGGGCGGCTTACAGAGTTAGCCTACAATTACAGTGAATTTGTATTTGATAGCCTAGGGCATTATGAGGCTGACCTTTAGCTGCAGAATATCTCAGCACCATGCTTTTCCATCTCCTCCTCTCTCTCCTTCATCTCTTTCTCGAGCTCGCCAAGAGAGGGGCTGTCAACAGTTTAATGAAATATGCTTTGTTGTGAAAACATGTTACTCTCGATGTTCCAGAACAGATTTAACTTATTTTCAGAAATTAAGCACTGGATAGATGCAGGAACACGTTTGAAGAGCCCATGGCATACTCGGATGGGGCCACAGTGTCTCCTGACCCCTCCTGTCTCAGCCTCCAGTATTTATGCTGCAGTAGTTTGTGTCGGGGGGGCTAGGGTCAGTTTGTTATATCTGGAGTACTTCTCCTGTCCTATTCGGTGTCCTGTGTGAATCTAAGTGTGCGTTCTCTAATTCTCTCCTCTCTTTCTCTCGGAGGACCTGAGCCCTAGGACCATGCCCCAGGACTACCTGACATGATGACTCCTTGCTGTCCACAGTCCACCTGGCCGTGCTGCTGCTCCAGTTTCAACTGACCTGAGCCCTAGGACCATGCCCCAGGACTACCTGACATGATGACTCCTTGCTGTCCCCAGTCCACCTGACCGTGCTGCTGCTCCAGTTTCAACTGTTCTGCCTTATTATTATTCAACCATGCTGGTCATTTATGAACATTTGAACATCTTGGCCATGTTCTGTTATAATCTCCACCCGGCACAGCCAAAAGAGGACTGGCCACCCCACATAGCCTGGTTCCTCTCTAGGGAGTTTTTCCTAGCCACGTGCTTCTACACCTGCATTGCTTGCTGTTTGGGGTTTTAGGCTGGGTTTCTGTACAGCACTTTGAGATATCAGCTGATGTACGAAGGGCTGTATAAATAAATTTGATTTGATTTTTGATTTGATTTGGTTAATGCATGGAGTGAAATAACTGGAGTAGCCTAACAGGCATCATTGAAAAAGCAACCAGCAGGAAAGCAGCCTCCATTCGCTATTAGAATGCATACAGATGACATGTCTTTTCCCCTGCCGCTGCCCCTGTTCCTGTTCCCTGTTCCCTGTTCCCTGTTCCCTGTTCCCTGTTCCCTGTTCCCTGTTCCCTGTTCCCTGTTCCCTGTTCTTGCCCCTGGTCCTGTTCCTGCCCCTGTTCCTGCCCCTGTTCCTACCCCTGTTCCTGTTCCTGCCCCTGTTCCTGTTCCTGTTCCTGACCCTGTTCCTGACCCTGTTCCTGACCCTGTTCCTGACCCTGTCCCTGTTCCTGTACAATTAACAATGGGCCATTCTAAATCAAAACACATTTTATATATTAATAAAGACAAGGTTAAATTGAGAATAGTCTGATGGGTGAAAATATGATCACTTGATGAAAGAATAGTGTGTCAACCCCGAGGCAACAAACTTTTTTTTGCAACTTTCTCAAATTATCAATAGCCTATAGTTGCATTATACAGCCCATACACAGTGCATTCAGAAAGTATTCAGACCCATAGATTTTTTTTGTTACATTACAGCCTTATTCTAAAATGTATTAAATTAACTTTTTTCCTCCTCAATCTATTGTGGCAGACCAGGGGGTTTGGTCAAGATGTTTACACAGATCAGACATGGACAGAATTGTATTAGCTCGGATTCAAGGGTGTTTATTTAAATAACAAACAAAGAGAAAAGAATAGGTCTCCACCAGGAGACATCCCCCAGGAAACCGTCAACTGGGCTCTTGCTGTATCCTGTGGGGAACAAAACCGAGCTCCCTCCGTTATCTTTGCTACTGCACACGACTATATGGGAGTAACCTCTCTTCCTCAGTCCCTACCCTGTGGGCTGCCCTTCTGGCAGCTTTATGGGACTCATCCAGCTGGTGAGCAATCAGTCCTGGCCGGAGAGCCCGTCAAGACCTGGAAAGTCCAGCAGAGGGAGACATCACCGCGTGATGTAGACTCCGTCTGTCACCAGGCCTCAACGAGTCTCCCCCTGGTGGCTAACCTGCGGTCGGGGAGGGGGCTGTCATCAATGTGATGTATGTCTCCCTTCTCGATAGGGCATCCGCGATTCCCATGCTTCGCCCCTGACCTGTGCACAACAGAAAAAGAGAAGCGTTGAAGGGACAAGAACCACCTTGTGACCCGATCGTTTGTGTCCCTTCCCCTGGCCATCCAGACCAGGGGAGCATGGTCTGTGACCAAGATGAAATGGGTGCCCGACAGGTAATACTTGAGAATGTCTAGCACCCACTTCACTGCTAGACACTCTTTCCCGACAATCAAGGACTTTTTCTCTCTAGGTATCAGCTTTCGGCTTATGTACATGATGGGGTGCTCTTCCCCATTGTGTACCTGAGACTGGACGGTCCCGAGTCCTGTGTTGCATGCGTCCATCTGGACCAACCACGGTACCTATAAATCAGGCGTTACGAGAATCGGATGGGACCAAAGCGCTTCCTACAGATGCCTGAACGCCACTTCAGTCTCGCACATCCATTTCACTGTTTTCGGGAGGCGGGCCCTGTTTAGATCGGTAAGAGGGGAGGCTATAGCTGCAAAGTTGGGGTTAAACCGGCTGTAGTATCCTGCCAGTCCCAGGAAGGACTTGACCTGTGTCTTGGTGTGTGGAACGGGCCAGTTACGTACTGCGTGGACCTTCCTCTCCTGGGGCTTGACCTTCCCCTGTCCGATCAAATAGCCCAGGTACTCAACCTCCTCAAACCTTAGTTTGCATTTCTTGGGGTTCGCTGTCAACCCAGCCAGCCTGAGCGCATCCAGCACCGCCAATATCCTGTGGTCAGTCAGGATCTCATTCCGGGATGCCCACCTGGCTAAAGAGGTGGAACAGCTCCCGGGCTATTCCCTTGGAGACCACCGCCCGAATTGGAATGGCATCGGGATACCGGGTGGCATAATCTACTATTACCAGGAAGTGCCTCTCAAAGTTATCCCTGTTGGCACAACACCTGATACAGAAGGTTCTTTTTTATTTGAAAATGGGTGTTTTCGCCAGTCACTCACCCACGGAAGTAACTGGCCATCCACCGCGATCACTTAGGCTGCGGCGGCTTTCAAGTTCGGATCCTCCCACTGGGCATTCCCAAACTGTCCCCGCCGTAGGCCCATGGTGGGTGTCTCGGCTGGTCCCTCGAAATCTACGAGGGGAGGATGGGCTCCTCCTCCAGTTGTTCACCAGGGGGGGATCGGGTTCCGGCACCCCCTCGGACTTGGACTCGAGAACAGTAGATACGGGTTTGTCAACCCCTTGCTTCTGGGCAGCTCAGGCGACGGGTCATCCTCGATCTCGTCCTCTGCTGGCTCGTACCTTTTTCCTCAGCTCGTGCCGTGAACAGCGGACAATCTCTGCCCACGAGGAGGTGTACTGGAAACTCGGATACAGCACTCACCCCCATCTGGCAGCTCCCTTGTGGTGTCATGATGTTGGCCTGTAACCTCTCTTCCTCAGTCCCTACCCCTGTGAACTGCCCTTCTGGCATCTTTGTGGGACTCGTACAGCTTGTGAGCAATCAGTGCCCTGATTAATCACTGCCCTGGCCCGTCGAGAACTGGCACGTCCAGCAGAGGGAGCCATCGCCGCGTGATATAGATTCCGTCTGTCACCAGAACTCAACGAGTCTCCCCTTGGTGGCTAACCTGCGGTACACCACACTACACACAATACACCATAATGACAAAACGAAAACAGGTTTTTAGAAATTTTGCATATTTATAAAAAAATTAAAACGGAAATAACTTATAGGTATCGAGGTATCGAGACCCTTTGCTATGAGAAATTGAGCTCAGAAGTATCCTGTTTCCATTGATCATCCTTGAGATGTTGTTTCGACAACTTGATTGGAGTACACTGCGGTAAATTAAATTGATGACATGATATGGAAAGACACACACCTGTCTATGTAAGGTCCCACAGTTGGCAGTTTATGTCAGAGCAAAAACCAAGCCATGAGGTCGAAGGAATTGTGTCGAGGACGGGATTGTGTCGAGGCACAGATCTGGGGAAGGGTACCAAAAATGTCTGTAGCATTGAAGGTCCCCAAGAACACAGAGGCCTCCATTGTTCTTAAATGGAAGAAGTTTGGAACCACCAATACTCTTCCTAGAGCTGGCCGACCAGCCAAACTGAGCAATCGGGGGAGGGCGGTGACCAAGAGCCTGATGGTCACTCTGACAGAGATCCAGAGGTCCTCTTTGGAGATGGGAGAACCTTCCAGAAGGACAACCACCTCTGCAGCACTCCACCAATCAGGCCTTTATGGTAGAGCGGCCAGATAGAAGCCACTCCTCGGTACAAGGCACATGACAGTCTGCTTTGAGTTTTCCAATAAGCACCTAAATGACTCAGACCATGAGAAACAAGATTCTCTGGTCTGATGAATTCTGGCACCATCCCTACGGTGAAGCATGGCTGTGGCATTATTATGCTTTGGGGATGTTTTTCAGTGGCAGGGACTAGATTAGTCAGGATCGAGGGAAAGATGAACGGAGCAAAGTAGATAGAGATCCTTGATGAAAACGTGACTCCAGAGCGCTCAGGACCTCAGACTGGGGCGAAGATTCACCTTCCAACAGGACAATGACACTAGGCACACAGTCAAGACAGCACAGGAGTGGCTTTGGGACAAGTCTCTGAATGTCCTTGAGTGGCCCAGCCAGAGCCCGGACTTGAACCCAATCGAACATCTCTGGAGAGACCTGAAAATATCTGTGCAGCGACACTCCCCATCCAACCTGACAGAGCTTGAGAGGATCTGCAGAGAAGAATGGGCGAAACTCCAAATACAGGTGTGCCAAGCTTGTAGATTCATAAAGCATTGAGTAAAGGGTCTTAATACTTATGTATGTAATTGTGATATTTAAGTTTTTAATTTAAAAAAATGTTTTTTTTTTACTGTCATTACGGTGCATTGTGTGTAGATTGATAAGGGCAAAAAAGAACAATTTAACACATTTTAGAATGAGGCTGTAATGTAACAAAATTTGGAGAAAGTCAAGGGGTCTAAATACTTTCCGAATACACTGTATGTGTTGATTTCTAAGACAAACTAAGGTTTGTATCATTCAAAACTAAAGTTGCCAAATAACTCTACATCTAGCATATACAGTATGTTGGGAAAAATATGCCTTGCATTTTATTCAGCTAAGTTCAATTATGTTCTTCTTACAATAAAATCATACAATATAAAAGAATGGCACGGGACGTATAAGCATATATTGTCTGCTAAATGGACAAGCCTACATCCTATTGCATGGCACATAGCCAGATAACATACAGTAGTCCAACTCATAGTCTGTTCTTCTGAAAATATTTTCTTCATATCATAATGTTTTTTTAGACTTGACTCAAATAAATAATGTATTTATTGGGATGGTGTATATCAAATAAATGTATTATAAACATTTTTAAAGTAGATGTTCCAAGGCTTCGCATCAGTGGCTTGTATGCGGCTTGTACATTATGCCTGGAGGCCCGGAGATGCTAAACGGTTTGATGTTAATTAACGGTCAATTACCGAGGGACCAGCAGTCTTTTGCGTGACAACAACCAGCTGGCAACATTTCATGACAGCCACAGCCTTAATTCACGTTTCTTTTTTTTTAATGCATTTACTTGTAAGTAAATCTAACCTCTCTTGCCAGAAGAAATTATTATAATGTAGCAAGTAAAACCTGACACATTGCATTTACAGAAAATTACAGTATAAAATGGCATTCTTGTTTAGAAGTCCATGCCACATATTGTATGAAATACTGACAGAACTTGTTTGTATTTACAAAGAGGTCTTTGAAGCGGGGCAGTCAGCTGTCCATGGCAATAACAAGCCATAGTATATTAAGGGCCTCTGTGATAAAATACCCACCCACACAGACATGCCCTTCACACAGCCTTTGTGCCTTTGACAAGCTGATTACATAGCAAGCACATACAGGTGTAGGATCTTAATTTAAATCATCTGCAGCGACAGGAAATGTGAATTATTATGTGGATTATAATTCATAGACATTTTTGTAGGGGCTGATGCATTTTCCGTAAAGGAGCCTTTTTAAACCTCATGCATTACAGGAAGGTTCTGCAATATGGTGATCAAATTAAGATCCGACATCTGTACACACGCCATCATGTGCACATGCACGCATACATGTACCCACTCGTACACGCGTACACACACAGCCATTGGGATAGTCTGTACCCTGACATATTGTCCTTTACCAATATTTCTACTTTATTCTCATATTGAAAAATGTCCCTTTTCTCACATGGTGCACCCTTCCTCCTCCTCTTCAACTTCCTCCTCCTCTTCCTCCTTCTCTTTGTATTAGTCAGTCTGTGTCTCATGGCTTTAAGAACACTGAGACAGAACACGGCTCCAAGGCTGCAGCGTTTTATAAATTTGGTCGCTCTCAGACATTAGCCGGGCAAGGCCAGCGGCCACTGTATCTGACATGTGACGACAGCCTTACAGCTACACCACATCCCCCCACCATAATCTTATCATAGTCGAATAGACAGCGTATCTGTTGGGTCCCAATGTGTTTCCTCATGTCTTTCTGTATCAGAGGATCAACCAAAACATATCCACCAGAGTGGCATGCCCATATTTTAAATGTAGATATTTGTGGTTAAATGTTTTGTGGTTGTTTCTCTGTAATACTACTAGCCACCTATCTATTTTATGAAGTTGGCTTTAACTATCCCAGATAGGTTCCCAGTCTCCCAACCTCATAATTAGCTACCAAGAAGCCATTTCAGGGTATCAATCAAGTTAGAGTATCTAGCTTGTCTATCTATCTTAACTGGCATGCCTGCTGGCAAGGTAGGTAGACTAGAAAAGCAAACAATAACTAAATGTACTGAATTAGAGTCTCATCCCTTTCAATATTTTACCCAGATTTTAGCAGAGAAGCATATTTTGTTTCTTTAAAAAAAAAGGTATGCTTAGATTTGCAGCAAAATAAACAATGATTAAGGCTCTAGATCGCAGGGAAAAGCTATTTCAGGTGTTGGAGAATTTTTCAAACTTCCACCTCAGGACCACCACCCAGCCATCCTCACGTACTTAGTGCCCCCTCCTATTTGTTTGGGGTGCATGACGCCCCTGATATCCTCAGCTCCTAATTAGATGCTAAGTTGCAGCAGCCTGGAGTAGAGAGAGGTTGACACACACTGACCACAGTATGTCTGAAGGTCATCAGGACCACTCATATGAATGGGCTATCAGAACTCACACTCACCATGAAGAGAAGACTCACTCAGTCAAATGCAGCTCAAGTCACTTTTTATTTCCCCTGCTCACCTCTCACCTCTGCCCATTGCTCATCTCACTTTGCTCAATTCAACGGCTGTTTTCCACTCACAGTCACAGAGGGGGTGACTGCCTTCTGAGTAGCAGAGGTCTAGTCTGAATCACTGGTCTACTCTCAGACAGACCTTTTTTGGTAACACTACTCAACTAGTCTAAAGAAGGCCAGTTTAATTGCTACTTTTAAATCAGCACAACAGTTTTCAGCTGTGCTAACATAATTGCAAAAGGGTTTTCTAATGATCAATTCGCTTTTTAAAATGATAATCTTGGATTAGCTAACACAACTGGTTCACAGGAGTGTTGGTTGCTGATAATTGGCCTCTGTACAGCTATGTATAGTCATGACCAAAAGTTGAGATTGACAAATATTAATTTTCAAAGTCTACTGCCTCAGTTTGTATGATGGCAATTTGCACATACTCCAGAATGTTATGAAGAGGGATCAGATGAATTGCAATTAATTGCAAAGTCCCTCTTTGCCATGCAAATAAACTGAATCCCCCCCAAAAAACATTTCCACTGCATTTCAGCCCTGCCACAAAAGGACCAGCTGACATCATGTCAGTGATTCTTTCGTTAATATAGGTGTGAGTGTTGACGAGGAAAAGGCTGGAGATCACTCTGTCATGCTGACTGAGTTTGAATAACAGACTGGAAGCTTCAAAAGGAGGGTGGTGCTTGGAATCATTATTCTTCCTCTGTCAATTATGGTTACCAAGGAAGGAAACACGTGCCGTCATCATTGCTTTGCACAAAAAGGGCTTCACAGGCAAGGATATTGCTGCCAGTGCTAAATCAACCATTTATCAGATCATCAAGAACTTCAAAGAGAGCGGTTCAATTGTTGTGAAGGCGGCCTCAGGGCGCCCAAGAAAGTCCAGCAAGCGCCAGGACCGTTGATTCAGCTGCGGGATCGGGGCACCACCAGTACAGAGCTTGCTCAGGAATGGCAGCAGGCAGGTGTGAGTGCATCTGCACACACAGTGAGGCAAAGACTTTTGGAGGATGGCCTGGTGTCAAGAAGGGCAGCAAAGAAGCCACTTCTCTCCAGGAAAAACATCAGGGACAGACTGATATTCTGCAAAAGGTACAGGGATTGGTCTGCTGAGGACTGGGGGTAAAGTCATTTTCTCTGATGAATCCCCTTACCGATTGTTTGGGGAACCCGGAAAAAGCTTGTCCGGAGAAGACAAGGTGAGCGCTACCATCAGTCCTGTGTCATGCCAACAGTAAGCATCCTGAGACCATTCATGTGTAAGGTTGCTTCTCAGCCAAGGGAGTGGGCTCACTCACAATTTTGCCTAAGAACATGAATGAAGAATGGTACCAACACATCCTCCACTTCTTCCACCATCCAGGAACAGTTTGGTGATGAACAATGCATTTTCCAGCATGATGGAGCACCTTGCCATGAGGCAAAATTTATATTTAAGTGGCTCAGGGAACAGAACATCAATATTTTGGGTCCATGGACAGGAAACTCCCCATACCTTAATCCCATTGAGAACTTGTGGTCAATCCTCAAGAGGTGGGTGGACAAACAAAACCCCACAAATTCTGACAAACTCCAAGCATTGATTATGCAAGAATGGGCTGCCATCAGTGCCACTTCTGTGGCCCAGAAGTTAATTGACAGCAGCCAGGGCAGATTGCAAAGGTCTTGAAAAAGAAGGGTCAACACTGCAAATATTGACTCGTTGCATCAACTTCATGTAATTGTCAATAAAAGCCTTTGACACTTATGAAATGCTTGTAATTATACTTCAGTATTCCATAGTAACATCTGACAAAAATATCTAAAGACACTGAAGCAGCAAAATTTGTGGAAATTAATATGTGTCACTCAAAACTTTTGGCCACGACTGATGATATTCTGTTAAAAAATAAGCCGTTTCCAGCTACAATAGTCATTTACAACATGAACAATGTCTACTCTGTATTTCTGATCAACTTGATGTTATTGTAATGGACAAAATGTTTTGCTTTTCTTTCTAAAAACAAGGACATTTCTAAGTGACCCCAAACTTTTGAACGGTAGTGTACCTATGCACACCCACACATTGACCATGACATGTATTCCTGATGGTTTCTGTTATTTGACAAATAGAGAGAGACCCTGAAAACTTCCCAATGACTTTGTTATTGACTATTAGCTTGACTGTCGTTACAGTGTATCATGTGTAGCAAAACTCTGCATGGAGGTTCCACATATTGATTCCACACTGAAGTTAAAGTCAGCCCCATCACTGCTGGAGTGCCTGCTGCTCTGTGCTCTACACGTCCTTCAGAGTATCCATCCAACCTCAGCCACATAACCTCCATAACGCCTCACCCATGTATGAGTCCCTACGTCCCATTACAAGAATGCTTTAACACACCATTCTGTGAACATTCAGTGCCTCGCTGTTTTGCATACATAGAGGCAATGACATTTCCAATGACCCCACTTGGCCCTCACTGGCCCTAACACAGGGTACAGCAGCAGCATTACCAGCTGCCTTGTACTACGCCATGTACAAACTGGCTGAGAACGCTGCATCCATCCACTGTTATTGTAGTGATAATAGGTGACCAGGTAGTGAGTGCACAGAGAGCCTATGAATATGTTATTACAACTCCAGCCTGCATTGCCTTCACAGGGAATTCTGTATACCAGCAGTTCCCAACCTTTTCCGTTCCAGGACCCACCAAATCACGGAAGAAAGCTTGAGGACTGCCTTTCAGGGAACTGTAATAGATCAATCATTGGAGATGTTTTCATGAAACACGTTTTACCCTTCAATGTGTTGTGTTATTATTTTAAAGGTCACAATAAAGCTGCTCTTGATTCTGGCTCATGTGTGGCTTATGTTCATTCAGAGTGGTTAATCACTGACTGCACAGTCATGTCTACATAATCAATGCAACAATTCAAATATGGATTATGTGTCAAATTCACTGGCATGGGCCGGGTCAATAACGTACAAAATGATTACGCTGAGAAATATACACTGACTGCACAAAACATTAGGAACACTTTCTCTTTCCATGAAAGCTATGATCCATTATTGATGTTACTTGTAAAATTCACTTCAACCAGTGTAGATGAAGGGGAGGAGACAGGTTAAAGAAGGGTTTTTAAACCTTGAGACAAGTGAGACATGGATTGTATACTGTAATTGCCATTCAGAGGGTGAATGGGCAAGACAAAATATTTAAGTGCCTTTGAACGGGGTATTGCAATGGTGCTAGTGTTTTTCACACTCAACAGTTTCCCGTGAGTATCAAGAATGGTACGCCACCAAAATGACATCCAGCCAACTTGACACAACTTCGGGAAGCTTCAGAGACAACATTGGCCGGGTATGGTTTTCAATCATGGACAGCTGTCTATCGTTGTCTCTGATTGAGAACCATACTTAGGTAGCCCTTTTCCCACCTATCGGTGTGGGAAGTTGACTTTGTTTAGGACACATAACCGTGAAGCTCAAAGGCTTGTTTTTGTAGTGTTTATTGTTTTGTTCGGCGTCATTTTGAAAAGAAAAGAAAATGTACGCTCACTACGCTGCACCTTGGTCCTCTCCTTTCAACAGCCGTGACAGCAGGGGATCAAATACTTTTTTCCCCTCAATGTATATACAGTGGGGCAAAAAAGTATTTAGTCAGCCACCAATTGCGCAAGTTCTCCCACTTAAAAAATATGAGAGAGGCCTGTAATTTATCATAGGTACACGTCAACTATGACAGACAAAATGAGAAAAAAAAGTCCAGAAAAAACACATTGTAGGATTTTTCATGAATTTATTTGCAAATTATGGTGGAAAATAAGTATTTGGTCACCTACAAACAAGCAAGATTTCTGGCTCTCACAGACCTGTAACTTCTTCTTTAAGAGGCTACTCTGTCCTCCACTCGTTACCTGTATTGATGGCACATGTTTGAACTTGTTATCAGTATAAAAGACACCTGTCCACAACCTCAAAAAGTCACACTCCAAACTCCACTATGGCCAAGACCACAGAGCTGTCAAAGGACACCAGAAACAAAATTGTAGACCTGCACCAGGCTGGGAAGACTGAATCTGCAATAGGTAAGCAGCTTGGTTTGAAGAAATCAACTGTGGGAGCAATTATTAGGAAA
Organism: Oncorhynchus mykiss; assembly: GCF_057628025.1. NCBI lineage: Eukaryota > Metazoa > Chordata > Actinopteri > Salmoniformes > Salmonidae > Oncorhynchus > Oncorhynchus mykiss. The sequence continues at coordinate 40,382,975 of NC_143031.1, read as the reverse complement.
TGGAAGACATACAAGACCACTGATAATCTCCCTCGATCTGGGGCTCCACGCAAGATCTCACCCCGGGTGGTCAAAATGATCACAAGAACGGTGAGCAAAAATCCCAGAACCACACAGGGGGGACTTAGTGAATGACCTGCAGAGAGCTGGGACCAAATTAACAAAGCCTACCATCAGTAACACACTACGCCGCCAGGGACTCAAATCCTGCAGTGCCAGACGTGTCCCCCTGCTTAAGCCAGTACATGTCCAGACCCGTCTGAAGTTTGCTAGAGAGCATTTGGATGATCCAGAAGAAGATTGGGAGAATGTCATATGGTCAGATGAAACCAAAATATAACTTTTTGGTAAAAACTCAACTCGTCGTGTTTGGAGGACAAAGAATGCTGAGTTGCATACAAAGAACACCATACCTACTGTGAAGCATGGGGGTGGAAACATCATGCTTTGGGGCTGTTTTCCTGCAAAGGGACCAGGACGACTGATCCGTGTAAAGGAAAGAATGAATGGGGCCATGTATCGTGAGATTTTGGGTGAAAACCTCCTTCCATCAGCAAGGGCATTGAAGATGAAACGTGGCTGGGTCTTTCAGCATGACAATGATCCCAAACACACCGCCCGGGCAACGAAGGAGTGGCTTCGTAAGAAGCATTTCAAGGTCCTGGAGTGGCCTAGCCAGTCTCCAGATCTCAACCCCATAGAAAATCTTTTGAGGGAGTTGAAAGTCCGTGTTGCCCAGCAACAGCCCCAAAACATCACTGCTCTAGAGGAGATCTGCATGGAGGAATGGGCCAAAATACCAGCAACGGTGTGTGAAAACCTTGTGAAGACTTACAGAAAACGTTTGACCTCTCATTGCCAACAAAGGGTATATAACAAAGTATTGAGATAAACTTTTGTTATTGACCAAATACTTATTTTCCACCATAATTTGCAAATAAATTCATAAAAAATCCTACAATGTGATTTTTCTGGATTTTTTTCCTCATTTTGTCTGTTATAGTTGAAGTGTACGTATGATGAAATTTACAGGCCTCTCTCATCTTTTTTTTCCCCCCTTTTTCTCCCCAATTTCGTGGTATCCAATTGTTGTAGTAGCTACTATCTTGTCTCATTGCTATAACTCCCGTACGGGCTCGGGAGAGACGAAGGTTGAATGTCATGCGTCCTCCGAAACACAACCCAACCAGCCATACTGCTTCTTAACACAGCGCTCATCCAACCCGGAAGCCAGCCGCACCAATGTGTCGGAGGCTACACCGTGCACCTGGCAACCTTGGCTAGCGCGCACTGCGCCCGGCCCGCCACAGGAGTCGCTGGTGCGCGATGAGACAAGTACAGTGCCTTGCGAAAGCATTCGGCCCCCTTGAACTTTGCGACCTTTCGCCACATTTCAGGCTTCAAACATAAAGATATAAAACTGTATTTTTTTGTGAAGAATCAAAAACAAGTGGGACACAATCATGAAGTGGAACGACATTTATTGGATATTTCAAACTTTTTTAACAAATCAAAAACTGAAAAATTGGGCGTGCAAAATTATTCAGCCCCTTTACTTTCAGTGCAGCAAACTCTCTCCAGAAGTTCAGTGAGGATCTCTGAATGATCCAATGTTGACCTAAATGACTAATGATGATAAATACAATCCACCTGTGTGTAATCAAGTCTCCGTATAAATGCACCTGCACTGTGATAGTCTCAGAGGTCCGTTAAAAGCGCAGAGAGCATCATGAAGAACAAGGAACACACCAGGCAGGTCCGAGATACTGTTGTGAAGAAGTTTAAAGCTGGATTTGGATACAAAAAGATTTCCCAAGCTTTAAACATCCCAAGGAGCACTGTGCAAGCGATAATATTGAAATGGAAGGAGTATCAGACCACTGCAAATCTACCAAGACCTGGCCGTCCCTCTAAACTTTCAGCTCATACAAGGAGAAGACTGATCAGAGATGCAGCCAAGAGGCCCATGATCACTCTGGATGAACTGCAGAGATCTACAGCTGAGGTGGGAGACTCTGTCCATAGGACAACAATCAGTCGTATATTGCACAGATCTGGCCTTTATGGAAGAGTGGCAAGAAGAAAGCCATTTCTTAAAGATATCCATAAAAAGTGTAGTTTAAAGTTTGCCACAAGCCACCTGGGAGACACACCAAACATGTGGAAGAAGGTGCTCTGGTCAGATGAAACCAAAATTGAACTTTTTGGCAACAATGCAAAACGTTATGTTTGGCGTAAAAGCAACACAGCTGAACACACCATCCCCACTGTCAAACATGGTGGTGGCAGCATCATGGTTTGGGCCTGCTTTTCTTCAGCAGGGACAGGGAAGATGGTTAAAATTGATGGGAAGATGGATGGAGCCAAATACAGGACCATTCTGGAAGAAAACCTGATGGAGTCTGCAAAAGACCTAAGACTGGGACGGAGATTTGTCTTCCAACAAGACAATGATCCAAAACATAAAGCAAAATCTACAATGGAATGGTTCAAAAATAAACATATCCAGGTGTTAGAATGGCCAAGTCAAAGTCCAGACCTGAATCCAATCGAGAATCTGTGGAAAGAACTGAAAACTGCTGTTCACAAATGCTCTCCATCCAACCTCACTGAGCTCGAGCTGTTTTGCAAGGAGGAATGGGAAAAAATTTCAGTCTCTCGATGTGCAAAACTGATAGAGACATACCCCAAGCGACTTACAGCTGTAATCGCAGCAAAAAGTAGCGCTACAAAGTATTAACTTAAGGGGGCTGAATAATTTTGCACGCCCAATTTCAGTTTTTGATGTCTGGTGTCTCCCAGGTGGCTTGTGGCAAACTTTAAATGACACTTTTTATGGATATCTTTAAGAAATGGCTTTCTTCTTCCACTCTTCCATAAAGGCCAGATTTGTGCAATATACGACTGATTGTTGTCCTATGGACAGAGTCTCCCACCTCAGCTGTAGATCTCTGCAGTTCATCCAGAGTGATCATGGGCCTCTTGGCTGCATCTCTGATCAGTCTTCTCCTTGTATGAGCTGAAAGTTTAGAGGGACGGCCAGGTCTTGGTAGATTTGCAGTGGTCTGATACTCCTTCCATTTCAATATTATCGCTTGCACAGTGCTCCTTGGGATGTTTAAAGCTTGGAAAATCTTTTTGTATCCAAATCCGGCTTTAAACTTCTTCACAACAGTATCTCGGACCTGCCTGGTGTGTTCCTTGTTCTTCATGATGCTCTCTGCGCTTTTAACGGACCTCTGAGACTATCACAGTGCAGGTGCATTTATACGGAGACTTGATTACACACAGGTGGATTGTATTTATCATCATTAGTCATTTAGGTCAACATTCGATCATTCAGAGATCCTCACTGAACTTCTGGAGAGAGTTTGCTGCACTGAAAGTAAAGGGGCTGAATAATTTTGCACGCCCAATTTTTCAGTTTTTGATTTGTTAAAAAAGTTTGAAATATCCAATAAATGTCGTTTCACTTCATGATTGTGTCCCACTTGTTGTTGATTCTTCACAAAAAAATACAGTTTTATATCTTTATGTTTGAAACCTGAAATGTGGCAACGGTCGCAAAGTTCAAGGGGGCCGAATACTTTCGCAAGGCACTGTAGATCCCTACCGACCAATCCCTCCCTAACCCGGACGACGCTAGGCCAATTGTGCGTCGCCCCACGCACAATCTACAGAGCTCGAAAATTCAAGCCCCTTGGGTGCTGCCATAGATTTAAATTAAAAGTGCCCTACCAAGAAGGCTCAAGGTCATTGGCCACAGATAAAATTATGTCAAATCACGTTATATCTACCATAGCTTTGATTGGACTGATCATATCAACATCATACTTTGAAAATCTTAGCTAGCATGTTAGACGAGCAGTCATCATCATGAATCAAGTCAACAATCTACTGGCAAATCCTTTTCAATCCTTGTCATGTGAAGAGAAATGATAGATTAAAAACCTGCTCATCGGCCATTGGACATATACACAACAAGTTGGAAAAGCTCATTCAACAATGAGTGGTTTGGAAGGAATCTTTGCAAAGCTTTGCAAAACAATCACTAGCCTGCTATTCAGTGGAGAGGGTGTGTGGTCAAAGTCTGGGTTTAAGTGTCTCTTTTCCAAGCTTAAAAGGATATACATTCAATCGCAACACACCATGGGCCAGAGAAGGTTCAATACATTGACTGTGCTGTCAATCCAGCATTAGTTCTGCCGCGTTCTAATCAACTGGAAACTCGGAACTGGGAATTCATTGAGTTCAAGACAACTCGGGGAAAAAAACAAGCTCCAACTCGGAATTCCAAGTCGGGAACTCGGGCCTCTTTCTAGAGCTCCGACCTGAAGATCAAGGGACGTCATGATTCTACCTTGTTTTTTTTCTGAGTTCCCAGTTGTCTTGAAAGCACCATAAATCCAGAGAATGGCAGACTGTGATGACAAAATATGCCCAATTTTGCTTAAGCAAGTCAGCCATATCAGCCATGTTGTTTTTTAAAAGGCAGTAAATGAGGCTGAATGAACTGTTTCGCTGTCAGACAAGGCTCCGCTGTTAGCCAGGTGTTGCAGTGATAAGGATTCACACAAAGAAAGATCTGCTGTTGGGACTCTGCTGTTGGGACAGCTTTATGTAGGCCCTAACAGTTTGTATGCACCATTTGTCACCGTTATAATGCAATTAATGTATTGTTTAGTGTTGTGTAGTGCCTTTGCTGGCATGAATAAAAACAATTTGGGCGGGGAGTTGTGTGTGTGCATGCATGAGTGTGTCTTTACATGCTAAAATCGCCACTGCTGATAAGCAAGATAAACCTCTAGCCCCTCATCCTGCTCTCTCTCCTGACAAACTAACTCCTCCAGAGGTGCAGCTTCCTCAGTCATTATCTCCTTTACCAATTAGAGTGAGTATAGGCGCATGCCTTCACATAGGTAGGCAAGATGCAGAGATGTATATCAGTACACTTCAGTTAATTGGAGCTAATTGATATTGTTGGATGCTGTTCATTTCAATGTCTTGGATTTCAATTGTTTGTATTTAGATTGTGTGACGAAAATTCATTTGTGTGTGCTTTGGAATGTATGTGATTTGCATTAGTACATTTGCCAACATACTGTACTGAATGGGTCAGAAAAATAGTAGAGAGAATTATTTCTTTCAGCTTTTATTTCTTTCATCACATTCCCAGTCAGTCAGAAATGTACATACACTCAATTAGTATTTGGTAGGATTGCTGTTAAATTGCTTAACTTGGGTCAAACGTTTCGGGTAGCCTTCCACAAGCTTCCCACAATAAGTTGGGTGAATTTTGGCTCATTCCTCCTGAAAGAGCTGGTGTAACTGAGTCAGGTTTGTTGGCCTCCTTGCTCGCACACGCTTTTTCAGTTCTGCCCACAAATGTTCAATAGGATTGAGGTCAGGGCTTTGTGATGGCCACTCCAATACCTTGTCTTTGTGGTCCTTAAGCCATTTTGACACAACTTCGGAAGTATGCTTGGGGTCATTGTCCATATGGAAGACCCATTTGCGACTAAGCTTTAACATCCTGATTGAGGTCTTGAGATGTTGCTTCAATATATCCACATACTTTTCCTACCTCATGATGCCATCTATTTTGTGAAGTGCACCAGTCCCTTCTCTAGCAAAGCATGCCCACAACATGATGCTGCCACCCCTGTGCTTCACGGTTGGGATTGTGTTCGTCAGCTTGCAAGCCTCCCCCTTTTTCCTCCAAACATAACAATGGTCATTATGGCAAAAAAAGTTATATTTCTCTTTCATCAGTCCAGAGGACATTTCTCCATAAAGTACAATCTTTGTCCCCATGTACAGTTGCACACCGTAGTCTGGCTTTTTTATGACGGTTTTGGAGCAGTGGCTTCTTCCTTACTGAGCAGCCTTTCAGGTTATGTCGATTTAGGACCCGTTTTACTGTGGATATAGATACTTTTGAACCAGTTTCCTCCAGCATCTTCACAAGGTCCTTTGCTGTTGTTCTGGGAATGATTTGCACATTCATCTCTAGGAGACAGAACGCGTCTCCTTCCTGAGTGGTATGACTGCTGCGTGGTTCCATGGTGTTTATACTTGCATACTATTGTTTGTACAGATGAACGTGGTACTTTCAGGCGTTCATTGCTCCCAAGGATGAACCAGACTTTATTTTTTTCTGAGGTCTTGGCTGATTTATTTTGATTTTCCCATGATGTTGAGCAAAGTGTGAAGATAGGCCTTGAAAAACATCCACAGGTACACCTCACATTGACTCAAATGATGTCAATTAGCCCATCAGAAGCTTCTAAAGCCATGACATAATTTTCTGGATTTTTCCAAGCTGTTTATAGGCACATTCAACTTAGTGATTGTAAACCTCTGACCTACTGGAATTGTGATACAGTGAATTATAAATGAAATCCTACGTCTGTAAACAATTGTTGGAAAAATTACTTGTGTCATGCACAAAGTAGATGTCCTAACCGACTTGCCAAAACTATAGTTTGTTAACAAGACATTTGTGGAGTGGTTGAAAAATGACTCCAACCTAAGTGTATGTAAACTTCCAACTTCAACTCTATATTGTGTATGTACTGTATGTTGTGTTTGTACTGTATGTACAGTCCTGGCCAAAAGTTGAGAATGACACAAATATTAATTTTCACAAAGTCTGTTACCTCAGTTTATATGATGGCAATTTGCACATACTCCAGAATGTTATGAAGAGAAATCAGATGAATTGCAATTCATTTCCAAGTCCCTCTTTGCCATGCAAATGAACTGAATCGCCCCCAAAAATGTCCACTCAATCATGATTACCTGCAAGGAAACACGTGCCGTCATCATTGCTTTGCACAAAAAGGGCTTCACAGGCAAGGATTTTGCTGCCAGTAAAATTGTACCTATTTCAACCATTTATTGGATAATCAAGAACTTCAAGGAGAGCGGTTCAATTGTTGTGACGAAGGCTCCAGAGCGCCCAAGAAAGTCCAGCAAGCGCCAGGACCGTCTCCTAAAGTTGATTCAGCTGCGGGATCGGTGCACCACTAGTACAGAGCTTGCTCAGGAATGGCAGCAGGCAGGTGTGAGTGCATCTGCACGCACAGCGAGGCAAAGACTTTTGGAGGATGGCCTGGTGTCAAGAAGGGCAGCAAAGAAGCCACCTCTCTCCAGGAAAAACATCAGGGACAGACTGATATTCTGCAAAAGGTACATGGATTGGACTGCTGAGGACTGGGGTAAAGTCATTTTCATGATGAATCCCCGTCCCGATTGTTTGGGGCATCTGGAAAAAAGCTTGTCTGGAGAAGACAAGGTGAGCGCTACCATCAGTCCTGTGTAATGCCAACAGTAAAGCATCCTGAGCCATCCATGGGTGGAGTTGCTTCTCTGCCAAGGGAGTGGGCTCACTCACAATTTTGCCTAAAAACACAGCCAAGAACAAAGAATGGTACCAACACATCCTCCAAGAGCGACTTCTCCCAACCATCCAGGAACAGTTTGGTGATGATCAATGCCTTTTCCAGCATGACGGAGCACCTTGCCCAAAGGCAAAAGTGATAACTTAATGGCTCGGGGAACAGAACATCAATATTTTGGGTCCATGGCCAGGAAACTCCCCATACCTTAATCCCACTGAGAACGTGTGGTCAATCCTCAAGAGGCAGGTGGACAAACAAAACCCCACAAATTCTGACAAGCTGCCATCAGTCAGGATGTGGCCCAGAAGTTAATTGACAGCATGCCAGGGCGGATTGCAAAGGTCTTGAAAAAGAAAGGTCAACACTGCAAATATTGACTCTTTTCATCAACTTCATGTAATTGTAAATGCTTGTAATTATACTTCAGTATATACTTCAGTATTCAATATTAACATCTGACAAAAATATCTAAAGCCACTGAAGCAGCAAACTTTGTGGAAATTAATATTTTTGTCATTCTCAAAACTTTTGGCTACGACTTTAGTCTATGTACTGTATCTATAGTGTATGCACTGTATATACTGTATATATAGTGTATCTATAGTGTATGCACTGTATATACTGTATATATAGTGTATCTATAGTGTATGCACTGTATATACTGTATATATAGTGTATATATAGTGTATGTACTGTATGTAAGTGTAAGTTAAAGGCCAATCTGTATTTGGTTTTGTTGGAGAGAGCTGGGAGCAGATGTCATCACGGGGACTCAGCTGCACAGCTGGATGTGTGTTTGTAAGAGAGGTGAAGCTAGCAGGAACAGCTGCAGGAAGTCCTAGGTCTTTGTGTCGTATGTATTTATGTTTGTCGTCGTAGTTGTTACATGTTTGTATAACAAACTGTGTGTCTGCGTTTGTGCTTGCATGCGTGTGTGTGCCAGTGGTGATTTTAGCATGTAAATCTTGCTGGGGCAAACTCCCCAATTTTTTTTAGACGCATGCCAGCAAAGTCACTACAAAACAAAACACTAAACAATACATTAATTGCACTATAACGGTGACAAGAGGTGCCCCCAAACTGTAAGGGCCTACGTAAAGCTGTCCCAACAGCAGCGCATTCCTTTCAACACCATGGAGTGGAACCTTACCACCGCTACACTTGGCTATCACTGTATGTACTGTAAATATCGTGTATGTACTATACTGTACTGTATATATAATGTATATATAGCGTATATATTGTATACACAGTGTATGTACTGTATGCACTGCATATATAGTGTATGTACTGCATATATAGTGTATATACTGCATAAATAAAGTGCATGTACTGTATGTACTGTATGTATAGTGTATGAACTGTATGTACTGTATATATACTATATATAGTGTACATAGTGTATAAACTGTTTTTTATTTTACCTTAATTTAACTAGGCAAGTCAGTTAAGAACAAATTCTTATTTACAATGACGGCCTAGGAACAGTGGGTTAACTGCCTGTTCAGGGGCAGAACGACAGATTTGTACCTTGTCAGCTCGGGGATTTGAACTTGCAACCTTCCGGTCCAACACTCTAACCACTAGGCTACTCTACTGTGTGTATTGTGTATGTACTGTATATTTTGTGTATATACTGCATATACAGTGCCTTGCGAAAGTATTCGGCCCCCTTGAACTTTGCGACCTTTTGCCACATTTCAGGCTTCAAACAAAGATATAAAACTGCATTTTTTTTGTGAAGAATCAATAACAAGTGGGACACAATCATGAAGTGGAACGACATTTATTGGATATTTCAAACTTTTTTAACAAATCAAAAACTGAAAAATTGGGCGTGCAAAATTATTAGTAAGTAGTAAGTCGCTTGGGGTATGTCTATCAGTTTTGCACATCGAGAGACTGACATTTTTCCCATTCCTCCTTGCAAAACAGCTCGAGCTCAGTGAGGTTGGATGGAGAGCATTTGTGAACAGCAGTTCAGTTCTTTCCACAGATTCTCGATTGGATTCAGGTCTGGACTTTGACTTGGCCATTCTAACACCTGGATATGTTAATTTTTGAACCATTCCATTGTAGATTTTGCTTTATGTTTTGGATCATTGTCTTGTTGGAAGACAAATCTCCGTCCCAGTCTCAGGTCTTTTGCAGACTCCATCAGGTTTTCTTCCAGAATGGTCCTGTATTTGGCTCCATCCATCTTCCCATCAATTTTAACCATCTTCCCTGTCCCTGCTGAAGAAAAGCAGGCCCAAACCATGATGCTGCCACCACCATGTTTGACAGTGGGGATGGTGTGTTCAGCTGTGTTGCTTTTACGCCAAACATAACGTTTTGCATTGTTGCCAAAAAGTTCGAGTTTGGTTTCATCTGACCAGAGCACCTTCTTCCACATGTTTGGTGTGTCTCCCAGGTGGCTTGTGGCAAACTTTAAATGACACTTTTTATGGATATCTTTAAGAAATGGCTCTCTTCTTCCACTCTTCCATAAAGGCCAGATTTGTGCAATATACGACTGATTGTTGTCCTATGGACAGAGTCTCCCACCTCAGCTGTAGATCTCTGCAGTTCATCCAGAGTGATCATGGGCCTCTTGGCTGCATCTCTGATCAGTCTTCTCCTTGTATGAGCTGAAAGTTTAGAGGGACGGCCAGGTCTTGGTAGATTTGCAGTGGTCTGATACTCCTTCCATTTCAATATTATCGCTTGCACAGTGCTCCTTGGGATGTTTAAAGCTTGGAAAATCTTTTTGTATCCAAATCCGGCTTTAAACTTCTTCACAACAGTATCTCGGACCTGCCTGGTGTGTTCCTTGTTCTTCATGATGCTCTCTGCGCTTTTAACGGACCTCTGAGACTATCACAGTGCAGGTGCATTTATACGGAGACTTGATTACACACAGGTGGATTGTATTTATCATCATTAGTCATTTAGGTCAACATTGGATCATTCAGAGATCCTCACTGAACTTCTGGAGAGAGTTTGCTGCACTGAAAGTAAAGGGGCTGAATAATTTTGCACGCCCAATTTTTCAGTTTTTGATTTGTTAAAAAAGTTTGAAATATCCAATAAATGTCGTTCCACTTCATGATTGTGTCCCACTTGTTGTTGATTCTTCACAAAAAAATGCAGTTTTATATCTTTATGTTGTGCATGTAAGTGCATGTACTGTATGTACTTTATATGTAGTGTATATATAGCGTATATACTGTTTGTACTTTGTGTACTGTATTTATAGTGTATGTACTGTATGAACTGTATATCTAGTGTATGTACTGTGTATATAGCATTTGTACTTTATATATAGTGTATTTTCCCTGGGTCGACCGCCCACCTGTCTTTCTCTTCCCAAGTTGTATAGTCCAGATTCTGCTCCCAAGTCCAATAATCCTGACATCGCTGCTCCTCCTGCCGCTGCCTGTCACCACGCTGCTTGGTCCTGTTTTGGTGGGTGATTCCGTCACGGCTTTCTTCCTGGGAAGGAGAGGACGACCAAAATGCAGCGTGGTTAAAGTTCATGGTTCTTTAATAAGAAAAACTAAACATTAACACAAATACAAAATAAATAAAGTGAACTAGCAACGAAACAGTCCCGTGTGCCACAAACACTGACACAGGAAACAATCACCCACCAAATACCCAAAGAATATGGCTGCCTAAATATGGTTCCCAATCAGAGACAACGATAGACAGCTGCCTCTAATTGAGAACCAATCTAGGCAACCATAGACATACAATTTACCTAGAAAGGAAACAGCCCCATAAACTTACAAAACCCCTAGACAAGAAAAACACATAAATCCCCCATGTCACACCCTGACCTAACCAAAATAATAAAGAAAACAAAGATAACTAAGGCCAGGGCGTGACACTGGCGAACAGACTCAACAACATAATATTGTATCTCCTTCTTGTCAAGAAAAGCACATGAGCTAATTATAATTCACAAAGTAAGCAAAACAATGAAATCATTCCAACACTGCCTACAATTATGAATAAGATACAGTATTAATGAGATATAAGCAATAGGCCTATAACAATGAGATGTATAAACAATGGCATAAGGGAACGATGAGCAGATTTAAGGCAATCCGTAATTTCCATTAAGACTAATGAGCGAGCTAAAATGGACGTAGTCAATAGAACTATTTGTTCAGCATCTAAATGTACAGCAACAGAATTCAGAACATGGGCTGTTCTTACAATTTTCTCCCTGTACACCAAGTCAGAATCATAGGATAAATAAATGGGGCATATAAGCAGACAAAGAAAGCTCTTACAATATTTGATGGTAACATTTCTCTAAAACAGGCTATAGGCTACATGTGCACCACCAAGTCAGAACAGAAGGCTAAGTACTGAGGGGGAAATTATTTAGGGTGAGGCACATGGGCAATTTTGTCATCAAATTCTGGTATTCTCCGGATTTATGGTGCTTTCAAGACAAATGGGAAATCTGGGGGGACAAAACAAGGTTGAATCATGACGTCAGTGATCTTCAGGTCATAGCTCTAGAAAGAGGCCAGAGTTCCTGACTTGGAATTACGAGTTGGATGACCGTTCAATAAGTATTTTCCCAGTCGGAGTTAGTTTCTTTTCAGGGTTCCCATTTGTCTTGAACTCACTGAAGTCTGAGATTTCCCAGTTCCGAGTTTCAAATTGTTTTGAATGAGGCAGAAGTCATGCTGGATTACATTGTTTGTAAACTTATATATGACAAGAATTAAAGACAAAACATGCAAAACAGGCAAAAAATATATATTTATATATATTTTTTGCTAAACAGTTTTTGCTCAGAATTATGGGTCTTCACTCATGTGTATGCATACGTGTTTGTGTGACTGCACCTGTAGTGGTATTTGTAGTCCAGTATACAGGGCCCAGCTGTAATAACCTGGCTCTCTGCCCTGTAGACCTCAGTTGCTGTCATCACGGTGACTGTAGAGCCAGGCTGGATGTCTGTAACCTGATATCCATCCTTTATCACTCCTCCCTCACTCTGGAACACTCTCTGGGAATGCATGCAAGAGATGCAGAAATGAATGGAAAAGCCTTTCTTACTTCCCTTAACAGTCTAATGGGACACTAGCAAAGGAGCCTGACTGAGATTCAAACCTGAGTTCCTGTGACTGTTAGTTCATCCATTATACCAAGAGGTCTGAACCTCTCCGCAAGGTCCCTAGGTGTTGTACGAAGGTTGCTTCAAGGGCCCTTAATTGTACCTGTACTGCCCTGAGGGCCCGGTTTGCATACAGGACCCCAGCGGGGAGCCTCTGGATGAACTCTTCTGGTCCCAGGGTCTCTGTGGGAACCTGGTTCTTCTCCAGGATGCTCTTGAACTAATGGAAGTCCACATCATCAGGGCCCTTCAACAGGATACCAGTTCGCCTGGGAGTGGGAAGGGAAGAAACAAATGAAGTCCTACGGGTGTGTGGATGTTTGTGTATCATCAAGAGGAAATGTTACTGTTACCAGAGGCAGTTATTTAAGCACCCTGCTTAAAGTGCCTAGTAAAAATAATGACATGGCATAAATGGAAACTGCAGCCTCCATTTGAAAGACAATATGTACATGAATAAACCATCTATAATAAGAAGCTTCCTTACAAACTCAGTCTGTGTGTAACATACAGTACAATGCGGAAACTATTCAGACCTCTTCACTTTTTCCACATTTTGATCTAGGGAAGGGTACCAAAAAAGTTCTGAAGCATTGAAGGTTCCCAAGAACCTAGTGGCCTCCATCATTCTTAAATGGAAGAAGTTTGGATCCACCAAGACTCTTCCTAGAGCTGGCTGCCTGGCCAAACTGAGCAATCGGGGGAGAGGGGCCTTGGTCAGGGAGGGGACCAAGAACCTGATGGTCACTCTCACAGAGCTCCAGGATTCCTCTGTGGAGATGGGAGAAACTTCCAGAAGGACAACCATCTCTGCAGCACTCTACTAATCAGGCCTTTATGGTACAGTGGCCAGACAGAAGCCACTCCTCAGTAAAAGGCACATGACCGCAGGCTTGGAGTTTGCCAAAAGGCATCTAAAGACTATCAGACCATGAGAAACAAGATTCTCTGGTCTGATGAAACCAAGATTGAACTCTTTGGCCTGAATGCCAAGCGTCCCGCCTGGAGGAAACCTGTGTCGTGTTTTTAGCATCATTAAAGCGAAGACTGTTATTTTATCAAATCAATTCTCTGTAATTATTATTACGTGATTAAACTAATCATGTAAATGTAATTAACTAGGATGTCTGGGCACCAAGGAAAGTCTTCAGATTACAACGTTATAATTTCCTAATATAACTTTTCAGATAGTTTAATATCTGATCAATTATTCTTCTAATTAATGAATTATACTTTACCTCACGTTAGTCTCGTTCCAAGCGTCGTAAATTGTTGGTTATCTGCACGAACCCAGTCTGCAATGAATCATCCATATATCAATTGTCTTATTCATTTATTTACTAACTAACTAAATATTCCCAAAAATGCATAACAAACAACCAAGCAGTAGGTATGGTTACAAGGAAATGATAGGGGATGTTCCCTAATGGGCTAAACCGGTACGGCGGCTTGGTAGACAAAGGGACTGAGAGGGCGTGAAAGACAAAATACACTATACATTTGATAATTATAATAATTGAAATGCTAATCCTTTGCACATGAACGCTTACTCATTCAGGAATAATTGCAATCAATATATGTATTTACAATCAGTGTGTCATTGTGATCTTTGTTGGAATCGTCCTTTTCTGTTGGAAAGTTCATCCGAGATTCTCTCTGCGTCCCTGGAGTCTTTGGTTAGATTGTATACTTCAGAGTAACATTCAGAAATGTTCTTACAGAATAGATGTTTCGGCGGTTGTCGGGTCTTCGCATTCAATGGTACATAATTCCTAGCTGCAGACTAGTAATAAGTATTGAAGATTTGCTCTTATTCTGTCGTTATCGATAGTCTCAGGGTTTAACCACGTGGTATGGTTAAGAATTCAGCAACCAAGGAATGCATGATCTCTCCTCAAACCTTAGCCCTCTCGGTAATCGAGGTATGCTTGGTCTAAAGTGGGCTTCTCCAGGTGGGAGTTTTATTCGAAACTGTGGAAAAGCTGTCCCATGACGCCAGATCGATGTCTGTGCTCGTGAGGGCGGGCCAATGACTTAGTGAAACTTTAAACAGAAATACAATTCTCTCACATTAAAGGTTTAAAATCACATTACACAATTTCAAATCAAATCAAATCAAATCAAATCAAATTTTATTTGTCACATACACATGGTTAGCAGATGTTAATGCGAGTGTAGCGAAATGCTTGTGCTTCTAGTTCCGACAATGCAGTAATAACAAGTAATCTAACTAACAATTCCAAAACTACTGTCTTGTACACAGTGTAAGGGGATAAAGAATATGTACATAAGGATATATGAATGAGTGATGGTACAGAGCAGCATAGGCAAGATACAGTAGATGGTATCGGGTACAGTATGTACAATGAGATGAGTATGTAAACAAAGTGGCATAGTATAGTATAAAGTGGCTAGTGATACATGTATTACATAAGGATACCGTCGATGATATAGAGTACAGTATATACGTATGCATATGAGATGAATAATGTAGGGTAAGTAACATTTATATAAGGTAGCATTGTTTAAAGTGGCTAGTGATATATTTACATCATTTCCCATCAATTCCCATTATTAAAGTGGCTGGAGTTGAGTCAGTGTCAGTGTGTTGGCAGCAGCCACTCAGTGTTAGTGGTGGCTGTTTAACAGTCTGATGGCTTTGAGATAGAAGCTGTTTTTCAGTCTCTCGGTCCCAGCTTTGATGCACCTGTACTGACCTCGCCTTCTGGATGATAGCGGGGTGAACAGGCAGTGGCTCGGGTGGTTGATGTCCTTGATGATCTTTATGGCCTTCCTGTGACATCGGGTGGTGTAGGTGTCCTGGAGGGCAGGTAGTTTGCCCCCGGTGATGCGTTGTGCAGACCTCACTACCCTCTGGAGAGCCTTACGGTTGAGGGCGGTGCAGTTGCCATACCAGGCGGTGATACAGCCCGCCAGGATGCTCTCGATTGTGCATCTGTAGAAGTTTGTGAGTGCTTTTGGTGACAAGCCGAATTTCTTCAGCCTCCTGAGGTTGAAGAGGCGCTGCTGCGCCTTCTTCACGATGCTGTCTGTGTGAGTGGACCAATTCAGTTTGTCTGTGATGTGTATGCCGAGGAACTTAAAACTTGCTACCCTCTCCACTACTGTTCCATCGATGTGGATAGGGGGGTGTTCCCTCTGCTGTTTCCTGAAGTCCACAATCATCTCCTTAGTTTTGTTGACGTTGAGTGTGAGGTTGTTTTCCTGACACCACACTCCGAGGGCCCTCACCTCCTCCCTGTAGGCCGTCTCATCGTTGTTGGTAATCAAGCCTACCACTGTTGTGTCGTCCGCAAACTTGATGATTGAGTTGGAGGCGTGCGTGGCCACGCAGTCGTGGGTGAACAGGGAGTACAGGAGAGGGCTCAGAACGCAACCTTGTGGGGCCCCAGTGTTGAGGATCAGCGGGGAGGAGATGTTGTTACCTACCCTCACCACCTGGGGGCGGCCCGTCAGGAAGTCCAGTACCCAGTTGCACAGGGCGGGGTCGAGACCCAGGGTCTCGAGCTTGATGACGAGCTTGGAGGGTACTATGGTGTTGAATGCCGAGCTGTAGTCGATGAACAGCATTCTCACATAGGTATTCCTCTTGTCCAGATGGGTTAGGGCAGTGTGCAGTGTGGTTGAGATTGCATCGTCTGTAGACCTATTTGGGCGGTAAGCAAATTGGAGTGGGTCTAGGGTGTCAGGTAGGGTGGAGGTGATATGGTCCTTGACTAGTCTCTCAAAGCACTTCATGATGACGGATGTGAGTGCTACGGGGCGGTAGTCATTTAGCTCAGTTACCTTAGCTTTCTTGGGAACAGGAACAATGGTGGCCCTCTTGAAGCATGTGGGAACAGCAGACTGGTATAGGGATTGATTGAATATGTCCGTAAACACACCGGCCAGCTGGTCTGCGCATGCTCTGAGGGCGCGGCTGGGGATGCCATCTGGGCCTGCAGCCTTGCGAGGGTTAACACGTTTAAATGTCTTACTCACCTCGGCTGCAGTGAAGGAGAGACCGCATGTTTTCGTTGCAGGCCGTGTCAGTGGCACTGTATTGTCCTCAAAGCGGGCAAAAAAGTTATTTAGTCTGCCTGGGAGCAAGACATCCTGGTCCGTGACTGGGCTGGGTTTCTTCCTGTAGTCCGTGATTGACTGTAGACCCTGCCACATGCCTCTTGTGTCTGAGCCGTTGAATTGAGATTCTACTTTGTCTCTGTACTGGCGCTTAGCTTGTTTGATAGCCTTGCGGAGGGAATAGCTGCACTGTTTGTATTCGGTCATGTTACCAGACACCTTGCCCTGATTAAAAGCAGTGGTTCGCGCTTTCAGTTTCACACAAATAGTTTCATCTTTACTCATTCATTTTACAATAATTAGATGCACGCCTCAGAACGGAGGCTCCTATATAAACAGAGTTATGGTAATGTGGCTGTATTGTCTTTCCTGAGGTCACAATCATAAAATAAAATGGACCGGTCATAGCTGGATTCTCCACCGACTGGTTACACAGTCTCCAAAACATGGACATTGTTCAGTTCTCAAGTTCTGTGAGGTAGAAGAAGCTCCTTTGTTCTACTGTGAACCCTCTCTCTCTATATATACTGCATGAAGGAAGAGAGTCTCCTCCAGGAATGTACGACCTGAGATAACAGATCCTGGGTGTAGGGGGAAGGGAGAGGTGGTGAGAGAGAGAGTTGGTCCTTGCTATATCCAAAGAGGGCCACGTCATGACACCTGGCACCATCCCTATACTGAAGCATGGTGGTGGCAGCATCATGCTGTGGGGATGTTTTTCAGTGGCAGGGAATGGGAGACTAGTCAGGATCGACGGAAAGTTGAATGGAGCAAAGAACAAAGAGATCCTTGATGAAAACCTTCTCCAGAGCACTCAGGACCTCAGACTTGAATGAAGGTTCACCTTCCAACAGGACAATGACCCTAAGCACACAGCCAAGACAACGCAGGAGCGGCTTCGGGATAAGTCTTTGAATGTCCTTGAGTGGCTCAGCCAGATCCCGGACTTGAACCCGATCTAACCTCTCTGGAGAGACCTGAAAATTGCGACGCTGTTTGTGAGCAGGGGTTGTGAGAGAGCTTTCCATTTTGTGCAGACGAGGGATATACATTTTATAATGAATTATACATCTTATTTGTTTATTTATTTATTGTCCTATCATGGTGGAATTGTATTTTAAAATAAATTATACATCTCATGTATTTATTGTCCTATCATGGGAAACTACATTTAAAATAATGAATTATACATCTAATTAATTAATTTATGGTCCTATATTGATGGAATGGTCCACAACCCTATACCCTAGATAGCCACCTGAATGACCCAGATACTAATGAGAAGTCCCTATCTGTTTTAGGCTGTAAGCAGCCTGTATGCAGACAAAATGCGGTCAGAGACCTTCTAGAGCAGCACCACCCCCTCAAGATTCTGAGCCTGCCTGGCAGGGTTGGTTCTGCAAAGCCGGGGCCCCATGATGGGAGAGCATAATTTACAAGGAAATTGTCAAAGCTGCTAATGAGAACCTTGACGACCTTGTACCTAGCCGGTGGGAATTCCGGTGGGATGCCCCCACCCAGGCAGTGGCAGTGCTGACAACACTAGCTGCAGTAACCATGGGGAGGGGGTCACACTCGGACATTCAGAGAGGGGGCATATTATTGTGGCCCTTGTGGCACAAAATCTGACTACACGGACTTGCTTGGGAATAAGGTCACAATGGGGGACCATGTGTGGGTGTATCAGGGAAAGGGAGTATATCTGATCTCCATCGCCTAGGACGTGACAATGGTTAATCAAATCTCCCCATTTCTGCCCATTTTTTGCACAGTTTTGCCTGCCTTCTCATACAGATGCAACTGTTTATACATTCGTAAATCAAGACCTTTCTTGAGTTAGACTCTCGGATGGTGCAACTTTTGAGAATCTGATTCTATGGTTGTTGTGGGGGAAAGGGGTTGAAGGTGTATGAGTGTGTATGAGTGTGTGTGTACGTGTGTGTGTATCCCACAACTGTTGCGAGGGTGTAAAATATGTTAGGGACAATATAGGATGAATCACAATAATTGTTTGCTAAAATAATATTTATTCCTAATAATCCTTTGCTTAAACTGCCTACATTACTACAAATATTAATAGCTAATTATGGAAAATAAGATAAACAGGATTTTTAAAAGACATATTTTTTAATGGCTATATATAATACAAATCGAGGTGAGTGCAATGGAATGCATTTGGCGGTTGATCTGCTTCTGTTCTGTGGGCGGCACTGTGTGCTCTTTTCGAAGGATGGGTCCCGGGTCTCTCCGGGGCCACGGGATCCGGGGGGTTGTGGGTGGTTGGGGTTTTAGCGGTTGGACTAGTGGGGACCAATTGGAGGTTTACTTAGTTGGATTGCAAATATCATGGTACAGCTATATAGACACTCAATCATCACGTCACTTTTTAATGGTACGTTAACAAACATATATTTTGATAAACATAATTGAAACTTGTGTCTCATTATGGTCATTGATGAAATAAGTATAGCCAGTTATTGTAATGGCTTAGCAGATAATAAGAAAAGACGGTCAGTATTTAACCTTTCTAGCGCAGGAGTTCCGCTAACGGAACCCCTCGACAACATTCCGCTGAAAAGGCAGCGCGTGAAATTCAAAAATATTTTTTTTAAATATGTAACTTTCACACATTAACAAGTCCAATACAACAAATGAAAGAAAAACATTGTGTTAATCTACCCATCGTGTCCGAAAGTGCAACATATGATTATGTTAGGTCATAGCCAAGTCAAAAAAATACACAGCCATTTTTCCAGCCAAAGATAGGAGTCACAAAAAGCAGAAATATAGATTAAATGAATCATTAACCTTTGATGATCTTCATCAGATGACACTCATAGGACATCATGTTACACAATACAATACATACAACACAATACATGTTTTGTTCGATAATGTGCATATTTATATCCAACAATCTCAGTTTACATTGGCGCGTTACATGCAGTAATGATTTGATTCCAAAACATCTGGTGATTTTGCAGAAATACTCATAATAAACATTGATAAAAGATACAAGTTTTATTCACAGAATGAAAGATAGACTTCTCCAACAGCAACAGCTGTGTCAGATTTCAAAAGAACTTTACGGAAAAAGCATAATCTGAGAACGGCGCTTAGAGCCCAAAACAGCCAGAGAAATATCCACCATTTTGGAGTCAACAGAAGTTAGAAATAACACCATAAATATTCACTTACCTTTGATGATCTTCATCAGAAGGCACTCCCAGGAATCCCAGTTCGACAATAAATGACTGATTTGTTCCATAAAGTTCCATAAAGTCCATAATTTATGTCCAAATAGCCACTTGTTGTTAGCGTGTTCAGCCCACTAATTAATCTTCATGAGGCGCAAGCTCTCCGTTCAGACAAAAACTTGAAAAGTTATGTTACAGGCCATAGAAACAACTCAAATGATGTATGGAATCAATCGTTAGGATGTTATTAACATAAAACATCAATAATGTTCCAACCGGAGAATTCCTATATCTGAAGAAAAGCACTTCAACGAGAGGTAACTCTGTCGGGAGCGCGCGTCACAAGCCTGAGATACTCTGCCAGACCACTGACTCAAAGAGGTCTCATGAGCCCCTCCTTCATAGTAGAATCCTCAAACCAGTTTCTAAAGACGGTTTACATCTAGTGGAAGCCGTAGGAAGTGCAACTTGACTCCATAGACACTGTGTATTCGGTAGGCCAAGCTTTGAAAAACTACAAACCCCAGATGTCCCACTTCCTGGTTGGATTTGTCTCAGGTTTTCGCCTGCCATATGAGTTCTGTTCTACTCACAGACATCATTCAAACCGTTTTAGAAACTTCTGAGTGTTTTCTATCCAATACTAATACTAATATGCATATATTAGCATGTGGGACAGAGTAGGAGGCAGTTCACTCTGGGCACGCTATTCATCCAAAGTGAAAATGCTGCCCCCTATCCCAAAAAGGTTTTAAGGGAAGGAATATAATATATTGTTTACAGGAAACTCTTTCAACAATTTTAGATGAAGTTTTGTGGAAAAATGACTGGGTGGCTAAATATATTTCTCCCATGGGCAAAGAAATTCAAAACGGGTGATGATATTAATTAACAGTAATTTTGATCCAAACTCGCAAATTGTCTAAACAGATCCTCAAAGTAGATGGATGATTTTAAATATGTTATTGGACCATAAACAGATATGTCTTATTAACCGAAACGGTCAAAATAATGATGATCCAAGCTTCTTTGAAAATATGTATAAGAATTTATCAACTCTACAAGCAACATTAGACTCTATTATTATGGTGGGGGATTTAAATACAGTTTTAAATACCTCTATGGGCCGTAAAGGAGATCACACTACAAACTATCACCCTCAGGCACTTAAGGAAATCATGAATGTCATGGATATATTGGAATTATTGGATATATGGAGACTTAAATACCCTGACCTAGTGAGATATACATGGCGCAGGCTTAATCAAGCTAGTCATCTTGATTACTTTCTTGTGTCATTCTCTCTGGCACCAAAAGTTTAAAAAGTGTTGATAGGGGACAGAATGCGGTCGGAGCATCACATAATTGGCATATATATTACTCTTACATAATTTCCACGTGGGTGAGGATATTGGAAATGTAATTAAAGCCTACTAGATATAAACATGTTTTTAACGAGGACAGAAACATGTATAACTTGCTTTTTCCGACATAACATAGGTACAGCAGATCCCCTTATTGTATGGGACACTTTTAAATGTGCCTTTAGAGGCCATGCAATTCAGTACTCATCTATAAAACAAAAGCAATTTAGGTCAAAAGAGTCCATATTAACAAAGGAAATTGAAGGACTAACAGTACATACAGATAATGTAGCAATAAAAACAGTACCATAAAGGCACAGAGGTAAGAGGAAAAACAAAAAGAAATGGAGGAACTTAATTCAAGAAAGATCCAGTGTACTATATTATAAACTGAAGCGAACTGGATAGAATATGGGGAAGAATGCACCAAATTCTTAAAAAAATATATGTATTGAAACTTGTTACTTATGATGGAGTCACTCATGATTCACCGAATTATATTTTGAAAGAGGAAGTAAAGTACTTTAAGAATACGTTTTCATTTCAGTCTCCTCCATCTCCACTAACCGAAGCTAATTGTATGGATTTTTTTTCCTATTAATAATGTAAAATTAACATCTGTATATAAAAAGTAATGTGAAGGCCAAATTACAGAGGAGGAACTTCTTGAAGCAATTTAAGCCTTTAAGTCCTGGAAAACTCCAGGGCTGGATGTTATACCAGTGGAAGTATACCAAACTTTTTTTGATATACTCAGATGACCATTTGTAGCATGTTTTAACCACTTCTATATAAACAGTAGATTATCAGACACGCAATAAGAAGGTCTGATTTCATTATTACTGAAACAGGATCAAAGTGGTGCATATAAAGATTCCGTCCATTTAAAGAATTGGAGGCCTCTTACTTCAGTGTTGTGATGCAAAAATTCTAGCTAAATGCTTGGTGCATAGAATTAAAAAGGTTTTGTCAGATATTATTCATCCTAATCAGACAGCTTTTTTTACATGAACGATACATTTGAGATAATAAAAGACAAGTACTGGAAACAATAGAATACTATGAAATATCGGGAAACCAGGCCTGGTTTTCATAGCTGACTTAGAAAAGGCTTTTGATAAAGTATGACTGGAGTTTATATATAAATGCCTGGAATATTTCAATTTTGGAGAATCTCTTATAAAATGGGTTAAAGTTATGTATAGTAGCCATAGGTGTACAATAGTAAATAATGGCTACATCTCAGAAAGGTTTAAACTGTCAAGAGGAGTTAAACAAGGTTGTCCACTATCGGCAAATCTATTTATTATTGACATCGAAATGCTAGCTGTTAAAATTCGATCCAACAATAATATTAAGGGATTAGAAATCCATGGCTGAATAACATTAGACCTCTCACTAAAGGCATCAGTCATACAAAAGTTATATTTACGTAAATGTTTCTCTAGGAAATTTGTAAGACTGTCTCACCCCATGTTCAAGAATGTCCCTTTTCCCTTTATTCAGATTACAACTGCTCACTTTCACTTATTTGAAAATGAAATTATCTCCAAAATATCATTATTTTTTAAACAAACCTTAGAAAGTTGGTTGCAGTTTCAGTTTAATCCACCTGAACAGACAGAACAAATAATACAACAAATATTGTGGTTAAACTCAAATATACTAATTGATTTTTTAAAAAACATGTTTTTGATAATACATTTTTTTAAATAATCTTTGTAAATTATATCATAAATAGGACTGGTGGAGTTACAGTATGTCACACATGCAGCTCGCACAGACATGTACGTAAATGTCTGCGCTTCCCAAAATTACAACTAATTGCAGCATTACCACACAAATGGAAGAGGCAAGTGGAAGGGGGAAAAGGTAAGGAACTTGTCTGTCGACCCTGCATTAAAGACCAAAAATGGCTAAAGAAAATTGTGATAAATAAAAATATATACCAGTTTAATTTCAGTACCAAAAAATGGACAGGTGTGCCATATAAATTGCAAAATAGTTGGGCCGAGATTTTTTGATGTACCGATTCCATGGCACATGGTTTATGAATTGACACTCAAAACGACACCGGATTAAAATTTGAATTTTTCAATTTAAATTATTATACTAAATTCTTGCAACCAATATAATGTTATATAATATAATGTTACAATCTTCCCAGCTCGGCAGATTTTGCTGTGAGGAGGCAGAGTCATTAGATCATTTACTTTGGTACTGTCCGAACTGTATGTAGCTCGTTTTTGGTCACAGGTCCAGGAATGGCTGAAGAATTGCAACATTTATCTACGCTGCAGATTGCAATACTGGGTGATTTGGAAAGTCATAGTCAATCAATCAATAATATAATCATTATTTTAGCAACCATGTTTATATTTAATTTACAATTTGTAGAAACTATGAGAATAGAAACGTTCAGTACTTTTGTGAAGCATCACAGCACAGTTTAAAAATATATGGCAAATAGAAATCCAAAATGGATGGTGTTAAGAGATAGATGGGAGGGGTTGAATGGAGCTGAAGGGTGGGACTAATAACAACAAGATAACCAATGTAAAATATATGGGGTCTGTAAAATGAATATAGGTTCAGAAATGTTGAGAAATAGCACAGTTACAAATGGAAATCAAACTGGATGGACAACAGAAATAGAGGAAGGCCAGGACTAAAAACAAACAAAATATAACGATTGTAAAATGGACTGTGTCTGTAAAATGTGTATAAGATGTATAAACTGAAGGTAGAAGCCTAAGTGTTATTGTTTATTAGTTTACTCCAATTGGGGGAGGGGTGGAGGGTTTGCAAAGAATAATAAAGTTATTTTCTAAAAAAGTGTGTATATGTATGTATGTATATATTTATGTGTATATATAGTATGTGTATATATATGAATGTTTAGTGAATATATATAAATATATATGATCATGAGGCATTTATAAGTTATATCCTTCAAAAATCAATGGGTACATACGGTATCATTAATTTCCAAGTCCAAAAATGGATGTGGGTGAAGGTATGGGTGTGGTTGGAGTCCTGTCCTACCAACAGGTGCTTTCTTGAATTATGCTGCATTCATAACTAGTGGGAAATTCGGAAAATACTACTTGTGAACTGGGCGCAAAAAGAGTTCTGTTTTTCCTGTGTCTTGTATCATATTGTACAACAGCCAATGAAACCGATCACTGTAAAAGTGTGAAATAATTTGATCAGTGTTATTTCCTGATAATTTCTGGTTGAAAATACAATATACACTGGACCTTCTAATCAGCAGGTTGTGCATGGGTGGAGTTTCAGCATCCCTGGTGACATCACCAGGCGGTAAATAAGTTAATAGACCAATAACAAGGAGAGTTCCAAACCTCTCTGCCAAAAACAGCTTTTAGGTGTCCTCCCCCTTCCCAACTCAGACCACTCCCAGACTGTCCTAACTATTTATTGCTTAAGAAATATTTTTTTGCTAAAGATATGTTTTTGTTTCCTATTGACCATTTTAATGGAAAACTATTACAGTAAGGTACTTAATTGTTACCCAGAAATGATTTGATATTGATATAAAAACGTCAACATTGGGACTTTAACCACAGTGTGGATCAATCCACCAGAGTGGAGGGGCCTAATGAGAGGGATATATTACCTGAAAACTAGCTGTTATTGGCAGAGAGGTTTGGAAATCTCTTTGTTTGATCTGTTTATGCCACCTTCAAAACAACTTGGAACTCCGAAATCTCAGACTTCAGTGCGTTCAAGACAACTGGGAACTCAGAAAAAGATCTCAGAATGGGAAAAATCGATTTGAACAATCATCTGACTCTAAATTCCAAGTTGGGAATTTGGGCCTCTTTATAGAGCTCCCACTCCGACATGAAGCCTCTGGAAGGTTTGCAGAGACATAGAAAGAGAGAAAAGATACGTTTGAGTGGGAAGACAATGGGTGTGAAAATGTTTAACCTATTACATTTCAGACTCAAAGCCATGAAAACTAACCAAGATAGTTTTCTGTAAAAAATGTAAGAGCCCTAATTGAACATTTTGAAAATGTGTCAGGTTGCTGTCATGCCAAATAGTGACCACTGCCAGATAGTGGCCACCCTCTGCGTCACAATGAGCTAAAACAGGGTCACAAAGAGTGTTTTTTGGTAGTCTTACAAATCTTCATGGTATCAAAAGAATACACCTCACACACACATGGCTATCGGCTCAAATTGAAGAAGACACTTGTACTATGTCAGATAATGAGTTTAAATGTATTTAAGTTTTAGTGTATATCCCAATATTACATGTTATATTCAAAACAGAAGATTAAACATAAAAAACGTATTTTCTTTTTAGGTGTACATAAAGTGGAGTATTCAAAAATGGTCTGTTGGTTGATATTCCCCTTGCGGGACTCCCCATCATCTTCTCAAAATGTGCAAAACAATTCATTGAGTCTTAGCTTTCACAATAGCTGATAACTCCAACCGTGCAAAAGTTAGAGACACATTTGTAGGAAAAAGATGACGTAATAGTCTCCTGGAATATTGGGGGGGACATGTCCCACTCACTCTGAGCAAGGGAACACGACCTTCGTTTGCTGTTTGCTAAGATGGATTTCAGGCCTCTTTTCTCTCATGTGCCACTGTTATGGTGGAAAAATAGACATGGAATTTTTTTTAACAATAGACACCTTACATTGGTCCTTTACATTTTCTGTTGGATTAATTACTTTATGGTAGGGATTCTGGTTCTGGTTGGATTATAAGTATTTATTTGATTTAGACTTACTCAAACAGTCAAACTATGGTTTTGGTAGGAAGGTTTTCAGTTACATTGTGAATTTTCTCATTGCACTTTTGGCTCCTACAGAACCCTTCATTTGTTGTTGATGTTTGAATCCTTATTTTGTTGTTTATGCTGAACCCCTATGATTTTTCTATTAATACCATCATTATTGCAGTGGCCAAGTTCCTCAATATCAAAGTTTGTGGTTTATGGAGAGGGCCGTGTTGTATGCTAGGGCCACCCGGGGCTGGCCTGAGCTTTAGGTATCTGAGTGGCTGCCTCTAATTGAATGGTCTGGGTGAGGGATGGTCTCCGGGGCGATGTATGACTGCTGTTTTCTCTGGTGCAGGCGGCCTGCTGTGATACATGTGCAGCACCACAGCCAGGAGACTGCTCCATTCATCAGCACTCCTCCCCCAACCCCCTAAGCCCGCTCCGCTGGGTGGGTGTAAATATGATCTGCACCCCAGTGCGGCCCGCCCGTCCTTGAGTGATGGGCACAGTGTCCGGAGGCTGCCCACAGGCATAGCTCTCATCTATCCTCCTCACTGAAGGATCCATTTGGCCGGTGAAATACATTCCAGGAACCTGGTATCGCTCACCAAGATTTACACAGCTTCCCCTCCTCTATCTTTCATTGTCTCAATGGTTTTTAAAGGTATAGGCCAAGGACATCCCTGCAGTAAGCCCCACGCCTCAGCCCTTATGTCATCCTGTATATAACTTATACTGCACTGAGGGGATTCATGCTGGGGTTCAAATGCAGTTTGGAAGTCATTATTTTTCTTGCTGGTTTTGTAGTGTCATTTCACTCCCACACTAACATAGCTTCACCAGATCCCTGATAGGATACCTTTCAAGCTCACTGACCTATCAGCTTTGGTTTGTCTAAGCCAATGAGAACTGGCTCACAGTGGCATAATTGAATGCTTTCCTGTCATATCTATTAATGTAAATTAACATAGTGAGTGAAACTAGCCCAGGCTCAGTTCAGGGCACACTAGGCATAACAGTATAATGAGGAACAGGCTCCCCTTCTACATCATTTTTGATTGAGATAAAGTAGCAGCATACCTGAATAGTGTGACATTAGCCTCAGCCTCCAGTTTAGCCCAGAGCAGATACCATTCCTCCATCATGTGGGTGTAAAAGTCATGTTCATAAGCATTCCCGATGATCCTGGTCTGGCCAAGGGAACTCCCCCGGGAGTGGGGCAGGATGAACGGAAGAATGACACAGCATAATGTCCTTATGGCTCTAAATTGCAGTGTATGATTCTTATTGTAGTCTGTGGTGCTCAATGGCCAGTAATGAGGAAAAGGTATCACTGATGAACTGATATTGATTTGTAGCTTTGTGCTTATCCTGCAATGATAAGTGTTTTATTCTTACTGTATGTTGCTGTCAGTTGAGCTATGTTAGATGTGTACACATTGAGTTTAAATATTAGGCCACAGACATGGTGAATATACAGTGGGGAAAAAAGGATTTAGTCAGCCACCAATTGTGCAAGTTCTCCCACTTAAAAAGATGAGAGGCCTGTAATTGTCATCATAGGTACACTTCAACTATGACAGACAAAATGAGAAAAAAAAACAGAAAATCATATTGTAAGATTTTTTATGAATTTATTTGCAAATGATGGTGGAAAAGTATTTGGTTAATTACATAAGTTTATCTCAATACATTGTTATATACCCTTTGTTGGCAATGACAGAGGTCAAACGTTTTCTGTAAGTCTTCACACGGTTTTCACACACTGTTGCTGGTATTTTGGCCCATTCCTCCATGCAGATCTCCTCTAGAGCAATGATGTTTTGGGGCCGTTGCTGGGCAACACGGACTTTCAACTCCCTCCAAAGATTTTCTATGGGGTTGAGAACTGGAGACTGGCTAGGCCACTCCAGGACCTTGAAATGCTTCTTACGAAGCCACTCCTTCGTTGCCTGGGCGGTGTGTTTGGGATCATTGTCATGCTGAAAGACCCAGCCACGTTTCATCTTCAATGCCCTTGCTGATGGAAAGAGGTTTTCACTCAAAATCTCACGATACATGGCCCCATTCATTCTTTCCTTTACACGGATCAGTCGCCCTGGTCCCTTTGCAGAAAAACAGCCCCAAAGCATGATGTTTCCACCCCCATGCTTCACAGTAGGTATGGTGTTCTTTGGATGCAACTCAGCATTCTTTGTCCTCCAAACACGACGAGTTGAGTTTTTACCAAAAAGTTATATTTTGGTTTCATCTGACCATATGACATTCTCCCAATCTTCTTCTGGATCATCCAAATGCTCTCTAGCAAACTTCAGACGGGCCTGGAAATGTACTGGCTTAAGCGGGGACACGTCTGGCACTGCAAGATTTGAGTCCCTGGGGGCGTGGTGTGTTACTGATGGTAGGCTTTGTTACTTTGGTCCCAGCTCTCTGCAGGTCATTCACTAGGTCCCCCCGTGTGGTTCTGGGATTTTTGCTCACCGTTCTTGTGATCATTTTGACCACACGGGGTGAGATCTTGCGTGGAGCCCCAGATCGAGGGAGATTATCAGTGGTCTTGTATGTCTTCCATTTCCTAAGAATTGCTCCCACAGTTGATTTCTTCAAACCAAGCTGCTTACCTATTGTAGATTCATTCTTCCCAGCCTGGTGCAGGTCTACAATATTGTTTCTGGTGTCCTTTGACAGCTCTTTGGTCTTGGCCATAGTGGAGTTTGGAGTGTGTCTTTTTGAGGTTGTGGACAGGTGTCTTTTATACTGATAACAAGTTCAAACAGGTGCCATTAATACAGGTAACGAGTGGAGGACAGAGGAGCCTCTTAAAGAAGAAGTTACAGGTCTGTGAGAGCCAGAAATCTTGGTTGTTTGTAGGTGACCAAATACTTATTTTCCACCATAATTTGCAAATAAATTCATTAAAAATCCTACAATGTGATTTTCTGGATTTTCTTTTCTGATTTTGTTTGTCATAGTTGAAGTGTATCTATGATGAAAATTACAGGCCTCTCATCTTTTTAAGTGGGAGAACTTGCACAATTGGTGGCTGACTAAATACTTTTTTCCCCCACTGTATATCTCAATTGTTTATTATTTTGAACAGCTGATGTAGTTGCATTTTGTATAAACAATCAAAATAATTTGGAGTTAGAATGTTATACATCACTTGAAAGGACACAACCTCTACTGCAGAGTTCCCCAACTGGCGGCCCGAGGGCTGAATTTGGCCCGAGGGTGATTTTATTTGGTCCCCACGTTTTCTGAGCAATTCAATTTTAATTTAGGAAATATGTTCCTAAGTATTCCCACTGATCATAAACAAATGCAAGCAAGGTTTGAAATTATTTTTATCAAATATTATATCTGTTTGGGCTTGCTGCCGTAAATTTGCAGTCTACAAATGATTTTTAATTATGTTCTGGTCCCCCTACCATGCACTCAAGATAAAAATCGGCCCACAGCTCAATCTAGTTGTTGATACCTGCTCTACTGTCTACTTCGATGTCTGTACACAACTCTTGACGTTACAGTCAGCGAATAATGTAATTTGAAAACATGACTAATCTGAAAATGTAAAAGGCACATACGGTTCTTGGTCTGTAGGGCTCAACTGTTAGGGAGGATATGATATTGATACTGTATGTAGAAGATCATAGAACATATGGATTTGACTGGATTCATCTGAAGAAGAAGAATCGGTCAGAAGGAATAGTTTTATAATATGTTATGACACCGTGAACATTGATGTTGTCGTTGTGAATAACTAATTTGAGCTATTATGTAGTGATGGCTCCTTTTTGAGGCCGTCTCTCTCTGACACAACTGATTTATCAAGAGACAAGAAGATGACGATTGTGATTCTCTTCAATCTTCACAACAGTGAGATGTTATTTCCCCCCCAGCGCTAGAAAGTCACAATGATTTGAAGTCAAAAGGGCAGATTATTTTCCATATAAGTAGGCCTACATACACCGCCCTCTTTGCTTCACGCACTTCCAATCACCACTCTCACAGCATTAAAGACACAACAGACCAGTTCAGCATGTTAATGATCATCAACACATTGAGATTTGCACCCAACACAATTGCAGTCATCACACAAATGAAGAAATACATAGTGCATTGCGCACCAGAACAAAAGAGATGCATTCCAAATGCTCCAGTCTAATTAGAACTCAAACATGTGATACAGCAGAGTCGGGCATTCAGATGCATTTTGTTTTATTCATGGGACATTACTAGACGCTTTGCTTGTAGTGCTGTTGTTGTTCCCCTGTGCAAATTGCAGGGTTGGCACACATTGGCTCAATCGTCAATCACACACTGCTGACTGCACACACACACACACACACACACACACACACACACACTGATATGACACCTAGGCATTCTAATTAGTTCCACAACCACACACTGCTGACTACACACACACACACACACACACACACACACACTGATATGACACCTAGGCATTCAAATTAGTTCCACAATCTCACACACACACACACACACACACTGATATGACACCTAGGGATTCAAAATAGTTCCACAACCACACACTGCTGACTGCACACACAATCATCAATCAAACACTGCTGACTGCACACACACACACGTACACACACACACAAACACACACTGATATGACACCTAGGCATTCAAATTAGTTCCACAACCACACACTGCTGACTACACACACACACACACACACACACACACACTGATATGACACCTAGGCATTCAAATTAGTTCCACAATCTCACACACACACACACTGATATGACACCAAGGGATTCGAATTAGTTCCACAACCACACACTGCTGACTGCACACACAATCATCAATCACACACTGCTGACTGCACACGCACGCACACACACACACACACACACACACACACACACACACACACACACACACACACACACACACACACACACACACACACACACACACACACACACACACACACACACACACACCTAGGGATTCAAATTAGTTCCACAACCACACACTGCTGACTGCACACACACACACTGATATGACACCTAGGCATTCAAATTAGTTCCACAACTAAGTATTCACCATAGTGGGGAGTAACAAGTGGAAAGTTGACTGTACTCTGACATCAAACTTCCAAGTTGCAAACTCCAAAGTGTTTCCCCCACTGTTTGCTTGATTGCTGCTTCATTGTAATGTGAGAATGAGTGGGTGACGAAAACAATAACAAGCTCTCTTTTGATATATCTAATTTGGATTCAGGTACAGGAAAGGAGGCAAAAACTAAAGGCCACAGCTTTCTGATTATCACATGGGAGGACAGAAAGAAGACACACTCATGCATGCACGCACACACATACGCTCATAAGCACGCTTGTTTATGCACACACACACATGCGTACTCGCACACACACTCAAGCTTAAAGGCCCAGTGCTTTCAAAAACATGATTGTCCTGTGTTTTATATATATTTCCACACTATGAGGTTGGAATAATACTGTGAAATTGTGAAAATGATGATAATGCCCTTTTAATGTAAGAGCTGTTTTGAAAAGACCTCCTGAAGTGTCAGCCCGTTTTGGTGGGATGGAGTTTTGGCCTACCTGGTGACATCTCCAGGTAGTAAATTAATGAATAGACCAATTAGAAAGAGAGTTACAAACTGTCAATAACAGCTAGTTTTCAGAGTTCTCCTCCCCACTCCTAGAGAATCCTAGCAAATTTCTCTCTTGCGAATTTGCTCTTTGCTAAGAAGCTATATTTGTTTATTTTTGACTATTTTAATCGGGAAAAAAAATCACACGATTTGTTACCCAGAAATTATGTGATATTGAGATACAAACAGTTGCATTGGACCTTTAAAGAGCTGAGGCACCCTGCTGCTCCTCCAAAATCACCATCTGCTGACTGATATTTGACTCTCTGAGAGCATTTTATCCAGGCTGGTAGTACGCCTGCTCACCCTCCCACTCTGTGGGTTTTACCTCATCTTCTGAAACGATGCAGTTTAAAGGGCACCTCTTTGAAATATACTGAGTCAGGGTTTTGTCCCAGAGAACCGCTCAACACTGTATGCATTTGAGGGGCTATAAACATCGTCTTCAATCTGTTTTCTTGTGTGCTGCATGTCAACCTCAATGCGTTCTACATGCTCAGCTAAACCTATTTCTACGATATATAATATACAAACCAATAACCATGTTTCCATTCCCAGATTATTTATTCAGTGGTATAGCTCCAGATTAGTTTTGTCCCTGCACATAACCTATGTCCCTGGGAACTCCTATACTAGCCTGTAATTAAATAGAAATCATTATTCAGTGATTTGATTTGTTGTTGGGGCTCATACAGTTGATTCTGAGTAATAATTGACCCAGCTCACTTTAGACTGAAGAAAAACAAAATTCTAAAATGTACTAAAATGGACTAAAATGTATATAACAGTCAGGTGGAATAAACATACATATATTATATATAACAGCTCCTATAGATACTGTAGTGGAAATCCAAACCAGGGCGTATACATACGAGGGAAATGTAATTGTTAATCCATGTCCCCGTGTGTTATTAAACATGATGCTGAGAGCTCAAGCTCAACCAACCAAAAGGGACTTAATTACCTTATATTTACAAGTTACACTATTTATTTCTGAACATGTCTAAATATAAGCCCTGCCTGTTGAATATTCATGTCCCCCCTTGCTTGCACACAGGTTAATATTTGTCTGTGTCTGATGAATAACTGAAGGCTGATGAATAATGGATGTGCCTGGGCCTGCCTGTTATTTTTTTTATTACCAGCATTGGGTCTGCCTGGCTGAATCTGGCTGTGCCTGATGTGTCACGTGTCCATTCTGTCAGCTAGTGGAAGTGACTCCAGGGATCAGGTGTCTCTCTATGTCTGACACAGTTGCTGTACAGAGATCACGATTCGCTATCTACCCAGTTTTTTTTGCACTTTTACGCAGTCAGCATTGCATAGCATGAGGACATGGTTTGGTTACTGGAGTTGAGCTTCTTGAGACCGGGACATACGGTACTGGAGGAAGTCTTAAAATGCCTCTTCTAAATGTTGTTTTGAAACCTCTACAGGATTGGTGTCCCCCCCACAGGACGGTTAAACTAACGTAGGCTAATGTGATTAGCATGAGGTTGTAAGTAACATGAACATTTCCCAGGACATAGACATATCTGATATGGGCAGAAATCTTAAATTCTTGTTAATCTAACTGCACTGTCCAATTTACAGTAGCTATTTACAGTGAAATAACACCATGCTATTGTTTGAGGAGAGTGCACAATTACGAACTTGAAAATGCATTAATAAACCAATTAGGCACATTTGGGAAGTCTTGATACAATATTTGTAACAGACATTCAATGGTTCATTGGATCAGTCTAAAACGTTGCACATACACTGCTGCCATCTATTGGTCAAGTGGTCAATATCTAGTGGTCAATATCTAAATTGCACTGGAATATAATAATACATTATGGCATTTCTCTTGCATTTCAAAGATGATGGTACAAAAAAAATACAATATAATGGTTGTTTTTTTCTTTGTATTATCTTTTACCAGATCTAATGTCTTATGTTCTCTTGTATTCATTTAACATATCCACAAACGTCAATGTGTTTCCTTTCAAATGGTATAAAAAGGTCCTGAGCTATAGGCAGTTGGATGTGGGCATGTCATTTTAGGCGAAAATTGAAAAAAAGGGGCGGATCCTTAAATGAAACAAAAATCTGTCCATT
This sequence comes from Oncorhynchus mykiss, assembly GCF_057628025.1. Taxonomy (NCBI): domain Eukaryota; kingdom Metazoa; phylum Chordata; class Actinopteri; order Salmoniformes; family Salmonidae; genus Oncorhynchus; species Oncorhynchus mykiss. The sequence continues at coordinate 40,349,298 of NC_143031.1, read as the reverse complement.
ATTACTGTATTTAATACAAGGCACCATGAATCTACCTGATCTGTTTTAAAGTTCAGCCTCCTCTTTCCTTCCATGAGCAGCCTGTGTGTGTTTGGCTGCTGTGTCTGCTCCATCTGTGTTGTAGTCCTTTGACAGAGTGATTATGGATGTTGGTGTCCAGGCATGAAGAAGTGTCTGGCATGGCATGTGTTGCTCTAGAATCATTATGTGGAAATGACGAGACCGCAATTGGCAAACAAGGACACTTGTGATTTGACGACTATATTTGGAGTTATGGAATAGATCACACTAGTATTAAAACTAACTGCATATTAAAATAACTGAGCTAAAACAGATCATTGTTATTTGGATTAAATGTCAGGAATTGTGAAAAAAATTAGTTTAAAGGTATTTGGCAATGGTGTATGTAAACTTCCGACTTCAACTGTATACAGTACATACACTATATATACAGTACATGAAGTACATATACAGTACATACACCACTATATATAAGGTACATATAGTGCATACACTATATATACAGTACATACACTATATATACAGTACAAACAGTACCTAAGCTATATATACATAACATACAGTACAAACACTATATATACAGTACATACAGTACATACACCATATATACAGTACATATACAGTACATACACTATACACACAGTACATATACTAGACATACAGGACATACAGTACATACACTACACATACAGTACATATACTATACATACAGGACATACACTACCTAAGCTATATATACATAACATACAGTACAAACACTATATATACAGTACATACAGTACATACACCATATATACAGTACATACACTATACACACATTACATATACTATATATACAGGACATACAATACATACACTACACATACAGTACATATACTATACATACAGGACATACACTAAACACACAGTACGTGCACTATAAATACAGTACATACACTAAATATACAGTACAAACAGTAAGTACACTTTAAATACAGCACATACAGTACACATACAGTACATACGCTATACATACAGTACATACGCTCTACATACAGTACATACACTATACACAGTACATACACTGTATATACAGTACATACACTGTAAATACAGTACATGCACTATATATACAGTATATACAGTACATCCCCTATATATAGAGTAAATACACTATACATACAGTACATATACTATACATACAGTGTATATAATATCTATACAGTTCATACACTATCTATGCTGTACATATTATAAACACACAGTGCATACACTAAATATACAGTGAATACACTATATATATAGTACATACATTATATATACAGTACATACAGTACATACACTATACATACAGTACATACACTATATATACACGATATACAGCACATACACCATATATAAAGTATATACACTATATGAAGTACATATAGAGTACATACAGTAAATACATTAGATATACATTAGATATAGTACATACACTATACATACAGTACATACAGAGTACATGCACTATATATACAGTACATACAGTACATACACTACATATACAGCACAACCAGGACATACAATATACATACAGTATATACACTCTATACACAGTACATGCACTATACATACAGTACATACAGTACCTATACTACACATGCATACATATGCAGTACATACAGTACATACAGTAAATACACTATATATGCAGTACATAAATTATACATACAGTACATTCACTACCTATAGAGTACATGCACTATATATACAGTACATACACCATATATACAGTACATACACTATATATACAGTACATACACTATATATACAGTGCATACACTATACATACACTACATACACTATATATACAATATATGCAGTATATACACTGTATATACAGTAAATACAGTACATACAGTACATACACTATATATACAGCACATACAGTACATACATGATATATACAGTACATACACAATACATACAGTGCATACACTACACTTACAGTGCATATACTATATATACAGTAATACAGTACATACACTATATACACACACTATATATACAGTATGTGCATTATGTATACAGTACATACAGTACATACAATATATAGCCATTATATATTTTATATATACAGCACATACAGCATATACACTATATATACTGTACATACAGTACATACATGATATATACAGCACATACACTATACATACAGTACATACACTACACTTACAGCGCACATACTATATATACAGTACATACACTAAACATACAGTACATACATGATATATACAGCACATACACTATACATACAGTACATACACTACACTTACAGCGCACATACTATATATACAGTACATACACTAAACATACAGTACATACACTATACATACAGTACATACACTATACATACAGTACATACACTACACTTACAGCGCACATACTATATATACAGTACATACACTATACATACAGTACATACACTATACATACAGTACATACACTACACTTACAGCGCACATACTATATATACAGTACATACACTAAACATACAGTACATACATGATATATACAGCACATACACTATACATACAGTACATACACTACACTTACAGCGCACATACTATATATACAGTACATACACTAAACATACAGTACATACACTATACATACAGTACATACACAATATATACAGTGCATGCAATATATATACAGTATATATATTACATACACTATATATACAAAAGTGTATGGACACCCATTCAAATGAGTGGAATCAACTTTTTCAACCACACCTATTGTTGACAAGTTTGTAAAGTCTGGCACACAGCCATTCGATCTCCATAGGAAAACATTGCCAGTAGAATGGCCTGACTGAAGAGCTCAGTGACTTTCAACGTGGCACCATCATAGGATGCCACCATCCTAACATATCAGTTTGTCAAATTTCTGCGCTGCTTGAGCTTCCCGGGTCCACTGTAAGTGCTCTTATTGTGTAGTGGCAACATCTAGACGCAACAACGGCTCAGTCGCAGAGTGGTAGGGGTTTGGCAGATGCCAGGAGAACGCTACCTGCCCAATGCATAGTGCCAACTGTAAAGTTTGGTGGAGGAGGAATAATGGTCTGGAGCTGTTTTTATGGTTCGGGCTAGGCCCCTTCGTTCCAGTGAAGGGAAATATTCATGCTACAGCATACAATGACATTCTAGATGAGTCTGTGCTTCCAACTTTGTGGCAACAGTTTGGGGAAGGCCCTTTCCTGTTTGAGCATGACAATGCCCACATGCACAAAGCGATGTCCATACAGAAATGGCTTGTCAAGATTGGTGTGGAAGAACTTGATTGGCCTGCACAGAGCCCTGACTTCAACCCCATCGAACACCTTTGGGATGAATTGGATCGCAGACTGCGAGCCAGGCCTAATCGCCCCACAGCAATGTTCCAACATCTAGTGTTAAACCTTCCCAGTTATAGCAGCAAAGGGGGGACCAACTCCATATTAATGCCCATGATTTTGGAATGAGATGTTCGATGAGCAGGTGTCCACATATTTCTGTTCATGCAGGGTATATAACGGCTGACATTTCATTCACCCATTCACCCATTCACTGACACACCAAGCTGACATGGGGACAATTGAAATCCACGTAAGTGTGTTCCTGTATTTAAACATTCCACTGTGTGTGGACCACACAACTCTAAGGTCTTCTGCCAGGTAAGAAGAGCACGATTCTGTATCTATTGTAACCTCTACTTTTCCTGGAACTACGTGAGAGCATATTTCCGTTTTTTTATCATAAATAAATAATCACCCTCTTGAGACCATAATCAGTGAATTATAGCGGTCTGTGTCTCTGACAGACACTGCAGGGTCAGACACAGGGCGGTAACAGGCACTGCGGGACACAGCCGGTCCGTCTCCAGAATAAATAACTCTATTTGTCCTCCCTTACTCTCAGCAGGGTCATGGTTGAAAACACTTTCTACACTTCTGTAACTGAGATGATTTATAATCACATCTCTCAGGTCTGACTGCAGGAGAACAGACCCTTCATCTAGGGAAAACAAGACAATACAAGACACAAGGGCTTGAACATACAGAGAGGTTGACTACATGAATGTAACTACAGGAAACTATGTAATACAACCTACTGGGCACACCACGTAATTTCAACATGGACATTTGGGAAATATTTGGTTGAGACAGTGATCAATTCCAATTGAAAAACAATGTCTAAGTTTTGGTTATCACTTTGCTTTCAACCATTTAAAAGCACAAGAAAGTTCAAATGGGAATACAATGTCAGATATTTTATATTTAAATATAACGTGTTATCACTGTGCTTCATCTAATAGCACAACCAAATAACCTGGATTGCAGTTGAAATTACATTAAAAGTGGTCAATGCTGTTTGATTTTTCTCAAATTATTATAACAATATTGGGAAGATCTCCACAGACCTGTGACCTTTGCATGGTAACATGCTATCTTGAACATGCATGCTTCCCATGATTACATTTCTAGTCCCAATGTGGCCATGGACGTATTACTCATTTTAAGGTTGAATAAATATTTCCATTTGTTTGAAAGATAGACTTAACTTTAGGCTTTTTACTGTTTGGCAAAAGTAATCCTGAATTGTGTTTGGTTGTCAACGCAACCAAATATCAACATTTGAAGGAGATGTGTCATCTGTGCCACTGACTTAGTCTGGATTTAATTACAGTTTGTCTAATTAATATTTGATATGTTGGATTCACCGTCTCCATCTCAACCAAAAATCAAAGTTAAAGAATATGACTAAATCACATCAAACTTGAAATGCACTTTTATTAAAGTTTGATGTGATTTAGTCATATTCTTTAACTTTGATTTTTGTTTGAGATGGATGTGTGAATCTTACATATAAATGATTAAATTGAAGATTCAATTTCAAGTCAACCAGTACAGGATGTATTGTCTATATTTAGTTGAACCCTGGGTTGAATATAAAACAATAGCTGTTGATGACTTCGCAAGTGGTACTGTACGTATACCTAAACATGGATGATACTGTACATGACTTATAAAGTATGGTTACATTTCATTTGCTCTCTTAAACCTACCCTTTCAGGACTTCGATAGCAAGAGGTGAATCTCTTTAGTTAATGATAATTTCTCAATAATCATTCTCACGATAGCACATTGGAAGCAGTCAGGGACAATTATCAAAGCTGGGCTTGGTTAAAACCCTGCATGGGAGACCAAACGGATAACTGTAGATAGATCAATTCTCCAGTAGGAGGTGCTGCCCAACCTATAGTTTCTGATTGTTGATATAACGTAGAAGATCTGATCTGATCTGATTTTTTTGCAAGGTTTGTCTATGTTGAAAATTGGTTACCGTGATGACATAACCCTTTGGTTGAAATTTCACCCTCAAAACATAGAAACACCAGCTAACTACAGCACAGGTAACTCCAGAGGAATCTGTACCGGGAGGGAGTGTGCGTTCCCTTTGAAGAAAGTATGTTAAATGTGTCTGCCCTTATGTGCTGTGCTGCCGTTGCCAGGTGGTGAACATCATTGTGTGCTACTGGAAGGAGGATGTTCCGGGCACATATGACATCAGCTGCCGCATCCCTTGCTTTGTCCAGTTGGGAGTTGAGGAATCGCAGTACCACTCCCGTCCAACCCATCCAACCCAGGCCTGATGAAGGTGAGGAACACTGCCTGGATACGGAAAGTATCACCTACTAACACTGAATAATGCAGCAACTATTAGAGTGCCATTTCCTTGGACAAAATGACTGCTGTCCTGTAGAGGGGATAGGCTAAAAGTAGCATTCCTTCACACTGTAATCAGATCCCTATTGTGAGGAATGAATACACAGAGGACTCTGTTTGTAGTGTGTATATCCCTAAGGATACATTGCATTGCATTTAGCTAGACAAACCCCACTTTCTACCCTTAATAAGACTTTAGAATATCAAACCAACCAACGCATGTAATTAAGTCATAAACCTCAATGGTGAGAGATTCAGAATGTCTCTGTGCTTCAGTAGAGGTATTGTCCTTGTGTTCATCAGATATGCTACCACATGGGCAGTGAGACGGAGCCCAACGAGAGGGACCAACAGACAGGCAGGACGGACGTCCATCTCCTGTCCCAGTTTGTGTCCCACTACCTCCCGGGCCTGGAGCTAGAGCCAACCGTGGTGGAGAGCTGCCTGTACACGGTCAGTCCAGTGGCGATTTCAGCATATAAATCTTGGTGGGGCAAACTCCCCCAAAAATGTTTAGATGCATGCCAGCAAAGCCACTACACAACACAAAAAATACAATAATTGCACTTTAACAGTGACAAACGGTGTCCACAAACTGTTAAGGTCTACATAAATCAAATCAAATCAAATGTATTTATATAGCCCTTCTTACATCAGCTGATATCTCAAAGTGGAGATTATAACAGAACATGGCCAAGATGTTCAAATGTTCATAAATGACCAGCATGGTCAAATAATAATAATCGAGGGTGCAGCAAGTCAGCACCTCAGGAGTAAATGTCAGTTGGCTTTTCATAGCCGATCATTAAGAGTATCTCTACCGCTCCTGCTGTCTCTAGAGAGTTGAAAACAGCAGGTCTGGGACAGGTAGCACGTCCGGTGAACAGGTCAGGGTCCCATAGCCGCAGGCAGAACAGTTGAAACTGGAGCAGCAGCATGGCCAGGTGGACTTTGGACAGCAAGGAGTCGTCATGCCAGGTAGTCCTGAGGCATGGTCCTAGGGTTCAGGTCCTCCGAGAGAGAGAGAGAAAGAGAGAATTAGAGAGAGCATACTTAAATTCACACAGGACACCGGATAAGACAGTAGAAGTACTCCAGATATAACAAACTGACCCTAGCCCCCGACACATAAATTACTGCAGCATTAATACTAGAGGCTGAGAGAGGAGGGGTCAGGAGACACTGTGGCCCCATCTGATGATACCCCCAGACAGGGCCAAACAGGAAGGATATAACCCTGTTGAGGGTGCACTTTGCCAAAGCACAGCCCCCACACCACTAGAGGGATATCTTCAACCACCAACTTACCATCCTGAGACAAGGTCGAGTTTAGCTCACAAAGATCTCCGCCACGGCACAACCAAATGGGGGGGCGCCAACACAGACAGGAAGATCACGTCAGTGACTCAACCCACTCAAGTGACACACCCCCTCCTAGGGACGACATGAAAGAGCACCAGTAGTAAGCCAATGACTCAGCCCCTGTAATAGGGTTAGAGGCAGAGAATCCCAGTGGAGAGAGGGGAACCGGCCAGACAGCAAGGGCGGTTCGTTGCTCCAGAGCCTTTCCGTTCACCTTCACACTCCTGGGCCAAACTACACTCAATCATATGACCCACTGAAGAGATGAGTCTTCAGTAAAGACTTAAAGGTTGAGACCGAGTCTGCGTCTCTCACATGGGTAGGCAGACTATTCCATAAAAATGGAGCTCTATAGGAGAAAGCCCTGCCTCCAGCTGTTTGCTTAGAAATTCTGGGGACAATTAGGCGGCCTGCATCTTGTGACCATAGCGTATGTGTAGGTATGTACGGCAGGAACAAATCAGAGGTAGGAGCAAGCCCATGTAATGCTTTGTAGGTTAGCAGTAAAACCTTCAAATCAGCCCTTGCCATAAAGCTATCCCAACAGCAGAGCTTTCTTTTCAGCACCATGGAGTGAATCCTTACCACTGCTACACCTGGCTATCAGCGGAGCCTTGTCTGCCAGCGAAACAGATCAATCAGCCTCACTTAATTCCCTTCAAAAAACATATCTGATATGGCTGACTTGCTTAAACAAATATGGTTTCTACTGACAATTGAGATGTACAAACTATGGCATAAGGGGACGACGAGGGGATAAGAGGCCATCCGTGATTTCAATTAAGACATTAATGAGCGAGCTAAAAAGGACGTGGTCAATATAACTATTTGTTCAGCACTTTTGAAATGTACAGTGACGGAATTCAGAACATGGGCTGTTCTTACAGTGTACTCCCTGTACACCAAGTCAGAAATGTGGGATAAAAAAATAGGGTATATAAGCAGACACTGAAAGCTCTTACAATATTCGATGATTACATTTCTCTAAATCAGAACAGTAAGCTAAGTTCTGAGGGGGAAAGGGACCAAATTATTAGGATGAGGCACATGGGCAACTACCAGTTTACTGCACAACATACACTTAGTATTGCTTTCTTAGCTACATTATACATAAATCCCTGGCATATTACATAATTTATGCAGCAGCATACAATATGTTTTTGAACTCCCCGTTGTTGTGCTGTGCTCACATGAACAGGAAGGTTGCGTGGTGGTCCTTGTGGGCAAATTTTGTCATCAAACTTTGTCATCAAAGTCTGGCATTCTCTGGATGTATATTGTGCTTTCGAGACAACTGGGTACTTGGGAGGTTGAAAGGTTGAATCATGACGTCAGTGATCTTCACATTGGATCTCTAGAAAGAGGCCCGAGTTACTACTTGGAATTCCGAGTTGGATGGCTATTCAAACGTATTTTCCCGGTCAGAGCTCATTTGTTTCAGAGCTCCCAGTTGTCTTGAAGTCACTGAAGTCGGAGATTTCCCAGTTCCAAGTGTCCAGCTGTTTTGAACACGGCAGAACTCATGCTGGATTGACAGCATGGCCAATGTATTCAACCTTTTCTGGCCCATTGTGTTGAATATTTATCCTTTTAAGCTAGGAAAAGAGACCCTTAAACCCAGACTTTGACCACACACCCACTCCACTGAATAGCAGGCTAGTGGTTGCTTTGCAACGCTTGCAGTTAGCCACTCATTCCTTCCAAACCACTCATTGTTCAATTTGCGATTTCCAACTGGTTGTGTAATGTTTATGTCCAATGGCCGATGAGCACTGATACGTTCTACCTATTATTTCTTCATATGACAAGGATTGAAAAGGATTTGCCAGTAGATTGTCGACGTGATTCATGATGATTACTGCTTGTCTAGCTTGCTAGCTAAGATTGGAAAGTATGATGTTGACATGATCAGTCCAATCAAAGCTACAGTAGATATAACCTGATTTGATGTCATTTTATCTGTGGCCAACTCTATGGCAGCACCCAAGGGGCTTGATTTTTTATTTTTTTTGCTGAACAGGTGGGGCTCTGAATGACGGGTCGCCACTGCTGCAGTCTCTGTACTACAGTAACCCAGAGCTGAACATTTCACTAGATGGATTAATCCTCACAAATCTAACTAGAGACTTAGCTGTCTGACTAAACCATCAATATCATTAGTATTGGCTATTTTCAGAGCGTCGATAGAGGCTATCAACAATAACTGTAGAATGTGTTAATTGTGTTAACTCATGACATTATGATTACAATGTTCTGTTGAGTGACTCAGTTGAGCGTGCGAATGGAACACAAGGTTAAGTTCAGCAATCCAGTTTGGATTCATGTAATTAGAATAAAAGCATTTATCAAACTCTCAGAGAGAAACAACATTATTGAAGAGAGAACACTGAGACACATTTTCAGTACTCAAAACAACCCTCCAACCCTCCAACAAAGCTCTTAATATTCTTGATTTACACTTGTAGATAAAATGTGGATACGTTTACTGTACACAGGTGTACACTTTACAAGGAGTATGCATGCTCTCTTGTTGCCTGCAGGTCACACCAGACCATCACTTTGTTCTAGATCGTCACCCTCACCACAACAACATCATCATTGGAGCAGGATTCTCAGGTATTTTACAGGAGTTCCTTTGTATTCACCTCTCACAGTACTGTGCTCTCAAATCTCTCTACAATATCTATCTGAACATTCCAGCATTGAGGAACCATATCCCTAAAACCTACAGCCAAATGGCAACTTGTGTAAGTTTCTGCCAGCCCCTCAGTTGAAAGCCAGGTTTGTAGCCTGGCTACGTCCCTTTTGATGTTGACAGAGTGTACTAATCCAGACTGGAAGACCATTCACTCAGACCAGGAGAGACTTCCCAGAATGATTTCTGTCTGTTCAGCGGCTTCTGCTAAAGGATTCTGCGATTCTGCGAACTTGTAATTCATTTCTGCTCTTTAACAGTTTATAGCCACAACCCGTACAACTTGGGGGGTTAGGAACTCCACCAAGCTCTTCCACAGCCCTGGCATGGTGCCAAAGCTATTCATCTTGCGGTGCATTGTCTTGCATGTAACGACACAACTGGAAAAACAACCGGCAGTCTGCTACACTTAGCGTGCTCTATTGTTCTTCCAGCCTCCTCATATTCGTGGGGTTTATGGTTTATTACAAGCATTCTCTTGCTTTAATAAGGCATTAAGAGAAATGGACGGGGTCACCATGTATCACTATTAATTTGTTTGATGCTCTTATACCACCCACATATTGTTTACCGCGTTCACAGTGTAATACTCTCATATTGCACTTAAACCACTTATATTGTGCTCATCTAAATGGCTTACATGCTAGGTTCAGGTCTAATTAATCTGATTTGAATCTTTCTACCACTCTGTCATTTGAAAATATGAAATATATTATACTGGAATGCAATGGTAAATCCTAAAGATATAGTAGCGACAAATTTCAGGAAGGAATTTTCTGAACCTCGACTCATAATTATTGGGTTGTGCTACCTTTTGTCTACCAGAATAGTAATCAAGCAGACAGAATCAGACAAAAGAGATTCTGCTGGCCCTATTGTGTCTCCTCTCTCATTCTCTCTCCTTCCCCTCCATCCCTCCCTCCCCATCTCTTTGTGACACTGTATGCCTGTCGCGGCCAGGACCTGCTCCCCCAGGTCTACCATTGACCTCCTCTCACCTCAATAAGATTAATGTATTTTGGGCAGGCAGCACAATCACCCTTTGAGTGATCCGCTCATCCCTCACCTTCGAAAAGCCTCCTTCCTCTCATCTGCTTGAACAGCTATTCTTAGAGAAAAGTGTGAGATGGAAAAAAGTGAGAAGTGCAAAAAAAATACTATTACCTGATTATAGTAATTCAAGATCTACCACATAATGCTCTCATTCTGTAGACCCTTTTGTTCGTAAATGACATACTCTACGTTTTACCCAGATTTATCTTTAGACATTGTATTATATGCACATATTTTAGAATGACATAAGGTCACTGAGCACTTTCTTTTCCCAGGTCATGGTTTCAAGTTTGGTCCAGTCATTGAGAAGGTGCTGTGTGAGCTGAGCCTTGGACAGATGCCCTCCTATGACCTCTCCCCATTCAAAATCCAGCAGTTCCAGTCCAACCCCAAATCCTCTTTATAGACCTAGTCACAAAGTAAACAACTGGAATCAGAAGCAAGTATTGATCCACTTTGGTTCATCTCAGTACAGACTGATTGACAAGGTCCAATGTGAACATTGTTATGAATGTGAAGTATCCAAGTGCATATGATGCCAATACCACCTCTCTTTGTGAATGTTGCACATACCATAGACTTCTGTATGATTTACAAACAAGGCAGCTACTCATTGACTTCATCAGAGCTGCATTATAAATCAAGATAATAATTAATGTAGATGATGAAGACTGAAACCTGTGTTGTTTATCTATAGGTTTTCAATCCCTGCCTTGGCACTCACTTTGATTTTCACCCCAGTGTTTCTCTCTGTAATGACAATCCCCCTCATAAAGCAAACACATTGTTAAAACGCCATCAGCTGTGGAGACATTAGTCTTTCTGCCGTGGAAGCTAACAGCTAACCCAGTAATGTTCCACAGTACCTGTTCTCTCTGTAAACATTTTCATCACTAATCAGCAAGTCACACAATGACCACAGTTCATCAGCTTCAATGGGGAAATTATACAGTGATCACCAGGATATTTATTCACAGTGCTGGAAATGAATGTATTGATTGAGCTAGACAATGGCCACATTAAAAGGCCATTACATCAGCAGCACAGGGCTAAATCCATGCCTCTCCCTAAGCAGCAGCAGAGGCTGCATGAGCTGGGGCTGGGCCAGAGGCGGAGTGGTGCTTCATGCTGAGTAACCAGGGGAATACAGCACGTCAGAGGAGAGAAGAAGGCTAGAATTACATTACATTACACCACATGAGACATTCTCCAGACAAATTCATTTGTCAGGGGTGACTTCATCACTTGGGCCATTTTTACACCTCCTATATTCTGCTGTGTTACATTTTTACACCTCCTATATTTTGCTGTGTTACATTTTTACACCTCCTATATTCTGCTGTGTTACATTTTTACACCTCCTATATTCTGCTGTGTTACATTTTTACACCTCCTATATTCTGCTGTGTTACATTTTTACACCTCCTATATTCTGCTGTGTTACATTTTTACACCTCCTATATTCTGCTGTGTTACATTTTTACACCTCCTATATTCTGCTGTGTTACATTTTTACACCTCCTATATTCTGCTGTGTTACATTTTTACACCTCCTATATTCTGCTGTGTTACATTTTTACACCTATATTCTGCTGTGTTACATTTTTACACCTCCTATATTCTGCTGTGTTACATTTTTACACCTCCTATATTCTGCTGTGTTACATTTTTACAGTTTGATTTTTTATTTTGGAACAGTTGGATCTCTGCAATGTGCCTTGTATTAAAATAGCATGTTGAAATTTAGGTTAGTATATAGGGTCATTTTTGTGTGTCAATTGAAACAGGCAACACATTCAGAAAAGCACCTGCAACACATTTCAAACGGTGGTCTAAGGTTCTGCGTTCAGCATGAAATGAAAAGCATTTAGAAACGCATCAGATGGGACTTCGAATGCTCCTAGCATAAATTATTCAGCTAATTGTTTTTGCTCATTTTTCTAATTCCACCATTGTTTATCTAGCTGCACTCCTGTCCTCCATTCAAACCGAATTTGACAAAGTGAGATTCATGGCTGCTTTTAGGGAAACAGAAATGCAACGTTTAATGGTTTCTTTCCAGCTTTTAAACGCCGTATTTCGTGGTGGCCTAGATTACTTTTGATTTATGCAGCAGAAAAGTTGGAAATTAAAACACAGGCATAGTAAATGCACTGTGTCAACAGGTAACTATGACAACACATTATTTTAAGGTAGAGAGGGCTGGTGGCTTACGCTATTGGAGGGGAAGTATTGAGAGAAAAAGAACAGTGTGTATATCATTTTGAAGGGGGTGGGGGCTCACATTGGTGCCAAAATTATACTGTATTGACATTCACTTCTTTAGCTTCTGATTCATTTTTTTTTAGATGGAGTTCAAGATCACAGACCTGGCCAGTGGGGGACGAAATGCATGAGCTAAATTAATAAGTCTAAAGACAAACAATATTTCCCTTCAGCATCAGTTAAATGAAAAAGCTATGAAAACACTGTATCACAGAATGTGTTACTGCATCTGAAAGTTTGTGCATCATAGCTTTTAAAAGGAAAGTCTATGATGCACCAATGCCCTTGAATGTACTTAGTCAGATGCAGCGCATTCGGGAAAGCATTTTGTTACGTTACAGCCTTATTCTAAAATGGATTAAATAAAACATCTTCAATCTAGACAAAATACCACATATTGACAGAGAAAACAGGTTTTTGGACATTTTAGCACACTTATTTAAAAAAAAACTGATACCTTACTGACATACGTAATTATACCCTTTGTATTAGACTACAAATTGAGCTCAGGTGCATCCAGTTTCCACTGATCATCCTTGAGATGTTTCTACCACCTGTGGTCAATTCAATTGATTGGACATGATTTGGAAAGACACACACACCTGTCTATATAAGGACCCACAGTGCATGTCAGAGCAAAAAACAAGCCATGAGGTCGAAGGAATTGTCCGTAGAGCTCCGAGAAAGGATTGTGTCGAGGCACAGATCTCGGGAAGGGTACCAAAACATTTTTGCAGAATTTAAGGTCCCTAAGAACACAGTGGTCGCCATCATTCTTAAATGGAAGGTTTGGAACCACAAAGACTCTTCCTAGAGCTGGCACCCAGCCAAAAGGAGCAATCGGGGGGAAAAGGTATTTGGTCAGGGAGGTGACCAAGAACCAAATGGTCACTCTGAGAGAGCTCCAGAGTTCCTCTGTGGAGATGGGAGAACCTTCCAGAAGGACAACCATCTCTGCAGCGCTCCACCAATCAGGCATTTATAGTAGAGGGGCCAGACGGAAGCCACTCTTCAGTAAAAGGAAAATGACTGCCCGATTGGAGTTTGCCAAAAGGCACCTAAAGGACTCTGAGACAATGAGAAATAAGATTCTCTGGTCTGATGAAACCAAGATTGAACTCTTTGGCCTGAATGCCAAGCGTCACGTCTGGAGGAAACCTGGCACTATCCCTACGGTGAAGCATGGTGGTGGCAGCATGCTGTGGGGATGTTTTTCAGCGGCTGTGACTGGGAGACTAGTCAGGATCGAGGCAAACATGAACGGAGCAAAGTACAGAGAGATCATTGATGAAAACCTACTCCAGAGCACTCAGGATCTCCGACTGGGATGAAGGTTCACCTTCCAACAGGACAACGACACTAAGCACACAGCCAAGACAACTCAGGAGTGGCTTCAGGACAAGTTTCTGAATTACCTTGAGTGGTCCAGCCAAAGCCCAGACTTGAATCTGATCGAACATCTCTGGAGAGACCTGAAAATAGCTGTGCTGTGACGCTCCCCATCCAACCTGACAGAGCTTGAGAGGATCTGCAGAGAAGAATGGGAGAAACTCCCCAAATACAGATGTGCCATGCTTGTAGCGTTATACCCAAGAAGACTAGAGGCTGTAATTGCTCCCAAAGCTGCTTCAACAAAGTAAAGGGTCTGAATACTTATGTATGTAAATGTGATTTTTCTGTTTTTTATTTTTAATACATTTATTTGCAGAAATTTCTAAAAACCTGTTTTTGCTTTGTCATTATGGGGTATTGTGTGTAGATTGAGGGGGGAAAACTTTTATCCATTTCAGAATAAGGCTGTAACGTAACAATGTGGACAAAGTGAAGGGGTCTGAATATTTTCCGAATACACTGTAAATATGGATCTAACACCAAATCAAAGTTTAAAAAGAAAAGTATTCATCCTTATGAATGTTGCGAATAGAGAGACCAACAGGGCAGGCGAGCATAGAAACCAGCGGCAATATTTAGAATTGTAATGAGCTTGGTGCTTTTGGGAAGCTGTGAAAGTGTCAAAAGATTTTTCTCCAGCTTCCCACTATCAGAGGCCCATGTGGGAGGGTTCTCTCTCACTCTCTCCAATCCCTAAAACGGAGCAAGCTGCTCTGGGAAACATCCTGGGACCTCATCACAGAGGCACAGCACTTCCACTTTGGCAGAGAGACAGAGCATGGCAGGAGTGTTTTGGCCACCTGCATGCTAGTAGTTGAAGATGGAAGAAGAGAACTCCAGTGCTGAATTTGGTTGGAGTCATAAAAGCTTTTGCTTTTTTCCACTCCAAAATGTTTCAGTAATTTTGTTTCTGGCTCACAGTCAGCTTTAATATGGCTGTGTGGTAAGAAAACATGAAATCAAATATTTCTCCTCCACGATATCATTGAATCCCTTTCATGCTAAGTTCCACACACAGAGGGAAAACGGTTGTATTGTTCCTCAGGCCCTGTAAAGACCTATGCAAAATGTAAATATTGTTTGAGCTTACCTCTGAGCCGTCTGACAAAGGCCCACTACTGTGCAGTGTTCATTAGAGTGGAATTGACATGTGCAAACAAAGAAAAGCGCCCAAAGCAGCACCCTCTGCTGACTCTTTTCTTCTCAGAGTTGCAAATGAATGCAGCTTCCTCACCTGGTCCCTGCAGGCGGTATCCAAGCGCCTCCAATCATCCTGTTATTGACAGAAGGCTGCCTGTGGAAAACTGTACGCTCTAATCACATAGGATGAGGCCTGAGTTAAGAAACATCCCCTCCTCTGCCTGCCTGTACCCCGACAGGCCGTATTGCCTGAGAGAGGGTGCTCCATCCAAGGGCAAAATGTGGAAGTGTCCCCTGATCAAATGGAATGCAACACGTCAACACCTGCTGGGTGAGAAACTAATCCCCTATCATTCAGTGGCATCACACTTTAGAATGAATGAACCCAATCTCCTGGGTGAACTTGGACAGCATAGTCTAGACAGCAGAGTCAACAGCAGTGTCAAATGCAAGGTCACTGAATACTTCAAGTGTGGCCCTAGTAACATGGTGTGGCAGCATATCGACTCATTGCAATAGAGAGCTACGGGGGGCCACGACAGCGAGTGAAACTCGAATAACAGTTGTTGTAGAACTAAGGATTACTCACCCCGTACTGGAGGAATACTTTTTCTTTAATGAGACCGACGAGAAGGATTTACTTCAGACACCCGACAAGGCCCTCATCCCCATCATTCGCAGGAGAAAGAGATGGAGGTATGGAAGACGAAGGTCCGGGTGCCTTGTCTGTCGCTGAGAAGGTAATCCACCTTTACCGTCAGTCCTATTAGCCAACGTACGATCAATCGATAATAATATAGACGAACTATGATAATGTATATCCTACCAACGGGACATTAAAAACTGTAATATCTTGTGTTTCACAGAGTCGTGGCTGAACGACGACATGAATAACATACAGCTGGCATGTTTTAAGCTTTTTTGGCAGGATAGAACAGCGGCCTCTGGTAAGACCAGGAGTGGCATTCTATGTATTTTGTAAACAACAGCTGGTGCACGAAATTTAAGGAAGCCTCGAGGTTTTGCTCACCTGAGGTAGATTATCTCAAGATAAGCTGTAGACCACACTATTTACCAAGAGAGTTTTCATCTGTATTTTTTGTAGCCGTCTATTTACCACCACAAACGGATGCTGGCACTAAGACCGCAGTCAACCAGCTGTATAAGGCCGTAAGAAAACAGGAAAACGCTCATCCAGCAGCGCTCCTAGTGGCTGGGGACTTTAATGCAGGGAAACTTAAATCCATTTTACTTCATTTTTACCAGCATGTTATATGTGCAACCAGAAGAAAAAAAACTCTAGACCACCTTTACTCCACACACAGAGATGCAGACAAAGCTCTCCCTCGCCCTCCATTTGGCAAATCTGACCATAACTCTATCCTCCTGATTCCTGCTTACAAGCTAAATCTAAAGCAGGAAGCACAGGGGACTCGGTCAATAAGAAAGTGGTTAGATGAAGCAGATGCTAAGCTATAGGACTGTTTTGCTAGTACAGATTGGAATATGTTCCGGGATTCTTCCAAAGGCATTGAGGAGTACGCCACATCACTGGCTTCATCAATAAGTGCCTCAACGACGTCATCTCCACAGTGATCGTACATACATACCCCAACCAGAAGCCATGGATTACAGGCAAATATCTCACTGAGCTAAAGGGTAGAGCTTCTGCTTTCAAGAAGCGGGACTCTAACCCGGAATCTTATAAGAAATCACACTTTGCCCTCCGACGATCCATCAAACAGGCAAAGCATCAATACAGGACTAAGATGGAATCGTACTACACCGGCTCAGACACTCGTTGGATGTGGCAGGGCTTGCAACCTATTACAGACTACAAAGGGAAGCACAGCTGCGAGCTGCCCAGTGACACGAGCCTACCAGACGAGCTAAATTACTTCTATGCTCGCTTCAAGGCAAGTAACACTGAAGCATGCATGAGAGCATCAGCAGTTCCGGACGACTGTGTGATCCCGCTCTCCGTAGCCGATGTAAGACCTTTAAACATGTCAACATTCACAAGGCCGCATGGCCAGACAGATTACCAGGACGTGTACTCCGAGCATGCACTGACCATCTGGCAAGTGTCATCACTGACACTTCAACAACACATCTGTCACGCTGATCCAAAACACGGAGGCCCCTCAGGAGTGTTTGATCAGTCCCTCCTGTGCTCCCTGTTCACTCATGACTGCATGGCCAGGCACGACTCCAACACCATCATCAAGTTTGCAGATGACACAAGAGTGGTAGGCCTGATCACCAACAATGATGAGACAGCCTATATGGAGGTCAGAGACCTGAACAGCTAATTAAAGGGTTACCCAGAACCTTCTTTTACGCTGCTGCTACTCTCTGTTTACTATCTATGCATAGTCACTTTAACTCTACCTACATGCACATATTGCACATTGACTCTGTACCGTACCCCCTGTATATAGCCTCGCTATTGTTATTTTACTGCTGCTGTTTAATTATTTACTTTTATTTTCAATTTTTTTACTTCTTAAAGCATTGTTGGTTAAGGGCTTGAAAGCATTTCTACACCTGTTGTATTTGGCGAATGTGACAAATAAAATATGATTTGGTAAACAACTAAAGAGCTCAGCTAAAAGCGCTGCCTGCCTTTGTTAGGCTGACCCCCCACCCCCTCCACCGGGTTGTGTAACAACGTTACTGCCAAAGAGGTGAAACCAGGAGAATTTAATCTGCCACTCAGTGGAAAGGATTTAAGTAAAGACAGACACACATCCACTCAGACTCACACTAGTCAGATTATGGGGACATCTCCCCTTCATAGGGTGCAGCACAGAACGGTTCGAGGAATAGAGGATTCCAGATTGGGTTGATGGGGGATTCTAGATACTAAACAGGGGATTCGTTTGAACATCGAAGTTAGTCTGAATGTCAACAAATGTACTGCGCTATACTCATTAGTTACTTAGCATCTATGTAAGCCTCACTTCTCTAACACAATGCCTGATTGTCAAGTTTGTTTCTTAGTGATTGCTTTTGTTGATGGAAATGTACCATGTTTAGGCCTAGATTCAATCAGATCGTTAACCGGCGAAAGCCGACACCCGCATAGCTAATGTTTTGGTGGTGTCGGAGGTGTAACTGCTTTGGAGCTGTCAAATGGGTGAGCAGCCACACCCGTCCCACTAACATTAGAAGTTCAGAACGTGTGTAGGCTTTCTAGAAATAATGACACTGACGCGGATCTGATTTAATAGAGCCCTTATAGCTTAATGTAAGATGATCTAGTTGCATAGCAGTGAGAGTGAGCAGTGTTCATACATTTGTCTGGTGTCTGGTGTCTGGTTGTAATTATTCATTTCAATTGTGTTTGTTTTCCCTCTCCTCTACAGGGGGAAGATGGATGGTATGATCAAGTGATGCACTTGAGGAGATGAGGAAAAACAAGTCAAGCACATCAGTAAAATGTTCCTGCTGTTTTCAATAAATAACTCTCCTTATTTCCATCCAAACATTTCCGTCTGATGACTAATTCAGCTCCAAACTATAACCGTGTTACCATTCCACCACGCAATAAGACACAATGTTACTGTAAACAAACCCCTGCATTTATTTACATTCAAATGAATGCCAGAAAAAGCATTCCTATCACAAGTGGTCAATTGTTCAATATCATGAAAATAAACAAACCTGTTTGAAAAGCTATGATGAATATACAATCAATTTCAAACATGTTATATATTAATATTTTGGAAAGCCAACAATGCCTATTCAGATGCAAAAACAAACATTTAACAGACATATTTTTATTTAACAAATCCCAACGCAGAAGCATTGACAAAGTGTCCAGTGTTCCGTATTATATTCGTACCTAATGCATAAAAAAAACTAGAAGTGTGAAAACAAGAAAATATATGCAAATAGTCTGTCCCACACACATGAACAGACAGAAGCAACGGAAACATGGACACACACACAGATATACACGTGTGTACATACGCAAACACCCTTCACCACACTATTCTACATAGAGATACAACATTTGCATATTTATTAATAAATTAATAAGGTCACGTTAATCTAAAGGATATCATTGTCACTCAGTAAGGCCAAATACAGATACAGTGTATCCTACATGAGCAAATTCTTCCAGGGATCTCAGAGAATTTTATACTGAACAAAAATAGAAAACGCAACATGCAACAATTTCAAAGATTTGACTGAGTTACAGTTCATATAAGGAAATCAGTCAATTGAAATAAGTTGTCCCTCACATGACTGGGCAGGGGCGCAGCCGTGGGTGGGCCTATGAGAGATTGGCCCACCCACTGGGGAGCAAGGCACTGCCAATTAGAAGGATTTTTTCTACACAAAAGTTGTTTTTTTTACAGACAGGAATACTCCTCAGCTGTCCGGGTGGCTGATCTCAGACGATCCAGCAGGTGAAGAAGCCAGATGTGGAGGTCCTGGGCTGGCGTGGCTACACGTGGTCTGTTGGACATACTGCCAAATTCTCTAAAACAACATTGGAGGCAGCTTATGGTAGAGAAATTAAATTCTCTGACAACAGCTCTGGTGGATATTCCTGCAGTCAGCATGCCAATTGCACAGTCCCTCAAAACTTTGTGTTGTGCACATTTTAGAGCCTTTTATATTGCGCAGCACAAGGTGCACCTGTGTAATGATCATGCTGTTTAATCAGCCTCTTGATATGCCACATCTGTCAGGTGGATGGATTCTCTTGGCAGAGGAGAAATGCTCACTAACAGGGATGTAAAAAAAAATTGGGAGAAATCTCAAGATTTGAGAGAAATAAGCTTTCTGTGGATTTGGTAAAATTCTGGGATATTTTATTTCAGTTCATGAAATCATGATACCAACACTTCACATGTTGCGTTTATATTTTCGTTCAGTATACATTATAACTTTTGTGGCATCCATGTTTTTCCCCATAAGGGAGGTGGGCTTATAGCACTTAGGCCATTTGTCAAAAAAAAAGAAAAAGATGTAATTCCTATTCTTTTTTATATCCAGCGCATGTGTATCTTGAAAGATGAAGATCCCTAGAAAGCCCCCCGTCACAACAGATAGTAAATATATTCCCTTTGAAAACCAACAGACATGACACGAGGAGACAAAAGCATGGCAGAGCTTTAAACGAGCAAGACCAAAAACCATTCCAGCATGAACTACTGTATACAAATGTAGCAGATCCAATCCTTTTCCCTCAAAGCAGCTCCCCCTCCCGTTCAATAAGAACCATACTTTCCAACATTGATAGAAAAACAAAACAGTCTCGAAACAAGACAAGTCTTTCTTCTAGTTACTGATATTGGCTAAATATTGTTTGAAACGCATGACCAGAGACAGTCCAAACACATGTAGAGGAGACAATGGCATTTCTAAGTGCTAAAGAGGATAAGCTGGACTGTCAGGCATATGGGCCTGCAGTGAGAGGTCACATTGTAAGGGAGACTTAAACCGATCCTGCTACAGTCATTTGAATAAACCACAAGCTCTCCAGTCCTCAAACAACAGATGACAGCAGGAGCATAAGTTAGCCTATGAAAAGCAGTTCTCTTAAATAAGCCAGTGGTAATAAGCTCTACAGATATATCTTAAAATATGCCATTGGTGCTAAGCTCTATACTTATATTGATTCAAAGCTGCAGAGCTGAGGTGGCCACTATGCTGTAAGATTCTATGATGGAATTTCACTTTTCCAAATCACCCTGTAAAGAATTCTTCAAAGCTCTTAGTAGCATCCATTGAGATTGAACCACGGTGAGTTCCACAGTATGTGCACTCTGACCTTCCCCTGTTCTTGCATCTGGTTCTAGCTAGCATTGCTCACCGATGTTCAAATGAGGATGGTATGGGGAGATGTATTTTGATTAAATAAATCATTATATCTGTCTCTGGTGTGTTCGTGTAGGATGGTGGTGGTAGTGAGAGATGTGACAGTCTCTGTTACGCTGTGGACTCTGCCAGCTTGCTATCACTGTCACTTTCCTTCAGGGAGTGTCTGCTCGAACGCCTCTCCTCTTTGTCCTCTTCACTGAGGTGTCTCCGGTACAGAGGAGGGCTGTGGGAGGAGAGGACAAGAGAGAGCTTTTTATATAGGAGAAACGCTGCTGAATTGAACCCTGCCTGAAAACTATGGGTGCTTGAGATTTGCAAAGGTCACAGGTCACATATTAAGCCTACTGACTCCATCTTCCTCCGTGGGTCAGGGCCAAGGTCAGCAGTATAAGCTGCTTGAATAGAAACACAGCACATTACCCCTTTCAAAGTAACATTCAATGCTGGAGCAAAGATCATGCATGGCTGCCAATAGCCAAACAAACCAAAACACTGCAACATTACTAGATCCACAACACTAGTTTCATGCACAAAAAAACAGTACAGGTTTTCAAAGTCAGAATGTGGACCTGTGTTTTTTCTAACTCAGTTTTGTCCAGTGTTATATTCATTTCTCTTGAAGCTTTTCATAATCGCCATATGGTGAGATGGAAGGACAGGCTGAAAATAGAAAAGGTCCAAGGTAGGACAGTTTAGCGTTCTGGTTTACGCTTTCATTACCCTTCGGGGGCTAACACAGAGCTTCGAAGTTGATGAAACAAGGACAAAGCAGTGGTACAGTGACTATACACTACATGGCCAAAAGTATGTGGACACCTGCTCATCAAACATCTCATTCCAAAATCATGGCCATTAATATGGAGTTGGTCCCCCTCTACTCTACTGGGAAGGCTTTCCACTAGATGTTGGAACATTGCTGCACGGACTTGCTTCAATTCAGCCACAATGGCATTAGGTGTTCAATGGGGTTCAGGTTAGAGCTCTGTGCAGGCCACAATGATCTCGACAAACCATTTATGTGTGGACCTTGCTTTGCACACGGGGGCATTGTGATGCTAGACAATTTCGCTTCACAATAACAGCACTTACAGTTGACCGGGGCAGCTCTTGCAGGGGCAGACATTTCAGGAACTGACTTGTTGGAAAGGTGGCATCCTGTGACGGTGCCATGTTGAAAGTCACTGAACTCTTCTGTACGGGCCATTCTACTGCCAATGTTTGTCTATATAGATTGGATGGCTGTGTGCTCGATTTTATACACCAGTAGCCAAATCCACTCGTTTGACGGGGTGTCCATCTACTTTTGGCCATGTAGTGTGGCACGCAGACTCTGCAGGAAAGCTGAGTAACACCACCTCTTCAGACCAAGTGGCTCTGCCCACTTGTTTCTATTATTATTGTCATGCTGTTGAAGTAACGGACCTACCGTATGTAAACGGTTCCCCTCAATCCAGCATATTAAATACATGGTGGATATATGCTAATGCAGTAATCAGTGTTCATGTTCAATCAGGTCTACAGTTATGTCTTGTTGAGGCCCGGAGGGAGCACATTTAAAGTGGCCATGCTTGATGGATGGTTGTCTAGTAATATGTGCACCAACATGCAGTTAGCTTCCTCACCATCACCAAGCACCATGTTCAGGGAAGAAATCTCTATTGTCCCTTTGCACTCGTACCCGTATACGGGTTGAAAATTGAAGATTTAGGCACAGATAAACGCCTAAATTGGAACGCAGTGGCCGTACAGTGACATGCTATACTGTACCTGACGTCGAAGCTCTGGCTCTTCGCATGACAGCCGTTTGAAACTTGAGCACCTCTCGCAAAAAGATGTTGTCCCCATCCCTCCTGCTAATTTGGCAACATTTTGGGGGGCACATGTTTTGTTGTCGGGAGTGCGGGAAATGCTAGAAATTAAGATGGCTATGTGTTTTGAAAGATGAGAAGTTGTGGATTATAACAAATGTCGCTTTGATGTCATAAAAGCAAGCGTAACACCGGTGAATCCAAATGTGCACTTCACATTTCCACATCCGAAAGCTCAAGTCATACGCAGTGTCAACGTCTATGATCACTATGTTTGATGTACAGTTACAAGATGACATGTCATCATATCCTGGGTTGTTCTGAACAGAAAGAGCCCGTTTGTCTATTGTGAAGAACATTTGCAGCAGCACAGGCACTATCATCGGTTTGCCTGAATTGCACTGTGAAAGCCTAACTCTGTAATCTCATATTTTATAACTTACCTAGTCATTTTGGCAATAGAACAGACTTTCAAAAACTGCCCACCTGATCTAGATTGTGATTTTTGGTTTGCGTAAACAACAGTAACTGTGTAATTGCGGGATGCAGGGTTGTGTTCCAAACAAAACAACTACAAGTGTGCTTGCCCTAGTTCCTCAACGGCACAGCTAGGAGAGCTCAAAAAACACCTTATAGTTGAAGACTCTTTTTTGAGTCATAAAAGTGCATTGAAATTGCTTAGGAACTGTGCACACTTTGGAGAGACCAGATAGTCCTCTCAAACCCGTATCTTTGTTTTTTGTCTTTGTCTCGCATCTACCTCACATTTTCCAGGAATATTCTTATCATGTTGATAATGTATCTAGACTATCTTCAGATTTCTTTACCAACAAATGCAGCAAAAAAGTACAGTCAATGTAAAACATAAAATCAACAGTGTAATGTTTGGATTCAGTCTTGTGTCAGATGAACTGTTGTGTCCTCGCCTTTGGTCTAATAATTTCCCCTTTCAACTGTTCCTTTCAAATGTTACCCTTTTCATGCATTAGCTTTTCATATTTTCTTCTGTAAGAAGTATCTCAATTTAGCCTTATCTATAGAGGCCAACTCCCACGAGTGTGAAGGGTTAACATGCAGAGACAATGTGTCCTGTTTTATTTCCTCAGGGACGGGAACCCGGCGCCACAACGCATGTTTCATTTAGCAATGGTCATGAGTCATCACTACAATTCAGAAAGAAAGGCATTGTGGTATTTCACATCAACCCGGATACACATCGAGTGGAGGAACACTTATGGCCTAAACTTGTGTTTATGTCAAATGAATAAGTATGTAAAGAAATCAGATACACGTGTTGATGGTAATAATGCTACAAAATAAGTTTGTGGTCATACGCACATCCTTAAAAAACACATAGGTGCTGGGCTAATAAAGAATAATAGTATAGAACACCACTTGATTGACAAGGTTCCATCCGAAATGGATCTTCGTCAGGTCAAACACACTGAGTGCTCATAATAAATATGTACAAAATGACCAAGTGGGTAACCTGGAAGGCAAAACAAATCAAAGTTAAGTGACATACTCAGGCAAGAAATGGTCTGACATCAAACTCTTGATTCAGACCTCTAGGAGACATGGTACACAAACAGTGAATCCAATTACAATTCTCTTCTCGATAATAGATTATCAGTATCTCCGCTCCACCTGGGAGTCATGACATGTTCGATGCCAATGTATCTCAGAGCGAATGTTGTGGCGATATTTATTATGTTCTGGAACCATTCCATGCACCCATTCCATTGTTATTTAATTATTAGAGATATACAAACGTTTGTTGCACCCACCATGTGCCATGGCCGCAATGGTCATGTGAGGTGAAATGTGGATGTTTTGGGATGTGAACGCTCAGTGTGTTTGACCTGACGAAAATCCATTTCGGATGGAAACCTTGTCAATAAAGTGGTGAATTGGGAGCTTTAACAGTGTACGGGCCTGCTTGTTCTATACTTTAAAGTCAACATGCTTGGTTAGTCACACCATGCTTTCACTCCATTCCCAGGCATCACCTACTGCTAGCCAGGGGCTTTAGTCACTATCAGGCTTGTAGAGATATTTCATCACCATGCTGTCCATCTTCTTCTTCTTTTTCTTCTCATCCTTCTTACTTGGGGGTCTCTGTTCAGCGGCATCTTCCTCATCTGAGGCAGGGCGGGCTGGACCTCTCTTCACACTGTTGGAGCTGCGGTAGGAGACGGTGGAGGCCGAGCTGGAGGAAGAGGAGGACTCCGAAGAGGAAGATTCAGACTCGCTCTCTTTCTTCCTGGAGCCCTTCCTGGACTTCTTTCCCTTCTTCTTGGAGCTCTTCCTGCTGTGGCGGTCATCGGAGTCTGAGGAGCTGTCTGAGGAGCTCTTCTTCTTGGCCTTGCCTCTGCGGGAGCTGGAGCTGCTGGTGCTGTGGGAGCTGAAGCTGCTGGAGGACCTGGTGCTGTAGTCCACTGCCGAGCCAGACGCTGAGCGACGCACGCTGGATGCACTACGGCCCAGACCCTCGTCATCCCCCTTCACACTGTTCCGGTCATCCTCATCTTTATTTACCTCATTCTCTTCCTCGTCGTCAGACTCGTCCAGTTTGCTGCGTTTGAACTTGATGGGCTTGAAGCTGAGGACCTCATTGATAGCCTTCTCCAGGTCAGGGTCAAGGTAGTTGCGGTGGGTGACAGCCTTAATGTCAGAGGTGTCTGGGGGGTTGTCGTCAGAGGAGCGAGGCTGGGCCGGGGTGGAGAAGCTGCGGCCTAGGGAGTGGGGGCTGTAGGCAGAGGTTCCCTGACTGAAGGCCATGCTCAGAGCATCATCATCGTCGTCCATGCGCAGGCCGAACTCACTGAGCCGGCTGCTGCGGGCCACAGATATACGGGAGTCAGCCTTGCTCACGCTGCCGGGGCTGCGACCACCAGTGCGCCTGCTCATGCTGGGGCTGACCGAGGTCCCGTATGAATCGCTACGCCCATCATCCTTCCAGGAGGTGCTACGTCGCAAGCCACGAGGGCTGGTACGACTAACACTGGTGATGCTGCTAATGGTGGACATATTGTCATCATCCATGTTTGGCATGGCTCTACGGCTGGACCTGCTAGGGGCCAGGGAGGACACCATGGAGTCCTTGTCAAAGTCAGGGCTGTGTGGGGCCCAGCGGCGCTCCAGACCCTTCCTGGCCCTGCTGGTGGCCTCAGAGTAGGCCTGGGAGATGACCGAACCACGGTCATCATCATCTTGTGACTTCTTCCTGTCATCCTGGTCTGTAGACTTAGACTTGGCCTTGCGTAGGGAGGAGCGGTCCGGGGTGTCGGACTGTTCCTTTAGCGTACTGAAGAGGGAGCTCTCGTCCCCCTGGCCTCCAATGGAGTCTTTCAGGTTGGAACGCTTCCTGTAGCTAAGGGAACTCATCACAGACACCGATCTGCTGTCTACTTCTTTGCCTTCTTTGCCTTCCTTGCTACCTTCTTTAATCTCCTTAACCTCTTTGCCTTCCTTGGCATCTACATTCACTGCATATCTGAGATGCCATGAAGAGGAGGGTGTAGGAACAAGAACACCATGGAAACAATCAACAGAGACACAGAGAAACATAGAGAGAGAAAAGATGAGAATTTACAGACAATGAAATTCTGAAATTAAAAGTTCAGAAGGATGAAATGCATATGATTGAATCCCTGAAGTGTAGAATGCTTGTCAACATTCCCCAAATATTCCAGCAGCATCTAACTGAAGTTCCTGATGACACTTTGTCCTCTGAAGTGAGTGTAATAAGGAAAGTTAAGTGGTGAGTCGATCTGCTAAAGCTCGTCAAAAAGAGCAGGTATATATTTGGGGCTATCCTGTGCTGTCTGCCAGGGGGGAGGAAATGCATTCATCTCAGGCAGAGCAGAGAGAGGGGCCATTTAGCAGGTTTGCCAGCTGGCCTTGGGCCACTTCAATAAATCTGACAGGCAGCACAGCGCCCGTATCCCTCTTCCCTCTGCTGTGCCGCCTGCTGTCATTAGAGGGATGACAGGAAGGCAGAGAGAAATGACACCTAATCTCATGAAATACTCACCCTTCCATTCCACCCTGCCTCAGCTAATCCTGGGCTCTTTAGCTCTCAGCAGGGTAAACTCATATAGAAATGGGATGGGATTGAGGAAGCCATCACTGCTTTATCAGGGCCCAGCCAGAAGGAAGGGGGATGATAACATAATGAGGAGGCTGTCGACTGAGGAGGCTGATAGACAGACAGACAAGTCAAGACAAGACTGACCTGGAGTTCTTCAGACTGCCCTCGTCTGACAGAGTCTTGGTGGAGCCCTTATTCTTGGACAGCCAGGACTTGACCCCGTCCACACGGTCCTCCACCTCTGAGTCCGTGTCCGACTCATCACCACTGTGAGGAAGACAGGAGAGCAAACAGTGTTGTTATGTTGCTGTTGGTGTTGGCAGGAGGCAGAGCTGTTTAAAAAGAGTCATCTGGGAGGGTTAGCGAGGATCCTCCATCGAGGAAAACTGTTGGTTTGGACAGGAAGTACAACACAGACAAATCCTATGTTTTGAATGTCATAAAGACAACAGCTTTCTGATTTAGTTAGTCAGACAGCATCTGTATTCCATTCATTGTGACAGTAACCTGGGGTTGAGCAATGCAAAGGCAGACAGTCACAACAAGCTTTAGGGAGACAACAGCAGTCTGTTAACGTAGAGCGATGACAGACCTAGAATTTTGCACCCAGTCGCAAACTAGTTTACCAGTCAAAATCTAGTGTTGGACTCTGCTACTTCCTGAATATTGATACAAAAAAATATCAGCCACAAAGCTAAAGTTCGCCAAAGTAAGTTTGATGAAAAACCAAGAAGCCTCATTTAAAAGAGAGAAAAAAAATGATATTAGATATTGGTGCATACATAAATATGAATGTGTATAGTCCTGAGTGCTTTCTCTTCCCCTGTTAAATGTATAATCGCTTATGATGGGGGCGGTCGGGCGAAACGAGTCATGGTGCCTCCGAGCACAGCGGAATGCAAATGAATGGAGCTCATGAAGGCGTAATTAACTCTGTGGCCATAGCGAGGCTTTTAGGATGTCTGTGGCGAGTGGCTGAGCGCGGCCTGTTGATGTAGATTGTTATTGGGGCTGAGCCGATGAGATGGCCCTCTAGCCCCGGCCTTGACAATAACAAGCAGTAAACAGATACTGGAGGGAACCCGAGGAGAAATGATATTAGATCACGCTTGGGAAAGGTCGGCGGGAGCATTTCCATCCTGATTCATCTGTTCCTCAATACTGCAGAGGTGAAGCTTCTCTGACACTGTATTATGCATGTGTTGCTTGATGGACGGGACGGACGGACGGACGGACAGGGGAGTAGGAGAGGTGAGGGGAGAGGGGGAGGGGGCCACCCACAGGGGCTAAAGTCTTAGGTAATGGACAAACGCGTCTGGGAACAATTAAGCCTAGCAGTGTTCATTCGTTTCTAGTACCAGAATGAACTATACATGAACATTGACAGAAAAGAGCAACAATTTGGATCATAACCAACAACATTCAGTCTCTGCATCAATCCAAACAACAATTCCAGCGTCTGTTGTGACGTGACATCAATCAAAATGGCACTATTTTGAGATGAGTGATAAACACCAAAAGCAAAGGACAGGTTTCCTTTCTTATTTGACCAGCTTATCTGGCAAGGCTGTGGGACAGGATGCAAAGTGCTTATCATGAGCCAACATAGTGCATCTTATTCAAAGAGGTCTCAGATGATGGCTTTCTTTAATGGTATAGACCGCTGGGCTGCATCGCCCTGCTCACATTTACATGCCTGCTATTAAAGCCTCCCACTGCAGAGAGCAATACAGCGGTATATCATACATTCAATCAAGTCTCCATGAACAAAGTGTTTGTGTTGCCTCCCCTCTCTGCATGTGCAGAACCACATTTACCTGCATAGAGACAGAGATGTGCTCTCAGAATGGCATACAGTACACAGCGGCAGGAAGTAGGGGTGCTGAGGGTGCTGCAGCACCCCCTGATAAATCACTAAAAATTGTGGCCGTCTGGACATGGACATTTGCTACCTTACTAGACTCAGTCATTTAGGGTCTCTCTCATTTTCAATGTATCAAACAAAGCTTTCTGGGGAAAGACAGTTTACGGACTGTCTCCCACATGCAAGGCAAAACTAATCTCTTTTTCCCACAGACCGAAACACACAAACACCTGCACTGGAGCAGCTGTGGGACAGAGGCGCCTTGTAATCGAGTGCTTTGCAAATCGTGTCACACACAATTTATGTCTTTGGCCTCACACCACTGGCTAAGCAGCGCTGAGGCTCCAGGGAGCAAACAAGCACAGAGAATTTAGAGCCCGACATTAATCGCTTATGACAATCGGCCTCCACTGGTTGTATATCTCTGTCCCACATACCTACAGTACATCCTCATGAAGCTCCATAGGGATGGTTCCTGTCTACAGTACATCCTCATGAAGCTCCATAGGGATGGTGCCTGTCTACAGTACATCCTCATGAAGCTCAAAAGGGATGGTTCCTGTCTACAGTATATCCTCATGAAGCTCCATAGGGATGGTTCCTGTCTACAGTATTCTACACTTGCATCCTCTTGGTCCCAGCATTTCCTATCATGGTCAAACAGTTCACTGATTACGGCAGAGACAGGTCCATTAAATCCATGTTATTTGAGCAGTGTGCGCAGTACACTGTGTACACACAGACTCACATACTCTACAGTCTTCAAAGGCCTGTACTGTTCAGGATATGTTTGTGTGATCTTCTTATGGCCGTGAAAGGGTACATTGGATAAAGAACTGCCTGAAAATGAAGAGTGCACTGGAAAGGTTGACACCCTTCCTTCCCTCTTAATGTTTCAAAGTACATCTCAGATAACCTGGAAAGAGACGTCCAAAGGTTTCATACCGATTCATTATTCGTTATCCCCTTCACACGCACACAAAAACCATTCCTACCATTGTCACCTTTTATTGGTGCAATTACTCAAATCCAGATCAAAAATAAGTCCTAATCTACCAGAACATTCCCTTCACAATTCGATGGCAAATCAATTCTTCCATTAATGTTTAGCTCGCTGCTATTACATACAGATCAAAAGGGAGAACAAATTTGCTCCTAAGTAACCATGGTGATCCACTTTCTTTTCTCTTGAGCACAGCTAAGTGAGGAATCCACAAGCTTGATGCTGATGTACAGACAGACACCGTGCACTGTGCTGAATCACATGAGCTGCCTGTCTGATGGCAAATGAATGAATAACAATGAGAGAAATTGACTCACAGGGCAGCGAAGTGTTCTCTCTTGGAACAAGCAATTAGAGGTTAATACTGACACAACTAAAACATGCTGCGAAAATGAACTGCAGACACTAACTACAAATCACATACAAAGCACCCTCTTTCATTCAAAATTGTGACGCACGTTTGCATTCTTCCGTCAAGACATGACGAGCTACACTGGAATTGGAATGTTAACTTTAATTATGGGGCTTTAGAATAAATGATTTTATGTCCGAGTCCAAAGTGATTAAGACAGCACGGTGACTTGAGTAGAGCAAGCTAGGCGCTGCGAAACAAGCAGCTCAGCCTACCACACCATCACAGAGAGTTGTAAACGAGTAAACAAAGACTCAACCTTTTGTTATTAATAGGTTATACTGTATAGAAATCCACCAATGCGCTTGAACACAGTGAAATGAGTTAGTGGGTCCTCAAAAGCATGAATGTAAAATAGCATGTCACATAACAGAGAGTGAAGGTCCATGGTTGTTGCCTAAAATGGGACAATGGTTCATGATATTTCATTGGAGAGTGATGCAGTATCGACAGGTATTCCATGACCGTGTTTAATTCAAAAATAAAATAAAATAGATAGCATTTTTTTTCTCACAGCGGTCAGCATCCCTCAAACAGTAGGTTTGTAGAGATGCTCATCTTAAAGTAGTTAGAACTAAGTTCCTTCCGCTCAAAATGTCATCGTTAAACAGCAGAAGTGCAACGTCTCCCTAATACAGCATCATTCTCTCGTGGGACGAGGATTTTAAAAACTCGAAAGCAAACAATAATGGGAAAAGAAAGGATGCATTGTCTGTTCTTACGTTTTGTTCTTTCGTTTCTGATACTTTGTCACCATGTCTTGTAAACTGGGCGATGAGTGGGAGAGGAAACAAAAGAGAAAGAGAAAAAGAGAGGAACAGAAAAGGAGAAATACAGTTAACAGTTTGAGACCAACCCAACCGGGGATGTAGTGTGCCCCAGGATAGATAGAGCTTCATTGTGTGTGAAAAGAAGACAAGGCGGCTCAAAATAATTTGCTGCAGAAAATCTAATGAACATCTCTCCATACTGCACGGTTTTGGGCAGTGATTCAGAATACCAGCTCACTCATCCTCTCTCTGACCTCACTGTTTAAAAGGGAGTCTAAACTCACTCTCAGAGGCCTTGTATGGCAACAGTGTTTACTTCAGTGGGCCTCAGAGGTAGTGTAACCCTGAACATGCCAATAAAAGAGACCTCAGCAGGCAGCTAAACAAGTGGACAAACCAACAAAGAATCAGGAAACGGGATTAAA
Organism: Oncorhynchus mykiss; assembly: GCF_057628025.1. Taxonomy (NCBI): domain Eukaryota; kingdom Metazoa; phylum Chordata; class Actinopteri; order Salmoniformes; family Salmonidae; genus Oncorhynchus; species Oncorhynchus mykiss. Next base: position 40,317,426 of record NC_143031.1, on the reverse strand, counting down.
GCAGGACAGACATTAAATAACAGGCAGTTGTTTTCTGTCAACTTTATTACAACTTTATTACAAAGAGAATCTGTCCTCCGACTGAAGGAGAGAGGGGGGCACCTACTTGTTCACGAGGTCATCGTCACCGTCACTGTCGACCATCTCATCCTCTATGGCGGCCTGCAAGTCTCCAATCCTCTTGAAGGCCAGCTTGAGATCTGCCTGCAGACTCTGATTGGCTGCCTCCAGACTCTCTATGTCCATTTCCTGATGGATCATAATGCAGAGTAAGTGACTGTCACCCCAAACCCCTGTAAACCAAGACATCCCCACCCTAAATGAGGATATTAGCCCTGTATGACCTAACAAGGAGAGTCCAGTCCAAACGTCAGTACTCTGCTGACTGGGCCCTCTTCCTTACCAGCTCATGCTTCTTGCGGCTGGCCTCGGCCTCCTTCTTGGAGAGCTCAGCCATCTCCTCTTTGATGTCCCTCATCTGTCTCTGTATGCGTTTGTTCTGCTCCTTCTCCCTGTTCTCTCCATTACCGCGGTGGTCTCTCTCCTCCGTCATCTTCTCCAGGTTCTCCTTCAGACGACCTGTAAGGCTCTGGGGACGAGGAGATGGAACTGGGTCAGAACCGCATAGAACACAGCTGAGACATCCAGCATAGGTGCCTGAGCAGTGAGCACATTTCACTTTGAGGTTTTTGGTGTGGTTAATGTAGTTGGAGAAGGGTCAAATTGAGGTCACTAAGAATTTCCAATTGAGCTCAGGTGTGCAGAAATCACAGCTGGCCAGAGAAAGATAGTATGGCTGTCGTAAAATATATTTCCCTCACAGCATTTGTTCAATGACCCAAAATGTGGCCTCACAGCTTGCCCTCTACCTCCCACATACAAGCCCCTCTCTCTTGCTCTCACACACACACTCCCTCCCCCTCCCTCTCACTCTCTCCCCCTCCCTCCCACTCTCTACCCCTATCACTCACTCACTCACTCTCTCCTTTTTCCCCTCCTTCCTTCTCCCCCACACTTTCCCCCTCTTTCTCCCTTTCTCCCCTCCCTCCCTCCCCCTCTCCTTCTTCCCCTCCCCCTCCCTCCCTCCCACCCACTCACTCACTCACTCCTTCACTCACTCCCTCCTTCTCCCCCTCCCTCCTACTCTCTCCCCCTCTCACTCTTTCTCCCCTTCCTTCCCTCCCTCCCTCCCTCCCTCCCTCCCTCCCTCCCTCCCTCCCTCCCTCCCTCCCTCCCTCCCTCCCTCCCCCGTCTCACCTCCAGGCGTTTGATCTGGGTCCTCTCGTACTCCAGCTTGGTCTCGAGCTCACGGATCTTGGCCTCCTGCCTGCTGACCAGGGACTTCTCCACCATGGACTGCTCCTGGAACTCCAGCTGGCTCTGCAGGGACTGCAACTGGAGGGGGGCAACACACACACAGTGACATACTGAAGTACTGATTACACCACACTGAACACCTCCACTCTGCCCTATGCAACCCTCCCTCTAATTCTTCTATAATCAATACTAGGCCTGCATTCAACAGATATGTGTTTGTGCCCAAAATAAATACATTCACCTCTTCCCTTCATCTGCATTGTGAATAGCATCCCCCCTGGCTGAAATGTTGGGAATCTAGCCAGCATTTTTGTTGCCTCAAATGCTAGTATTATCTGATGTGAATAGCCAATAAGCCGAGGATAGGATAACCCCAGTAGCCTCTACAGACCTAAATAACGATCACAGATCCCACTGCACAGCTTTGTGGAGGGGAATAAGATCAATGCTTTGCAAACTTGTTTCGTCTTAAGACTTTTCTCATATCTGATAAGAGGATGAAAGACATACACTAACTAAAAGTACCCAAAATGCACCAGGGCTCCTAATGAGGAGCTTTGCATCTGAGAGAAGGAGGATTTAGAGCTGGCCTTTCATGTCATTAAAGAACACAGTGTTCCTCTCATTGTGGATCTGTTAATCACTGCAGGGCTACAGGATTTAGATAGATACAATAGATAGATAGATAGCCATCTATCGCTGCCTTTGGTGGCAGCTCTTAAAACTCCCTTACAGCAAGCAGAGTGAGGGGTAAGATCAGGCTGCAAGCAGACAGACAGAGCTCTGATCCTCTCCAGGTGAATGTGCTGGTGTAGCTGTAGGTGTAGGACAACCTGTATGATTGTGCTGAGGGCATGATGTCCTCTGAGTGGCTGGTGAATGTGTGAGTAGATGGGGATGGGTGGGGGGCAGGCAGGGGGATTGGGGCTCCCATGGCAGGCAGCCATGGCAGTGTGTAGTTACCTTGTCCTGGATCTCCTGCTTCTCCTTCATGGCTTCCTCCAGCTGGGCCTGCAGGTCACTGATCTGGGCCAGGTCTCTGGCAGACTGTCACATCACAAACACACAGAGATAGTTACAGTATTTGAAGTTTACTTCCAAAACACTATATCCACCAATTTTTTACATTTGTGTTTTTTCATCAGCAATTATTATGCGTACCTTCAGGTGTGTGTAAAATATTACTGTCGTCACATTTTTAATTCCTACATTTGAGATGTCTGAAATGTTCTATTTCTTTTTTGCAAAATGCTATATATACACAAACACACAGACACATCGTTTATCTCAAATGGAATGTTCATATTTTTTAGCATTGTATTTGTCATTTAGCAGACACTCGTATCCAGAGAGACTTACAGGAGCTTCATTGCTCAAGGGCACAAACAGATTATTCACCTACTTGGCTCGGGGATTTGCCCGACGCTCTTAATCGCGAGGCTACCTGCTGCTCGTATCCTGTATATTTTACTGTGATATGTGGTTGTTTCACCTAGCCATCTTCATTTTAAGATGAATACCCTTACTGTAAGTCACTCTGAATAAGAGCAAAAATGTCAAATGTAAATGTTTTACATAGATTTCATATTACTGTATTGAGTTATTTTTTAAAAATGAAATATGGATGAGAGGGATGCACAGTATGTGTCATAGTTCTAGTGCAGGTCTACAGACCAGAAGCTGTGTAGCTGAGAGGGATGCACAGTATGTGTCATAGTTATAGTGCAGGTCTACAGACCAGAAGCTGTGTAGCTGAGAGGGATGCACAGTATGTGTCATAGTTCTAGTGCAGGTCTACAGACCAGAAGCTGTGTAGCTGAGAGGGATGCACAGTATGTGTCATAGTTCTAGTGCAGGTCTACAGACCAGAAGCTGTGTAGCTGAGAGGGATGTACAGTGTGTGTCATAGTTCTAGTGCAGGTCTACAGACCAGAAGCTGTTCAGGGGCAGGGTTACCTGGGAGACGGCAGCCTTGTGTTTCTTCATCAGCTCGTTCATGTCCTCCTGGTCCTCCTCCATACGAGACTGCAGGTCGTTCTTCTCCCTTTGCAGGCGGGACACCTGCTCCTCAAGCTGAGAGAGAGGAAGAGGGGAAGAAAGAGAAAGTCAAACTTTAACAGCTGAGCTGTTTTTCAACCAGAGCCAGTGAACGTAATCAATGGTCAACAGCTGGCCAGTCATCTAATGGATATCTATCTACCTGTGGCCTGACCCTGGTAGTGGATTAGTGTGATTTACTATAATCACACCGGATTGGGTCATTTAGACCTGCAGACAGACCTTTGTGGCCAATGCACCATGTATTAGCTTGGAACTAGTGTCCTAAGGCAGATCATCAGATCTACTCTGGAGGGAAAGACACCCAGCCTCTTAGTATGCCATCCCAAACTGGAGACATTTAAAATACCTTTCATAGCCATAAACACACCAATTAGCAGCTCTACAGGGTCACTCTCTGTCCTCTCTCTGTCCCCAGAGGACCACAAGTGTCACTCTCTTCCTGCAATTTCCTCTAAAACACAGAAAGCACTCTCATGGGAAGTGATTATGGAACGCATTAATGAGGACATAAAAAACATCAACAATGCTAATTAAACCATTAGCACATAATCGAGAAATGGGCCATTTCCAGGAAAAACTCAAATGTCAATGATGATGATGGGGGGGGATTTGTGCATATTCGTGGCAGTGTTTTAACACACACTAAAATAGTCTACCCTGTGTGAAAGGGAGAGTAAAAGAAACGACAGGCTCTCCTACTGTTTTTAATAACACTGTTTGGTTTTGTTGTGTAAAAAATGGGGTAAAGCGCTGTAATTACACAAAAACGGAATGATTTCCTTAACAAAAAAATGTGTCGATTGTGTATCACTACAATAAACAGGGTCATCAAGCATGCAATCTCATTAGAATATACCAATCTGCATTTCTGTTCAATTAAATTAAAATTGCATGGACAGAAATGGTTCCTGTCACATAAACACGAAGTATAAAAAACATTAAGAACACCTGCTCTTTCCCTGACAGACTGACCAGGTGAATCCAGGTGAAAGCTATGATCCCTTATTGATGCCACTTGTTAAAAATCCACTTCAAATCAGTGTAGATCAGTTCCCAAACCGGGGTACGGGGGTACGCGCAATGCTGTCGGGGGTACGCCAAATAAAAATGAGATTCACATTTTATTTTTAAACAGTACATTTATATTTCCAGTTATACATTTGGGTGAGGTTTTTTCCCCTCGCCTGAGTAGCCCAATTTCACTGCCAAAAATAACATTTAACATTTAGTGTTAAGTGAAATAACAACACAATGTCAATTACAGGTAGCCTAGTCAAATAATTAACATCCAATCTAAACGTCACTCTCTTGCGGGAAATCTTCACTCTTGCGCAGACATTTAGAAACGAAACATGACATTTAGAAAAATAAGAAGAAGAAAGAAGGGGATAGAAGCGTCTTATATGGTGAGCTACCGAGTGGCTTGGACAGGCAAGGCCCATACTACTGTGGTGGACTTAATTCTTCCTGCTGCCGTGAATATGTCTGGGATAATGCTGGGGGAAAATATCCAAAATAACTTTATCAAACAACACTGTTTCACGACACATCAGAGACATGCCAGGAGATGTTTTGAAACAATTACTGCTTCGCATACAAGCCAGTGAATTATTGGCGTTACAGCTGGATGTGTCAACAATCAATCAATCAATCAAATTTATTTTATATAGCCCTTCGTACATCAGCTGATATCTCAAAGTGCTGTACAGAAACCCAGCCTAAAACCCCAAACAGCAAGCAATGCAGGTGAAGAAGCACAGACGTGGAGGGCCTGGCACAGCTCCTGCTATATGTCCGGGACGTTTATGCAAACCACTGGAAACCAGGACAACATGAGAGGATATTTTTAAAGTACTGGACAGTTTCGTGACATCCAATGGACTTTGGTGGTCAAGATGTGTTGGTATCTGTACTAATGGCGCAAAAGCCATGACAGGGAGACATAGTGGAATGGTAAAGCGCGTGCAAGCAGTTGCTCCCGACGTCACTTGATGTTAAAGCAAGACCCCTGAACTCTCGTTTATTTTCTGTTTTTAATTGAGAGACGAGCTTAAAGTTTTCTTTACTGACCATAATTTTCATTTGTCTGACCGCTTGCATGATGACGAGTTTCTCACACGACTGGCCTATCAAGGTGATGTTTTTTCTCACCTGAATAATCTTAATCAAGTATTATAGGGACTCTCCACAACTATATTCAATGTGCGGGACAAAAATGAGGCCATGACTAAGAGGTTGGAGCTCTTTTCTGTCTGCATTAACAAGGACAACACACAGGACTTTCCATCATTGTATGATTTTTTGTGTGCAAATTAACTCAGGCTTAAGGACAATATAGCGAAGCACCCGAGTGAGCTGGGTGCGCAATTACACAGACACTTTCCCGGAAAACGGATGACACAAACAACTGGATTGGTTATCCATTTCATGCCCTGCCTCCAGTCCTTTTATCGATATCTGAACAAGAGAGTCTCATTGAAATTGCAACAAGCGGTTCTGTGAAAATTGAAATTAATCAGAAGCCACTGCCGGATTTCTGGACTGGGCTGCGCTCAGAGTATTATGCCTTGGCAAATCGCGCTGTTAAGACACTGATAACCTTTGCAACCACGTACCTATGTGAGAGTGGATTCTCGGCCCTCACTAACATGAAAACTAAATACAGGCACAGACTGTGTGTGGGAAATGATTTAAGACTCTCTCCATTACAACCCAACATTGCAGAGTTATGTGCATCCTTTCAAGCACACCCTTCTCATTAACCTGTGTTGAGTTATTCACCATTTGTGATGAACAAATAAAAGGTTTTATATGTAAGATGTTTAAATAAAGAACAAAATAATTGATTATTATTATATTATAATTCTTGTCCTGGTCCTGTAACAGCTCTTTGTCACTTCCCACAAGCCGGGTTGTGACAAAAACTAACTCATATTCTTATGTTTAATAAATGTATTGTATAGTGTGTATGGCTTACAATGATAGAAAAAAATAAACATTTGAGAGTGCGCTGACCCAGGTCTAGAGGGGGTATATGCAGCTGGAGGTTGAATGTTCGAAGGGGTACGGGACTAAAAAAAGGTTTGGGAACCACTGGTATAGATGAAGGGGAGGAGACAGGTTAAAGAAGGATGTTTAAGCCTCGAGACAACTGAGACACCCACAAAAGTACAGACACACATTGTGGTATTGAACATTTTGTGTTGTGGATATGTGGTGGTCTAGGGATGTTATATGATGTGCTGTTATCGTTAGCTCATTCAGTACGAACATAGTTCCCTGTTTTATCTGTTGTTTTATATGCAATGTGGGTGCGTGCTTTGGTGTGTTTGGACCCCAGGAAGAGTAGCTGCTGCCTTGGCAGGAACTAATGGGGATCCATAATAAATACAAATACATGGATTGTGTGTGTGTGCCATTCAGAGGGTGAATGGGCAAGACAAAAGTGCCTTTGAACAGGTTATAGTAGCAGATGCCAGGCACACCGGTTTGTGTCAAACTGCAACGCTGCTGGGTTTTTCATGCTCAACAGTTTTCCCGTGTGTATCAAGAATGATCAACCACTCCAAAAGACATCCAGACAACGTGACACAACTGTAGGAAGCATTGGAGTCAACATAGGCCAGCATCCTTTGACACCTTGTAGAGTCTATGCCCCAACTAACTGAGGCTGTACTGAGGGCAAAATGGGGGGGGGTGCAACTCAATATTAGGAAAGTGTTCCTAATGTTTGGCATACTCAGTGTATGTTTTACCTAGATAAATGGCTATCTTTACTGATTTAACGAGGCTGTAAGCCCTTTTAAAAGGATATTGAAGTACAGCACAGGATGTGGACGTACTCCGTACTCTGTGTGCAGTTCACACTAGGCAGCTATAATGGTAGGGAATCCTCTTATATTGAGACGGGACAGCTGAGGGAGCTCTCACTCACCGACATCTTGACTTTGACCACGTCCTCCATCTGGATGTGCAGGTCCTCGATCTCTATCTCCATGCCCTTACGAGACTTCACCGCCGCCGCACACGTGAACTCTGACTCCTCCAGCTGTGAATGGATATATAACAGGAGGAGGAAGCGGAGGTGGAGGAAGAGAGGGGGAGAGAGGATTAGAAGGTCAAGGTCCGGGAAAATAAGAAATCTTCAGAAATCACTAAATGTAACACCCTGTCCTTGATCGGAAGGATACATTTTTGACAGGACTATTTGTAGTAGAAGAGCTGAGAATGTCACTGAAGCACCTGATTGACCTGATGTTAACAAGACGGGCCATGTAGTGTAATGTAGGCTGGTGTACCTGGTTTTTGAGCTGGGCGGTCTCTCTTTTGCTGGGGGCGTTGTTCTTCATGTGGTCCAGCATGATCTGGGCGTCAGCCAGTAGCACTTTGGTGCGTTTCAGGTCCTTCCTCAGCCTCTTCTCTGTCTCCACGTCCCTGCAGCCCACCTAGAGATGAACACGCAAACAGTCTCTGGGTCATTTCACCAATTCAGTAGAACTGACTTCTATTTTACAGGCTGACTACACCGCTCGCGTCGCGTGCGTTGCAAAATACAGTTTGAAATCTATATTACTCAATTATTGCACCCACACTGCTCTCGCGCGCCAACGAGCGTCTGCATTGCCAAGGGCTAAATAGAATTCAGTTCTATTTGTGACGCAGATCGCGCTACAAGTCCTGCCTCTCCAATCTCCTCATTGGTTTATAGAAGCAGATACCCACATGCAATCTCCTCATTGGTTATACCCACGTGGGTGACAAAGACGAACGAGGTCAGTGGCGGTAATGCACCTAATTTATGAAAGCTGCCAATCGCAATATAAAGTCAAGAGAAGAAAAAGCCTGGAAGGAGGAGAGATGACTAGAAACGATTTGGTTGACTGTTTTATGTGTGGATTAACTGGCGGAGTAGAGGACCTTGTGCATTTCAGGTAAAATAACAACTCAATGTTTATATCCCAGGAAAAAATAGCTAGCAACAGCAAGCTAATTAAATAGGATAAATTAGCTAGCAAGTGCAAGCTAGCTAGCTAGCTAATTTGCCATACATGTTTAATGCTTTTCGACCTGTCCCCAAATTAATATAATTGGTTCAGAGTTTGTTTTGATATTTTAACCTGCGTGTCGTGATTGCGTTTGATGTGGGGGGACAAAATACATTTAAGCATGATGGCGCACGCGTGCAGCTGGTTTAGGTTCCGTGTTAGCCCATGGCAATGCAGAAGCTCGTTGGCGCGCGCAAGCAGTGTGGGTGCAATAATTGAACAATATAGATTTCTACATTTATTTTGCAAAGCGACGTGAGCGGTGTAGACAGCCTGTCAGAGTGATTTAAAAATGTATATTTAATTATTTTATTTATTTAACTAGGAAATTCAGTTAAGAACAAATTCTTATTTACAATGACGGGGTGATGAGCACACACACATCAGTAACAGTGTGATGGAGTACCTGGTCCTGGGCAGACAGCAGTTTGGTCTCCAGCTCTCTCCTCTCACGCAGGACTTTCTGCTTGTCATCATACTCCTCCTCCAGCTGTACCTCCATCTGCTTCAGCTGTAGAATGGACATACAGACAGAGACAGCCAGGAAGAAGATAAGTAGACTCCGTAAACTTGGTCTCTGTGGATGGTTTGTCTTCTGACAAATCAACTGTAAATTTCGGTGTTCCTCAAGGCTCCGTTTTAGGACCGCTATTTATTTCACTATATATTTTACCTCTTGGGGATGTCATTCGGAAACATAATGTTAACTTTCACTGCAATGCAGATGACACACAACTGTACATTTCAATGGAACATGGTGAAGCCCCAAAATTGCCCTCCCTGGAATCCTGTGTTTCAGACATAAGAAAGTGTATGGCAGCAAATGTTCTACTTTTAAACTCAGACAAAACAGAGATGCTAATTCTAGGTCCCAAGAAACAAAGAGATCTTCTGTTGAATCTGACAATTAATCTTGATGGTTGTACAGTCATCTCAAATGAAACTGTGAAGGACCTCAGCGTTACTCTGGACCCTGATCTCTCTTTTGACGAACAAAGAAACTGTTTCAAGGACAGCTTTTTCCATCTACATAACATTGCAAAAATCAGAAACTTTCTGTCCAAAAATGATGCCGAAAAACGTATCCATGATTTTGTCACTTCTAGGTTAGACTATTGCAATGCTCTACTTTCCGGCTACCCCGATAAAGCACTAAATAAACTTCAGTTAGTGCTAAATACGGCTGCTAGAATCCTGACTAGAACCAAAAAATGTGATCATATTACTCCAGTGCTAGCCTCTCTACACTGGCTTCCTGTTAAGGCAAGGGCTGATTTCAAGGTTTTACGGCTAACCTACAAAGCATTACATGGGCTTGCTCCTACCTATCTTTCCGATTTGGTCCTGGCCGTACATACCTACGCGTACGCTATGGTCACAAGACGCAGGCCTCCTTACTGTCCCTAGAATTTCTAAGCAAACAGCTGGAGGCAGGGCTTTCTCCTATAGAGCTCCATTTTTATGGAATAGTCTGCTTATCCGTGTGAGAGACGCAGACTTGGTCTCTATTGAAGGCTCATCTCTTCAGTAGGTCCTATGATTGAGTGTAGTCTGGCCCAGGAGTGTGAAGGTGAACGGAAAGGCACTGGAGCAACGAACCGCCCTTGCTGTCTCTGGCTCGCCGGGTCCCCTCTCCCCAGTGGGATTCTCTGCCTCTAACCCTATTACAGGGGCTGAGTCACTGGCTAACTGATGCTCTTCCATGCCATCTCTAGGATGGGTGCGTCACTTGAGTGGGTTGAGTCTCTGACGTGGTCTTCCTGTCCGGGTTGGCGCCATCCCCTTGGGTTGTGCCGTGGGGTTATCTTTGTGAGCTATACTCGGCCTTGTCTCAGGATGGTAAGTTGGTGGTTGAATATTTCCCTCTAGTGGTGTGGGGGCTGTGCTTTGGCAAAGTGGGTGGGGTTATATCCTGCCTGTTTGGCCCTGTCCGGGGGTATCGTCGGACAGGGCCACAGTGTCTCCCGACCCCTCCTGTCTAAGCCTCCAGTATTTATTCTGCAATAGTTTGTGTGTCGGGGGGCTAGGGTCAGTCTGTTATATCTGGAGTATTTATCCTGTCTATCCGGTGTCCTGTGTTAAATTAAGTATTTTCTCTCTCTCTCTCTTGCTGTCCCCAGTCCACCTGGTCGTGCTGCTGCTCCAGTTTCAACTGTTCTGCCTGTGGCTATGGAACCCTGACCAGTTCACCGGACGTGCTACCTGTCCCAGACCTGCTGTTTTCAACTCTCTAGAGACAGCAGGAGCAGTAGAGATACTCTGAATTATCGGCTATGAAAAGCCAACTGACATTTACTCCTGAGGTGCTGACCTGTTGCACCCTCGACAACCACTGTGATTATTATTATTTGACCCTGCTGTTCATCTATAAACATTTGAACATCTTGGCCATGTTCTGTTATAATTTCCACCCGGCACAGCCAGAATAGGACTGGCCACCCCTCAGAGGGATCAATGTCATACTCTATGCGGCACTAAATGCCTGACTGTCAATGTGAAATTACTGTGGGTAAAAATGTATAAAGAATTATACAAGTACGTAAACAAAACATTCCAAATGACAACAAATCACGTCAACAGTCATTTCCAGATATGGTTGCCATGACTTGTTGCTATTGGGGAAATTAAGGTAGTCAAGATAGGATTTCAGAGTGCAGCGTAATTTGACACGATTGCCTACACATTATTGTATGTGTTAGTTTAAGTGCCTGTCAGAGCTGTTGTATACTTGACATGGGTCGGCATGTTGTTTTTCTAAAGTAGGGAGGTTATGCATAGCTGATAAAACACAAATAGGACTGCTGTGGAAAATAGAGTTGTGTGCTGAGTGTAAGCAGGCCTCCATACCTTCTTACTGCAGGACTGCCTGATCTCCTCCACCTCCTCATCCTTGCTCTCGATGTCTTTGGAGTGGGTCTGCCGCAGACTCACCATCTCCATCTCCAGACGCAGCTTGGCCTGAAGGACACACACAAATAGACTGTTATAGACCAGCAACTACTATAAGGGCTCTGTATTGTTCCCCTCTTCACCTCCTCTCCTCCTCCACTACCTGCTCCAGCATCTGGATGGTCCCGGCCTGCTCGTCCAGCTCCTCTTCCTGGTCTTTGACCTTGGCCTCCAGGTCGCGGAGGGTCTTCTTGGTCTTGGACAGCGACGCCTCGTCCTTGGACTCCTGGGAGGACAGGTCCTGTAGCTCCGCATCCAGCTGCTCCACCTTCAGCTGGACGGCACACAGCTCCATGTCTTTGTCCTGCAGACAGGCAAGCAGGTAGGCAGGGGGTAGTAAAGAGACAGAGATACTCAGAGGACTCCTGGACCAGGCCACACATACAGAGGACATGGAGAACATGGTCTTCCCAGGGGCAACGATAACATTATGATCTATCATCCTTGTCCAGCTGGTACCTGCAGCTGCTGGCGCAGACTGAACAGCTCCCCAGTCATCATGTCTCTCTCCCGGCACAGCTTCTCTCTCAGGTTCTTCTCCCTCAGCACCTCGTCCTGGGCCTGGTTCTGCTCCAAGTCAAACCTGCAACACACAACACTCATGTTACACTACTGGCAGGCCGTCATACAGCCTCAAGACCTCTCCTAAGATCAAATATTTAACCAGGGCCATTTGTTGAGTTAAATCATTTACAACTGAATTCATTGCAATAAAAAACTATTTCACTTCCTCTCATCCCACTGAGGACTATAGCTAGCAGTATAGCTTCCATTTTAACCTCATTATCAGCACTCACCTTTAAATGTTATGAGTGGCCTGTTAATTTACAATAGCATAATGTTCTATTCAATAGTCTGGGCCAGCTATACTTAGGAGTGTTCAGCTGAATTGTGAAGTGTTCTGAACTGTCAGGTCTCTTAATTCTCTTTTTCTTCTCTAAGAGGAGCCGTCCTCGGCTTTGCACAGCTGAAAATGATTACTCCCACAGAGCATCTTCAATTAGCCCCAGGGGAGAGATCACATTCTGTCACAGCACAAACCTCTCAAGTTCTAAAAGTCTGACTCATTCCCTTGGCTAATGCAATTCCACAGATTACAGCCAGTCTCTATTCTCTGTTCAAATGAAGAAATGTGTAGTAGTATCCTAGGTAGGTCACCTAGTGAGAGTGAGGACATTTCAGCAGACAAAGAAACAGGTTCATCACTTCTCCCTCTTTGGATGGTAAGTCATCTAGTGCTATATGTGACCGTCTCTTATATCTATAGTCAGTGTTAAATAACCAGAGCTGGTGAATGAAGGCTTTACCATTGTGTATCAGTGTGTGTGCCTGCAAGTGTGCGTGCGTGTACATACTTCCTCTGTTTCTTCTCCAGGTCGTGGTTGCGGCTCTGCTGGCCCTCCAGGTGCAGCTTGGTGTCCTGCAGCTCAGCTGTCAATCTGCTACACTTCTTCTTCAGCTGCTGCACAGAGCGCTGCACCTCATCACTGTCCGCCTGCAAGTCAGTCAGCTACACACACACACCCACACAGTCTGAGTGCTCTACTATCATACAGTATGAGACATCACTTCAGTACACCGGGGAACAATATGGAATTAAGCATTAGTGTAAGACCAGGGCTGTACCCTTCTCTCCAGGTGTCTTTTATTCTGCTGCTCCGTCTCCAGCTTGTCTTCAAACTCCTGCTGAAGTCTCTTCTTGGTGAACTCAGTCTCCCGGATGGCTCGGTCGTACTTCAGCCGCCACTCTCCTCCTGAGAGACAGACCGAGGACAGTACATACGGTCAGGGAGTGACGGAGACAGACCATGGGACATTTGGAGTGACCAATCCTTTAATGCTAGATTGGCTGACTGAACGAGGATGGAGGCTCAATGTGACTGAGCCAGTGGATGCTGCTGAGGATCATTAGGTTAGAGACGATTTTCTGTGTCTCACATTCAACCGTTGCCAACAACAGACACGGAAACTTCTACTAAACATTTCATCATAACTTGATAACACAAAGGAAAACAAAGGAAATACTCCTGTTCAAGGGAACAAGAGTATCCCTCAAGATATCGTCTCTACTGAGGGAAGATGACAAATTCATCAACTACAAGGAGATTAATGTAAAAATGGACTTGACACCATTGAAAACACAGAGTATGGAATCTGTAAGGGTTTATGTTGGAAGGGCAGAACCTAACAGCATAGCTACAGTTGTAAATGTGCATTTATTATTATTATTATTAATACTATTATAATATCATTCACTTCTCTTTTTTTTACCTATACTGTTGGAGCTCGGAGAATACGAATTTCACTGTACACTGCGATTACATCTGTGACCCTGTGCATGTGACTAATAAACTAATCTAATCGATCTAATCTAGAGCTTTAACTTGGCCCAGAGCTGTGGCTGTCAGAGACTATCTACACCAAAGCAGCAGAGACTAGAGGCGGGTCCAGGTTCATTTCTCAGACTTATCGTTTGAGAGGCTGTCCATTCCCCCTTCACACAGGAACACTGGGGCTTTCCATTACGAACAGACATTTGCATATATATAGTATAATGACAGCTTCCAGGGGCCACCGGCTCTGATCCACAAGATTATTTTCTCATTTATCTGAAACCTCCCCACTCTGGCTTTATGGAGGCCGGGTATTCGAGCTCCTTGACTCACGGGCACAGAGAGACTCAAGGACAATACACTCACAGCATGACACCTCACTCAATGCAGAAGATCAGAGGAGAGAGAGGACTCAGGCCTGACAATGGGCATCTTAATTCCACAGCTGTAAATCCATAGAAGATCGGTCAATTCATGGGCCAGTTATATTATAATGCAACTATTGACCCAATTTCCTACTGTATGGAGTCTCAAATATTGTACTAAGGATGAGTCACACAATACCCTCATATTACCAGTTTGGAACTATTAAAGATGCACTATGCAGAAATCGCACCAGGTTGCAAAACTTCTAATAAACTGAAATTAGGCAAACTATTTGACAAAACAAGCAAGTGTTGTGTAGAGATTCATTGAACCATCTAAACCGCTGTGAAATATAGTTTCCATAACCACAAATATTGTAGGAAACTTAAGGAAAAGCATAGAAATAGTGCACATAGAACAGATCTACCGCTTCTTAGGCTTGCTTTCAAATGAGAATGATAGATCTATAACGAGCATTTCTAGTGAATTTGGTCGGGTCGCCCAAAAAGTTACATATTGCAGCTTTACATACCATTGGCCCCTAAGCTGTGTCTGTTAGCCTCTGAAAAACAAAGGTGATCATAATACAACTTACAACCCACTCTTCCGATGTCATTTGTGAGTAACCTCTTATACCAGTAGTCTTATACCAGTAGACATGCTATGGAGTGGGTTGAGAGCTTCAAGTTCTTTGGCGTCCACGTCACTAAGGACTTAAACATGGTCCACACACACCCACACAGTCGTGAAGAGGGCAAGACAGCGCCTCTTCCCCCTCAGGAGGCTGAAAAGATTTGGCATGGGTCCTCAAAAAGTTCTACAGCTGCACCATCAAGAGGATCTTGACTGGCTGCATCATCGCTTGGTATGATAATGCACTGCCCTCGACCACAAAGTGCTACAGAGGGTGGTGCAGACAGCCCAGTACATCACTGGGGCCGAACTCCCTGCCATCCAGGACCTCTATATCAGGCTGTGTCTGAGTTCACTCTGTTATTGTCCAGCTAACGGTACCGCAGCATCTGCTCTAAGACCAACAGGCTCTGAGACGGTTTCTACCCCCAAGCCATAAGACTGCTAAATAGTTCATTAAATGGTTACACCTCTTATTATTATCTATTCTGATGCCTAGTCACTTTACCCTGCCTTCATGTACATATCTAAGTACCTCGTACTGCTGCACATTGATCTGGTACTGGTATTCCCTGTATATACAGTAGCTCCATTCTCATGCATTTTATCAAGTATCAAGCCCCCTTTTTTCCAATTTTCACCTAAAATGACATACCCAAATCTAACTGCAAAGGACAAATACAATTTCATTCGATTTTTTATATTTATAATGCCGTTCATTCCCTCAGCCATAATGACAACAGAATAGTCATTCAATGGGTTTGTGTGGATAAGAGACTTTTGGGCAGCAGAAGAACTCACCTGCATCATCATCGTCGTCGTCCATGTCCCCGTTGAGCTCTGCCGTTCTGATGAGACGAGCCTCCATCACCTCCATCTCCATACACTCCATCTGCTTCTTCATCAAGTCAAACTTAGCCTGAGGTAGACAGAGGTAGACAGAAAATGGAATACTCCCCCTACTAAATGTTACGTTCGTGCTCCATCTTCTCTGTCCTGTTATTTAGGCTCACAACATTAGTGTAAGTACAGACACTCAAGAGTGAGTGAGTCTGTCTGTACCTGTAGGTCCTTCATGTCTTTCTCCAGTCTCAGTCTCTCAGACGTCTCTGTCTCCAGCAGCTGGGAGGCCGACTCTCCAGTGTTCCTCTCATCCGCAAGCTCCGCTGACAACTCGGTGATCTGGAGGAACACACACACAGTATTTAATGTCTATTCCCCATGGCCTGGCCTATCTTCGGTCACAGTGCACTACAAACACACCCTCAAAAGGCTACCTATGAAGCCCGAGAGTCATATCCTCAGCCTACTTTTCTTATCACAGACGGAGTCAAACATTGAACAAAGGTGGACTGTTTGAGTTGATAACCTGACACAGCTTCTGGTGAATGAAGACAGTATGACTGAGTTACTTTATACTACTCCTGCAGCAAACACTGTCTCCCAGAATGCAGTGCATAGAAGAAAGGCCCCAGGAGACTCACCCTGCTCTCCAGTCGATCACTGTTCAGTCTCAGTTCGTTCCTCTCTTTCTCAGTCTTCTCCAGCTTGCCCTTCAGATGCTGGATCTCCTCCTGGAAGAGAACATACAGTACAAGCACAAATATAAGAACGGGAAAGAGACAGTAGAAAATAGCTACAGCAGAGGTAGCCATGTTGGAATCCTGTGCAACACTATGGAGATATTCACCACTCCCACCTGACATCATATAGCAACTCTGGAGACTTGACTCATGGTCGTGGGTGTGCAATCACACATTTCCAAGTATGAAAACCCTTACTTTAGTCATATGGAGCAGATTTGCAGTGGGTGAGGTTGGATGGCTAAACAGGCTTAGAGTCAAAAAGCGAGACAGAGATACTCACATCTTTTCCTCGAATCTGTTCCTCTGTGAGCTGCACCTCGATGAGCGGCCGTACGGTGGTGAACAGCTTCCACCAGGGCCAGCCCTTCACTCCCTTGTTCTTCTTGATGTTCTTCTGAATGCAGCGGATGGCCAGGTCGTGGGTCTGTTCAGCACACAGAGAAAGAGAGTGGGTGCGATGGTACTGGACTGTACCGTATGGGGCTGAGAAAGTGTGAATGCAGAGGAGAGAGTGGAAGCATAGAGCAGTACAGTGCAGAGGAGGTACAGTACAGCAGAGCTAGCCCTACTACAGAAATAGAGTACGCAGAGCCACTCAACGCACTAACTATAGAGAATGAATATCTCATCAGATTAGTATTATCAGCCTAAACGTCACTGTGATTTACTCTTTGCTATTGAATAACGTGCCGTTTTTGATCTTGAGAAACCCTAGCCCTAGTCTCCATGTTATTGACATACAGGATGGCTGGACATGTACACATCCAATAATCATGTGTTGCAGCATCGGCAAACCAGCCAGGCCTCATCAGTCAGCCTTCTCTGGAGGGTTGCTGCAGACCATTTTCCAAGGCTGGAAGCTCTTTTGATGAATTAAATCAAACATCAATACATCTTGGAAGCCGATTCCAAGTGTTACACGATTTCCATGCAGCTTGTGCATGAGCATTTGTAGTGGCGGCAGATTATGGCAAAACCCAATTAGACAACACAATATTCCCAGCCCCGAAGTCAGCCTCTATGGCCAATTAGGATTTGTTACGCCATGAAAGCCGTAACACAGTGCTACATTCAGCAAATCTCAGACAGACATATTCAACAGGACTAATTTGTGATGTTTAGACCTTAATGAATGAGGCAAACAGAAGAGAAATAACCAAAGGGCTATTCATATTGAGAGGGTGTCTGTCTGTCTACTGTATGTCAGTCTGTTGAGAGGATGTGAATCGTGGGCCAAGATTCTGACATAATCATCTACACTCTTAGAAAAAACGGTGTTGTCTAGGGAACCGCCGAAGAACCCTTTTGGAACCCTTTTTTGTAAGAGTGTAGGGCTAGGTAGGAGTGGATGTCATTGCCTGGGTAATAGCTTTGGTTCGGTGTGTCTCTCTCCTACCTGTGTGTGAATGTGTGTGTGGTCTGCATGCATGTGTGTGTGTGTGCGCTGTGTTTGTGAAGACTGAGCTCTACTTTGACGGTGCAGGAGAAGCACCCGCCCACACCACCTGCTTCCACTCAGCAGCGCACTCCCTGACTTAAAACAAGCACTTAATTAGGAAGCTCATCGGCTGCTCTGTTCAATTCCCCCCGGCTCCCAGAGGTATACATGAGGAAAGAAAACACACAGAGGAAGACTGGGCTGTGTTTCAAAAGAAAACATCCTGTCTTCCATATGCCCTCCCTCCACTACTGTATGAGAGAGAGAGAGGAGATAGACACAGGCACACTTTCAAAAGGGAAATTGTTGCTTCTCGAAAGGGAGATATATATTCCTGATGAAGTCATGCTGGGACGACTTCAAAAAGCTCTGGAAACCATGATAAATCAATCAAAAGTTACAGGACATTCTATGACACAGCCAGCCGCTTATCAAGCACCATGGGCTTTTCGTATGTTTGTCGCTGCCATAGAACACATTCCTAACACTCTCAGAGTGTATTTCCATCTAACCACGGCACATCTGTTGAGAACGGATACATCATACAGTGACATTATGGAAGCCTAATCAAATTTCATGAACGGGGAAGACGGAGTGAGAGCCCTAGTGGGTTTCATTATACAATCATTATTATAAGACAGGCCTCTGGATAGAGACACACTCCGTTAATCTTCCTGCTAGAGAGGGAGGCAGGAAAGAGGGAGGAGGGAACTCGATTCGCACAGTAATATACCACTTCACCGCATTCCTCCAATTACACTTTTCTATTTCTTGGGCTGGTGCATTTGGAATAACTACTTTTTTACCAACTGCATATATTTGTTAAATGTTATATATTTTCAGAGCAGACAGAGAAATGCACATGGCCTGGTCTATCATCATTACTATACTGACTAAACCAGACAGACTCAAGAGGTTTGCAATGAAAAACTAATTGTTTTATAGTTAATCTAGGGCGGCTAAGGTTTTGTGGTTTTTATCTGGTTAGGAGTGGTTGTTTCATATCAGTGTATGTAAACGGTTGTTTCTGTTCCAGTAGAAAAAGTGTTATTTGAGTAATTCTTGGTTTGGTGGTTCAATGTTCGCTGGAAATAATATCCGGTTTTTGACCTGATTGAACATTATATTAACATCATATTCATCAAGTCATGACTTCATATGTTTATGACTTTATTTAACATTACAAACACATTATCTAAAAAGTTCATATAATGTTAAATCAAGTCAAAAACCTGATATTATTTCCAGCGAACAATGAACCACCAAACCAAGAATTACACAGACTTAGACTTCTATTTTTCAACTGGAACAGAAACAACCGTTTCCATACACTGATATGAAACAACCACTCCTAACCAGATAAAAACCACAGAACCTTAGCTGTCACCCATAATTGAGTACTACATCTTACCTCACAAAAACCTGAACTTCAGTTCAGAGGCAAAGATTTTACAATAAAAAAATCAATTGAATCTTATCTTTCTATTAAAGATAAACGTACGAGAAGAAACAGAGGAGAAAGCATTCAGAAAAAAAATAGGCGACCCGAATAATGGATTTAGTAATGGTACAGTTAGCCTTCACACTGTTCCTCAGTGGTGATTTCCTGCCCTTTCCAGTGGATTATAAAGCGCTCCTCACCCTCAGTCTCTGAACGATGGCCTTTGAACTTAATAAGAGAAAACCTTGGCCTTTCCCGGGTTCCTATTTCCACCACATGCCCATTACTCAAAAGCTGCTTATTTTGTCATGAGGGCAAAACGAGAAGCACAAATCTTTAATAGAAGCAGAGATAACAAAAATGTATTAAGGCTAAAAACTTCAGCTTTTTGCTCAACTAGCTAAAAAATGATTCCCATAGGCCACCTTGGGAAGATACTGCAGCGTATGTCCATTTCTCAGAAAGCTTAAAGCCACATGGATGCTTCCTGGAAACAAAGAGAGTACAAAGACATGGCTGAAACGGAGCTAGTGATGTCCTGTGGGTGGCGGTGAACCAGCCAGTGAGTGTAGTGATGTCCTCTGGGTGGTGGTGAACCAGCCAGTGAGTGTAGTGATATCCTGTGGGTGGTGGTGAACCAGCCAGTGAGTGTAGTGATGTCCTGTGGGTGGTGGTGAACCAGCCAGTGAGTGTAGTGATATCCTGTGGGTGGTGGTGAACCAGCCAGTGAGTGTAGTGATGTCCTGTGGGTGGTGGTGAACCAGCCAGTGAGTGTAGTGATATCCTGTGGGTGGTGGTGAACCAGCCAGTGAGTGTAGTGATGTCCTGTGGGTGGTGGTGAACCAGCCAGTGAGTGTAGTGATGTCCTGTGGGTGGTGGTGAACCAGCCAGTGAGTGTAGTGATGTCCTGTGGGTGGTGGTGAACCAGCCAGTGAGTGTAGTGATGTCCTGTGGGTGGTGGTGAACCAGCCAGTGAGTGTAGTGATGTCCTGTGGGTGGTGGTGAACCAGCCAGTGAGTGTAGTGATGTCCTGTGGGTGGTTGTGTACCAGCCAGTGAGTGTAGTGATGTCCTGTGGGTGGTGGTGAACCAGCCAGTGAGTGTAGTGATGTCCTGTGGGTGGTGGTGAACCAGCCAGTGAGTGTAGTGATGTCCTGTGGGTGGTGGTGAACCAGCCAGTGAGTGTAGTGATGTCCTGTGGGTGGTGGTGAACCAGCCAGTGAGTGTAGTGATGTCCTGTGGGTGGTGGTGAACCAGCCAGTGAGTGTAGTGATGTCCTGTGGGTGGTGGTGAACCAGCCAGTGAGTGTAGTGATGTCCTGTGGGTGGTGGTGAACCAGCCAGTGAGTGTAGTGATGTCCTGTGGGTGGTGGTGAACCAGCCAGTGAGTGTAGTGATGTCCTGTGGGTGGTGGTGAACCAGCCAGTGAGTGTAGTGATGTCCTGTGGGTGGTGGTGAACCAGCCAGTGAGTGTAGTGATGTCCTGTGGGTGGTGGTGAACCAGCCAGTGAGTGTAGTGATGTCCTGTGGGTGGTGGTGAACCAGCCAGTGAGTGTAGTGATGTCCTGTGGGTGGTGGTGAACCAGCCAGTGAGTGTAGTGACGTCCTGTGGGTGGTGGTGAACCAGCCAGTGAGTGTAGTGATGTCCTGTGGGTGGTTGTGTATCAGCCAGTGAACTGAGTTCTAGCCAGGCCAGATGAAGGCAGCCTGCTCACTCAGAGCGCAATCACACAGTGAAGGAGAGGAGTGCTGGATTCCATACATCAACTGCAAAAATGCTATCAGCGCCAGAGAGATGGCCCCATACCATGTGGCGAGAGATTAATGGAGGGACAAGGAGATAGAGCTGAGGAGAAGGAGATGCTGGCATGTATAATAGGGCTGCTTTTAAAAAGAGCTGATCAATGAGAGTGTGATTAAGGGGGACATGTCACCCCCCTGTCCCTGGTGCAGATAGTGACAGGGTGATTCAGGTGGGATGGGGGTGGGGTTAGGCCAACAGATGTACAGCAGAACTAGCTGTAGTCCTATGGCGGAGCAAACAACCTTTAAAATGGGACCTGGAACAGGCTCCTTCACTCCAGACCCCGAGGCAACCACATCTCTCTATTTTAGATCACATGAAAGTTGTATTCTCTGTCTCTAAATCAATAGTAAAATATTGTTCTGTAGAGTTTACTGTAGAGCTTGCCGTAGTCTAAAAAAAGACTTCAGGAACAGGGGCAATATACAGTAGGAAGACTGAACTGTTCTCGACAACAAAAAACTATCAATGTAAATCATGGAAAATAAATCCTGGATTTCAAACTATAAAACAGTTTCTGATCATATTGGACAGTCACAGTCATAGCCTTGACATCCACAGTACATCTTTGTCTCCTTCCCTGCTTCCATCTTTATATCCTGCCTTTCTTCTGATGAAGTGAAGCCGTGGTGGAGTCATGCCTACCTTCCTCTTCTTGAAGGCCTGTCTGGCCAGGTACCCACTGCAGGCTGCTTGGAACAGGGTGATGTTGCGTCTGGTCTGCTCATCCCTCTGCTCCTCCAGTTTAGCCAAGGTCCCCGCTCTGAAGAACAACTGGGGAGGAAAGTACACACCTTTTAGTTCATCATCAAGCAAAATAGATATAGTCACATTTGTTCAAGTCTGGAGCTGACTTAAATAAAATAAAACGGTCACATAATTGACTTGAAATTGACTTGAGGAGAGTATGCCTTTTTAGCACCTATTACACAAATACATTACATTAACAAGAAAGAGGTAGATCCATCCACTGTAGTCTAAAGACAACGGCCCTTTAATCCAAGAAGATTGGGTAATAAAGTAATTGAGCGTGTTTGAGTGGTAAGGTGAAAGCAACCGACTGTAGACGAAGGTCGAGGAGGGAAGTTGGGGAGGTATATCTTTGACAGTCGACAGTCGGAAACTAAAGTTGTTTATGAAAGTTTTTATTTATAATGTTGAAATATACGTCTCCAACTCCCATAACACACACTCACAAACTGAAATCATATGTGTGTAGGGCTACATTGTACAATCAGTCAGTGAGAGAGCCTCAAATATCACATTCATTTGTATCACTCCACCATATAAATGAATCGCACAAAAGCTCCTGTTTCAGTCATTCTTCCCCATAATGCAACAGACTTTGAAAGGCGCTGAAAAACGATGGTCACCGACTTAACAAAAGTGATCCGCTGGAACGCGCCCGTTATCTCTGCCAGAGAGTGTCAGCATTGTGTCCTTATTGGCCGGGTCAAAGATGAAACAGAGTTAAAGGGCCAGTAGAAGTGCCGTCACATGACAATCTCCTATCATTCACATACGCTCTGAGAGATATCATCAGGCCAGGGTCAGGCACAGTGTGAAGACTGGTGGCAGTCAGTCAGCTTAAAGGCGAAGGATGGATGGGGATGGGAGAGTTGACAGGCTCCAGTGCTTTATAAAAGATCAAACCTCTCTGGCATACATGAAAGAACCAGTAGGTGGAACAGGCAAACACTTTTTTTATTTTTTTATTTCACCTTTATTACTTAAGCAGGATATACTGTATTACCAATACGAAGAGGAGGGGTTCAGAAAACACACTGTATAGCAATGTTAGAGGGATAATGTCATGGATTTGGCTTCAAAATAAAACAGTAAAGTCATGTTTGTCATATGCATTTTGTCCATAATGTAACTCTACATCAGAAAACCACAAGTTAGGAGATCTCTGGGTGTCGGCGTCATATTATGATCAGAATGGGTAAATCAAAGCGGACATGAGACGTGACTTCCTGTTGTGGCAATGTTTACCACAGTGAGAGTTGTGTGGTGGACCCAGTGTCAGGAGAAGATTTGGTGCTGCTGTTAATTGGCATTCTGCTGAGGCCACTGCTGTTGCTAGGACACAGTTGGAATGCTTTGTGAACCACCATCTTGGTGCTAATCTACTCCAAAGGCCATTTCAATCTCCAAACCCCGAAGGCAACAACAGCTGTCTCCCAAAAAATTACCATTTTTAATTACAATACTTTCTTGTTGGCTATGGGCCACTTCTCAGCTGATGGGATTAAACAGAAGTGTGCCAAGCAGTGTTTACTGTGATTAGTCTACAAGTGCCAGGGCGAAAGACAACATCGAAGACCATCACCTGCCAGAAATTACTCTATAACGACATGAATACAAAGGAGACATGATTGTGCGTCTCACGGTGAGGCTGGAAGGCAGGCATGCCTCTCAGACCCATCCTCCCCAGCCAAGAGACTTTCAGGACAGGCAACACTTGTCAGACAGTTCACCCAGAGTCACAAACACATCCCCGCTAACAACAAACATTCCCACAACATTAGTCTCATTAGGTCATTAAATAACGTTTTCATAGGAATGTTCATGTGATGTTCAAGGAATGCTTCCAAGCGACCATTCCCTTAATGTCCAATAAAACTTACCCAGAACTTAAGATAATGTTCTAGACAGGTTTCATGGGAATGCTGCAAGAACATTCATGTGTCCAGTTTTCTGAGAGTTAGGAAATTATTCCATAAACCTCCTACCAAACATACACAGAACACGGTCGCCATGTTCTCAGAACAAAACATATTAATATTCTAAACATGTTTTTATGGGAACGTTGCAAGAACATACATTTTTTCCGCACTTCCTGTCATTACAGGCTGCATCACATTCGGCCGTGAATGGGAGTCCCATAGGGCGGCGCCTAATTGGCCCAGCGTCGTCCGGGTTTGGCTGTCATTGTAAATAAGAATTTGTTCTTAACTGACTTGCCTAGTTAAATAAAAGTTCAATCAAATTATGCCATCCATGAGTAACGTGCGCAGGTAGCCTACATTAAGTAATAGTTTGACAATCAGTTAACATCATAACCAGTTGTGTTTATGCCACATTAAAAAGGGAGGCTAATTTTAAGTTAAAAGACATCTTTACTATTAGGTCCATAGAGATCCTATTAAATTAATATGGATACTGTATGTAATTACTGTATATGATCAAATAGATATGTGCATGCACACATGGGAGGTCTCATATACAGAAATCCCTTAATTTGCTGAAATTAGTCAATCAAATCAATGATGAGAGACTAGTCAGAATAACTGATACCTGACATGGACATGGTGGCAGTGCAGGAAGATCGGAGTACAACGTCCCATGCAATGTACCATGAACCAAGAGGTTGTGAGTTCAAATCCCAGGAGAGGACATGTTGAATAATAATTGCTGTATAAATGAACATGCACAAATAGAAGTGTGTGTCAAATATGTAAGTTGAAAGCACTCTGTTAAAAGCACTGTGTGTGTGTGTGAGTTTCCCTTACCTTGCCAAACAAAGAGATGAATGGATGAGTGGTTCACCAATCAGGGCTTTGATTGGCTTGGCAAAAGTAACAAGACTTTCTTTTTTACACCAAAAAATATTATTTCAGCAAATGAAGGGCTGTGTGTGCATGCACATATCTATTTGATCATATACAGTAATTACATACAGTATCCATATTAATGTAATAGGATCTCTATGGACCTAATAGTAAAGATGTCTTAACTTAAAATGTATTAGCTTCCCCTTTTTAATGTGGCATAAACACAGCTAGTTATGATGTTAACTGATTGTCAAACTATCACTTAATGTAGGCTACCTGCGCACGTTACTCATGGATGGCATAATGACAGGAGGTGCGGAATAAATACGTTTTAAGCCTCATTAAAATATGTTTTTCTGCTTCGAATTTCCGACATTTGGTAGGCTATCTGTTAGTCAAATTGTCTATAATTAGATACATGCAGCTTCTCTTCTGTCATTACTAGATACTCGTCTAGAATATGAAATAAAGCCATGCTCACCAAATCGATAGAATGATCAATGTATCATCAACAATCTAGTTGACATCGGTAAAGTTCTCTTTCATTTCTGCTTCTGTCACGGAGCGAGGACGTAAAGAAACCAGGGATAATTCCAAATGACATAATCATGACCGGATTTAAGGAACAAATTGTGACAAACAATCCTGCATGTTTCTGATATTTTAGTTAGTCTTGGACGCATATTTTATGTGGTTGAAAATAAAATAAGGTCAGCTTTTATGCTGCTGAAAGAAATTGCACGTAGGCCGGGAACACTTCTTTCTTCAGAAGTTAATATTGTAATAGGCTCAATGTGAGGCCTATAGTCAGTGTCCAGACTTCTATTCCAACTATTAGGCTACTGGACTAAAATAATTCTGGCATCACGTCTAAATAATGATATTCAGTGATTGTCATTCATTAAGCCTCCTACACTAAGCCTCCTACACATGTCTTGTAACTCCAATTGATGCATACACTGCTGTCCATGTGCGTCTTGGTCTCGACCACTTATCTTTGCCTTGGCAATAATGTGTTATTGTTGAAACACCGCATTTTGAGCGTATTCCACACGTTTTCAAGACTATTCACAAATTGTTCATGCGACTGACATGAGGTAATGATAAATACTGTGATAGCATACAGTTTTCATGGAATCTGTTTTCATTATTGTGATAGGCTCATGTTTTACCGGTACGGCGTACCACCACTATTTATTTTGCCAGTAGTTCATACCGGACCATTCCAGCTTGCTTTCACCCCTGGAATAGTCTAAAATAACTGATCATGTACACAGACATGGTGACGTAGCAGAAATATATGAATGTTGTGAACCATAAGGTTGTGAGTTCAAATCCCAGGTAAGGACATATAATAATTACTGTATAAATTACCATGCACAATGTAATAATTTATGTGGTGTCAAATACGTACGTTGAAAGCACTGTGTGTGTATCCCTAACCTTGCCAACAGGCAGAAAAAGAGCTGTGAATGGATCAGTGGTTCACCAATCAGGGCCTTGATGGGCTTGGCAACAGTTACAAGGTGTAATGTGTAATAAAGACACATTTTTCTAAAAACATGGCAACCATGTTCTGTGTATGTTTGGTAGAACGTTGATGTAATATTCTTCAAACCCTCAGAAAACTGGACACGCATGTTCTTGCAACGTCCCATAAAACACATCTAGAACATTAACATTGTAACCATGTTCTTAGTTAGATAAGTTCTGTTTGACATTAAGGGAATGTTCTCCTAACACAAACACATGCTAAAAAGGTTCTCAGAACGTTTTTTGCTAACAAAGATAGAATGTTCCCATATAACTAACGGAAAACTAGACCCCTAAACATTAGGGGGAAATTACGGGTAACATTATGAAAACGTTCTCTCTCAGAATTGTTACTGGGATTCCTCAAGGAAAAACAAGTGGAAGGAGGAATCTTTAGCTACAAGTTGAAGAAACCTACTGTATGCATGGGACAACATCTGTTTTCTGGGTTTCTATAACCCATTTTCACTCAATATAAATATGAACAGAGGTAGTTTAACCAGTGACTAATTCAAAGCGTGAAGTGTTTTAATGTTGTGGTAGTATTGGTACTCACCCTACTCAGTCCCATGTGATAGCTGCTCTTCTCCAGGTCCAGGGACTCCAGCAGCTCCTCTACCGCCTTGAAACGCACACAAACACACAGATCATTCCCTGCCCCTCTACCCCCGGATTATCCCTCTACAGCAGTCCCGCCAAGCTGCCAACTGACACAATCCCAGCATCCCAACAACCACTCCTCTAATCAGACAGATTGACAGAATCCTGATCTGTCGTCCTTTCACATTCTACCTCACACATCCGGCCCGATTCCCACCCTCTCCTCTTCTATTCTCAAGGACACAGAGCATGTGCAGGGAGAGAGGCAAAAACTGACCAGACAGCTCGTCCTCCAGAATCCACCTTCTCCAAGCTTGTTCCTCCTGGCCCCGTGGTGGTCTCGGCCCCATAGTAGCCTTGAACACATACAGCCTCTGCAGAGGGGCACCACCTGCAGCTCTCCCTCTCTGTGTTACGGTCGGTCTCTGTGTGTCTCTCTGCCGTCCCTTTCCCTGGGTGGTGTGGACAGGTCCACTTGAGCCCCCAGCCTGAAAGGCCCCATCTAGATTACACTGTGAGGGGAGCTGCAGCCCCGAGCACTGAGGGCCTTTTGTCTGACGCCGTTTCCACAGAAACCCCGCTACGAGACACTGACTGCTTTTCTCTCTCTGTACCACCTTCGCTCAGTCTCTCACACTCTTCTGTAAAGAGTAGCTTTTGTGTTCTTTTCCCCACCATTTCACTTCAGCCTGGCTCCTCTTTCAGGGGACCAATACACAATTGACCCTCATTGATAGTTAACCTCAGAGTGGAACCCTCATTAGCAATCCTCCCTTCACAGGTTGGGTCACACTAAAATACTTTTAGGCCCTCTCACCATTTACATCGCACATAAACCATTGCAGTGGAGAGTTCCTATCCTAAGAAAATCATTAGGGTAAAACCACCAGGCAGACAGCCTCCAGGGTAGACAATATATTTCACAAAGTTGATAAGTTCAGCCCTAAACCCCAGTGCAATTAGAAGGCCTTTCCTTCCTGTCTCTGCTTCTGCTATGTTGATTAGGTCATCACAATAGCTCTGATTAACGGAGGTTTATTCCTCTGTCAGTGGGCTACTGACAGCCAGGAAGGAGACGGCCTCTTCAGATTATTAATGTAACACTACAGACCTCAGCTATGCTCCACACACACACACACAGAAAAATAGACTGACCCTCTTCTCATCCTTCACTATGTAGTTGCGGCCAAGTTTCTTGGTCAGGTGGGGTGCCAGCACATCGAAGCGGCGGCGGAATTCTGAGAAGACCATGTGATCAGGGTATCCTGTAAAGACAACGACATGGGGGCAAGGTTACGGAGCTACAATTTTTTACAGAACTATTTATTCTAACCACATAGTCTACGTGACATACAGTAGAGCAGTGTTGGTCGTTTGGTTTGTTTGTGAAGGAAACCAGACTCCAGTCTAGGCAGGTCAGACCCGTCAGGACCTTCCTCATCTAACAACCACAGCCTCTAGCTCTGTCAGCCTTCTCACCTTGTCTGTAGATTCTGAGGGCGTCCAGCAGCTTGGAGCCGCGGAGCTGGGACCGGAGCAGGGCCACATCCAGCTGCATCAGGCCAGAGTCTCCACTTTCCCCCTGGGCCTCCAACTCCCCTCTGCCCGCCCGCAGGGCATCAGCATTGGGCAGCAAGCAGTGGACAAAGTGAACCCTGGACCTCCTTACCGTGTCCAGCAGAGCGTCCTGAAGGAGAGAAGGGTTAGCTGGGATGATAACAGTGATAGAGGGCTAGAGGATAGGGCAAGGCCTCACCGTGCACTGAGAGAGTAGCCCAATTTAATCACAGACCAAACCTCTTTAATCATATGCAAAGGCGCCACACAGTGGCTCTCACACATTTCATACATTAAGCAATCTTAGAAAATAATCAGCTTGAGTTGTAATAAATGGTATAGTTAAGAAATGTACTCTGGACCAGGAAATCTAATGCCTAGACCCTGCACTGGGACGGCTTCTAGCTCCTACCCTTTAAAGCTGTTATAACATAGCAAAAACATAGGAAGATAGATTATACATTTAGCAGACACTCTTATCTAGAGTGACTTTCAGGAGCAATTAGGACTAAGTGACTTACTCAAGGGTACATAGGCAGATGTTTCACCTAGTTGCCTTGGGGATTCGCACCAGCAACCTTTAGGTTACTGGCCCAACGTTATTAACCACTAGGCTACCTGCCACCCCAAACACTGTGAACACCTCTCTCAGAGGGAGGGCGTACATTAGGCAATGCTAATTAAAAGACTCCATTTACTAAATCAGCTCGTGTATAGGATTTAAATGAGGGGCTTGTGGCCCAACACCACGTGGATATACACATAATGAAACATGGATGAAAATATAATAAGTTATTTGGGGCCCTCTCGATCTCTCTCCCTCTCACAGTCCCTCGACCAGACCTGGCCCCTGCAGATGGCCCCTAGCCTCTCACCACTTGTAGTTTGATCTGGATGCAGAGGGACTTCTTCTTGACGGCTGCCACCCCAGTGGTGAAGGTCTTCCTCATGCTGGTGGCACGCCGCAAGGTCAGCTGGGAAACGCCCTCGAGGCCAGCAATGGAGCCTGACAGGATGGTGGCCCCACCCCCTCGACTCATAAACAGACCACTGATGTTCTTCCTAGAGAGGAGAGCGACAAATCCAACACGGTCAGAAATGTCTGTTGCAAGTGTTGCTAATCAAGCTAAAACATTATGTGGGACGGGTGTTACTTTTGGGAGTCCTGTAGGAGACTCCCTGCGTTGGTCGAGACAGGGTTCTGTTTAGCATGGCTCAGCCAACCACGGGCATCATACTCCACCCAGTCTGTACCATGGCTGTGGCCCAGCAGGAAGTGATGTAGTCTCTCACTCTTCAACAGCAAGGTGTGACCTGACCAGTAGAGAGGATAAAGGAGTTGATAACAATTATGTATGCCAATGTTTGCCTGTATGGATGTCTACAGTATGTGTGGTAATGAACATTATGTGAAAAAGAAGAAAAACAACAAATCATCGTCACCTTTGAGCAGACAATATATTTTCTATAAACCTGTATTTTTTTGTGTTTTTGCAGTAAAATTATTTTAGAATATGGCAGTTTAGAAAACAGAGAATTCTTTGAACATAAACACTGTTTGCTGCTATAGTTTTCTCCCCATCGTTTTACAGTGAAGAATAATAGAAACAGAGTGGCAAATTGCATACCACAACATATCTGGGTGATTAGTGCAGTTCTGTTAAAGTAACCTTTCAACTCTGCCACTGCATTGGTAACCGGACTGCCAGTCTGTTAATGCTCTCTTCCCAACTCCTTATGGAATTGCCATGCAATTGTTTGGCTTGACAATCACAACGCAGGAGGCAAAAGCACAAACTGATCTGGGACCAGGCTAGTGTATTGGTGGGTTCAATGTAAAACGGACTTTACCTGACGAAGCACATCCATTCACTCCTTTGCATTGTCATGACAATTCTGAATCATAAAAATCATCCAAAGGACAGTTGGTAGAATGTTTAAATGTAGAATGTCTGGTCGATAAGAGTGACAGTGTTGATTTGAAACCCATTTTATTGCTTTGCCATGGTGATTCTATTCATCAGAACGCAATTACATTTGAAAATGATGATATCAAAATGTTTGTAGAATTAAGAACGTTAGAACAGTTGGTTGATAGGATTTAGAAAATCTGTTTTGGTGGCAACAACCTCAAAACTAGACGTGCAACTTGTTTCTGCTATCCAAGATTTTCAATTGTTAACTCGGTAGAGCATGACACTTGTAATGCCAGGGTAGTAGGTTATTTCCAGGACCAGCCATACATAAAATGCACGCACGCATGACTGATGTCACTTTGGATAAAAGCATTTGCTAAATGGCATATCATTTTACAAAATGAGCTTCTACACCCAGCAATTTAACCAGTCTGTACCATGGATGGCACAGGAGCATCGATATCTTCCTATCAAATAGTTTTTTCTTATCAGTATTTGGTTAATTGCTTATTTTTGTGTATTATCGACATTCTATACTGAACAAAAAAAAACAACATGCAACAATTTTACTGAGTTACAGTTCATAAGGAAATCAGTCAATTGAAATTCATAAATTAGGCCATAATCTATGGATTTCATATGACTAAGCAGGGGCGCAGCCATGGGTGGGCCTGGGAGGACATAAGCCCACCCAATGGGGAGCCAGGCCCTTTTGACACAAAAGGGCTTTATTACAGACAGAAATACTCAGTATTTCATCAGCTGGCCGGGTGGCTGGTCTCAGACGATCCTGCAGGTGAAGAAGCCGGATGTGGAGATCCTGGGCTGGCGGGGTTACACGTGGTCTGTGATTGTGAGGCCAGTTTAACGAAATGCCAAATTCTCTAAAACGACGTTGGAGGTGGCTTATGGTAGAGAAATTA
The DNA here is from genome assembly GCF_057628025.1 of Oncorhynchus mykiss. Lineage (NCBI taxonomy): Eukaryota > Metazoa > Chordata > Actinopteri > Salmoniformes > Salmonidae > Oncorhynchus > Oncorhynchus mykiss. The sequence continues at coordinate 40,286,369 of NC_143031.1, read as the reverse complement.
ACATTTAATTATCTGGCAACAGCTCTGGTGGACATTCCTGCAGTCAGCATGCCAATTGCACAGTCCCTCAAAACTTGAGATCTGTGGCATTGTGTTGTGTGACAAAACTGCACATTTTAGAGTGGCCTTCTATTGTCCCCAGCACAAGATGCACCTGTGTAATGATCATGCTGTTTAATCAGCTCCTTGATATGCCACACCTATCAGGTGGATGGATTATCTTGGCAAAGGAGAAATGCTCACTAACAGGGATGTAAACAAATTTAGAGAAATAAGCTTTTTGTGAATATGGAACAGTTCTGGGATCTTTTATTTCAGCTCATGAAACTAACACTTTATATGCTGCGTTTACATTTTTGTTCAGTGTATGATTAGAATGCACTTAGGTACATATAGAACTGGTTTTATGAGTGAATTTTCAGATATCTGGCATTGTGAGTGCGACTGTCCAAGTCCCTAAATATGACCAGCTTCCGCTTCCACAACCAGCACTGGCCTGAACAGGAGAAACGCAGGCTGTTCCACAAGCACATAGCGGTGAGGTGCAAGGTTGAATTTGACAGTAAAGCGAGGAGGGAGTTCTATGATCAGCGTGTGACCTCAGGCAACAAGTTGCTGTTTTCTGATGAAGAGCGAAACTGGAAGCCATTCCAGGGGTGCTAGAGTTGGCCGCAGAGATGGGCTTCCTGTGAATCTCTGCCCCTCTGTTGAATTACTATTGATTTATTTTGGAGAAGTAGTACTAAGACAAGATTGGATAATATAAAACGAGATTGGTAGGCATAGTAGGTGTGATAAGTGTAGGTTAGTGTCTATTTTAATCAAAATAAATCTTCAGTCAAAATAAATCATATTTGAAGTATAACAATAGTGATGGATTTTTTTTGTGAGGCGGGTGTGTCTCTGTACCCTTGCTCTCGCCCTCGGCAGGGCCGTAGTAGCTGAAGAGACGTCCCAGTAGAGTGTCCTCAGAACCCCCAGGCTGCAGAGCCTCCTCCTCCATCAGCCACAACAGGCCCCGCGCCTCATCAGTCCTCAGCGTCCGCACCTGGCACACACACAGGTCAGACTCGCTTCCAACCCCTCACCTCACTGAATAGATAACATCTACTGTACTCTGACACATTTTCAGTCCTTCAGATGGTTGTAGAATCAACAGTCTCACCAAAATACACACAAACAGACTAACTGGGCATCCGTTTGCTTTTCAGCCTACACATACTGACTCACTTTAGCAAACACACCCAGCCAGCCAGCCCACTCCTACTCAAACTCCAAGGCCTGAAGCGAAGTCAGCTCTGATCATCTAACCATCTACTTTGTGGGAATCATTCCGTAAGCCTGAGGAAATTTCATCAACATTTGTTGTAAGGCTTTCACCTGGAATAACACAACATCTCCCAACTCTCCGGACTATGTCCACAACAAACACTGACACAAAATAGTGTAAAGGAGTCAGCTGATCATATTTAGCACCAAAATACCCCGCTGACAATACAGTGAAACACTGCTTTCAGATTAAATGCTTTTTATTAAATAACAACCACAAAAAAATACAACCGTTTTTTTTCAATAAGCAATTGCAGTCGGGTTTTTTTTAAGGTCCAGACGGCAGAGAGGGACAGGCCATTAGCCATGGCTCTCGTTAGGCCTAATATCAGAGTAATAGCTCAGAGAGCACTGGAGCGTTCAGGAAGCCTGCTCTAAACAGGCCACTTCAGAAATTACCACAAGAATGCTGGCCGCAATTGAGCTTTTTGGTATAATTGAACTCTAACCCCTTTTTCTCTTCAAATGGCTTTTTCTGAATTCAAGAATATACAGTGTATACCCACCTACTGGTAGAATCTGAAGAAAATGCTTTTTATCAGTGTTAGCACATTGTTATTATCAATAGAGAAGGATAACTACTGTAGTAGTGTTGAGTGCAATGACCTTTTAGACCTAGAAAAAGCTCAGCAAAGCCATATAAAAGCTTTCTGTTAGACATACAAGTACACAGTAAAACCTGTTCCTGGGCCTCGCTAAAAGCCTTCACAGCAAGCAAACAGACCCCAGTGAACCCATGGGTACTGAGTCTTTTATGTCAGGGGACAACATTTGAAGTGTCAGTGTAAATCCAACTGTCAGCTTTCATCCTAGTGTCTCGACATCGACAGAGAGTGATCTCTAAGAGCGTGGGCTGTGCTGTCCCATTCTTTTGTTTTTGTCAGCCTTCAAAGGCTTTGGCCTTCTGCAGCCATCTGCTATACCCTGGTTCAGTGCTTTTGATGACAGCTCCAGCAGGGCCAGGACCCCTTAAAAGGTAGAGCACTCAAACCAACTTATTACACCGCCGACCATGACACTCTCAACACCTTGTCATTTTGGTTTCCATGGCACACACACTGGAGGAGAAGCAAAACACAGATTTTGTTTTCTTCCACCTGAGTGGGTTTTCTAGTCTTTGTTTACTGGATGAAATGTCTGCCTTTTCCTTCAAGCCTCTCCCTGTTGATTCCTCTACAGAAGCATTCGTATATTATGCTCACTGAAAATGTTTACAATAAACAGAAAACTCTCAAATCTGCAAAAAATGCATACAACTGACTCATTGTGAGTCACAAAGGACTCGTGAATGTAATTATATATGTGCATAACAGTGCACGGTACAAACGGTGTGGGCAGTGAGAGAGGCAGGGTGTCAGGACTACGAAACAAAGTGGCAAGAGCTTCAGAAGGGAGTTTAGATAATGATGCTCTGGAATGTGCCATTACTGAAGAGAAATGGCACAGAAAGGTGGAGACAGAGAGTACTGCTGTACAGCGTGACACTGCCATGGCCGTAAACTCTGTAACCAGGTAAACTCGTGTGAATATAGGTATTAAAAGAGTGTCCTTACCAGTGCTTGACTTGACGCTTGGTCTACCGCAGCTACAGACAGAGAGGTGTTAGGTTCCATGTCATCTAATGGAAGCTCTATGTTCTCCTAGAGGGGTGACGGGGGGGGGGGTTAGTAACCAATGACAACGACATAAGTCTGAAGACAGGGCGCCAAGTTTGAAGTTTTCTACTATAGGGATTAGTTCATCATCACCTACAGTATAGACATAATAACATAATAAATAGTAATACAATGTTGAAAACTGCTCATAAAACTGCTGTTAAATGGCTACAGGCTATGAAAGTGAAAGCATTGTGTTTTTTACAATGGGAGTGATTAGACATACATCGGTTAGGACAGAGTGTTGGCAGGGATATTTCCGCCCTATTATGATGGGTGTATAGTCTAGTATTCTGCTATGAGAAGAGAGGGCGTTAGAGAGTGGGGAGTTATTCATCCTCGTCGAGCGAGCAGCTCCACTGCTGTGCAGCTCAGCCCAGTTCACACAGCCAGTGATGAGTGACCTCGCTTTGGGCTCGGCAGGGGAGGAGAAATGGCAATCATATGGCCATTATATAGGCTCACTGTGTGACACTATTAATGAGAGGGAGGAAACCATGAGTTCTATGTAGCTCTAACTTGCCATGGCTTACAGGCAGGAATAGTGCAGATTTTCTGTCCTGATGTATGGATTCTATGGGAGTATGTATATTTGAATCCTTAAAGCAGGGTTCCACAACTGGCGGCCCGCGGTTCGGATTTGCCCCCCCCCCCAAGTTGTGTTTGTTTTATTGCTGGACATAAAGGACTGGAAAAACACTAGCAAATCAACTCCAAATAATTAACTTATTTGAAAATATATGTTCCAAAGTATTCCCACGCATAATAGAGAGATATACAGTACAAACATAAGCAAGGTTTGAAATGATTACGTTTTAAATCAAACACTATATCTGTTTGGGCTACTTGTAGTCAATTTGCAGTATACACATGTTTTGTAATTATGCTCTGCCCCCTGACCATCCACATCTTAATCTAGTTGATGATCCCTGCCTTAAAGTTTGAATCAGCAGCTGCTACATCAGGGTTTCCTAAACTCGGTCCTGGAGACCCCAAGGGGAACACGTTTTGTTTTTTCACCTAACACTACACAGCTGATTCCTATAAAATCAACTAATCGTCAAGCTTTCATTATTTGAATCAGTTGTGTCAGGCTAGGCCAATAACCAAAACGTGCACCCCTTAGGGTCCCCAGGAGTTCAATTTTCTTACTTATTTATTTATGATATGCACCCAATGATTTATGTAGCACATAACTTATAAATACCTCATGAGCTTAGTTCAACTGTTGTACCCCATCAGAAACCAAAATATAAGCTTGTTAAATGTAAACAAACACTATATAGCCTCAAAACATGGTTAAAACATCATGAATGGTCAGTCCTTGCATCCATAGCTCTGTCTATGAATTTGAGTGTGGTTACATTTCTCCAGTCCCATCCCTCAGCTTTTTACCGAAACAGGGGCGGGGAAAATGCTTTGTTATTGTTTTAACTGCTGATTGACGCTTTAAAGTGTGTGTGTGTGTTAGTGTATGCATTTTAGTATGTGTGTGTTAGTGTATGTGTTTTAGTGTGTGTGTATGTTAGTGTCTGTATGTTAGGGTGTGTGTTAGTGTATGCATTTTAGTATGTGTGTGTTAGTGTATGTGTATGTTAGTGTCTGTATGTTAGGGTGTGTGTCAGTGTATGTGTTTTAGTGTGTGTGTATGTATGTTAGTGAATGTGTTTTAGTGTGTGTGTATGTATGTTAGTGCATGTGTTTTAGTGTGTGTGTATATGTTAGTGTGTGTGTGTATGTTAGTGTGTGTGTGTGTGTGTTAGTGTGTGTGTGTGTGTGTTAGTGTGTGTATGTGTTAGTGTGTGTGTGTGTGTGTGTGTGTCTGTTAGTGTGTGTGTGTGTGTGTCTGTTAGTGTGTTTGTGTGTGTGTGTGTGTGTGTGTGTGTGTGTGTGTGTGTGTGTGTGTGTGTGTGTGTGTGTGTGTGTGTGTGTGTGTGTGTGTGTGTGCATTAGTGTTTTCGTGCATTAGTGTGCGTGTTAGTGGATGTGTGATGATGTGTGTGTGTGCGTGCGTGCGTGCGATGTGCATATTAATATACCTCTTTGTATCTCTCTAGCTCCTGTACAAAGGTGCGCTGATAGAACAGTGTCTGCAGGCGCTCCTGGGTGTAGTTATGGCAGAGCTCTTCAAAGGTGGCTCCGCGCTCCCGCTTGGCCAGGCGAGGGTTCTGAAAGCCCGGGGTGTCCACGATGAGCAGGGAGCACAGAGAGTGCTGGCTGGACTTTAGAGCCCTGACACACACACACACACACACATAGGAAGACAACCAACAACAAAAAAATTCAGCAAGACAACAAGTACAAGGCAGCAGACTCTAAACAGAGAGGACAGCTGCAGTGGTGTCCGTGCGTCATCTCCCTCCATCTCTGGTAAAGTAGTGACTAACCTGTTGATGAGGGAGACGAGGAGGGTGAAGAGCTCCGAGTACAGCCCAGATGCCATGGCTTCTAAACACTCCATGGCTGTGGTCTTGGAACCTGGTGGTAGAACAGGTGAGAAGAGAAACAAATTTACAGCAATATGTCTGTCATCAGATCAGACCGCATACATCACAGCAGAGGCACGGAATACTCTGCTCACTCCAGTAAGTGTTTGATTTGAAAATGGGAGAACTGCAGGGAACCAGCTAAGCCTAGTGCTATTGCCCTTCAATCTCAGAGATGGTGTGAGAGGAAGACAGGTGAATCACAACCATGTCTTATATGTGACAACGTGGGAGGGAGGGCAAGGTGGGAAGGAGGGCAAGGTAAAATAAAGGCTAACTGTCAATTTTTACTGTGATACGGTTCTGCCTATATGTCCTTCGAACTGTGCACGTCAACCTCTGATAAAACTCCCAGAGGTACTGTACATGTGGAAAAAAATCAATGGAATGCAATTATCATTTCAAGGGCAATGCATGGAGGACTTCTAAAATTGTCCTGATATATTTTCGTTATACCTACCTATCAATAACCACTCTGTTTCTGTGGTAGTCATTACTAAGATAAGCTTTAACGTTCAGAGACGTGTGTCATCTCCTCTAGGTGATGAGCTGGTGTGCGTGCATAGTCCCAGGTGTACCTGAGGCTTCTCCTGCTGCATCGTCTGTCCCCTGGCGTATAGAGCTGGCTCTGGGCAGGGTGCCTTTGGCCTGGTGCTTGAAGATGGAGGAGGAGAGCTCTTCCAGGGTGCAGCCCAGCAGGTAGGCAGCCTTCTGCGCCCACTCGTGACGTGCAAACTGCTTCCTACCGGCTGAGACGCACAAAAATAGCACCATTATCCCCTCTGCCAACAACCATACAGCTTCTATACACGACAGGAGACTACAGTTACTGGAATAGGAGGTGTATGTATGGGTTTGATCGACCGTGCCCCAGGCTAACACCGCTGCGATGGTATAAAAGCTAATAATAATCCCCTCATCAGGACAGTGAAAAGTAGCCTACAAAGGACATGCACGGTACTGGGCATCCAAATGGTACAAACCCAACATTTTCTCATTTGTCCACAGTCCCATTAGCTAAAAGCCTTTTTGCTGCTACTTTTTCAAATGTTATTTTTCTCACAGCTACAAGTCCTTCATCCACAGTACATGATTACAGGGACTATCATTCCAAAGTACAATGACTTTGCATTAACACGAGCCTCGGTCTGCAAACCAAGTTTGACTTTAATCTGGTGGATGGGTGATGTGAGTGGATAGGAGTGGCTTTTCATTTCAGTGCGTTATTGGAGAGGAACCCTCCTCAGACACTTAAGAGGGTGACTGACTAGGGAACATAGAACAGTTGGGCTTCTGACTGAGGCATGCTGTAATCTCCCTGTTTCATCGGCCTATGAGAGCGGCACATGCCGCTGCGCTGTGACAAACAAGAGAGTTGTGAAGACGATCAAAGTGAAACACTGAGAACTTCATTAAAATGCTAATGACGCCATGTCTGCTCACAGTGATAAAAGCACAGAGGCAGGACATAACAATATGGAGAGGGGTGTGTTTACCTTTCTCTTCGTCTGCGATGCAAGGGGAGCGGCATGCAACATGCAAGTAAGAACAGGTAGTTAAAACAGTTAGTACAGAAGTCCTGTATACAGTGGATGAGCAGACAAACCGTGATCTGATAAGTTGATCTGATAAGCCTTCTCTCACACAAACACAAACATACACGCACGGCACTGACCCTCAAACAGCAGCAAGACCACATCGAGATGCGGGGGGGAGAACGAACATGCAGGTTCTGACTAACACAGGAGCTTTATTGAAAAACCTCTCCTGAGAGTTGAGGAATGAAACAGCCCACACTTGTCAGCACACCCAATCAACCTCCCATTCATTGTCAGATCTACTGGAAGGAGGTTCATAAAGTCATGCAATTCTTTAGTGTATCGACACTGCAACTCACGAATAAAGGTCTAGAGTGCCCTCTGGTGTTACCTAGTCAAACTACACTGCTTATCATTCGGATGTGTTTCTGCAAACCTGCAAGGAACTCACACGTTTCTAAACTCTATATAATACTACTAAGATGTTTTAATATTACAAGAGGGCAACAAGTGGTAACTGATTTCCACCAAGTGGCAAACAACTAATTTTTGTGTCAATTATCTGACAGATTGTAACCCAACAAAATGTGTATATTTATAATTGTAGTTGATCAATTAACCCTTCAGAGGAAGAGAGGAAAAGGAGATCAACACAGTAGAAGACACAGAAACACACAGAAGGGTGTTTGTTCGGGTTCATTACCAATTTCCTCGATGACTGACACTGCAGAGAAGGCAGTGTTAGACAATGTGAATAAACATTCCAACTGTACTCACACCCGTTTTCATTACTATAGTGTAAACAATCTGTCTTGTTCTGGGCTGTCAGGCAAATAGCAATCAAACATACTGGGTTGTTCCCTGCTGAGGTACAGCAGCAAGCAGACACTGGGAACAAGGCAAGGCATTTAGACAGCTTAAGGCTGATGTTGGGCTGGGACTTTGTCGCCTCGTAAGCTGGAATACTTAAAACTCTTCAGTTGTTGCACGACTGTCTCAAACTGACATCAACCAGTTTGGTTCTGTGTTGCGCACGGCTGAACGGTAAAGGAATGCAATTAACATCTCCCCTGCAGACAGTAAAACTTGGCATTATTGACAGGGCCTCTAGACTTCACAACTGTCTTTGTCACAAATGTTCTCTGCCCGAGAAGCTCCTTGAAACAAACAAATAAAGGCCCTGGATAGATGGCAGCTGTAGCATCATGAATTCTGTTATTTTGGAATAGACCCAATATCTCTTTGCTTGACTTTACTCTTGCAACTACACTATGTAAATTCATAATATTTAGTTGAATCTGTCATTGTTAGTAGTAAATTATCTGTAATTTAATACAGAACGCAGCTGCATTAACACTATAGGCCTCTGAATTAACATCTGACATAGTGACTGAGTGGGCTCCTGGTGTGTACTGTACTGTAATTCTTACCCTTGGTGGCCCCTGCAGCTCCTAGATGATAGATGGCCCCCAGGACCAGCCAGAAGGCCCTCTGCTCCTCCCCACTGATCCCCAGGACCTTCATAGCTGCCTGCAGCTTGGTGAACTGCTGGGAGGCCCGCTGCTTGTCTTCAGACTGGGCAAGCACGGGGGGGGGGGGGGGGGGAGAAACAACAGGAATCTATATGGACTGTCTTTATTATAAAAACCATAGTGTGAATCTATTCACTCAAAACCAAATAAAACGTTCCTGACAAAGGTCTTTGGGGCCCTGGCAAGAGTTACCTTGGGTTGAGGTACGATTCCGAAGGCGCTGTTTTCAGCAAAGTGGTTAAAGTGCAGCTCAGTCCTGGAATGGCAACCAAACAAGCTGTCAGTCAGTCACCATGACAAGACTATACCTGACAGAGCTACTCAGAGTTTCTGACCAACGGACACTCACAAGTAAATAAAGGACAGAGAGAGGAGAAAGATAGAGAGGAGAGAGAAAGAGAGAATAGGTAAAGGTTCACTCTACACAGAGGTCTGAGGAAGATGACAGCTTACTTTAGAGAACTGTCGGCTCCAGCCATCATGTAGTAGAAGACATTGAAGGTGGACTCTCCCTCTGGCCGCCTGGTCACCCTTAGCTTCTCCAGCAGCATGGTCTGAATGGAGGCCGAGGCCACCTGGCCAGCCTGGTCAAAGTCCAGGGACACGATGTGGGAAAAGCGACTGGCATTCCCGTTCATGGAGGTGGAGCTGTTCCCAAAGGCCTCCAGGATGGTATAGACCGCCTGCCACTTCTCCGCTGGGAGACACACAGAAACAAGCCAAATAGTACATACATACATGCGACATGTTGCAAGTAAATATCAGACATACAGTGGACTGTGAAATGAAGAAGAAAAACAAGTTGTTCCCTAAACTGTGTTCTAACTTAATGCATGTTCTTTCCCCTCGAAACCTACCAGAGAAGGTCTTGCCAGTGCTGCCAGCGATGGTGACCAGGTACTGGACCAGGTGTTGACAGTTGACAGTCTTTCCGCTGCCGCTCTTGCCCAGCAGCACAATGGACTGGTCCTGACGCGTGGTCAACAGGTTCCTATAGGCTGACTGGGCAACACCATAGATGTGAGGTGCCGTGTCCTCCCTCCTGCACCCCTTAAACATGTGCATCACCTGGGGGGGAGGGGGAGAGAGGGAGAGATGTCATTCTCACCATATAAAGCCCCACAAATTAAACAAATCCAGTCCTACTTGCCCTTCCTGGTTTACTTGCTACTCTAATAGAATATATCCCCTCCCCTATCCTGCTAACCCCAGGCTCCACCCAGGACTGTACCTTCTCAGAGTACATGGAGGGGGCGCTGATGGGGTTGATGACCACCATGTTGGGCCCAGCGTGGGTATGGATGAGGTTACCCCCGTAGCGCTGGCGCAGAGAGTGCATCACATTGGACTCATTGAGGTACTGCAGCGAGGACAGGTCCTCCACCCGGTCAAACAATGGAGGGTTGGCCTACACACAGGGGTCAGAGGTAAAAGAGATCATACATCCCAGACTTCAGATAATGAGACAAAAAGTCAATAGGTGAAAATGTTTGGTGCCCTGCTGGGGCTAAACAGCATGTACATTTTGTTGAGTTTAGGCTAACCTTCTCCACATCATCTTCATCCACATCCAGCAACGAGCCGTCGCTCTCCAGTCGGATCTTGACTTTCCCCTCTGGCAGACTGCCTGGCTCCGTCTTCAACAGGGTCGCTGTGGTGACAGAACAGGGTCAATAGGATCTACAGCCACTCATTAGCCACATATTTAGTCATCTAAAAACCTTGTGTTTGTCTAGGCTGGATGTGTTATATTCAATACAAGTGTGAAATAGTGCACAATCAATACAAATTTGGTTTCCTATCTCTGTCAGATAAATCAACAAATGGAATCTGTGATGTACATTTAATATGTTTTAATGTGGCCCCTATTGTGGTGAATGGCCTAGTGATTCAGGTCTACTAACCCAAGGAGAATCCATCCTTGTGAACCAGCCATACTTTCTCTGTGCCGTACCAGGCCTTCTCAGCAGCTATTTGCTCCTCGGTCTTCACCTAGGAGAGAGAGAGGACAGACAGACAGACAGACAGACAGACAGACAGACAGACAGACAGACAGACAGACAGACAGACAGACAGACAGGGTTAGTTTACTGCTATAAAGCTCAGAGGCAGGGGCAAAGGTGAATACCAGAGAGAATAATTAGCTAGATGAATGAATAACTCCAGTGGAGGGGGTATTGTCACCGCAGTAACCTGACAAAGTGGAACAGGAGAACAGGAACAGGTGTGGATTGAGGTCTGGTTTCTTCATCTCCTTAAGGGAGGAGTTTTGGGTTTCAGGTCTAGTTCTCCCCCTCGCAACATTTGACCCAACCGCCCAGTAGTCCACCCACCCCAAACCCCCAACTCCACACCTAGCATCCACTCATGACCCACTAGGCAGGCCCCTGGTCCCCACTCTGTGTTTACCATCAGATCCCGCTCTGCAACCAAACTACTGAGAACCCACTCTCACTCACGATAACAGGACAGATGGTACATAACCCAATACAACAACACATGACTTGACTGGCTGCACATCAGTACCACATACTTCACCACAATGTTTATGAAGACTGTGGTAGACCTGCAGTATAATATGAGCAAACTAAAGACACATATCCTATGACAATTTATATGTGGACACATCATGCAATTTGAGTAACTCGGTTTTCCTCAAACACGACCTGAAAATCATAGTGAAAAGCAAGACTGGTAAAGCATAGACACTCAGTGCAAACCTACTACAGAATACTGAGGAACTCACTTCACCGGCAGTCAAAAAAAGTTTAACAAGTCATGTATTTCATGAGTTTCTCACTATTCTACTGGTTTATCATCACAGATACAAAATCCCAGATGAGGATGTTGGTTCTGTGATTTACACACAACAGCACACTCCAGGGAAGGGACTGAGGGAGATGCATGGGGTATTGCAATCAGGCATAGCAGTGGCCAGACCTTGGGTTGAGAGGCGGCCGTGTGGGCCGCCTGCAGGAGGGCCACGGGGTCCTGATCCAACTGTGTCTGGAAGAGGGCAGGAAGAGTTGGATTTAATCAAGGTCAGAGGTCAACTTCGAAGTTCATACTGCATGCTCAAACATGCCAACAGCCATGTAACAAGTATATTCCGTGAATTTGCCTAGAGGGTAACATAACACATGCAGATGAAGAAAACAACTGACACCCACACTTTTGCTGTGAGAAAAAAAAAATGGGGGAAAAATTATAATCCTTCTAGCTTTACCAGTCTAAGTTACTAAATCCAGCAGAGCCCGTCTGTGGGGGAGTGCTTAGGTCATATTACTGGGACTTCCAGCACTGCAGCACAGACATAGGGAAAGAATTCAGTCCGTAACAACATGGTGGGGGAATGAGTAAGGGGCGCAGGCAGAACCCCAGGTGGGTGAGACAGAGGTAGGGGATGGCGGGGTCAGTTAAGGAGAGCAGGCTTACACCCCAACACGAGACACAAGCACACAGTCCAGCCAGGCCGTGTGTGAGGGCGGTGGGTGAGTGGCCAGCCTGGGGAGCGGTGTGACAGGGGACAGACAGTACCTATGAGGAGACCACCGGATAGCCACGGCCACGAGGACAGCAGCAAACAGCGGAGCAACACACAGAGGGGAGGGGAGAAGAGACAGAAGAAGATGGGAAGGAGGAGCCAGGAGATGAGAGGAAAGGGCGATATTAAAACAGATCACAGAGGGGTTTTTAGAGTGGATGTGACAGCTGTGATCTGGGATCAATGGTTCAGTCTCAATCCAACATCAAAGAAACCAAGTGGATAAAAACAGACTTGGACTTCAAGGGAAATGAACACCCCTTTGTCAGAAAGTGAATGTCAAAAGGACAGAATACAAATGTAGGGACAATCCGGAAAATGAGGACATGACTGAGTAATGATATTGCCTGTTAAAACAGAAGGGACAAAGAAGGGGAGAGAGAGGAGAGGAATAGTCTCTGCACATACATATGTGAAACAGGGTCCAAAAGTGTGTGCCATGTCATATCAAAATAATTAACATTTTCTCACTTGACTAAAATCTATATTGTGACTGTACAAACATGTTGTAATTAGTTAGTTATAGCACTACATTATATTAAGTTTGAAAACCCAGCTGTGAAGTCACACCAAAGCCTCCTCTCAGAGAGAGAGACAGTGCCCACCATGAACCCACACATAACCTCCATTCATATGAACTCTTATCCATACGTCTTAGCCATGATGATAGGAGACCATATGACTAAGACTGACAGACTCTGATCTCTAAGCTGATGAGACATAAAATGGACGCTGCTAATCGGGGTTCACATTACAGCACCACAGGGCACCTCATAATTCAATAATAGTACAGCAGGGTGACATGGACCCATGGCAGGGGAAGATTTGGTAATAGCACAACAGGGTGACATGGACCCATGGCAGGGGAAGATTTGGTAATAGTACAGCAGGGTGACATGGACCCATGGCAGGGGGAAGATTTGGTAATAGTACAGCAGGGTGACATGGACCCATGGCAGGGGAAGATTTGGTAATAGTACAGCAGGGTGACATGGACCCATGGCAGGGGAAGATTTGGTAATAGCACAACAGGGTGGCCAGGCCCATCACAGGGTAAGACTGGGTAATAGTACAGCAGGGTGGCATGGACCCATGGCAGGGGAAGATTTGGTAATAGTACAGCAGGGTGACATGGACCCATGGCAGGGTAAGACTGGGTAATAGTACAGCAGGGTGACATGGACCCATGGCAGGGGAAGATTTGGTAATAGTACAGCAGGGTGACATGGACCCATGGCAGGGGAAGATTTGGTAATAGCACAACAGGGTGGCCAGGCCCATCACAGGGTAAGACTGGGTAATAGTACAGCAGGGTGACATGGACCCATGGCAGGGGAAGATTTGGTAATAGTACAGCAGGGTGACATGGACCCATGGCAGGGTAAGACTGGGTAATAGTACAGCAGGGTGACATGGACCCATGGCAGGGGAAGATTTGGTAATAGTACAGCAGGGTGACATGGACCCATGGCAGGGGAAGATTTGGTAATAGCACAACAGGGTGGCCAGGCCCATCACAGGGTAAGACTGGGTAATAGTACAGCAGGGTGACATGGACCCATGGCAGGGTAAGAGTGGGTAATAGTTCAGCAGGGTGACATGGACCCATGGCAGGGTAAGAGTGGGTAATAGTTCAGCAGGGTGACATGGACCCATGGCAGGGGAAGATTTGGTAATAGTACAACAGGGTGGCCAGGCCCATCACAGGGTAAGACTGGGTAATAGTACAGCAGGGTGGCATGGACCCATGGCAGGGGAAGATTTGGTAATAGTACAGCAGGGTGGCATGGACCCATGGCAGGGGAAGATTTGGTAATAGCACAACAGGGTGGCCAGGCCCATCACAGGGTAAGACTGGGTAATAGTACAGCAGGGTGGCATGGACCCATGGCAGGGGAAGATTTGGTAATAGTACAGCAGGGTGGCATGGACCCATGGCAGGGGAAGATTTGGTAATAGTACAGCAGGGTGGCATGGACCCATGGCAGGGGAAGATTTGGTAATAGCACAACAGAGCAGGCAGACACACAGGCTGAAAGAGAGAGGTGAAGTTACAGTAGAGCCAGCTCCGGTGAGGATCTTTCTCAGACGCCTGTGGTTCTCGTCTGTAGGGACCAGCTCTGGAACCTACAGGAGGTCACACCACCAACACCGGTGAGTCCTCACCCAGCCACTCCAGAGTCTATTGTTGCCATGTTGCTAAAGGTTTGTTATGCATGTTGGGGACCCCTTGTATATGTCATTTCCTTTGGCCAATCCCAGGTCATTTACTCTTACTGTGATCCATCTAATGTCAATGTTGAATCATAATGTAGTCTAAGTCAACCTAGCCTACATTAAAAATATTTAAAAATACTGTCATTTACCATTGTACAGCATATTCTAAAATCTACAACGCCCAGACAATCAGAAGCATACCAGCTGCAGGACACACACCTGTTCTTTGGAGCCAGGGGTGCCCTGAGGCTGGGACTGAGAACTCCCAGAGGAGGGCTTCCCAGCAGGAGAGGAACCAGAAGCTGCCTTCACCTTGATATATCAACACACACGAGAGTCAGTGACCTCTAACATAAAGTCTTCCACACACCATGCTCCTGATAAGGACAACACACTCAATCCCGTCATGCTCAAATCCTATAAAACACGCAGCGTTCCTCAAGCCCATTCCAGTTTAAACAAAATCCTCATATTTTGGACAAGGATCTTCCCAACATTTTGGTACATTATTCTCTACAATGTTCAATGGTTATTCTTCATTAATAAGGCTGCATTAATTGTCCTCCGTGGTCTAGTGTTAGGCAAGTCTAGATGGTGTTCCCAGGGAGTTCCCCAGAGCCTTGTGAAAATGAGTAATGGCTCAGTGCCTCAGATCAGCCTGGCTCTCTGTGGACCAGTCATTACCAGACCCTTGTACCTACTGATGAGACTGAGGTGGGAAATACTACCTTTTATCTAATTTTGTACCTTTTCTCACTGCAGGAAGACTACGGTTTGAAGTAAATGAGCCAGTTAGTAGCCAGTTAGCACTTTGCTGATGCAAATGAATGAAGCAGCAGTTTCTACCATTGCAGCAAGACAAGAGAGATCCTGTGGAGAGACATACACTACATTACCAAAAGTTTGTGGACAGCTGCTCGTCGAACATCTCATTCCAAAATCGTGGCCCTTAATATGGAGTTGTTCCCCCTTTGCTGCTATAACAGCTTCCGCTGTTCTGGGAAGGCTTTCCACTAGATGTTGGAACATTGCTGCGGGGGCATTAGTGAGGTCGGGCACTGGTGTTGGGCGATTAGGCCTGGCTCGCAGTCGGTGCACCAATTCATCCCATAGGTGTTCGATGGGGTTGAGGTCAGGGCTCTGTGCAGGCCAGTTAGGTTCTTCCACACCGATCTCAGCACAGCATTTCTGTATGGACCTCGCTTTGTGCACAGGGGCATTGTCATGCTGAAACAGGAAAGGGTCTTCACCAAACTGTTGCCACAAAGTTGGAAGCACAGAATTGTCTCGAATGTCGTT
This sequence comes from Oncorhynchus mykiss, assembly GCF_057628025.1. Classification (NCBI taxonomy): domain Eukaryota; kingdom Metazoa; phylum Chordata; class Actinopteri; order Salmoniformes; family Salmonidae; genus Oncorhynchus; species Oncorhynchus mykiss. Next base: position 40,270,769 of record NC_143031.1, on the reverse strand, counting down.
GTATGCTGTAGCATTAAGATTTCCATTCACTCGAACTAAAGGGCCTAACCCGAACCATGAAAAACAGCCCCGGACCATTAATCTTCCTCCACCAAACTTTAAAGTGTGATTTATCACTCCAGAGGACGCGTTTCCACTGCTCCAGAGTCCAATGGCGGCGAGTTTTACACCACTCTAGCCAACGCTTGGCATTGCGCATGGTGATCGAAGGCTTGTGTGCTACTGCTCAGCCATGGAACCACATTTCATGAAGCTCCAGACGAACAATTATTGTACTGAAGTTACTCTCAGAGACAGTTTGGAACTCGGTAGTGAGAATTGCAATTGAGGACAGGAAGTTTTTACGCACTACACACTTCAGCACTCGGTGGCCCCGTTCTGTGAGCTTGTGTGGCCTACCACTTCGCGGCTGAGCCATTGTTGCTCCTAGACGTTTCCACTTCACAATTGACAGGGGCAGCCAATGTTTGTCTATGGAGATTGCATGGCAGTGTGCTCGATTTTATACTCCTGTCCGCAAACAGGTGTGGCTGAAATAGCCGAATCCATTCATTTGAAGGGGTTTCCACATACTTTTCTATATATAGTGTATGATCCCTATCCACTCAGCATATTGTGAAAAGTCAAATCCATAGGCATAATTATTAATTGTGTTAATTTCACACACAGAATGGGTTAATAGGTGTTCAGTGCACACATCAGAACCGCATGCACCATTGAATTATGTAATACTCTCTTTAGGCAGGCATTTTGAGGGCACACACTCTGTACCTCTGGTTTCTTCACAGCCCATGAGCGAGGGGCAGGGACGAACCCTGGAGGAGGGGCAAGAGGGTCGGATTTCAGGGCAGGGATAAAACCTGGGGGCCGGGCAAGGGGATTTTGTCTTGGGGCAGGAATGAAGCCTGGAGGAGGGGCAAAAAGGTTGTTTTTTGGCACAGGGGCAGGGATGAAACCTGGAGGGGGGGCAAGGGGGTTGGCTTTGGTTTTGGGTGCAGGGATGAAGCCTGGAGGAGGGGCGAGGGGGTTGGCTTTCGGTGCGGGTGTGGGTATGAACCCTGTTGGAGGGATGGTGGGGTTTGATTTGGGGGGAGTAGGAGTGGACACGGAGGTGGACGGGGCCTCATCTTCTTTTACTGCTGGAGGCTCCTGGCTCTCTACCTCCTTCTCTTCCTCCTGTTCCTTCTCTTCCTCTTTATCCTCCTTGCGGTCTTGAGTACGCGTACGAGGCCGGTGATCCTTGGTCCTCCCTCGGCCCATCAGGCTGGCCAGACCCATGGAGATGTCATCCTTCTCATCCTTTTTGCCGGAGAGGGGAGCAGTCTTGGGTACAGATGTGGCTATAGGGGCAGCTTTAGGAAGCTCTGTGCTGGGGGCCTGAGGCTGCTCCTCCACCCCAGGCACTACCCTCCTCACCACCCTCCTAATAACCTTCACCACCTTCTTCTGAGTGGGACCCTGGTCCTCTGTGCTCTCCTGCCTGGAGGAGGAGGCAGCTGGTGGGTCAGGGCCTCCCATGACACTGTCACTCCTGGTTGTGTCGCTGGTTGATGATGTCAACGGCTGTGGGTCACCACTTGTTTCTGTTTCAACTTCCACACCATCAGACTAGACACACACACACACACACACAGGTATAGGTAAGGAGGAGCCAATATTAGAGATACTGTATAGAAGACCCAAAGCTGTAGAGTTGTGTTTCATAAACTAAACACCATCATTTTTCACTGGCCAAAGCCCATGCCATTGTTATGTTATTTAGAGTGGCTGTTTGCCATCCCATAGTCTTCTTTACCAAGCATCTGTCTAGTCTACAGGAAGGAAAGCTGTGTCAAACATCCACCAGCACACAAACTACATGTCCAACTTGTTGGATGTGAGTAATTTATACACATCAATGTTTCTACTTTTTCAGATTTCCTTTCGCTACACAGAGCTATAATACCTCAGATCATAAACCATGACTGGAGGAATTTCTTTCTCGCAGATTGTCAACATCAGATTAAATGTGGTTTACGTTGGCTTATACAGGTCCCCCATTGCAAAAACCTCTTTCAGATAGAATCTGTGGAGCACTGTCTCACTGATTGCCCAGGATTAGTCTTCCTGTACTGTTCATTACTTTGTGACTACATCAAGGCCTACAGGTGACACCTCTACTGCATGGCAATATGGTGCTATATTGAATAACCGACTAACGGCTAACCAACTAACACCCTGAAAACCCTGAGAGTCAATGACACGGGTGAAGAGAGACTGCCACTTGGCTGAGAGAAGAAATCTTCAAAAGGTCCTACTTCTAGATTGTTAGATGCTACTATTAAAAAGCACACAGCGACGTTACACTTACATCTGAGGCTGGCTTGGTTTCAACTTCAACCTACAAGAGAGGATGGTCAAGAGAGGCCGATCAAACCCGGAACTAAAGCTCACTCATGCAAGAACAACATGCACATCTCTACCACGAACATCCTTCCTCTGTCCACAGAGAAGACAATCCTCCTCTTCAGCCTAAAGCTCAGCTGACAACAGTACATGTGCAGGAATCTACTAAAGGTGCAAACACAAAGGTAAAACAAGACTTCCCTTTTGCCGCCAGAATGAAAAGCGTGAACTGTAAGCCATGGTAGTAGCCCAGAAGTCATGGGCTGAACCGGGAGAGTGGAGGTGAGGGGAAGGAGGGAGGGAGAGGAAGAGTGTAAGGTCGAGATAGACAGTACAGAGAGAGTAGAAAGAGAGGATATGAGGATGGACTGATGAGAGTGCGTGCGTTTCGAGGTGGACGGTAGGTAGGGGGACGAGGACTGGCGTCTTTCTTCACACTAGCTACTACCAACAGGGCAGTAGGACCATGCAGGCTGAGGCAGCACTGAGGACAGAAGACATGAAGAACAGGATGAAATGGATACATACAGTACAGGCAGACAGGAGAGACAATTTACCTCATGGAGACAGGACATCAGTTCACAATCACACATGGAAAAAGATCAATCTTTTGCAAATGTTCTTATTTCTTCTAAAAAAGTATTTCAATATCAATAGAATCACAACTACATTTCATCATTATATATTCAAATATTCTCCTCCGCTTTTATTTGACTACAGTATGACATACATTTGACATACGGGAGTAGTGCAATGTTGTGAATGCTGCATTAGGTCTGCCTGTTATTAGAGTGTAAATGTCGGACATACCGGTGGTTTAATCTGCAGGCTAAGAGTGTCACTGACTCGATCACTGCCATATCAGACTCAGCTTATCAGGTGAAACCCTGTGGTTTCTCTATGTTGTTAGGAGAGTTAAGAGTTAACATGTCAGTGAAAGGTGATCACAGGAGAATCAATTGTCACCAGACCTCAGATTTCTGCGTCAGTAGTAATTGCCCCTAATGTAAAGAATTGAGGATTTGCACGCTTTAAAAAGCTTGGTTCCATATTGGAGAAAAAAGGGTACAGGCCAAAATAGAACCAAGCAAACAGTCATACACACACAAACAACAGTTGTGGCTAGAACTTATATAGCTAAGGATGGAAGTGCGGCATAAAATCGCAGGTTCGTAAGTTCTCCTAACCTGCTACAAAAAGTTCATTCTGTCAGTCGCTGTATGCCATCTAATTAAAACCACAATCATATGGATTTGTCTCATGTTGATGACGTCACAAGAAGCAAACAAATGACAACATAAAAGTGTAACTGACATGGACACCGCACCTAGGAGGCACTACACAGATCTGTGGTTCTGGCTATCCTTCGTAAACAAGCTACCAGGTCAACCTCTAAAGGCTAAATACATTAAGAGTATTACATAGTCTCCAATATTGTGTCTCCATCTCCAATATGGTTCCATTCAGATTTACCTTTCAGTTATAGCCAAGAACACTGCCAACTGTCATCTTAGCCCAAAACAAGTTCAAAACTGTGGTACATGACAGCCACGGGCTGTGCAGTACAGAAAGTAGGCACGCTGGGCATTCTCTATAAGCAGCAGGGCTGAAATGAGTGGCTCAGCAACGTGTTTCACCATCCTGCCCTAGCTTTCATCAGACAGCTTCCACTCCTATTAATAGTTACCAGCAGCAGAGGAGGCCATTCTGAGACGCAACTAGAGCCCTATTGCTCATGGTACAGCAGACAGACACACTCCGAAAGGAACACACTACCAGGCCCATACAGAGTCTGGACCACTCTTCTGTTACCTTGTGTCGTCTGGAGGCCCGATCAGTTTTGTCTCCCTCACCGGATCAGGGAAGAATTGGATGTGGGTTTGAGGAGAACGCGGTTGCTAGCCCTGGTAGAGGAGGAGGAGGAGGAGGTTGAGTAGAACCACAGGAGTTGAAATCGTCACAGCTAGCACTGCAGGCAGAGCTGGGTTAGGGATCTGTCGTAACGCGATAGGACCCTGGGTGGAACGCTGGGAGGGCGGGGAAGGGGACAGACGGAAGGAGGACAGCTGCTGGGATACAGAGGAGGCTATAAATAGCAGCACACAACAAGCACCATGACACTACCATGCCAATTACCCCCAACCCCCTCTCTTATCTCCTGTAGTGTGTGCCCCACCCAGCAGAATGACAGGGAGAGAGAGTTTAGGTCTTCTCTGTCCCTCTCAGGCCCAAATCACTGGCCCTCCCTACCTTTCCTTGTCCTGTCTTAGCTAGGCCTGTGTAGGCATGCCAGAGTAAATCTGGAGGGGCAATGGGAAAGTCTAATCCCTCCGTCTTTTAGAGCCACACACAGAAGTAGGTTAAAGACTTTGAACTACATTCATGATGTGTCAAACCAACACAGGACCATGTGTTAAGGCCATAAACACAGGTACAAGCACAAATCATTCATGCCAATGACTGAAATAATGTAAAGCGCATCTTGATTTAGAATCACAGGTTTTTTTTTTCCAAATGATGTTTACAGCATATAAAAGGCATCAGAAAAGTAGGCATACTGATCAGAATCATTTGGGCTCAGAGAGCGCACAGACTACCACTAGAGGGACATTACTTTTCCCTTTGTTCACCGAGTTTCACTTTGCGTCCTACACCACAAGAGGGAGCTATAAGCCTTACAACATTTACTTCTGCTTTTCAATTCTAGGAAGGTATCAGTTAATCATTCTACTGCCCTATATTCAACATTCATATGAATTGTCATTTTACCAGAATTGGAGTTGAAAAAATACAACAAGACACATTGATAACAGTACGTATTTAGCCTGTGGCTGAGAAAATAATATTACTCCAAAATAATCCATTGTGGGAAAACCGGTGTGACATAACATGTGGTCTGGGCCTGGAGGGAGAGAAGAGCATTCAGCTGCTGATTGGGTGTGGTGAGCAGGGGGAGTGGCTGCAGGAGGACAACACGGAACTGCAGGCGGTTCAGCCGGGCTCTGCTAGACCAGGCTGGTGGAATCCAATTTATCTGTTCCATCTAACACAGCCCAGACGGTTAATCCTTCCTTCCCCACAGTGTGTGTGTGTGTGTGTGTGTGTGTGTGTGTGTGTGTGTGTGTGTGTGTGTGTGTGTGTGTGTGTGTGTGTGTGTATGTATGTATGGCTGAGTGTCTGTCTATACATGTTAAACACTGATCAACGATTACTGACCTCCAACTCCACACACAGCTCTGATTCTGACGCAGTTCAAATGGAGGCTGAACCTATAGGATTTATGAGATTCTGTCATGAACATGACCTAGATTATCCAGAGTCACAGTAAATACACTAAATACAGACCTGATTACAGCACACGTATAGAAAGCCAAGAGTTAGCATCAGAAAACACACAGATGGAGAGTAGCTTATAAACAACCTGCTACAGCTCTGTTAGAAAGAGGTGTGAACACACACAAGGCTGACAAATGATTTAAGAGGAAGTGATTATCAAGCTCAATTAGCAAGGTGAAAATGAGCTTTTAGAGGAAGGTAAAGACAACCACATGGCAAATTGCTATTGTATTCAGCTGGTGAAAATAGAGTAATTTAACAGGTGAATTACACTTCAACACGAGAGCAAAGTGTGTGTGGAAGCTGAAGGGAAATGGCAGCAGACAGAGAGCAGGTCTATGTAGGTTGACACAGACTGTGGAGAGTGAAGAACACTGCCAACAGGCTATCAGGCTATGGTCTGAGACATGTGAGGATACCAGAGGCACACCACCACACTGCCCTCACTGTCACTAATGACCCCATTGTGTCCCCTTCAGCCTGCCTCTCAGGGCACTGCACAACACCCATCACAAACACACACACTCCGCAGTCCACACGCATACTAACACAAACACACACACACCAACTCTGAAAACTCACAGGCAGGCAGAGGGGCAAGGCCAGGCTTATTATTTCCGCCACACTGTGGGCACCATTCAGCCCCCAGACACAGAGAGACTGACGGCATGGGCACAAATAGCAGCATGGAGCCATTCACTGGGTTGAATAGAGGGGTGAGCATGGAGTAGAGAACAGAGGGAGAGGGGGGCAGAGAGACCCACACACAGGGAGTCAGGAAACAGAACAGATTCGTTCCAATGTGAACTCCACTAGGGGTGTGACTGGGTGATCTAGCCAATCAAAACACCACATATCACTCTACACCGATAAAAGAGTTTCGGGGCAATAACAATAGGTTAAGACCATTCCAGACATAAAACACACAGTGATGATTAAGCGCAATGGCAGCTGCTATTAGAAACCTGAAAAGCTGAGGGTGTGTCTGTTTGAGTGCTGATGTCCAAACACAGCAGGAGGACGAAGACTATGTCAATGAAATTCCTCGACACACCCACTTTGCAGGCTCAACCACATTCAGAATGTTCATTCAGAATGATTTCCTATCAGAGATATTAAACTGCAAAAAAAGCATTCCCTTCCTGGTCTAAACTAGCTAGCCTATGTGAGAGCTTGGCTGGCTACAGGGGTAGGAGTCATGATTCTATATATTTTTTAACAACTTTTATTTATTCCGGGGAGCCCAATTGAGACCATGGTCACATTCTCAATGGCGCCCTGAGAACAAACAATTCGCCTCCCCCCCCTGTAAACCTGACAGCTTTATTAGTAGCCACAGTAGCCCAGCCCATCTAATCCCAGTGTCTGTAGTGGACTAATGCTGAGTGTTTACTGTGAGAGCATTGCCTCACTGCCTCACTGGGACTGGGGAGGATGTCATTGAACTGGGCTGCTGCTTGGGCGGGAGATTAAGACGATTTACTCATTTCCTAATGACAAAAGCTTGTCTGCAGCTAGGCAGGACATATGCCTGAGATAAAGTTATTAAGTCCACTCATTTTCCGCTACTTATAAGTGGGGCTGGGGTAACTGTACTAACTGGGGCTAAAAAGCTTTTGGGAGTCATTCCACCTCAAAAAAAAAGCACAAGAGGATTTTGACACTAGCCAATCTCCGATTGATGTAGGAACAGATCCAATTTGCATTACTGAAGCATTATTTTGTTGAAATAGTATTTGATCTCTGAGAAATTAAGCTAATTGATTGCACCCAAATTGGCCATTTTAATTTATATGATGAATATAATATTCAGTGAATATAGTACTTAACATCCCATTTGGACCTACATTCTTCCTAACAATGAGTAAGGCATGAGGAATACAATAAAATGATCAAAAGCCAGCCCCGGACCACACACACACACAATGTATTTTCATCATGAGCAAAAGCTAAAGGTTTTCTACCCAAAGTGTCAAAGAAAATGTAGTGATTCATTTAATAAACCAGCAAAATTGACAAAAGGGTGTGGTGAAAGTAGAAGGAACCGCGGCATCTCGTGGGCAAAACCTGGTACTTTCACACTCATTTATAATAAATAATGCAAGCAACTTCACATGGCTAATTTCTCTAAACAGGGGGGGGGGCATCAGCAGAATCACAGGGACACACATTACAAAATGGTGAACAAGTAATACTCCAAGCCGCAGCTCCATACTACCTGTAAAACAGAGAACTGATACTTTATACTGGTTGTGGAGGTGGGATTGGCATGTGATGTGGGGGGGGGGGGGGTCCATGGTTGGCTTCTGACCATATTATTGGATTCCTCATGTCTAACTCAGTGGTAGGGAGAAGTGTGGTCCAAATCAGGATGTTGGGTACAATAATTTGTGGAATATAATGTGAATGCTGTAAATGAAAAGGGCCAATTTGAAGCAAATCAATTAGCTTTAATTCTCAGAGATCAAATAACATTTAAACAAAATAATGTTTCAGGAATCCTAATCTTATCTGTCTTTAACTACAGACAATATTTCAGAACAATCTGAGATGGTGGGTGTCAAGGCTTGCTGAAATGACATGGAATGACCCTGGGAGCTGGTCTGAGATGAGAGGAGTGGGGAAGCCAGGCGGTGATGTCCGAGCTGCTGCATATGTCCATGGTGGACCAGTGTAATGGATCACTGGCTAAACTAATCAACCCCTGTTGAAACAACGGACTCTCTGCAGTGAGAACATCATGGGATAATTTGAGGACCTGGAACTTGAAAAGAACCAGACTGTTTCTGTGTGCTGCTCATAACCACATACAGCTGCCGTAGCAGCCTTTCAAATATCGTTTTTAGTCTACAGTACATTTTGTTAGCAGGTTAGACGGGGGGCTCCACTACTACACTGAGCATCTCAAATCAAATCACAGTTTATTTGTCGCGTGTGCCGAATACAACAGTGAAATGCTTACTTACAGGCTCTAACCAATAGTGCAAAAAGGTATTAGGTGAACAACAGGTAAGTTAAAGTAAAAACAACAGGTAAGCAAAGACACAATGCAGATAGCCCAGTTAGCCAATGTGCGGGAGCACTGGTTGGTCAGCCCAATTGAGGTAGTATATACATGAATGTATAGTTAAAGTGACTATGCATATATATCTCAGGAGCCAAGTTGAAGTACAGGAAGTTAAAACGGGTTCCCTTTTCAGTCAATTACCTCACAAGAAAACTCTTGAGCAAACTGGAATTTGACCTGTGCACACAGAAATAGGGGTTGACGGTAAAACAGGATCATTTCATCTCTCTGTGTGGCTGAGTCAGTAAACAGCGAATCGGTGAGTCAGAATGAGTGAGTTGTCCAGAGTTACAAACGCACGTACACAATAACCAGGTGTGTCTTGCTGTGCCACAGAGTGAGATAGGAATGTCAGTCTGAAGAGCATATTGGTCCTAGTGGTATAGACAGGCATACCAGTCTCCACGAGGGGGCTAATGGGGCTCAGCCCCTCAGTTCAAACTTGAAACAAATGAGTGACAGGTTGGCATGAAAGAAAATCTGTATCTCCGCTGTGCTGAGTCAGCATAATGGTCAGAGCACACCGTGGTGTGTGTAGGGGGGCTATGGAAAACCACTGGGCAGTTAGGTATGACTTCTTCGGGTTTCCATTTTTTTTAAAACAGGGAGAAAGAAAATACTTCTCGTCTCTGTAGTAGTAAATAACGTGATACGCCTCCGCCTGTAATATTTGATTAATAAGGCCGGGGTTAAATTTACCAGTCGGGCCCTGGTGAGGACACTGTGTTGGAGGCCGAACTGTCTCACTTGTGCAGGAGTGTCTGCCCTATGATGGGGTGTGTGAGGATTTCATACCGACACTGACTGACAGTGAATTAATGATGACCGAGCTCTCTCCGGAGCCTGAAGAAGAGAGGGTGTTCTCCGACCCTTTCCCCAGGCTTGGAGAGAAAATGACTGCACCGCAAAATGTTCCTGGGTGTGGCAAGGAAGTTGTGTCACTGCTGGGGAGGTCTAGAGACAACCCCAATGTCCACTGTGCATCGTTCGGGAGAGAATGCTCCATTAATCTGCACCAGCTAAGGCCCATGCAGGGAAGTTTGTGCCCCCGCATCGCCAAACGGTTAGTGGATAGTGTTAAGGGCAAAGTGTTCATCTACCTTGAGGCAACTGCTATGATCCTTTATTTTTGCTCCACCAATCTACATGGACATATAATGTTTGTCAATATGTACCGTGTACTCGTTTGGAATGTGCCCTTCTGTCTTGCGGTCCCATGCCCATTAGTTTGAGTAGTGTGTGCGTTTAAGGGGGGTGGTCAAAAATACTGAACCGTAACGACTTCAGTTCAAGGGAAAATGTCCACTGCTACATCCTGACAATGTTTATGAGGTTATTCCTTATGTGTGAGGTACGTGCCTCGGGCATCATTTCAAATGTCGAGGCCAGAATAAGGGGAGGGATGTGTGGCCAACTGGAATTTGACCTGTGCACACAGAAATAGGTGTTGACAGCAAAAAGAGTGTAATTTAATGTCTCCGTTTGGCTGAGTCAGTAATCAGCGAATCAGTGAGTCAGAATGAGTGAGTTGTCCGGAATTAAACATGTACACAAACACACACAAAATAACCAGGTGTGTCTTGTGCCACAGAGTGAGATAGGAATATCAGTGTGAAGAAAGAGCATGTTGGTCCTAGTGGTATAGACAGGCATACCAGTCTCCACAAAGGGGCTAAAGGGGCTTAGCCCCTCAGTTCAAACTTGTGCCCCCTCAGTTTTAGTTTTATGTCATTATATAAATATAGCAAAAAAGTTCAAATGATTGGATGACAGATTGGTGGGAGAAAAATCGATCTACGCTGCACTGTGTCAGCATAATGGACAGTGGCTATGGAAAGCCACTGGGCAGTTAGGTATGACTCCTTTGGGTTTCCATTAAAAAAAACGGGGAAAAACACTTTTCATCTCTATAGTAGGTCAAGTAAATAACGTGATACGCCTCCGCTTGTTAAATTTGATTTTAATATATACAAATGGGCCAGTCGGACCCTGATAAGAACACCGTGTTGGAGGCCGAACTGCCTCATTTCTGAGGTGACTAGTAGACTCAAAGGGAGAGAAAATAAAGTGGGATGTTGAATCAAAGAGAGAGAAAGACAATAGTTAACAGTTTTGAACAAATTAATTTCTTTAAAAATGGATAAGCAAGAGAGAGAGAAAGAGAGAGCTAGCTATATTTCGTTGTATTTGTTTCACTTTAACTTAGCTAGCGAATGCAGCTAGCCATTTTAGCCTGCACAAACACCCAGCTCAAACAGAAAGGGATGCTATGTTAGCTAGCTGGCTATGGCTATCCAACACTGGAACTCTTCCAAGTCAAAGTAAGCTTTTGGTTTTATTAATTGATTGCAACCAGGGCCTGTGGGTGTAACTGCTAAACTGCTTGCTGACTGTACACTGTACTGCATGATTGCAGCAGATTTTCTAACGCGTTAGTTCTAGCAGCTATGTTGACTATGACGTTAGATAATATGGTGACAACGATGTAAGCCATGTGTAGCAGTTAGCGGTTATAATATGAAGGCTTGGCTTGGAAAGGTTTTTTCACCAGGTCACAGACAGTTGATGTGCTGTGCACTGAAGTCCACAAGCCAAGGGAAAAATGATCATGCTGTTTGTATGTGGCTGCAATGAAAGTGAACTGTACTTGCGCGTGATCAGGGGTGGATTCATTCAGCTAATTCTGTTGAAAAAAATAATCTTAAAAACGGAAGCAAAGGCAACAAAACAGGCATAAACATAGCAGAATTTGTCCAATAGAAACTCTTGCTTGCAGCTGTTGGACAAATGATTACACTCTAGATCAGCTAGATGCAGGCAAGAGTGTGCAAGACGGTATAGAATGTGTCAATGTCTGTCACCTTGATTACTCAAATTTCTCGACCAGCGCACCTAGCGTGTATTGTAAACGTTCACTCATAGGCTAGTTTGTAGCAACCTCATTATAGGGAACTGTTGAGTATTATGTAGTAGCCTAAACCTATCGATGTTACATTGAGCTGGGTGAATGGAATATGAATGGCAGTCAACCAATATGTTGTAATAGAAATAAGGCCATGCTCGTAAATAAAAATATCATCCTCCCTCATCCTAAACGTCACCGACCGCCACTGCTACTGAGTAACTATCTGAAGGATCAGGGGCCTCATTTGTAAGTGTTGCATAAAAGTAACAGTAAATATCTGCGTACGCCATTTCTAAAAAGATTGCGAATGCACAAAAAAAAATGTACATTTATCAACTTGACGCACGCCATACATACACGTTTCCTGGTGTAAATCAGACCTGTCGTAAAACTGTGTGAACGGTCATTTACTCTGCCTGAAAAGGCCCATCATTCACCTTTTATGGTGACAATAACACCCTTATTTGCTGTATAGTTTGGAAGTATTGGAATTAGACCAAGACAGTATCTAAAGGAAATAGCAATGGTGAACTTGATCAAATGTCTTTGGAGGTGTTGGCAGAATGTTGTTTTCTTTTGCAGTGACATTTGTGGTATCTGACCGTTTCTGAAAAAAAACAATTGCAAATTGTTTTGGACCTGTAAACAGATCGTTTGAATGCAATAATGTTTTGCGTTCACTTTTTCCCTAAACTGAATATGCTGCCCTGCCTGCGAATTCTGAAACATTGTCTACTCTGAAAAAAACGTTACAATTAAATGAGAGATGTGCATGGCCATTTTTTTTATGGCTACTACGGGAATCTAAACTCACGGCCAGAAAAGGTGCGGAATTGATTCTGCAATGTGATGATACATATATTATGGTTTAGAAATGAAATATTGTCTACACCGTTAAACTACGCTTCGGATCGCATAGAGAAAAATAGACAACTTGAAATAGCTTATCTATTTACTATTGTGATTTAAATTAAATGAGAGATCGGACAAATGGTAGTCTATCCTAACTTCTTGTATCACTATAGGCTATTTCGCAAGTAGCCTATGAAACCATAACAGTCAGAAAAGGTAAGGAATTTATTCTGCAATGATCATTGAAATATATGCCTATTTCTATTTCAGAATGCAAACAGAAATAGATTTTAGTTTTTCTCACTAACGCCAAATTATTGCATCTTGTTATTATATTTTACTAGGCTACCAGTGTTTCTGATATGAGTAAGAGTGTCATCATATATTCCCCAAGTAGCACAAGGCTACTTCTGCTTTCTTGCAATGCAATACTTCAACCACTAGAAACTGTGCGTACACATGGTCTAAAGTTTGCAGGAGGATAAGCACATTCTCACATCAAATTCAGTTATATAAATGCCAACTCATGCATGAAGATACTAAAGCTGATCTACCCCTTAAAATATATATTTTTTAACATTTACGTGAGAATCGTTTACAAAACGAAGTCACAGGTAGCCAGCCATCACAACTAATCAGAGATTCATTGACACCAGCGTCAGACATCTGCCAACTTGGTCAAATCTAGCTAATTTATGCTAACCAATGTATAATAAGAAAAACAGAAGCCATTTACTACTGTGAGGTGTGGGCAAAATGCTGCATGATTATTTGCATCAAAGACTGGCCATTTGTTTTGGTGGCCATTTGTTTTGGAGCTGGCCAAACTGCTGGCCAAAATGCGCACCTGAATTAAAATGGTTCCCAGACCTAAACAAATGGTCCCCTAATGTGGTTTAAGCATGGTTGTGGAGCTAGAAAAACAACAACATTGTATGTTCTATTTCTTTTTTTAAAACATTGAGGCTGTTCTGAGGGCAAAAGATGAAACTCAATATTAGGAAGGTGTTCCTAATGTTTTGTACACTCAGTATATTACAATATGATTGATATAGGCCTATACCCTACTATATTTATACTTTAATGCAGTCATCTCAGTTTCCGTTTGAAAAATATTTTTATACAGTGCGTTCGGAAAGTATTCAGACCTCTTGACTTTTTCCACATTTTGTTATGTTAGTCTTATTCTACAATGGATTCAATTGTTACTTCCCCCTTATTATTCTACACACAATTCCCCATAATGACGAAGCAAAAGCAGGTTATGAAATTTTAGCAAATATCACATTTACATAAGTATTCAGACCCTTTAATCAGTACTTTGTTGAAGCACCTTTGGCAGCGATTACAGCCTCGAGTCTTCTTGGGTGTGACGCAACAAGCTTGGCACATCTGTATTTGGTGAGTTTCTTCCATTCTTCTCTGCAGATCCTATCAAGCTATGTCAGGTTGGATGGCGAGTGTTGCTGCACAGCTATTTTCAGGTCTCTCCAGAGATGTTCAATCTAGTTCAAGTCCGGGCTCTGGCTGGGCCATTCAATGACATTGAAACTTGTTCCGAAGCCACTCCTGCGTTGTCTTGGCTATGTGCTTAGGGTTGTTGTCCTGTTGGAAGGTGAACCTTTGCCCCAGTCTGAGATCCTGAGCGTTCTGGAGCAGGTTTCCATCAAGGATCTCTCTGTGCTTTGCTCTGTTCATTTTTCCCTCGATCATGACTAGTCTCCCAGTCCCTGCCACTGAGAAACATCCCCACAGCATTTATATATGAATGTTTCTGCTCAGTGTTTCAGATCAATTGACACCCTTTACTAAGGAGCATTGAGATGTATTCTAAACTGCAAAACCCTTACGCAAAACTGCACTTTACATACCAGGGTTGGCTGGCCTTCTCTAGTCACTAGTAGGCTCAGTCACTGGTTTATTTTTTATTTACAAAGCCAATTTGGGTTTACTATTTCATTCAGCCCTTTTTATTGTTCAGAAATGTGGTGGAGGCTGATTCACTGACCTATCAATGTTTTTAATTTCCTGTTTTATGATTGTTATACTCTTATGAATTCTATGCTTTTTTTTACCAGATTACCTGAAGTTTTTCATGTTGTCTGTCTATAATTGTGTAATGACTTGGTGCTGCCTATCTTGGCCAGGACACTCTTGAAAAGGAGATTTCAAATCTCAATAAGCCGTTCCAAGTTGAATAAAAGGTTAAATAAATTTTTTTAAATGCTGCCACCACCATGTTTCACCATAGGGATGGTGCCAGGTTTCCTCTAATTGTGACACTTGGCATTCAGGCTAAAGATTCCAATCTGGGTTTCATCAGACCAGAGAATCTTGTTTTTCATGTCTGTGGGTCCTTTAGGTGCCTTTTGGCAAACTATTAGCGGGCTGTCATGTGCCTTTTACCAAGGAGTGGCTTTTGTCTGGCCACTCTACCATAAAGGCCTGATTGTTGGAGTGCTGCAGAGATGGTTGTCCTTCTGGAAGGTTCTCCCATGTACACAGAGGAACTCTGGAACTCTGTCAGAGTGACCATCGGGTTCTTGGTCAACTCCCTGACCTAGGCCCTTCTCCCCTGATTGCTCAGTTTAGCTGGGCGGCCAGCTCTAGGAAGAATCTTGGTGGTTCTAAACTTCTTCCATTTAAAAATGATGGAGGCCGCTATATTCTTGGGGACCTTCAATTCTGCAGAAATGTTTTGTTAACCTTCCCCAGACCTGAGCTCAATTTCGAGTCTCATAGCAAACGGTCTGAATACTTAAGTAAATAAGTAATCGGTTTTATATTTTTTATAAAATTGCATTTCTCAAAACCTGTTTTCGCGTTGTCATTATGGGGTATTGTGTGTAGATTTATGGGGAACATTTCTTATTGAATCAATTTTAGAATAAGGCTGGAACGTAACAAAATGAAGAAAAAGTCAAGGGGTCGGAATACTTTCCGAATGCACGGTGTGTCGTTTGTTTGTATCAACTGCAAAGACATTGGCAACTTTGTATTTGTAGTCAACTTTGTTTTGAAGTTATTGGCGGAGATCTATGTTTAGTGGAGATCTTCTGTGTAGAAAGTGACGCAGGAGGGCAAAAAAGCATCTAACAACTCACTTAGCTGTTCTACAAGTGGTCTGAGGCAGGTGTTTGATTATGAGTGTTTTCAAGTGCAAAGTTAATAACAACGGTTTTGGGAAAACGCTCAGAAATTTAACAATGCTCCTATGAATGATGAACTTAGCCTTAAGATGCTTTTAGAGAAACTGGGCCCAGATCATTATCAATTATACATTTAAGTGATAATGCCCAAGAAGCCGGTGTTTGGAGGATATATTTGCACGGGTGTTGTCAGGCCCGAGACGAAGTGGAGGGCCGGCAAACCGTGCCAATATGTCCTACAAACACCGGCTTCAAGGGCATTATCACTTTTATTCAACTGGTTACCAACATACAAATAATGATTGACATATTCTCATTAAAAACGTTATTTTGTTGAATTTATTCATACTATTTGATCTTTCCACAAGATATCGTCCCGACACAACTCTAGGGTTGCTATCCAAGCCGGCTGGTCGTTCTATCGGTTCGTTTGCCAGAGACGCGACCCAGTCGTTCAGTCTTTTTGTTCTGTATCTATTAGTGGTGTAACGGACCAGAGTTGATCCGTGATCACCCCCCCCCCCCCACGGTTTGGCACGCATGTGAACTGCGGATCAATTGCAAATTTACTGCGAATTTACTGCCGCTGTTACTTTTTAAAGTAATAATTCCCTAAATCTCGACGCAGAGTTGCAGTGAAAAGATAAAGACAAGACAGATGCTGTGTTTTACTCTGAAACCTGAAGGTTGATTTGATCATTTAAAAAAAGCAGTTGTGTGTTCTGTACACGTGAACGGGGCATGTTGAAACCCAACGAATCAATCCTGGATGCTCGCGTTGCAGAAAGCAAAGAAGAAAAAAGAGCAGTGACAGACATGGAGCTAGCGGAGGAGCTGAAGAACTGGAAGAGCCTCCCGCTTCATTAAGTCTCATGTATGGGAGCATTTTGGCTTCCCTGTCAAATATGATGACGGAAGAAGGGTGATGGACAACACCATTACGGTGTGTAGGCACTGTGCCACAAGAAAGCCGTATGATCATGGAAATATATCGAGCATGGCCACACATTTAAAGCGTCATCACCCTGGTGTGTCAGTGATGGGAGCCAACTCAGCCAAGAGACAACTTCTCACCGCGGAATTTAAGCAGCCCTTTGCTGCAGAATCAGACCGGACTAAAACCATCACCAAATCTATTGGGATGTTTATCGCTGCAGACATGAGGCCATACTCTGTAGTGGAAAACAAAGGGTTAAAACATATGGTGAAAGTGCTTGAGCCACGCTAGGAAATCCCCTGGCGCACCCACTTCAGTATGAAGATAATGCCAGATCTTTATGAACAGGAAAATATCAAAATTGTCCACAAATTATCCAAGGCATCCTCTGTTGCCCTCACCACAGACGGGTGGACCTCCAGGGCAATGGAAAGCTATGTGACTGTGACTACTCACTACACCACAGAGGAGTGGGAGATGTGAAGTCCGGTGCTACAGACACGCCCCCTCTATGAGAGTCACACAGGCACAAATCTCGCGCGGGTAGCAGAGTGGAAGCTAGAGAGGCTTCAATATCCCAATTACCACAGATAATGCCAAGAGCCAAGTAAATGCAGTGATAGAGGCTGGACTGGGGCCACAGATAGCTTGCTTTGCACATGTGATCAATTTAGCATCCCAAAGGGGAATCTCTGTGAACCAGATGGACCGCCTCCTTGGGAGGATCAGGGAGGTTTCCTTTTTCCTTTTTCCACCGAAGCACAACAGCCGCTCATGTGCTTAAGACCAAGCAAGAAATGTTACAGCTACCGACCAACAAGCTCACACACAATGTCACAACAAGATGGAACTCCACTTATGACATGTTGGAATGCTATCTTGAGCAGCAGGCAGTTGTATACTCTGCACTGACAGACAAGACCCGGGAAAAATAAAGACATCGTCACCTTGTCTGATGATGACGTGAAAGTGGCAGGAGGTCCTCCAGGTGTTCAAACCCCTCAAAACGGTTACAACCCTATTGAGCACTGAAACTGTACTGTCTGTGTCCATGATCCTACTTCTGAAAACAAGGATTCTACATACAATCCATGGCCCCAGGTGAGGAAGACAGCACTATCACTAGAGAGGACCTGAACCCCAGATACCCCCTATTGTACGGGACTACCTTCAGGTTCACGTCCCTGTCTCCCATAGACCCTGACCTACACCGGAGGACATACAGTGATCTCACCACTTAGATTAGTCTATGCTATTGCTATTAGAATCATCCATTTTTGATTTGGAATAATAATGGCTTTTATCAAATGTTATTGCCACAATTATAGTTCTATGAAATATAAAAATAAATATGTAGTTGAATAGATCAAGTCATTTTTTTCTGCAGGGTCAAGCCACAGAGCCAACAGGAGCAGACTCAGAGGCATCTCCTCCACAAAATAATTTGGTCATGAAGGAGCTTTTTGGGGAGACCTTTGCGAGCAAGGACACGGGCAAGACGTTTGCCAACACCATCAAAGAGGAGGTGGCATCCTACAAGGCAGCAAGCGTCATTGCAGTGGATGGTGATCCACTGGCATGGTGGAAAAGCAATGGAGTGTAAAAACCCTCACATTGCCACGATGACAAGACAGCTGGCTGTGCCTGACACTTCAGTTCCTAGCGAGAGGGTGTTCTCCACGGCAGGGGACAAAGTGACTGCAAAGAGGTCTACCCTCTCCCCAGGCAATGTTGACACCCTCATCTTTTTGAAAAATAATTCGAAGTTATTTATTTATTTTACCTTTATTTAACTAGGCAAGTCAGTTAAGAACAAATTCTTATTTTCAATGACGGCCTAGGAACAGTGGGTTAACTGCCTGTTCAGGGGCAGAACGACAGATTTGTACCTAGTCAGCTCGGGGATTTGAACTTGCAACCTTCTGGTTACTAGTCCAACGCTCTAACCACTAGGCTACCCTGCCGCCCCAAGCTTAGGTCTGCTTTGCTTTTTCATTTTGAACTTTTCTTTGATGATGTGGATACAGGCTATTTTTTCATTCACTATTGTTGAAAGGAAAAAGGTATCATGCCTCATTTTGCACTTTAACAATCGAGTATTGAATGTTTTATTTAAAGATGTTATTTCAACATTGAAAAGTTCCTTGCTTCAAGTGTTCTTTAAGTAATAAATGGAAAGCAAAGTTATATTTGTCTCCCCTTTTTTTTTTGCTGATCCGAAAAAATGATCCGATCCGTGAGTTTTGTGATCCGTTGCACCACTAGTATCTATAGATGCGACCCATTCATTCATTCTAAAATGTTCCATTGCCATACTGGCAATGTTCTTATCCCGTGCTTGCTAGCTAGCCAACTACGGCTAACTTCAAGCCACGTCAAACAGTGCAGCCAGAACAACAACAAAGTATTTGCATTTGTTGAAGCTGTTTTCTAGTCACATTTATTTGGAAACATCCATAACAATGAGCTAATGAGGCACAATTTCGCCTGGAATAGAAAATGTGCTCTCTCGTCAGAACACTGTTGTTCACAGGAGCGAGCCAACATCACAGCGAACACAATAACTTCAAACTGAAGAAAAAGACTGCAAACTAGCTGCATTTGACCTTTTTCCAATTTACATTTCTTTATATGTATCCACAAAAATGATGCTAACTGATTCATGATTTAGACTGGCTGAGAAACGTTGCATGCCTGTCTGTCTCGTCCCGACATGTTCATTACTATGGGACAGCTGGAGATGGAATTTGAATATTGAAACAATGTTGAAAATGTCAGAGAAACAGACTGCAATGTTTATACAAATCTCCCCTGCTGAAAACAAAATGTTGTTCTAAAAGAAATGTGAGATGTTTTTATAGTGGAGATCAAGTTGAAATTGCCTGGCTGGTCTGATGAGACAGTGGATTGTGCAGTCAGATGGAACAATAACTTGTGGAATAGACACCGGCTGGAATGCGCTTTTAACCAATCAGCATTCAGGAATCGACCAAGCCGTTGTATAATTTTGTATAAAACAAATTATTGTGACCAAATCATGTGCTGGTGCCACCAACTGAAAAAAAGTTTGTAGCACAATTGCCACCAGTGGGAAAAGTTAGTGTAGAACCCTGGCCCAGTTAAGCCCATTGAATGATATACTGTTGTTGAGTACTCATATTAAACATGAACATGCATACATTCCTTATTTTCATACAGTCAATGATACGTTTACATTCTCCTTTTTGACTGTTCATTTAACGTTTCAACACCACAATGATGTGAGTATCCTAATAGATAGGGAGTAAACCATACTGACAGAACACCAGCAGAATGTACACTGTGAAGGAGGTACACCTAGCAGCAGCCCATTGCAAAGCCATGCCCAGAATATACACAAATCTGTCTCACGCAAACTAGGTCCATCTTCCATAAAGAAACAAATGTCTATCATCTTCTTTTTTTAATCCTTCCACACTGAACACACTCATGAGCTCTGATTCTTACATAAGACCTTTAAGAGCATTGTTCCAGCTCTTCCACCAACATCTCCTTCAATTTAAATCAAACTAGGGTTGCACAGGATAAGCGCTAGCACTCAACTGTAATTTGATGCTTCAGTTGACTCTCGGTGAGTAGCGTTACAGTAGTCTGATGTGAACAGCTGATCCATCTTGCTCAAGCCGCTGAAGAAGAGGCTGTACGCTAACATGAACTGCCTTCACTCTTACATAAATACAAATGCTGAACTAGGCGCCAAGTACATGGGGAGTTAGGCCATGACAGACATTCAGTACATTTTTTATTCAGTGACAGCCCCAAGTGAACAATGTACACTAGTCTCTATTTTAGCACATCATCGACTTCCAGAGTCTGTCGGGAGCACATCTTGACCCATCATCTTTACACAAAGAACTTAATGGAGGACTCCTGGCAGTGGCCAGAGTGCAGCATAGCAGGCCGGTAGCCCGGGACAGAGTGTCTTCCTGCACACCACGGAGAGAGGAGAGGCCAGCGCTCAACAGCCACAGCTAGGGACACAGCTATGGATACACAGCACCAAAACAGGCCAGGAAGCACACTGACAGCTCTGAGGAAGATAGGAAAACAGAAAGGCCTGTGCAGAAGAATACATCTTTAGCACCCTGTAGTGTAGACAGTGGCTGAGGTCCAACAGACAGACCCTTGTTTCCATTGATTCAGCAGCTGGTCCCGGGCCCCTGATTATCCATTACATAATCTCATTTGGTCCAAACATTCATTGTTGATCCATTCAGAAACAGTTTGTGCTACACAACACGCTGTGAGCACTGGACATCAGTGGGCATTAAACATCTCAATATCTTAAACCCAGCAGTGACAACTGTGTTGGAGGAATTGTGTAGTATTTGCTAACAGCTTCCAGCCTGTGAGGAAGGTTTTGGTATGCAAGCTAAATGCAAACCATCAGAGAGTGGTAAGGCGTGACCACGCACGCACGCACGCACGCATGCAAACACACACGCACGCATGCAAACACACACACACACACACACACCACACAGGTGACCTTCTGAAACCTGTCTGTCTGGTTTTCACAAAACAGGCTCACTTGTTGAGTCCTCAATCACTGACTGTACAGTATATGGCGCTGCATATTGGCTTCCATGTCCCAAGCAGACGTCACATAAAATGTAATCTGTTGATAGTGAGCGAGAGCCATAAGCAGGTTTACTGCCCAAAGATCATTGCGGGTGTATAATGTGGAAGTACATGGGGTAGCTACCCACTGGGCAAACTGATTGAATTAATGTTGTTTCAACATAATTTGTAAATGTATTGTGACTTGGAATCTAAGTGGAAAATACTTTTGATTTGAAAAAAGAAACCTTGTATAAAATAAATTGAATTTGTACCTTTGATCTTAAAAGTTACAACCACTAACAGAAAAAAACAATAGGCTCAGCAGCACCTCCTACTGGAGAGTCAATTTACAGCTATTCATTTGCTCTCCCAACCAGGGTTTTAACCAAGCCCAGCTTTGATTTTTGTCACTAACTACTACAAATGCGCAATTGTGAGAATGATTAGAGAGATCTCTTAATAACTAACTATATATTCAGTGTTGCTGTCAAAGTCATTCCAAAGGGTAGGTTTAAAGTAACCATACTTTATGTCATATATCATCAATGATACTATTTAGGCCTATATAGCATTTGCAAAGTCATCATCAGCTATTGTCTCAATTCAACCCAGGGTTCAACTAAAAAACAAAAATACATATAGGACATGCATTTCAATCTTTGGTTGATTTCCAATTTAATCTTCACGTTAATCAATCATTAATATGTTGGATTCCCTTGTAACATTCGCACTGAGCTAACGGGTAGAGCTGCCGCTTTCAAGGTGCGGGACACTAACCCGGAGTCTTACAAGAAATCCTGCTATGCTCTGCGACAAACCATCAAACAGGCAAAGCGTCAATACAGGGCTAAGATTGAATCCTACTACACCGGCTCCGATGCTCGTCTTATGCGGCAGGGCTTGCAAACTATTACAGACTACAAAGGGAAGCACAGCCGCGAGCTGCCCAGTGACACGAGCCTCCCAGATGAGCTAAATCACTTATTTTCTCGCTTCGAGGCAAGCAACACTGAGGCATGCATGAGAGCATCAGCTGTACCGGACGACAGCGTGATCACGCTCTCTGTAGCCGATGTGAGTAAGACCTTTGAACAGGTCAACATACACAAGGCTGCAGGGCCAGACGGATTACCAGGATATGTGCTCCGGGCATGTGGACCAGCTAGCAGGTGTCTTCACTGACATTTTCAACATGTCCCTGATTGAGTCTGTAAAACCAACATGTTTCAAGCAGTCCACCATAGTCCCTGTGCCTAAGAACACAAAGGAAAACTGCCTAAATGACTACAGACCCGTAGCACTCACGTCCATAGCCATGAAGTGCTTTGAAAGGTTGGTAATGGCTCACATCAACACCCTTATCCCAGAAATTCTAGACCCACTCCAATTTGCATACCGCCCAAACAGATCCACAGATGATGCAATCTCTATTGCACGCCACACTGCCTTTTCCCACCTGGACAAAAGGAACGCTTATGTGAGAATGCTATTCACACCTCAGCGGTCAACACCATAGTACCAAATCAAATCAAAATCTAATTTTGATTTGATTTTGATTTGAACACCATAGTACCCTCAAAGCTCATCACTAAGCTAAGGATCCTGGGATTAAACACCTCCCTCTGCAACTGGATCCTGGACTTCCTGACAGGGCGCCCCCAGGTGGTGAGGGTAGGGAGCAACACATCTGCCACGCTGATCCTCAACACTGGAGCTCACCAGAGGTGCGTGCTCAGTCCCCTCCTATACTCGCTGTTCACCCACGACTGAATGACCAGGCACGACTCCAACATTAAGTTTACCGAAGACACAACAGTGGTAGGCCTGATCACCGTCAACAACAAGACAGCCTATAGGGAGGAAGTCAGAGACCTGGCCGGGTTGTGCCAGAATAACATCCTATCCCTCAACGTAACCAAGACTAAAGGAGATGATTGTGGACTACAGGAAAAGGAGGACCGAGCACGCCCCCATTCTCATCGACGGGGCTGTAGTGGAGCAGGTTGAGAGCTTCAAGATCCTTGGTGTCCACATCATCAACAAACTAGAATGGTCCAAACACACCAAGACAGTTGTGAAGATGGCACGACAAAGTCTATTCCCCCTCAGGAAACTAAAAAGATTTGGCATGGGTCCTGATATCCTCAAAAGGTTCTACAGCTGCAACGTCGAGAGCATCACTGCCTGGTACGGCAATTGCTCGGCCTCTGACCGCAAGGCACTACAGAGGGTAGTGCGTACGGCCCAGTACATCACTGGGGCTAAGCTGCCTGACATCTAGGACCTCTACACCAGGCAGTGTCAGAGGAAGGCCCTAAAAATTGTCAAAGACCCCAGCCATAGACTGTTCTCTCTACTACCGCATGGCAAGCGGTACCGGAGTGCCAAGTCTAGGACAAAAAGGCTTCAACAGTTTTTACCCCCAAGCCATAAGACTCCTGAACAGATAATCAAATGGCTACCCGGACTATTTGCATTGTGTGTCGCCCCCAATCCCTCTTTTTACACTGCTGCTACTCTCTGTTTAATTTTATGCATAGTCACTTTAACTACACATTCATGTACATACTACCTCAATTGGGCCAACCAACCAGTGCTCCCACACATTGGCTAACCGGGCTATCTGCATTGTGTCCCACCACCCCCAATCCCTCTTTTATGCTACTGCTACTCTCTGTTCATCATATATGCAGTCACTTTAGCCATATGTACATACTACCTCAATCAGCCTGACTAACTGGTGTCTGTATGTAGCCTTGCTACTTTTATAGCCTCGCTACTGTATATAGCCTGTCTTTTTACTGTTGTTTTATTTCTTTACTTACCTGTTGTCCACCTAATACCTTTTTGCACTATTGGTTAGAGCCTGTAAGTAAGCATCTCACTGTAAGGTATACCTGCACCTGTTCTATTCGGCACACATGACAATTAAACTTTAATTTGAGACTAAGTCAGGGACACAAAAGATACATCTCCTTCAAATGTTGATATTGGCTGCGTTGTCAACCAAACACAATATTACTTTTGTAATATAGTAAATAGCCTAAAGTTAAGGCTATCTTACAAACAAATGTAACAGCTTTTATTGAACTTTAAAATGAGTAACACATCCATGGTCACATTGAGGTTAGCCAACTGTAACTATAAATGTCAACTTATGTACTCATAGAAAGCGTGCCTGTTCAAGATAGCATGCAAATGGCGCAGATCTGTAGATATATTCACAATTGCTATAATAATCAGTGCAGAATCTCAAAAGACATTGATCACTTGCACCATGTACTTTACATGTAATCTCAACTACAATCCAGGTCATTTGGTTGTGCACAGTGATAACACATTACGTTGTTATATAAATAAACTAAATATCTGACATTGTATTCCCATTTGAACTTTGATGTGCTTTTAAAATGATTGAAAGCGCAGTTATAATACATTTAGGTGACAACTAAACCAAAAATCAGACATTGTTTTTCCATTGAAATTTGGTTGTGCTTTTTGCATTGTGATAACACATCGGAAATTCACCACATTTCTGTCTGTCTTTTTGAGTGGGTGAATAAATGTTGAAATTTCATTGATCGATGTCTGAACCAAATGTTACCCACATTTCCACTTTGAAAGGTGTGCCCAGTGGGTACTAGATAGTGTTCTGGATCTAATTTCCTCTTCAAACAAATCCTATCCATTGTATCCATACCAATAGATACATTTTTAAAGTGGCAATTATAGCCTGATCTTCCTTGCACAAATGGAAGTTGCCAGCCCATATTCAACAAAACAGAGTTCTACTTCCACAGCACTGACTTGATCTAGATCTTATTATAACATCCTATTAATAGAGCTGCTGGTTGGTTCTAGGTCACACTCTCATGCTATCATTTCTTACTGTTTCAAATGGCCTGTCTCTGACGATCATGGTCATGACCAGTGGTATCTGGGACATAGTGCCAGGGACGGGGGTCCCTCAGCTGGTTATAACCAACACACTCCATAGACCAATTAGACCCCGGCATCAATAGGCTCCTAAAGTTCTCTGGTTGCGATGTTGTGTGGTGGGATGGGCAGTTTGAACACTCAGAACAAAACAGACTGCACCATGTTGAGTATACACACCTGTTTCATGGTGCATTCCACACAACTGTTCCTGACAGTCTTGTTCCTGTGACAAAGGGAGTTCCACACTCCAGGAGTCATACACTTTTACACTTGATCCCTATGGGTTGAAATCGCAAAGAGCCAATGTGATGCAGAGTTACAGATCCTGAAGGAGGAGCTCTGATGTGATGTGTTAGTTCAGACCAAAGTCTTCTATGGAGGAGATAAGAGGTTTAGAATGGAGAAACATGGTTTGTATGGTCAAAGTAGAGCTATCTACCCCCTCTTGGAGTTGACTGGAATTGGTGAAACCTGAAAGACAGCCAGTAGAACTCAATCAAGTTAACAACTCCATTGTCAGGTTAAAACAGATCTAAAACAGGAGCCATTTGGAGCCATTTTCAAAAGTATATGGTGACTTTTCAAAAGTTTTAGTATAAAACTCAACCGGCAACACTTGTAAAAGTTTTACATCAATTCCCACTGCGGTTACATACCAAAATGTGTGGACTGCTGTCACTTTGGATGAAAGGGTCTGCTACATAAATTGCGAAATGTTTATGTTTTTGTGTAGTTACCTTTTCAATTGAACTGCACAGGCACATTTAATTGGGAAGGTTTTTGGGAAAGCCTTTCCATCTTCCAGAATACCGTTTAGGCCTATTGTTAGCTTCGCAACATTTTTTACTGTTCCTTCATTGTTTGAAACCTGGACCTTTTACATCACATTATGAGGCATGTTTTACCTTGCTTCAAAGTAGCCTACACCCAAAATACCACCATTAAAACATGGAGGCAATCATCATATGCACTCTCCTGTTCTATTGGTTTTCAAAATCAACTTTCTTTCATTGTCTAGCAACCAAAGGCATTATCTTAGTCAAATTAGCATCTTATGATAGTTGTGGCATCCTTAGATCTCCCCTATTTTCCTCTCTGTCCATGAAACTGCTTGCATGTGCAGTGCGCATTTCAGAACAGTGTTTTAGCGCAAATTGCATTTTGGAACATTTGCGAGCAATGGGACCTGCCGCGCAGAAATCTCAGCCCACATAGAAGCACGGGATTAAACTTCATTCAACTTTCTAGAGCAGTGGTCACCAACCGGTCGATTGGTAAAATGGTCCAAACACACCAAGACAGTCGTGAAGATAGCACGACAAAGTCTATTCCCCCTCAGGAAACTAAAAAGATTTGGCATGGGTCCTGATATCCTCAAAAGATTCTACAGCTGCAACATCGAGAGCATCACTGCCTGGCAATTGCTCGGCCTCTGACCGCAAGACACCACAGAGGGTATTGTGTACGTCCCAGTACATCACTGGGGCCAAGCTTCCTGCCATCCAGGACCTCCATACCAGGGGGTGTCAGAGGAAGGCCCTAAAAAATTGCCAGTCTCCACATGGCAAATGGTACCAGACCTCCAAGTCTAGATCCAAAAGTCCTGATCAGTTCAGGTTACACGAGACCACAACCCTACAGATTATCTCTCAACCCCAACAGAAGAGGAGGAGAGATCTAGAGGTCTGAAGATGTGTGGGTTTTACGAAACATACGAAAACATTGTAACGTGAAGAGTTTGTCCAAATCAAAGGGAATGTTTTGGTAAAGATTAAATGTTAAGTTAGTTGTCTAAAATTGGATTTGAATCAAATCTAGACCTTGCCTCATTAACTTGGTACGCCCAGAGAATTGCCCTAAAGGCGGTTACGCCCACTTCTGACCCAAGGGTATAAAACCTGTGAGTATAGAATTTACAGACAAGACTGCGTGACCCATGCTGCAGCCAAGGTCTAAAAAGTCAAAGTTCTAATCAATAGCCTATAATGTGTATCTTTTATCATCATTTTAGCTTTTTAGTAAATAAATATTCAACTAAGATTGGTGTGGTACGAACTCATTGGTGAGACCCGGGTCCGTGCAGATTCACGGGCTATACGACGTTCAGAACGAGATTGGTAGAGGTAACTGGTTAATTAGCGGCTGTTGTAAAATCGATATTCTGATATTCTTTGAGTTAATTTGGGAAATAGAAACTCAATAAAAACTAGTTTTCCCATGGTGCCCCAGGTTAATGAGTTAATAATTGCTTGATTCAGTTAATCACGCAATTAGAAACTTTAACCATTCGATGAACAACAGTCGTCATATTAACTAATACAACGTCACAACATAACCATGCAAGAGATTTTGTTGAAGACAGAAAGCATTGGAGTAGGATTCTATTGCATTGACACACACTACTCAGTCCGTACTCTAAATAGACCGGTGCGGCATAAACAAATCAGAGTTGTAGTAGGCCTATATGCAAATAGACCATTGCCATTTATGGACCTGTGCCATTTACTTTGAACTGGACTGTGTTTACAGCATGAGCCTCTTACTTTTTTCCATTTTTACTAACGACATGCTACTGGCTTTGAGTAAATCCAATGTGTCTATGTATGCGGATGACTCAACACTATACACATCAGCTACTACAGTAACTGAAATGACTGCAACACTTAAAGGACTGCAGTTCGTTTCAGAATGGGTGGCAAAGAATAAGTTGGTCCATTTTATTTGTTACAAATCATTCAATACACCATGAACTTCAACTAAATATTGTCATGAATAATGTGGAAACTGGGCAAGTTGAGGTGACTAAACTGCTTGGAGTAAGCCTGGATTGTAAACTACCATGGTCAAAACATGTCGTCGATACGACAGTAGCCAAGATGGGGAGAAGTTTGTCCATAATAAAGCGCTGCTCTGCGTTCTTGAAAACACTCAAAAAGGCAGGTCCTACAGGCCCTAGTTTTGTCGCACCTGGTCATGTGGTCAGGTGCCACAAAGAGGGACTTAGGAAATTTGCAATTGGCGCAGAACAGGATAGCACAGCTGGCCATTAAATGTACATGGAGAGCTAACAATGATATGCATGTCAATCTCTCCTGGCTCAAAGCGGAGGAGAGAATGACTTCATCACCACTTGTTTTTATATCACCTCTTATAAAAACAAGTGGTGATGAAGTCACCAAACTTATGGACAAACTTCTCCCCATCTTGGAACATGTCGTATCGACATGTTTTTTGACCATGGTAGTTTTACAATCCAGGCTTACTCCAAGCAGTTTAGTCACCTCCACTTGCCCAGTTTCCACATTATTCATTACAAATGAATGCACCGAGCAGTCTGTTTACACTACTACACTAGCACACAACTCAGACACCCATGCATACCCACAAGGCATGCCACCAGAGGTCTCTTCACAATCCATAAGTCCAAAACAGACTGTGGGAAGCGCACAGTTCTAAATAGAGCCATGACTACATGGAACTCTATTCCACCTCAGGTAACTGATGCAAGCAGTAGAATCAGATTTATTTTAAAAACAGCAGCTAATGGGGATTCCTAATTACATACAAATGAGTGTGTGCACAGAGCTGCTGAGAGCTGAAACATGTGCACATTTTGTTCATATCCTTTGCTAGTTAGTGAGTAATTAGCCCAGTTATAGATCATTTGTAGTCAGCAGTAGGGGAGTGATAGCTTCCTACAATAGAACAAAAACGTATACATTGAGACATCTTTGAAAACCCAAGTCAGGTAAGGAGCATTTTTTTGTCTTAAAAGGGGCCCTGTATTTTGAGACAGGCTTGAATAAGCTAAGTAGCCAATAGGCAGAGGGTAGCAGACGGTCTGGTTCTCATAATACTGGTATGTGATTAATAATGCATTTTATTTTGTAAAGTGGTTTCTTGCATCAAACACCACAACATTTTCAGTCACCTCCTTGTTTGAAGGACACGTGGATAAACAGGTTAATGTCAAGCCCTGTTGGCCTCATGGAATGTAGGCCTACATTGAACACCACACATTGGCTGCTACTTTAGGCTGAATGTTAGAACAGCTAATTCCAAGTGAAAATGTTATGGGATTCATTTTCTCCATTGTTTTTTAATGGTAGGCAACCGGTAGGCTTTCTCCTTGACTAAACTCGTAAAATACAATTTTATTCATATTTCCAGATCACATTCCAGTTTGTTATTAAACCAAATGAAACTTCACATGTTCATGAAGGGATTTCTGCAACAATAAATAAATAAATAAATAAATAAATAAATAAATAAATACTGTGAAGTAGATACCAGCGTCAAACGCCCACCTCCCTGAAACTAGTTACATTTCTCCTTTTCTGAAATATCCTCTTTGATATTGTGGGAGAAATGTCTGCGATTTCAATCTGCCGTTTATTCTATCCCACTCTCTTTTTTTGTGGGGAGGAAATGTCAAGTATTTCCTGAAGCTGGTGTGTGCGGTTGTCAAGGAGAGGTACCTTCAATTCTCTTGATTTTCTGCCATTATTCTGAGTAATTTCTTCTTTACAGTTTTTTAAATAGCTTTTGCTCAATTTTCACAAGTACACTATATAATAAACTCAGCAAAAAAAAAAAAAAATCCTCTCACTGTCAACTGCGTTTATTTTCAGCAAACTTAACGTGTGTTAATATTTGTATGAACATAAGTTTCAACAGCTGGGACAAACTGAACATGTTCCACAGACATGTGACTAACAAATGGAATAATGTGTCCCTGAACAAAGGGGGGTCAAAATCAAAAGTAACCGTCAGTATCTGGTGTCGCCACCAGATGCATTAAGTACTGCAGTGCATCTCCTCCTCATGGACCGCACCAGGATTTGCCAGTTTTTGCTGTGAGATGTTACCCCACTCTTCCACCAAGGCATCGGACATTTCTGGAGGGAATGGCCCTAGCCCTCACACTCCGATCCAACAGGTCCCAGACGTGCATAATGGGATTGCGATCCTGGCTCTTCGCTGGCCATGGCAGGACACAATCACGCAGAGAACGAGCAGTATGGCTGGTGGCATTGTCATGTTGGAGGGTCATGTCAGGATGAGCCTGCAGGAAGGGTACCACATGAGGGAGGAGGATGTCTTTCCTGTAACGCACAGTGTTGAGATTGCCTGTAAACTCATTCCTTCGACGATTAACGCAAATCCGATCATCACCCGTGGTGAGACAAAACCGCAACTTGTCAATGAAGAGCACTTTTTGCCAGTCCTGTCTGGTCCAGCGACAGTGGGTTTGTTCCCATAGGCGACGTTGTTGCCCTCAGTCCAGCCTCTCTCAGCCTATTGTGGACAATCTGAGCACTGATGGAGGGATTGTGCGTTCCTGGTGTAACTCGGGCAGTTGTTGCCAACCTGTACCTGTCCCGCAGGTGTGATGTTCGAATGTACTGAACCTGTGCAGGTGTTACACATGGTCTGCCACTGCGAGGACGATCAACTGTCTGTCCTGTAGCGCTATCTTAGGCATCTCACAGTACAGACAATGCAATTTATTGCCCTGGCCACATCTGCAGTCCTCATGCCTCCTTGCAGCATGCCTAGGCACGTTCACGCAGATGAGCAGAGACCCTGGGCATCTTTTTTTTTGTGTATTTCAGAGTCAGTAGAAAGGCCTCTTTAGTGTCCTAACTTTTCATAACTGTGACCTTAATTGTCTACCGTCTAAGCTGTTAGTGTCTTAACGACCGTTCCACAGGTGCATGTTCATTAATTGTTTATGGTTCATTGAACAAGCATGGGAAACAGTGTTTAAACCTTTTACAGTGAAGATCTGTTTAGTTATTTGGATTTTTACGAATTATCTTTGAACGACAGGGTCCTGAAAAAAGAACGTAATTTTTTTGTTGCTGAGTTTATACACAAAAGCGGTTATTTCAGCAACACCTGTTGCTGAGTTGTATGAAATCGAGCACGCAGCCATGCAATCTCCATAGACAAATATTGGCTGTAGAATGCCCTATCTGAAGAGCTCAGAGACTTTCAACGTGGCACTGTCATAGGATGCCCTATAACAGGGGCTGAGTCACTGTCTTACTGGTGCTCTTCCATGCCGTCCCTGGGAGGGGTTCAGGATGGTAAGTTGGTTGAAGGTTGGAGATATCCCTCTAGTGGTGTGGGGGCTGTGCTTTGGCAAAGTGGGTGGGGTTATATCCTGCCTGTTTGGCCCTGTCCGAGGGTATCGTTGGATGGGGCCACAGTGTCTCCTGACCACTCCTGTCTCAGCCTCCAGTATTTATGCTGCAGTAGTTGATGTGTCAGGGGGCTATGGCCAGTCTGTTATATCTGAAGTATTTCTCCTGTCTTATTCGGGGTCCTGTGTGAATTTAAATATGCCCTCTCTCTCTTTCTTTCTTTCTCTCTCTCGGAGGACCTGAGCCCCAGGACCATGCCTCAGGCCTACCTGGCCTGATGACTCCTTGCTGTCCCCAGTCCACCTGGTCATGCTGCTGCGCCAGTTTCAACTGTTCTGCCTGTGGCTCTGGAATCCTGACCTGTTCACCGGACGTGCTACCTGTCTCAGACCTGCTGTTTTCAACTCTCTAGAGACAGCAGGAGCGGTAGAGATACTCTGAATGATCGGCTATGAAAAGCCAACTGACATTTACTCCTGAGGTGCTGACTTGTTGCACCCTCTACAACCACTGTGATTATTATTATTTGACCCCGCTGGTCATCTATGAACATCTTGGCCATGTTCTGTTATAATCTCCACCCGGCACAGCCAGAAGAGGACTGGCCACCCCTCATAGCCTGGTTCCTCTCTAGGTTTCTTCCTAGGTTTTGGCCTTTCTAGGGAGTTTTTCCTAGCCACCGTGCTTCTACACCTGCATTGCTTGCTGTTTGGGGTTTTAGGCTGGGTTTCTGTACAGCACTTTGAGATATCAGCTTTGAGATATCAAATATACATTTGATTCTGATTTGATGCCACCTTTCCAACAAGTCAGTTAGTCGAATCTGCAAGTGCTGTTATTGTGAAGTGGAAACGTCTAGGAGCAACAACGAATCAGCCGCGAAGTGGTAGGCCATAAAAGCTTACAGAATGGGACCACCGAGTGCTGAAGCGTGTAAAATTGGTCTGTACTCTGTTGCAACACTCACTACCGAGTGCCTCTGGAAGCAACGTCAGCACAAGAACTGTTCGTCCGGAGCTTCATGAAATGGGTTTCCATGCACAATGCCAAGCGTCGGCTGGAGTGGTGTAAAGCTCACCGCCATTGGACTTTGGAGCAGTGGAAACGTATTCTCTAGACTGACGCTTCACCATCTGGCAGTCCGACAGACGAATCTGGGTTTGGGAGATGCCAGGAGAATGCTACCTGCTCAAATGCATAGTGCCAACTGTAAAGTTTGGTGGAGGAGGAATAATGGTCTGGGGATGTTTTTCATAGTTCAGGCTAGGCCTCTTAGTTCCAGTGAATGGAAATCTTCATGCTACAGCATACAATGACATTCTAGAAGATTCTGTGCTTGACTGGCCTGAACGAAGCCCTGACCTCAACCCCATCGAACACCTTTGGGATGAATTGGAATGCCGACTGCGAGCCAGGCCTAATCGCCCAACATCAGCGCCCAACCTCACTAATGCTCGTGGCTGAAGAGAAGCAAGTCCCCACAGCAATGTTCTAACATCTAGTGGCAATCCTTCCCGGAAGAGTGGAGGCTATTGTAGCAGCAAAAGGAGGACTAACTTCATATTGATGCCTATGATTCTGGAATGAGATGTTCGATAAACGGGTGTCCACTTTGGTCATGTAGTGTATGTGGTACATTTTCACTACAAAACTCAAAACGGATCATCCAAAAGGCTGTTTCAAAACCCTAAGCTCATTTTCAATTGACTAAGTACAACACAAAAATTGTCACTTTTTTACCAAACTTAAATCAGTGTTCCATCTACAAATACATGTTTCTCATTGCAATATATGTATAAAGTCATAATGCAGTGCTCACAATCTTTTCGATAAGATTCTCTTTTCTTTTGTTAACATACATCTGACTGCCTCCTGAGTGGCACTGCGGTGTAAGGCACTGCATCACAGTGTTGCAGCGTCACTACAGCCTGGGGTTCAATCCTGTATCACAACAGGCTGTGACCGGGGAGTCCAATAGGGCGGCGCACAATTGGCCCAGCGTCGTCTGGGTTAGGGGAGGGTTTGGCCGGGCTCATCGTGCTCTAGCAACTCCTTGTGGCAGGCCGGGCGCCTACAGTCATCAGTTGAACGGTGTTTCCTCCGACACATTGGTACAACATTTAAAAAGAATGTAGCCTTCCCTGGTCAGTATTGATAATATTTGCTGCCATATATTTTTATAGACACAGCTATGGACAACTGCTAAAGTGATGCTACAGCGGTAAACAACATTGCTGCCCAGAAATTAGCTGGAGCTAAACAAAGGAGACGCATTCACAAAAAGAAATGTGAAATCTTAAAGAGATGGGCAGGGCTAAGGCTTAAGAGGGTGTGAACAATGCTGAATGGGCGTACACAAAGAAGAGCTCTCTAGCTAGTGTGAAATTCTCTACAAAATATGTTAGCTGCTTTTTCTCAAAAGTTGGGTTACAAGTTGATCAACTTTTAAAGTAGCATAACTTCACCCAACTACAGTATATGACATATCAGTTTGAAACTCTGAGTCTGTACTTTTTTTTAAATGCTTTTAAAAAGTTTGGGAAGAAAAGCCCAGATAGACTGTTGGTAGTTCGATGAGCTTTGTCATGAAACAACTGTAGTTACATTCACACTCAGTAAAAAAAAAAAAAAAAAATGTATGTTTACATATAACAATAGAAAAAGAGGCCAAGAATAAAAACAAATATGATGCTAAGTATATTACAATGTTCACAGTGCCTTTATGTGTAAGCCTCTAAGCATCTGGTTGCCAGGTGTGTGGATCCTGCCTGTCAAGCCTGCGTACTGGTGGTGGCTATGGGAGAGTAACGAGAAACACAACACCCTCACACTGCTTGTTTATGTGCAGTCCAGAGGCACAAAGTACATTCCCACCCAACCCCATCCATTTACCTAGCGGTAGTGACCTGGTCACACTGGCAATATGGACACATGTATGAACAGGATACATTTGAGGAATTGTGAAATCAAAATGGACAGTGCCGTATTCTGTGCAGTTCCATTTTAAAAATGTAGACTCTAGGTAGACAGCAGTACAGAGCAATGTCCACATTCCTGGGCAATGCAGGAAGAAAGCCAACATTCCACACACCTTGCCAAAAGAGAAGGAAATGGACTTTGATACTATAAATATTCTCAAAATGACATATAGTGGTACAGCAACCAGAGAAAAGATCCTTTCTTTAGCACTCAGCTAGAGATCCATCTACCCAATCCATTCTAAACTCTCTGATTAACACAACGTGATTATAAATTCCCCCTCCAGCTCCTTTAACCATCTGCAGAAAGTCACACATTCCCAGCACAACTCAATACCAACCCACAGCTTGCTGTACAGGACCAAGAGGACAATGGCCACAATACAAGGGTATGAAAAGAGGATATGATCAAGTACAGCACATTATGTAAATCAGAAGACCAGTCCAGACCTGTCTGATGCTGCTCTGCTAAGTCTACTAAATCTGACAACAATACCCCAGTCAGTGGTTTATCTGGAGCCGGAGTCAGTGGGGCATCTGTCTGTAGAGGGCATGGGCCTGCTGGGTGGTTGGTACTAAGCTTCTAAGCTAACATACCCACTGCCCTGACCCAGCAGGGGGTGAGAAAGATAGGGCACACATCTGGGTAGAACCTCAGAATTGCCTTAGTAGTGAACCAGGATACAGACTAATACATACTCTGTCCAGGGAGTGGCAAAGGCTCGGACTGGACACCCTTCTCACATTTAGTCAGTAGATTTGAGTGATTTTTCCCAGGCTTTTATTCGGACTCTTGCTGAAGCCCTGTGTGCAGCAGGCATTGTGCACCAGAATAACAAACCCTCTGGTGACTGACATGGATATGTACCACCAGTCTAATAAAAAATAAAAAGAAGCTGTGATCTTCACTTCCTCTTCACACGAGGAAGCAAAAAAACTCCCATTCAATTTCAGTTCCATTTTAGACCATGTATTATGAGTCAGCAGGATCCTTGAATTAGTGATGATGTCCCTGTATCTCTACACAACAAATGGACCTGATTAGGACCTAATCACCAGTAATAAAAAGTGGATAGTAAAATGTTGGGGAATCTTGTCATATACAGTAACTGCTGGAGAGGAGGAAAAGAGTAGGAATGACAGGAGTCCTACTCTGGTAGCCTACCAGAGAGACAGTAGAAAGACCTGCTACACGGGAACATGGGACAAGTGTGTGGGGTTTAAAAGGTTATATATATATGAACAGAGCATAGAGTATTGACCAAAAGTTAATCAAATCCTTATAAAAACCATGACAATATGCTTCTCTTGTAACTACTGCAGTGCAACTTGAACCAAAAATTCATGTCATGAGATTGTAGACAACTGCAAACCGGGCCTTCACTTGTTATTGCAACAACATATGGCCATGGGGCTGTTGTAATCTTTGTGCCATTGTCCTTCAACCCCCCCCCAGCTCGCCTTTGTTTGGAGTCAAAGGGGGAGGTGGGTATGGGATTACATACACCAAACACACACAGGACAGCACCATCAAGCCTTTCCACTGAAGACAGCTCCTCACAGTTTTATTTCACCTTTATTTAACCAGGTAGGCCAGTTGAGAACAAGTTCTCATTTACAACTGACCTGGCCAAGATAAAGCAAAGGAGTGCGACACAAACACAGAGTTACACATGGGATAAACAAACGTACAGTCAATAACACAATAGAAACATCTGTATACAGTGTGTGCAAATGAAGTAAGGAGGTAATGCAATAAATAGGCCATAGTGGCCAAGTAATGACAATTTAGCAATTAACACTGGAGTGATAGATGTGCAGATGAGGATGTGCAATAGAAATAGTGGTGTGCAAAAGAGCAGAAAAACAAAAACGGGATGAGGTAGGTAGTTGGTTGGATGGACTATTTACAGATGGGCTGTGTACAGCTGCAGCGATCAGTAAGTTGCCTGACAGCTGATGCTTAAAGTTAGTGAGGGTGATATAAGTCTCCAACTTCAGTGATTTTTGCAATGCGTTCCAGTCATTGGCAGCAGAGAACTGGAAGGAAAGGCAGCCAAAGGAGGTGTTGGCTTTTGGGATGACCAGTAAAATATACCTGCTGGAGCGCGTGCTACGGATGGGTGTTGCTATGGTGAGCAGTGAGCTGAGATAAGGCAGAGCTTTACCTAGCAGAGAGTTATAGATGACCTGGAGGCAGTGGGTTTGGGGACGAATATGCAGCGAGGGCCAACCAACGAGCGCATACAGGTCGCAGTGGTGGGTAGTATATGGGGCTTTGGTATAAAAATTTAAAAAACAGATGGCACTGTGATAGACACCCGGCATACAGAGAGAAATGTGTCAACTCTCTCTGTGAGGTGACTGTGGAACAATGTAGTGACTTCGGAAATGATTCACACAACTTTACTTTTTCCACATTTTGTTGTGTTACAGCCCGAATTAAAAATGTATCACATTGACACTGTGTCACTGATCTACAGACAATACCTCATAATGTCAAAGTGGAATTTTGCTTGTAGATGTTTTATTTTATTTATAAAAAATGTAAAGCTGAAATGTCTTGAGTCAATAAGTATTCAACCCCTTTGTTATGGCATGCCTAAATAAGTTGAGGAGTAAAAATGTGCTTAACAAATCGCATAATTCAACCACAAAAAACAGGGAGGTTTTTCAATGCCTTGCAAAGAAGGGCATCGATTAGTAGATGTGTGAACAGACGCTGAATATCCCTTTGAGCATGGCAAAATTATTCATTACACTTTGGATGGTGTATCAAAACACCCAGTTACTACAAAGATACAGCTGTCCTTCATAACTCAGTTGCTGGAGAGGAAGGAAACTGCACAGAGATTAAAACAGTTACAGAGTTTAATGGTATTGATATGAGAAAACTGAGGATGGATCAACAACATTGTAATTACTTGACAATACTAACCTAAATGACAGAGTCAATAGAAGGAAGCCTGTACAGAATAAAAATATTCCAAAACATGCATCCTGCTTGCAACAAGGCACTTAAGTAATACTGCAAATATTGTACAATCCAGATGTGCAAAGCTCTTAGAGACTTACCCAAAAAGACTGCAATCGCCACCAAAGGTGCTTCTACAAAGTAGGACTCAGGGGTGTGAATACTTATGTAAATGACACGTGAATTTCATTTCAATACATTTGCAAAATTTCTAAAAGCATGTTTTCACTTTGTCATTATGAGGTAGTGTGTGTAAAAGATGAGAACAAAAACCTATTGAATCGATTTTGAATTCAGGTAGTAGACAAACAAAAATGTGGAATAAATCAAGGGGATTAATCATTTCTGAAGGCACTGCAGTACTGTGCTTACTGGTTTCCTAACTGAGAGGCAGGCATCACTGCTGACGAATGCCAAACATGAGAAACCCCACTCAGTATGGGGCTGTACAGCCATGCTTCACATTCCCAGGTGAGACAAGTGTGGAAGGTAAACACTACTTATCTTAATGACAACTATATACTTAAACAGTATTTAGACATCAACTGGATATACAGGTCCAGAAACAGAGTCAACTCTTCCTGACACACACAGTTCAGTTCAATGGAAGGGTAGTGATAGAGTTTGATAGATTGCTGAAAAATGGTGTTTAGAAACTTATGATAAAAGCAGCACAGAGCATGTGCAGTGCAGTTTTCAACCTGTAAGAAAATAAGATACCCACACTTCCTCATTAGGAACTGGCCTTTTCCAACAGGCCCTTCACAAATTCTCTCAGGTACAGACTCACAGTCATCAGCATTCAGCAGAGTCCACTGATATGTGGAATCTATTACTGGCAGCACCTTGGTTGAAAAGGTTAAAAAGGCAAGATAAATTAAGTACTTACATCGTAGGCCTCCCTGCGCAGCCCCTCACTGCTCCTCAGCCAGCAGCGGCTCAGCTCACTCAGCTCCACGATGGGCTGAACCTTTAACCTCACAGAGTCCCCAGACTGACGGATCTTCTCCACGATCTCGTCCCGGCTCTTATTCTCCACGTTGTGCCCATTGATCTCCACTAACCTGTCTCCAGGCACCAGACCCAGCGCCAGGTCCTTGGTCCCAGCTCCAGGCTCAGCAAAGTGGACCACCCTCCGGTAGACCCCACCGTCAGACCTCCGGTCCAACATGGTGGTGCGGCGCAAGGAGAAACCAAAGTCTCCTGTGTTGCGGCGCTGCAGCTCCAGTTCCCTGGGCTCAGGCATAGGTGGAGCCATGACGCCAGGCAGTCGCAGATCTGCAGGGAAGGTCTTCTCCACCACTTCTGGGATGTGAACCCTCTTCCCAGCCCTGCTGCGGACCTGGGGATGCTGCTGTGAACCCTGTCTGTGGTAGGTGTCAAACACCTTGTCCTCTAACTGGGGAGATGGTTGAGTTGAGCTTGGTGTGGAAGCCTCAGAGGCACTCTCCTCTTTGCTCCTCTGGGAGAAGGAGAAGGGCTTCATGATCTGGTCCACCTGGGAGTTCTGCTTGGCCAGACCACCGAACTTGGCGGCCCGCTCCTTCACAGAGATGCGATGGGGGTCCTGTCCCCCCTCCCCCTTGATGTCATCACTGGAGCTGGCTGCACTCACCTGGCCCAGGTCCAGGACCATGCTGCCACGGTTACTGAAGCGATCAGCATCTAGATCAGTAAGGCTGAGCTCTGTGTTGCTAGCCACCTTGATAGGGATGGGGCTGGAGATCTCCAGCTTGACCTTGGAGTCCCTCTTAGAGCCTCCTCGGTGGAGGTTGAAGAAGCCCCGCCTCTGGCTCATCTCGTCCAGGCTCGTCAGCTCTGCTTGGGACATCCTCTCCTTTTTGTCCTTCCTGTCTTTTTTCTCCTTCTTCCTCTCATCCTTGTCTTTCTTAATTAGATGGAACATATTTGGCTCCAGATAGCAACCCCCTCAAGGTTGGTTTGTGTCAGTTTACACCAGGGGAGGTTCCATACACAAGTGTAGTATCAGTTCACGCGTTTGACCCAGGTCATGGAAACATCTGGGTGACACTTTGAAATGTAATCAACAGAGGGGCCATGAGGAGAGAAGAGACAATCAAGTAAGTATTTGGCCAGGCCATTATAATCCAACAATCATCCAATACAATGGCAATGAGATATCCTTACAGATCATGCCCATGGCTAGAGACGATGACTCATCAAAGAGAGTGTTTGTTACCCGGGAATGTCTAGGCTCATTTAAAGTAGCTGTCCAGATTTCTATGAAATATGACCTATAATTACAATACGAGTGAAATAGTTATTTCCAATGTCTTTATTAAGTATGTTAACGGCCTAGTGCAGGCAAAATCATGATTGTCCTGTGTTTTATATACAGTATATCCACACTGAGGTTGGAATGATACAGTGAACATGTGAAAATTATGATCATGCCCTTTTAGTGTAAGAGCTGTTTGAAATGACTACATTCAATTTCTGCCAGTTTTTGTGGGAAGCAAGTTGTCTACCAGGTGACATCATGTAATCTAAATTGTAATCTAAGTAATCCCCATAAGTAATCTTTTAGCATAACAGGGCCATAAACAATAACTAGTACTGCTGCATACACCAAAGTAAACATATTTCTTGTAAAAATGTGTTAAATTGCTGAGGTGTAGTCACTTTTGAGGACATAAGCTACACAGTACAAATATGATACAGATATTTTATATGTATTGCCTATTGAACAAAACTGTATGAATAAGGATTGAAGTGACTTAAGCTTTCTAAATATAATAAAATTATAAAATGGCCAAGTGTAAGATTCCACCTTCCTTATAAATGTAAAATGCATATTTGCATATTTTCTAAAGATCTCTCTTGATCAAAATGTCTGCCCCAACTGTTTTGAACGTCACACCGAGCTCTGGCTTGGCTTCCTGAACTTGTTAAAAAAACATTTCTGTTTGTCATAGAGAGACAATATTAATGAGATAAAAGGAGAGTTCCTTTTATCTCATATTAATATTGTCTATGACAAACAGAAATTGTTTTTGGTTTAAAATCTATTAATTATTTTAGATGACTTTGATCAAGTTGGCTATAAAATGGACCTGCTAGTGATGAAACCTGCTGCGCTACCATGTAAGGATTGCAGACGTGTGCTTTGTCAGTCTCTGGGAAGTAGGGTTGTAGCATTCCACCTAACTAGACATACCCAAAAATAACAGCTATTCATGTGTAATTACATGGTTCTGACATGCAAAAACTTGGAAAGACATCTGGGAGATGAGGAAATGATCAGAAGATAGGAGTTACATAGTTCAGAATACACAAGATCAAGTATACATTAAAAAAATATATATATCAAAGATATCAAACAAACTTGGTTACACAATTGTCCTTTATTAAAGAAGGTGCAAAAATAGAAATAAGCTGAACTATTTACAAAATGGCATTTGTTTTACATCACAGGTGTAAATTATTAGATTTCACTTTCACCATTCTTGTGCATGTCGTGATAGTCTCTGCCAGGAAACAAAAAGCAAACTGGCATTTCGAACAGAAGATCTGGCATTTCCCCATTTTTCCCTCCTGTGTTTTGTTCAATGCTTGCAGTTCTTCCTTTTGGCATGTGTGTTGGATAGTGGTTGCTTTGGGCCTCCAATTCAGCCATTTCCAACACCAGCTGCTCTCAGAAGGCCAACCAGGAGACGGGTTTGACCTTTTGCTTTGGCCATCTGCTTGTAGAGAATGAAAACATTTACTGTAGCAATGTCCACAAAGTGGTCAAAAAAAGTCTTACCACTTCCTGGTCTTGTGGAGGACCTGGTAGTAGCCTATCAGAGCATCAGATAGGTCGACACCCCCCATGATGGCATTGGAGTCCTTCACAGAAATAGGGACATTCTTCCTCACCCATGCCCCATTGGCATTTCCCCCCCTCCTTGAGACATGGTTGTTATTGAATACCTTATACTGTGTGGTGAGCATGGTTACTCTTCTAGTGTCCTTACATTTCACAAAACGCAGCTTGTTAGTCCTGATCCGACATAGGGTCCCCCTCTCCACTGTCTTGGTCATGTCGTTTACCTTGGTCTTGGGGGAAAAGATTCTGTTCGGATGAATGGTGCCACAGGCTCTTATCTTGTTCAGGAGGTCTATGAAAAGTATGGAACTAGTATACAAATGATCCACAAAGAGCTTGTACCCACTGCCAAGTAAGGAGAAGTCCATCAGCTGCATGACAGAGTCATAACTAAGGCCCTTAGTTATGTGGGTGTTATCGCCTTGCCTTCATAAATGAAAAAGTTCCATGTGTAGTCGGAGGCTGAATCGGCTGGTTGACTTATTTGTCATATATTGCTTCAATGAGGCAACCATGCGCTCATCTATAGATAGATTTTGAGCAGGCTGGAAGTAAGTTTTGCATGCCTCCACCATGTCATGATAAAGGGGCTTGACTCTTGCAAGACGATTGCAGCCCCCTTCTTCTGGACATTCCCTGATCCTTTTGTGGGTCACTCATGTGAAGAGTACGGTTGATGGTCAAGAATCGTTTTTCACTCATGATGGAGGTGGGGAACGTGAACCGATAGAGTGGGGACTCTAGTTGTCAACTAGTCTTGATACATTTACCAGTCCCATGTAAATCACCAAGGAAATGTAGTTGATCATGTCACCCATGGTGACAGGTTTCCAGGACATCTTCCTTCCCCCTGCAGCTTCATGTCCCCATACTTGTTATTACTAATTAGCATCCCCGGTACAGAGGTGGTAAAGTAGAGCTGAAACATCTGTAAGGGGGTGTGTGTTTCATCACTAAACTTTATCTGTACAGTGACTCACGAAGAAGGTCTGAAGAACACACACAATGCAAAGAGTAACACGTTGGAGACAAATGCAGAGGTGAGAACCACAAATAAACAATAGCCATGAGAGTTTAGTGGCCTCTCCAAAGTTACCAGGATGAAACATAGAACATCAAACAGTGAACTAATATGAAACATAGACAATAACTACTTTGGAATTATATAACATGGAAATGACTTGTTACATAGGCTAATGTAAACTAAATCCAAAGCACAAAAAGTAGACAACTTATAAAAAATGAAATACATATAGTAAATTAGCTATACAAAGTCATGAAAATAATTTGCTTACAGATCTAAAAGTGGATCCTTCTCGAAAGCAATCTTCGTCGGCCAAGTCCAAATCCTCATTGTTGTCCAAATTGCTCCCCTGATCCGAGTCCGACCCCAGTATTTTATTCAAAGCTTCTATGTCTGTTTACTTATTCATAGCTGCCTTCTTTTTAGCTTCCTGTTCAATATTCTTAGTTTTTACCTTTTTATTCCCCCGTGAGAAGCCATCTTTTATGCTAAAACGATGAAATTAAAGCGATGAAATCTGTTTACAATGTAATGAGGTGTGCTCGGTGCGTCTCATCTCTGAGCCAGGTAGCAATAGTTTGCATTACGCATAAAGGTTCTAAGCCTTGCTTTGTTCCACCCAGGTCAACTGTATATCCCTGGAAAGCTTTTCTCATTGGCTACAAGACTGTCAAGGTGCCATAGTAGCCAATCCCCTGTGTAATGGATGCCTACAGACGTGCAAAGAGTCATTCGGTGGACGCTCGATGTTGCCATTAAGTCATACATCATCAGATAACATTGGCAATATGCTAGATTTGTTTCTACCAACCTAATGATTACCCCCATGTAGCTTTAGCTCAAACACAGACCAAATTGAAGCTTACCTTGTAAGATGTTTACTGTTTGGTGAAAACTTTGTGTAAAATAAACATTTTGACCCTCGGGGCTGGTGATCAATAACAGTAGGTCACAGACAGACAAATAAGATATCCTCATGATCTGTGGAGTCCCGGCTTTCAGTGTGTATGACTGTATTCTGTGTTTATTTTGTTTATGCTCACAACACTAACCAGAATGTAGGTCTCAGCCCACTTTAAATGAGGTCATCAGCTCGGCCTCCCCTTATAAATTAGTATGTCCATACATGGTAGTAAGTCACAAAGATTTGAAGGTACAGATCAATAGCCAAGATACTCAGCTTTCCGCAGACACCCTGCTTTTGCAGATAGGGGCTACCGTTCTCATACTAGACTATATTGAATAGGGTCCCCAAATATGGGGACTTTACACTTAAGAGTTTAATGGACAGTCGGAAGAGAGAATGTAATTGTAGGAGAGACACCCATCTTCAAGTGGTGTCAGAGTTCACGTCATACTTCAGAGAAAATTATACCCACAGACAGACAATGAGCAGAGAGGAAGAGGCTAAGCGAAAAAACAACCAAAAGGTTCATGGCTAGAATGAATCCAGCTTTTGTGAATTTATCATCAGATTTCACTTTAATTAACCAAGCAGGTTAGAATAATTAGGTCAATGTTAGGAAAAAGGCCAAAACGCTAAAACACAAACAATAAAATTAACTTTTGATGTTATTTTGATACAAGCTGAGAGGCCCAACTATAGCAGGTGGCATTGCTAGGTTTCTTCCGGTACCCAAGTGAGGAGTTTTTGTATGGAGGTCAAAGAGAGTCAAATTTGGTCAACAAAAAAATCTAAAATGTCTTATTTGCTACGTGAGGTTTATTTGATTGAATAGAAGTTTCATACGGCTAAGGTTGTTACGAGTGTACTGATATAAGTAGCACACGTGACATCCCGGCAACTTTGTGAAAAAACACTTCATATATGAGTTGTCTCGAGAGGGCTATGCATATTCATGACACGAGGCTAGTAGTATAGCATCTCCCTCTCCATTGAATACAGAGAGTTGACGTTAACAGCCCTCATTGAATTTAAAATGTTAAAATAATGAGATGTATCCACCAATCCAAATAGAGTAATAGGCAGGAACTTGACAGCCCACAGTGCCTCTATGATGACAACAACTCCCATTGTTAGGGATGAGAGACAAGTATCTTGTTAGTATATCCATAATTGTTGCAATGAGCCCGATGTTTCACCGGATGTATAAATCTGAAGCATCCGGTTGGCATTTCCACACAGCACCAATTATGGTGATGAGAGGAAGCCCAGTGGCCGGCAGTTGGAGAATATGGAGCAAGATGGATTTTGGTCGACATTCTGCTCATTTTCTCATCGATTAAACATTTGATCTCAATACAGTTCTGTTCTCAAAACGAATATCTGTTACGAACAGAGTGGACTAAGTTTTTTTATATACTTCACCTTTTCCCAAAGTTTAAAAAAGGGTGCTGTTTAGAAGTGCAAGGGCTAATTGAGTTATTGCACATGCGCACTTCACAGACTAGGTGTTCCCTAATGGAAATAGATGCTTGAACACGCTAATAGGCTCTCGTTAGCTCGTGCTTGGCTCTGCTCCTTGATTGTTCTGCCCGATATGATTAATTTGCTCCCATTGGAAACAACAGGTTGTGGTCTATC
This sequence comes from Oncorhynchus mykiss, assembly GCF_057628025.1. Taxonomy (NCBI): domain Eukaryota; kingdom Metazoa; phylum Chordata; class Actinopteri; order Salmoniformes; family Salmonidae; genus Oncorhynchus; species Oncorhynchus mykiss. The sequence continues at coordinate 40,226,098 of NC_143031.1, read as the reverse complement.
TTGGGTTAGTTGTAAAAATCTTTGGATATACATCTGTGTCCGTGGGAACCATAACTACCGCTCAATGCAAGCAATTATGATCTACGGTGTCCACAGATCCATTTATAAGCAAAAATGTCAGTCGGAACCGGTACCAGAACCACGCAGGTCCCCTAAACAAGGGACTTAATATTTAACTGGTTTAATAGGCCAATAACAAAAGAGAGTTCCAAACCTCTTTTCCAATAACAGCTTATTTTTGCAGTTACTTCCAATTTAAAGATAGTATATTATGCTGGAATATAGAAAGTACTCTCATGAACATGCAAGTCAAATTTTAAAAGACCCAATGCAGCGGCTTTAATATTAACTTCAATTCATTTCCCAGTAACAATTTAGTGCCTAACTAATATATTTCCATTAAAATTGGCAAAACATTTTTTTACAAAAAACTCTTTCTCAAGTGAACATTTTGCTAGGACTGTCTGGGAGTGGTCTGCGTGGGGAGGAGAAAACTGAAAACATGCTTTTATTGGCAGAGGGGGTTGGAACTCTTTCTTTTTGGTCTACTAACCAATTTACTGCATGGTGATGTCACCATGGAAAGCCGAAACTCCATGCAAACCCGCAGTTTAGAAGGTCCTGTGTAGATTCTATTTTCAACTAGAAACTATCAGGAAATAACACTAATCAATGTTTTTCCATTGGCTGTTGTACAACATGATACAAAACAGAATTTTGACTGCACTTGGCCTTTAAACTGTCAGGGCCTGTGAGTGGGTCAGCTTTACACAGCAATGCATTTCAATGTGTCAATTAACTTAGTCACCAAGGGCTAGGTAGAAGCAACCAGACACCATTGTTGTAGCGAAGGTATCAAATGTGTTGGAGGCTGGCTTTCATTAAATAACAATGTTGCTTCTTTTCTGTCAGTAAACTGTTCAAAACCACTACACTTACAAGTGATGTTCCACAATTTCAGGCAAATTACTGTGGGGTTTCCAAAACAAGTTGGTATGCTGATATGACTTTTGTAAGTTTCCATTGACGTGACACAAGTAATGTTCTTTCCAAGTTGTAAGTGGGAGGGAAAAGAGAGTGTGTCAGAGAGTGTGTCCCTGTTGACCCTTCATTGAAACCTAATGTGCCCGAAGAAAAAGTTACCAGGGTTTCCGAAGTAGACTCCCTTTACACCGGTACAGTCCCAGTCCTGAGGGGCCAAAGAGTGTGCTGGCTTTTATCTAATCTTAATCAATTATAATCGCAAAAAAACTGGGAACTCGGATATCTCCGACTTCCGACTGGGAAAAATCATTTTGAACGGTCATCCATCTTTCTAGAGCTCTGACTTTCCAACCTGAAAATCACAGACGTCATGATTTGACCTTCCTTTATACAGAGTTCCCATTTGTCTTGAAAGCATCATATATTGGATCATGTATGGATCTTCATCTTCCAATCAGGTTGCTGAATCAGAAGCCATTCCCTTCCTGACCACCTCACTCCAACCACACCCTGCAGCTGAAAGCTGTCAGTGAATTAGTGGGGATAGCGTTCTCTTTACTATTGCAACACATTGATAAACCACACTTGACAAAAATAAATAAGACACTGCCATTCTCCAATGTACATGGGCATATCAATAAAGTTACACAAACTAGGCTACTGACCCTCCTCAAAATGCTTCTCGTGCCGCACAGCACTGCTATGAGAAGCAGTCATGCATGGACAAATTTGACCACTATCTAAAAACAAAAAGATAGCCTATAAACTGAATATGAACAGTAGCATATATTATCTGCGATATGATTGCCTATAGCCTATGCGAGCCATATATCTAGTGGGAATTATAAACAAATTAACATAAATGTAACCACCCAGGGTAAAAACTGGTTGAATCAATGTTATTTCCACGTAATTTCAACCCCCAAAAATCTGTGATGATGTTGAATCAACGCGATAAACTGATTGAATTTGCAAAATGTCAACGAAAGGGCATTTCGTTTTTTTTTTTTTACCTAACTTTTAACCTAAATCCAATGACATGGTGACACGTTTTGTTGAAATCACGTTAAATTCATGTTAAATTGACAACTCAACCAATTGTAAATCAAAACTAGACGTTAAAAGGACGTCTGTGCATTGGGCTGTTCGGTTATACCTGCAACAACATATTCCTGACAGGAATGTATACATTGTTGCTGAATTATTGCCTACTCGTATCCAACACTGTGGAGAGTTTATTGTCGCTGTAGTCACAGCTTGGTCATAATGCGCTCCCTTTAAGCTGCTTTGCCCTCATTCTTTATCACACTGGTGGCTTCACATGACCAACAGTTTAATCGAGAGCAGAAAGATGTAGCATACACACCGTGGTCTAATTACAAAATAAAAACGAATATTAAGTTACTCACCGCTCAGTGATATGCTGGTTTAGTGTTGGTGAGCAGTCCGATGAAGGGTTGAGTAAGATTGTAAGTAGCTTCAGCAGTTTTATTGCAGTGTCTGCCGTTGCAGGGCAGTCCAGTCGATTAAGGCATGACTTAGGGTCAGTTGGTTTGCAGTGACCCCTACCGGCTTGTTTGGGGACATTAGACTATAGGGACAGATGGATCATATGGAGGACCAAACCTGCCATAATTAGAATTAAATGAATAAATAAATAAATGCACACATAAATAGATACATATATGAATAAATAGATAAATGCACAAATAAATAGATAAAATAATGAATGAATGATTGCACATATATATATATATATATATATATAGATTAATTAATCAGTTAATGATTGCACATATAAATAGATAAATTAATGAATGAATGATTGCACACGTAAATAAATAATTATTTAAATAATTCATCCCATTTTCTTTCATTTTATTCATTTATATTATTTCATTTATTTATGTATTTCTTCCTCCAATATGACAACGGCGGGGTGTCAAGCAAACATATGTGATTGGTATCTGAAACAACTTTGGATGATCAATGCTAAGGCACATTGATCAATTGCATTTGCCTGGGCTGCATTCAATATGACAGAACATGTTAAAGGTTTAAAGGCCATGTTTCACAATAGCACTCCCCAAACAATAATATGTAGCGCATATATGTATCAATATGATATGTAACTTTTGTGGGGGAAATTGGAGGTAAAATCTATTATATGCTGCTGTGCTGCACGTGCACCATAAAAACACACAAAGAAACATGCTTGACGTAGAAACAGGTGAACAGTTTTGGAACACTGAGCCATTGACTCCCTGCCTGCACCAGGTGGCTGTGTTACGATTGGGTTGCTTTTGACAATAAGGCACCGGACTACAGCCATATAGTTTTGAACCTAGAAGAAGACCAAGAGACAAGATGGAGTCGACCGGGATGGGCGAGAGGAATGTCCAGTTGGCCAGAAAAGCATGATAAGGTCACGTTACTGAGTATCAAGCTAGCTAGCTTGGCTACAACTGATAATGTTGAGTTGGCTAGCTGCTTTTTACAGCCAGACTCTCAGTTTTACACTTAGATAATTAACTAAATTAACTAAATTGCAATTGTCATAAACCATTATTATCTAGCTAGCTACGGTACCTAAATATCTGTCAGAAGTAAAGCAAGCAGGATTGTGGCATGTCAGAAGCAATACATGTTGACTAGCTCACGTTAGCTAGATCAATCAATCAATCAAATTTATTTGTAAAGCCCTTTTTATATCAGCCGATGTCACAAAGTGCTATACAGAAACCCAGCCTAAAACCCCAAACAGCAAGCAATGCAGATGTAGAAGCACGTGGCTTGGAAAAACTCACTAGACAGGCAGGAACCTAGGAAGAAACCTAGAGAGGAACCAGGCTCTGAGGGGTGGCCAGTCCTCTTTTGGCTGTGCCAGGTGAAGTTTAAAAGAGTACACGGCCATTAAGGCCAGATTGTTCTTCAAGGTGTTGAAACAGTGGGGCTATAGCGGCGTGATAACGCATCCGGCTTGACATTCTTGGATCCTTCTCTCTCTCTATGAGAGAGAGAAGTTGAACCGGGTGAACAGCAAGCCCCACCTAGCTTGCCTGGAATTGAGGCGCTTGGCGGTGCGGAGATATTTCAGGTTCTTGTGGTCAGTCCACACAATTACCGGTTTTCCACCCCATCCAGCGAGTGCCTCCACTCCTCCAGCACCATCTTTATCGACAGAAGCTCACGATTCCCCACATCATAGTTCCTCTCCGTGGCGTTGAGGCGGTGGGAGAAGAAGGCGCAGGGATGTAACTTGAAGTCAAGGGCAGAACGCTGGGACAGGACAGCCCCCACTCCGACATCCGAAGCGTCGACCTCCACCACGAACTGGCGGGATGGGTCAGGATGAACCAAGATGGAACCTATGGTGAAGCGATGTTTGAGATCCCAGAACGCCCGGTCAACAGCTGGGGACCACGTGAACAGAAGCTTGGGAGAGGTGAGTGCAGACAGTGGGGAAGCCAGGGTGCTGTAACTCCGGATAAAGTGGTGTTAAAAGTTGACGAATCCCAGGAAACATTGCAGCTGCACCCTGGACGTAGGCTGGGGCTAATCAACCACCGCTCTCACCTTTCCGAGATCCATCTGTACAATCCCTGCGGTGATGATGTAACCAAGAAAGCTGGTTCTCCAGGAGGCGTTGGAGAACCTGTCGAACATGGATCATATGTTCATGGGCGGAGCGGGAGAAAATGAGGATGTCATCGAGGTAGACAAAGACAAACCGGTTCAACATGTCACGGAGAACATCATTAACCAGAACCTGGAACACAGCAAGGGAATTGGTAAGCTCATTTGGCATGACTAGATATACTCGTAGTGACCGCTGGACGTGTTGAAGGCAGTCTTCCACTTGTCCCCTTCCCATATCCGCACCAGGTGGTAGCCGTTCCGTAGGTCCAGCTTGGAGAACACGGTGGCCCCTGGAGCGGTTTGAAGGCAGAGATGGCAGGTAGCGGTTCTTCACCGTGATGTCGTTGAGACCCCAGTAGTCGATGCATGGGCACAGGGCTTTGTCCTTCTTCTCCACAAAAAAGAACCCTGTGCCGGCAGGGAAGGCAGAAGGACGGATGAACCCTGCAGCTAGGGAGTCCTCGATGTAGGTCTCCATAGCCTTGGTCTCCGGACCCGACAGGGTACAGTTGTCCCCGGGGCGGAGTGGTGCCTGGGAGAAGGCCAACAGGAAGACGTCCCGGGACAGTCTGCGCTGACTTCAGGCAATGGGTGTGGCAGAACTGGCTCCAGCCCATGATGGCACCAGCAGACCAGTCAATGAGGGGATTGTGTCGCTGGAGCCAGGAGAATCCCAATACCACGGGGACCGGAGGAGACGTAATGAGCATTATACTAAAGTGATAATGTAATGTGTTAATATGGGCCTAGGCTACTTTAATGTCATATTAAAGTAATAATGTCAAAAGTGTTAATATAGGCCTAGGCTACTTTAGCCATGCTTCCAAACTTTGTCAATTTGTTTTTCAATTTAATAGGCTAATTTTATAATTTCAATTTGTTTTATGTCGATTCATATTAACAATTAACACTCATTTGGCAAGCTATATATCTCACATGATGACCATTGGGAAAACAAAACAGATTTTTTTAACACAATAGCATCCTCATCTGGACTGAAGTTGAATGGCATTTGGTTCCTCATATCCAAATAAGTTCATATGTAGGTGTAGCCTATATCCTTCTTTGTTCTTTGCCTGTTTTGATTATATTTGTATTTTCATACATGGAACAAAACACAATGGTATCCACTGTTTATCCTGGAATTATTTTATTCAATAATCTACTCAATCATGATAACATTACATTGTTTCAGCTCAGTCAGTAGGGCTGAATCTGTTGTGAAAGTCAGTAAGATAAGCAAAAAACACAGCTGAAATCAGCTCAGTAGCGATTTTATACAGCATTGATTAATGGCAGGGATGAAAGATGCCTGGTACACAGTATTTAAAAGTCAATGACATCAATTAACACCATACAGAACATCTTCATGACACCCCCAAAAAATGTATGACAAAAGAAATCCTGGAGATCGAATTTACTAAACCAGTGTTTGATTATGAAATGAGCTCCCAGTTCTATAAGGCATTTTTTTGTTTTTTTGTGACCAACTTTTTAATTTCATTTTCTCAGAAGGGGGGTTACAGGTACAGTACAGGTATAACAAGTCATATACACTACCGGTCAAAACATTTAGAACACCTACTCATTCAAAGGTTTTTCTTATTTTTTACTATTTTCTACATTGTAGAATAATAATGAAGACATCAAAACTATGAAATAACACATATGGAGTCATGTAGTAACCAAAGAAGTGTTAAACAAATCTAAATATCTGTTATATTTGAGATTCTTCAAATAGCCAGCCTTTGCCTTGATGACAGCTTTGCACACTCTTGGCATTCTCTAAACCAGCTTCACCTGGAATGCTTTTCCGACAGTCTTGAAGGAGTTCCCACATATGCTGAGCACTTGTTGGCTGCTATTCCTTCACTCTGCGGTCAAACTCTTTCCCAAACTATTTCAATTTAGTTGAGGTTGAGTGATTGTGGAGGCCAAGTCATCTGATGCAGCCCTCCATCACTCTCCTTCTTGATAAAATAGCCCTTACACAGCCTGGAGGTGTGATGGGTCATTGTCCTGTTGAAAAACAAATGATAGTCCCACTAAGCGCAAACCAGATGGGGTGGTGTATCACTGCAGAATTCTGTGGTAGCCATGCTGGTTAAGTGTGCCTTAAATTCTAAATAAATCACATACAGTGTCACCAGCAAAGCAGCCCACATCATAACACCTCCTCCACCATGCTTTATGGTGGGAAATACACATGCAGAGATCATCTGTTCACCCACACAACGTCTCACAAAACACGGCGGTTGGAACCAAAAATCTAAAATTTGGACTCCAGAACAGACTCCAGACCAAAGGACAAATTTCCACCAGTCTAATGTCCATTGCTCATGTTTCTGTCCATTGCTCATGTTTCTGACCCAACAAGTCTCTTCTTATTATTGGTGTCCTTTAGTAGTGGTTTCTTTGCAGCAATTCGACCGTGAAGGCCTGATTCATGCAGTCGCCTCTGAACAGTTGATGTTGAGATGTGCCTGTTACTTGAACTCTGTGAAGCATTTATTTGGGCTGCAATCTGAGGTGCATTTAACTGTATTAAACTTATCCTCTGCAGCAGAGGTAACTCTGGGTCTTCCATTCTTGTGGCGGTCCTCATGAGAGCCAGTTTCATCATAGCACTTGATGGTTTTTGCGACTGAATTTGAAGAAACTTTCAAAGTTCTTGAAATGTTCCATCTTGACATACCTGATCTTAAAGTAATGATGCATTGTTTTTATTTTCTTATTTGTTCTTGCCATAATATGGACTTTATCTTTTACCAAATATTCGGTATACCCCCCCTAAAAATATACTTTAAGGAAAATGTTTTTATCTACAGTACCAGTCAAAAGTTTGGACACACCTACTCATTCAAGGGTTTTTCTTTCTTTTTACTATTTTCTACATTGTAGAATAATAGTGAAGACATCAAAACAATGAAATAACACATTCTTCAAATAGCCACCCTTTGCCTTGATGACAGCTTTGCACACTCCTGGTATTCTCTCACTCACCTGCTCTCAAGATACCTTGTTAAAGTTCCTAAAGTAATCTTCTAATCAAGAGAAAGGGGCCGTCTTCTCTTAGATTTTCTAGATATTAGCATGAGGTAAAACTGGTAGTGTACTAAGAAGAACATTTTATGACAAAAACTGCCAACAAATCACTTTTGTAATAATAACTTGATAAATTGTTTTTTTTTTTAAGTTAAAAAGTTGTAAAAAATGTATATTATATATGTTGAAATTGTGGAAAGTATTATTTCCTTTTGAAACCATTTCATTGGTTATACTACAGATGTGATATGAATAGTTGGGTCGTTCGACAATATTAGTGCTTTCTGCATCACTTTGACATTCTAAGTAAAGGTTTTGCACAAATAAAAGCCTGTTATATTTAATGAAGTGCCCTGTAATACAGACCACATGGAAAATTAAATCAATCAGATTTTGTATATGAATTCAAGACTTACTAAAGTGCCTCTGTGCATCCTCTGTGACTTTTAGGAAGATTTTTAACCCACTTAACCACAACATTTCTCCAAGTTTTCACCATCATTATAAAGCCCTGGTTATGTTGGAAAAGTCATTTCTGAAGAGTATTATTTATTTTATGTCATTAGTGATTCATTTTAAGATTATATTTTTTTTAGGTCAACCCTGTTATCTCAACTGGACTGTTTGAGTATGGTTAAACTATTCAAAAGAGACACTGAACATGATCTCATAGTCAAATCATTGTGTAAATGCCAGTTCTACTCTTTATGACCATTTTCTGGTGTTTTGTGGTGGAAAATCAAGCAGGTCCAGCATAACACATCAATCCTATTAACCCTAGATAGGCCAGAAATGATTTAACAATTAAACATTTTTGTGTGAAGCTTGCATTCAATTGCCCCTCCCTGTTGCACACAACAAGCTTCCATTCCCCCTGTCACAAGGGGATTTATTGCTGATTTAAGATGAAATCATCAATCCTGTTACGGTCAACCTTGTTACTTTATTTGGCACTTATTAGGCACATACTATAGTCGTTTGTTTTATGTAACCTACTGAAATGGGCAAATGTGTTTTTCATTAAGCTGTACATGTGCTCTTTATGATAGAATGTTAAAATTAGGTGAAATAAAACTTCTTATTTGTTTTCAATACTCAAACGGCACCTAATTGGTGGAACGACCAAGTCACCAAAGTGGTTGCATATTAAAGTTTATCATTTCTACCCATGTACACACAGAAATGTGAGCACATCCAGTGTTCAATGCTTTTGCGGGCTATGGGTACTCCTATGGAATTTCTAAAGATTCACTGCAAAAGACTCAAAGGACTATTACTTTTGCAGTCTTACTGTAAACAACTGTAATCCATCTTCAGTTGATTGGAAGAAGCAGCAAAAGAAGAATATTCAAGGGAAAGAAAAAATACACAGTTTGACAGTTCACAGCCAGGATTTCTTGCCTCTGCCTATTTTAGTCATGTTGGCCAGTTTGGCCTTAGTGCGTTCTTTCTCATCTGGGCTTCTCTTGGAGGTGCACTCTACTGTGGAGTCCGTCTCGAAGGAGATGGCTGGGGTGTGGGTGGGCAACACACCACTGCTTTTCTCCTGGGACATGGGAGGGGAGGTCTGCAGGACCACCCTGCCTCGTAGGGAGTGTTTGAGCTGCAGCAGCAGAGGGTTGTGGTTGTGATACAGGTCCACAAGTTCCACAGGGTCCCTCTCTGGCTCGCAGCATGTAGAGCAGGCAGAGCACAGCACACGGAAAATATAGACCCAGCCCAGGTAGTGCAGCTCCACAATGTTCAGGATGAAGCATCCCAGGCTGATGCTGAACATGAAGTTGAGGAAGATGGTCTTCTCCGTGGCACGAGACACAAAACAGTCAGTCCAGTTAGGACAGGGGTAGGTCTCACAGCGGAACAGTTGAGGCACTTCAAAGCCAAACAGGTAGTACTGGCCCACTAGGAAGGCTATCTCCATGATGGAGCGCAGCACCACGTGGATGATGTAGGTCAGCAGCACTTGGCTGGACAGCTCGGTGGGATCCTTCCCCACCTCCCTCAAGTCCTCCTCCAGCAGGCTCTGCTCCACACACCCCCCCTCCCGGGCGCCCCACTCCTTCTCATAGCAGGGGTTGAAGGAGCGGTTGCTGGCCTCCAGGGATTCCCCATCCTCCACCCCTACATGTTTGAGACTTTCACGTGCAGGAGGAGGCTTGGCGACCTCATGGATCTTCTCAGGCTCTAACTTCTCATCCTTGGCTATCTTGTGCAACACATAGACAATGTAGAAGATAGACGGTGTGGAGACGAGCACTATCTGGAAGACCCAGAAACGCAGGTGTGAGACTGGGGCGAAGGTATCGTAGCAGACGTTGTTGCAACCAGGCTGCAGTGTGTTGCAGGTGAACTTGGACTGCTCATCGCTGTACACTGCGTCCCCCACCAGGGTCACCAGCAGGATGCGGAAGATGAGGAGCATGGTCAGCCAGATCTTGCCGATCACCGTGGAGTGGTTCTGAACCTCCGTTAAGAAGCGACCAAGAATGGACCAGTCTCCCATTTCTTAACCTGGGGGAACACAGATGAAAAACAAACAGCAGAGGCCTATGGTGTGTTGAACCCACCACACTACAATATTATGCCCCACAGGCAAATCAACATTAGTGCTACAGTCTTTGAAGCAGTGAAACATGGATGGAACCTGCGTATTTCCTTGTAATTTATCAAGGTCTTTAATGAGTGAGCCATCAGCACAGTTTAGACTCACTACTGAATATGAAGTCTCTATTGCGGGAGGGGCACATGCTAAGTCAGCAGAACCATGAAGCCATAAAACAGGTCAACACATAATATGTCATCCAACATCCTCCAAGAGGGGCCTCAAAATACTTTCACAATGTCACACAACATACTTAAGACACAGTATACTGTAGACTATGTTGGAACATGTCTCTGTGTTGTGTTATGTAGATGTACTTGGCTCAATATACAGTATGTGCTGTTTAAATTAGGGATCTGGAATATTCTAAATAATATGAGAAAATGCTTAATTTGATACATGAAATGATTATGTAGAAAGAGAAAATTAAATATAGGTTATTCTCCATAATACCAACACAACTCTTCATTATCCCTGACAGACTCCGCTCTTCATTATCCCTGACAGACACCGCTCTTCATTATATCTGACAGACACCCCTCTACATTATCCCTGACAGACACCACTCTACATTATCCCTGACAGACACCACCCTACATTATCCCTCACAGACACAGCTCTACATTATCCCTGACAGACACCGCTCTTCATTATCCCTGCCGCCCCCCCCTCTTCATTATCCCTGACAGACACCCCTCTACATTATCCCTGACAGACACCACTCTACATTATCCCTGACAGACACAGCTCTACATTATCCCTGACAGACACAGCTCTACATTATCCCTGACGAACACAGCTCTACATTATCCCTGACAGACACAGCTCTACATTATCCCTGACGGACACAGCTCTACATTATCCCTGACAGACACCGCTCTACATTATCCCTGACAGACACCGCTCTTCATTATCCCTGACAGACACCGCTCTACATTATCCCTGACAGACACCGCTCTTCATTATCCCTGACAGACACCCCTCTTCATTATCCCTGACAGACACTGCTCTACATTATTCCTGACAGACACACAAACTACAGTACATCATGAACTAATAATAACAATACCTGAATAATTGTATAAATCTCAATCATTTGTAAATGTAGCCTACCCCTCCACTCAACCTATTCAATAACAGTCCATAGTGAAAAGGAAAACACTGACTGCAGACTGTCATTGTCCAAAAATAAAATCCTAATGAGTGATTACTGGAGGAACTTACCTTGGGAAAATGTATTTCTTTCCGATCCAAATCTGGAAAAATGCCAAAGCAAGCAATCTGCATAACTATCTTTGAAGTGGGAGCTGGTTGTTGGACGTTATGGAGTCTATTGAGCTGGATGAGGAGAGAATGGGCTGACCACACATATTCCCTAACTCCATCTGAAACACTCATTGTACTGTATGTGAACAAAGGCGTTCAATGTACAGTGGGACAAAGATTTAAATGCACAATGGGGGGCACCTTTTCTAAACAGCCGTTCAGACAAGCACAGAGTTCAAAGAACGTGCTGGAAAAATTGTCAACAATACTAATTCGTAAATAGATATTTGTTTGCCTTTAAAAAAGGTAGAGCTGAGGAATTGGAATAAAAACAAATCATGTGCGACTGCTTATACACCCATACATACTTTTACTCTTATTTACTTTAAAAGGTTTGTAATATTGTAACAGTATAATATTTACCTCATCTATCATAAATGCAATAATCACAAATTAACCAATAAAACTAAGAATTATTATTAATGTTATTAATGACGCTGTTATTAATGAGGCTGGGTTAGGGTCAATTTGGTGTACAGTGCATTCGGAAAGTATACAGAACCCTTGATTTTTGACCCGTTTTGCTACATTATAGCCTTATTTTAAAATGGATGAAATACTTTCTTCCCTCATCAATCTACACACAATACCACATAATAACAAAGCAAAAACTGGTTTTCATAAAAAGTTCAATATCACATTTACATAAGTATTCAGACCCTTTGCTCAGTACTCTGTTGAAGAACCTTTGGCAGCGACTAGAGCCTTGATTCTTCTTGGAAATTACGCTAACAGCTTGACACACCTGTATTTGGGGAGTTTCTCCATTCTTCTCTGCAGATCCTCTCAAGCTCTGTCTGGTTGGACGGGGAGCGTCGCTGCATAGCTCTTTTCAGGTCTCTCCAGAGATGTTCGATCAGGTTCAAGTCCGGACTCTGGCTGTGCCACTCAAGGACATTCAGAGACTTGTCCCGAAGTCACTGTGTGCTTGGGGTCATTGTCCTGTTGGAAGGTGAACCTTCACCCCAGTCTGAGGTCCTGAGTGCTCTGAAGCAGGTTTTCATCAAGGATCTCTCTGTACTTTGCTCTGTTCATCTTGCCCTCAATTCTGACTAGTCTCCCAATCCATGCCGATGAAAAACATCCCCACAGCATGATGCTGCCACCACCATGCTACACCGTAGGGATGATGCCAGGTTTCCTCCAGACGTGACGCATGGCATTTATGCATTTAGGCCAGTTCCATCTTGGTTTCATCAGGCCAGAGAATCTTGTTTCTCATGGTCTGAGTCCTTTTAAGTGCCTTGGCAAACTTCAAGTGAGCTGTCTTGTGCCTTTTACTGAAGAGTGGCCACTCTACTATAAAATCTGGATTGGTGGAGTGCTGCAGAGATGGTTGTCCTTCTGGAAGGTTCTCCACAGAGGAACTCTGGAGCTCTGTCAGAGTGACCATCAGGTTTTTGGTCAAATCCTTGACCAAGGCCCTTTACCACGATTGCTTAGTTTGGTCGGGTGACCAGCTCTAGGAAGAGTCTTGGTGGTTCCAAACTTCAACCATTTAAAAATGATCAATGGAAACATTATGCATGTGAGCAAATTTCGAGTCTCATAGCAAAGGGTCTGAATACTTATTTAAATGAGGTATTTCTATTTCTGTTTGTATACATTTGTAAAAATGTCTAAACATCTGTTTTTGCTTGTTCTTAAAGAGAGGTGCATTCCATATGGTTTAGTCTGACGGTAAGAAGCACACTCTTTCCTCTCACCTGTGATAACACTTCCTGGTCACCTGTAGACCTGTGACCAATGACCTATAACCAACATAGAGATGGAAAGAGGTCTCAACTTTGTATCTGTGCCATTATGGCGACTGTGACAGCATGGGAAGCGTCATTGGAGCTATCTCCAGGGTCTTCACTAGTTACCACAGACACAAATTCATAATTATGTCTAAACCCAACCTCTTTCTAAAATGTACTTTTTAAAATCTGATTTTAAACCAAACCCTAGCCTTAACCGTAACCACACAGCTAATCTTATGCCTAACCCAAAACTTAAATTAAGACCAAAAAGCTCATTTTAGTCTTTATTAATTTTTACGATAGACTTTGTGGCTTTGGTAACGAGTGACAACCATGTTAAAGTAGTCCAATTCTTCTTCTTTTGTGTTTGAAAGAAGTTTAAAGCTAATATTGGTGATGTACCTGCAGTGCTGGAGTCCTGAACCAGATTATGCGTGTCATTAATTTATTGTGGCCACTAGATGGCGGTGACATAGCTTAAAGTCATTTACAAATCATAGCAAGACATTGCTCTGATCATTGTCTGATTGCTCCCAACTAATCACTGTATATATGAATGGACAACGCCATTGACACCATTCATTCCTATATGAAGTCTTAATTCATTTATCCTTAACTTCTTCTTTATGAGATTTTTAAATAATCAGTTCAAAGACATACATCTGGAGTATTAGAAACTATTATTAGTACCATGATTGTCTTCAAGAACGGCTTTATCTCTTGAGAGGGGGCAGTCGTTCTCCCCTGCTCCCAACCCATTGTAATCCCCACCCAGTTAGTTGACGACTGTGCTGCATGGCTATGTCCATGCAAAAATGGGTCATATCCATGTTGATATCTCTATGCATATAAACCCCCTCCCTGACACCCAAAAGTGCTCATTACATTTTGAATGCTTAACAGGACAGAAAATGGTCCAATTCACACACTTATCAAGAGAACATTCCTGGTCATCCCTACTGCCTCTGATCTGGCGGACTCACAAAGTGTTGGAGTGAGTGTTGGAGTGTGACCGTGGCAATCTGTAAATAAAAAAAACAAGAGAATTGTACCATCTCGTTTGCTTAACATAAGGAATTTTAAATGATTCATACTTTTACTTTTGATACTTAAGTATATTTTAGCAACTACATTTTGATACATAAGTATATTTAAAAACAAATACTTTTAGAATTTGACTCAAGTAGTATTTTACTGGGTGCCTTTGACTTTTACTTGAGTCATTTTCTATTGAGGTATCTTTCCTTTAACTAAAGTATGAGATTTGAGTACTTTTTCCTCCACTGCCATTTCATACATATAAATTGGATGACATATTCAGCAAAAGACCAGCAGAGGCAGATCCTTTTGAATCCATTTGCCCATTCACTGTGTTGGTGGTGCTCAAAACATGTATAACTTCAGAAGTAGCAGAGAGCCCCACACTGGAAATGTAATGTACTTGTAGAGTATATTGGACTCATCATTGTGTCTTAAAGTGTCTTAAAGAAGGCCTGGGTAAGACCAAAAGGTTTTAAATTCCCCAGCTTTATTCAATTATTTCTCAATAATACTTTTGGATACAGACTTCAAATGTACAGTTGAAGTCAGAAGTTACATACGCATAGGATGGAGTCATTAAAACTTTGTTGTTTTTCAAGTGTTTTTCAAGCACTCCACAAAATTCTTATTAACAAACTATAGTTTTGGCAAGTCGGTTAGGACATCTACTTTGTGCATGACACAAGTCATTTTTACAACAATTGTTTACAGAGAGATTATTTCACTGTATCACAATTCCAGTGGGTCAGAAGTTTACATACACTAAGTTGACTGTGCCTTTAAACAGCTTGGGAAATTCCAGAAAATTATGTCATGGCTTTAGAAGCTTCTGATTGGCTATTTGACATAATTTGAGTCCATTGGAGGTGTACCTGTACATGTATTTCAAGGCCTATCTTCACACTCAGTGCCTCTTTGCTCAACATCATGGGAAAATCAAAATAAATCAGCCAAGACCTCAGAAAAAAAATTGTAGACCTCCATAAGTCTGGTTCATCCTTGGGAGCAATTTCCAAATGCCTGAAGGTACCACGTTCATCTGTACAAACAATAGTATGCAAGTATAAACACCATGGGACCACACAGCTGTCATACCGCTCAGGAAGGAGATGCGTTCTGTCTCCTAGAGATGAACATACTTTGGTGCAAAAAGTGCAAATCAATCCCAGAACAACAGCAAAGGACCTTGTGTAGATGCTGGAGGAAACTAGTACAAAAGTATCTATATCCACCGTAAAACAGTCCTATATCGAGATAACCTGAAAGGCCGCTCAGCATGGAAGAAGCCACTGCTCCAAAACCGCCATAAAATAGCCAGACTACGGTTTACAACTACACATGGGGACAAATATCGTACTTTTTGGAGAAATGTCCTCTGGTCTGATGAAACAAAAATAGAACTGTGTGGCCATAATGTCCACTGGGGGGAAAAGGGGGAGGCTTGCAAGCTGAAGAACACCATCCCAACCACGGGGGTGGCAGCATCATGTTGTGGGGGTGTTTTGCTGCAGGAGGGACTGGTGCCCTTCACAAAATAGATGGCATCGTGAGGAAGGACAATGATGTGGATATATTGAAGCAACATCTCAAGACATCAGTCAAGAAGTTAAAGCTTGGTCGCAAATGGGTCTTCCAAATGGACAATGACCCCAAGCAGACGACCAAAGTTGTTGCAAAATGGCTGAAGGACAACAAAGTCAAGGTATTGGAGTGGCCATCACAAAGCCCTGACCTCAATCCTATAGAAAATATGTGGGCAGAACTGAAAAAGTGTGTACAAGCAAGGAGGCCTACAAACCTGACTCAGTTACACCAGCTCTGTCAGGAGGAATAGGCCAAAATTCACCCAACTTATTGTGGGAAGCTTGTGGAAGGCTACCTGAAATGTTTGACCAGAGTTAAACAATTGAAAGGCAATGCTACCAAATACCATTTGAGTGTATGTAAACTTCTGACCCACTGGGAATGTGATGAAAGAAATAAAAGCTGAAAGTCTTGACGTAATTTGCCAATGTATTCTGAATTTGAATCTACATTGAAAATACATTTTGATTTGAAAAAAGTCATCAAAAAGTAATCAACTGTTGTTTTGAGCATGACATTTCAACCACATGATTATGTCATCATGGTAACTACATTTCAACATAGACAAACCCTGTGTAAAATATGAATTTGTACTTTTAAAACAACAGCAGATTTTCAAAGTTACTGTATAACCACTATCAGAAAACAAAAAACAATTGGCTGGACATCATCTCCTACTGGAGAACATATCTATGTAAAGCTACCTTTTGGTCTTTCATCCAGGTACTATAGCTGCTCTCAGCAACGTGGGTGTATTTACATACTCTAGTGTTGCTTTAAATTGTTTGGGTTGCACAAAAACAGTCAACGGGAAGACAGAAGTTAAATACTATTCTATTTCTACCTACAGTGCTGGTGGGCAGGACATTTGGTTGTTATTGCAGGGGGATTTGAGACCAAAAAGAATCGTATTATTAAACAGACTTGTGTAAGGAAATTTATTTTGACATGAGGTAAGCAGAGATGAAGTGGGTTGATTTAAATGAATTAAAAATGAAACGCTGAAATGTCTTGAATCAATTAGTATTCAACCCCTTTCATGGCAAGTCTAAATAAGTTCAGGAGTAAAACTTTGCTTATCAAGTAACATAATAAGTTGCATGGACTCACACTGTTTAACATGATTTTTGAATGACTACCTCATCTCTGTACCCCACGCATACAATTATCTGTAAGGTCCTTCAATCGAGCAGGGAATTTCAAACACAGATTCAACCACGAAGACCAGGGAAGTTTTCCAATGCTTTGCAAAGAAGGGCACCTATTGGTATAAAAAATCTGACATTGAACATCCCTTTGAGCATGGTGAAGTTATTAATTACACGTTGGATAGTGTATCAATACACTCAGTCACTACAAAGATACAGGCATACTTCCTTGCAGACAAGCTAAATGACTTCTATGCGCGCTTTGAGGCAAGCAACACTGAAGCATGCATGAGAGCACCAGCTGTTCCGGACAACTGTGTGATCACACTCTCCGTAGCCGATGTGAATAAGACCTTTAAACAGGTCAACATTCACAAGGCCGTGGGGCCAGACGAATTACCAGAATGTGTACTCAGAGCATGCGCTGACCAACTGGCAAGAGTCTTCATAGACATTTTTAACCTGTCCCTGACTGACTCTGTAATACCTACATGTTTCAAGCAGACCACCATAGTCCCAGTGACCAAGAACGCTAAGGTAACCTGCCTAAATGACTCCTGAACCGTAGAACTCACATCTGTAGCCATCAAGTGCTTTGAAAGGCTGGTCATGGCTCACATCAACATCATCATCCCAGAAACCCTAGACCCACCCTAATTGGCATAACAACAGATCCATAGATGACACCATCTCTATTGCATCATTGCACCTGGACAAAAGGAACACCTACGTGAGAATGCTATTCATTGACTACAGCTCAGCGTTCAACACCATAGTGCCCTCAAAGCTCATCACTAAGCTAAGGACCCTGAGACTAAACACCTCCCTCTGCAACTGGATCCTGGACTTCCTGATGGGCCATCCCCAGGTGGTAAGGGTAGGCAAAAATACATCTGCCACGCTGATCCTCAACAAAGGGGCCCCTCAGGGGTGTGTGCTTAGTCCCCTCCTGTGTTCCCTGTTTACCCACTACTACGAAGCCAACCACGACTTTAACACCATCATTAAGTTTGCTGACAACACAATGGTGGTAGGTCTGATCACCGACAACGATGAGATAGCCTATAGGGAGGAGGTCCGAGACCTGGCGGTGTGGTGCCAGGACAACAACCTCTCCTTCAACGTGATCAAGACAAATGATCTGATTGTGGACTACAGGAAAAGGAGGGGCGAGCACGCCCCCATTCACATCGACGGGGCTGTAGTGGAGCAGGTTGAGAGCTTCAAGCTCATTAGTGTCCACATCACCAACAAATTACCATGGTCCAAACACACCAACACAGTCATGTAGAGGGCAAAAGGGCCTATTTCCCCTCAGGAGACTGAAAATATTTGGCATGGGTCCTCAGATCCTCAAAAAGTTCTACAGCTGCACCATCGAGAGCATCCTGGCTGGTTGCATCATCGCCTGGTATGGCAACTGCTCAGCATCCAACTGCAAGGCGCTACAGAGGGTAGTGCGTACGGCCCAGTACATCACTGGGGCCAAGCTTCCTGCCATCCAGGACCTCTATACCAGGCGGTGTCAAAGACTCCAGTCACCCTAGTCATAGACTTATCTCTGCTACCGCACGGCCAACGGTACCAGAGAGCCAAGTCAAGGTCCAAAAGGCTCCTTTAACAACTTAACAACCAAGCCATAAGACTGCTGAACAGTTAATCAAATGGCTGCCTGGACTATTTTCCATTGACCCAACCTATTTTTTTTTTACACTGCTGCTACTCAGTTTATTATCTATGCATAGTCACTTTACTCCTACCTGCATGTACATATTACCTCAATTTCCTCGACTAACCTGTACCCTCGTACATTGACTCGATACCGGTACCCCCTGTATATAGTCTCGTTATTGTTATTTTATTGTGTTACCTTCATTTTTTACTTTAGTTTATTTAGTTCATATTTTCTTAACTCTTATTTTTCTTAAAACTACATGTTTGGTTAAGGGCTTGTAAGTAAGCATTTCACGGTAAGTCTACACTTGTTGTATTCGGCACAAAATAACATTTAATTTAATTTGAATAACCATTGAGCACAAATGTATTGCTCTGACAATGTTCAACGTCAGATTAGTTAACAAGTCTGTACTGAAAACAGAAATTAACTATTATTTCTGGAACATAACCTCCAGGCAGGGATGTATTCTAGTAGGCCATCTAAATGTGGAAGAGTCACTGCTCGGGCAGCTCCAACATTATGCTATGGTATAGGCTATAACTGGAGGTATTTCACAGCTGGTACTTAGGTGGAGAGAAAGAAAAAACTCCTGAGGCTAACCTATATGAAATGAATACTTGGGGTAGCCTTTTAAAATACTCTAGGGGAGATTGGGTCATATAGGAGAAGGTCATTGTTGCCATTCTCTAGCTCATTGCCATGCTACCCTGCTGCCAACATACTTGGGATCAATGAGTGAATGAGGGCTCCAGAGGGGAGAGGTGTTTAGCGTGAGTTATACGGATGCAGAAGCCAGTGTCACAAAGCCTTACAATCAGGAACAAGGCAGCCAGTGACACACACATCTCTTACATTTTATTTTATGACATTTTAACTCAGTTGCTGGAGAGGGAGGAAACTGCTCAGGGATTTCACCATGAGGCCCACGGTGACATTAAAACAGTTACAGAGTTTAATGGCTGTGATAGGAGAAAACTGAGGCTGGATCAACAATATAGTTACTCCACAATACTAACCTAATTGACAGAATGAAAAGAAGGAAGC
Source organism: Oncorhynchus mykiss (assembly GCF_057628025.1). NCBI lineage: Eukaryota > Metazoa > Chordata > Actinopteri > Salmoniformes > Salmonidae > Oncorhynchus > Oncorhynchus mykiss. The sequence continues at coordinate 40,206,265 of NC_143031.1, read as the reverse complement.
CTGTACAAAACATGCATCCTGTTTGCAACAAGGCACTAAAGTAATGCTACAACAAATGTGTCAAAGCAATTAACGTTTTGTCCTGAATACGAAGTGTTATGTTTTGGGCAAATCCAATACAACATATTACTGAGGACAACTCTCCATATGGGAGATGAATTCACCTTTCAGCAGGACAATAATCTAAAACACAAGGCAAATTTACACTGGAGTTGCTTGCCAAGAGGACAGTGAATGTTCCTGAGTGGCCGAGTTACAGTTTTGACTTAAATCTGCTTGAACAACTAAGGAAAGACATGAAAATGATTGTCTAGCAATTATCAACAAACAACTTGACAGAGGTTGGGCCAGGTTACTGGATCGAATCCAGGAGCTGACGAGGTAAACATCTGTCGTTCTGCCCACTGTTCCCCTGTAGGTCGTCATTGTAAATAAGAATTTGTTCTTAACTGACTTGCTGGTTAAAAAAATAATTAAAGTGTTTTTCTCAAAAGCAATTACTTGTGCATGTAAGAACATAGAATCATACTCATTACATGCTTAATATGGCCTAGGCTACGTCACTTTTGTTTTGCGCCGACTTCGCCATGGACTTTGAACGGGGCACCTGGCTCATGCCCGGGAGGTAGCCCGGTTCAAAAAACTAATGCAACCCGTAGTCTGACGGCTCCCGCTTAAATTATTATTTCATTGCCGAGAATAAACAAACGTCCGTCGATGTAGCGTAGCGTTTGGCCAGAGCAAGGTGTTTTTGTAACCAGGCAAGGTAGCCCGTATCAGTTAGTCGAATACCCTCACTGATCAACTCTACCATTTATTGAATGCCCCCTCACGTAGTTATATATTGTATTTGATATATGTTGGATATTCATTCTATATAAGTACTATTTATGTGAATCCTTTGTTGTGCTAAAAATAAGTGATACACTTTGATATGACAACTACAGTACTACCCCCCCCCCCCCCCCCCCCCTCCCCCCACAAAAAAATGCTTTAGAAGTGGAACAGTCCAAGGGTTACAGGAAGTTGTAGCAGCTGCCATGTTTGGCTGCTTTGTTCAGGTTTCTTGAAGGTTTCCTGCAGATTTTTTTTAAGTGTTGCAATGGAACCGAGCTGGAGTACATTTCTATTTCAAGTAAGTACATTTTGAGACCCGAAAAGTACGACAATTGACGGAATAACTAGCAAACTCAAGGCATTTATGGTTTGACGTTTTTCAAATGTATAATTTTAAGTAAAGCTACCCAAGCAAAACAATGGTAAATAACATCCAGGCTTCCAGCTGTGAGGTAACTAGGGCATGACGCTAAGATAAATCAGTTGTTATCGCTTTCATTTTTTTGTATTACTATGGTGGTAAATATTTGTTTGACTTGATGATCTAAATAACTTAATTATTATTTAAGTTAGCTTGTTAGATCAACGCCAGCAAACACGAGGGATCACTCGCAGGCTCCAAGAACGCCACTGTTACGAGCCAGCCAGTCTGAGTCTCTTGTTTTTTGTTGTTGCCCGGAACCATTGATGCGTTTTTTTGCTGTTTGATGGTGGGAATTTACTTCATACACTACGTCTCCATATAGCTAAAATATTCGTCCAGAGATCACTCGAAAACAAAAAATACTTTACCGATTGACTTTTACTTCCTTACTATTTCGCTAGTCAGCGTTGAACTTTTCCCTTACCACCTCAAGTCGAAATAGCCAACTAGTTAACTAACTAGCGTAGCTAGCTAAACATTGTGACTGCGGGTAGAGAGAATTCAAACTATGTACGCATGAAAGCAGTGTTTTTGCCACATTTATTTCAGTGTGCGACATCCTGATTCAGTGATGGAGATTTCAATCTATAACGTCACTGTATACATATCTCCGATATAGCTAGACGAACTAACGTTACAAGTTTATCTAAATTGTTCAACATGGGTAACTGGTCACATTTGTCTATTTTTGTCTTTGGCCTGCATTCAAGCAAATTACGTCTCTTACCAGTTTCCATTACTAGTCTAAATCATACTCGCTGCACCAACTTGTATCGTATTTGGTTTATCATAAAATAGGACATATTCTTATTAGCCCATGTGTGCATTCAGTCAAATGTTGTCCCCCGTTTACTTTATACAGCTACAGCGTGTTTTGGCAAGAAGCTATAAACATAGGCATAGCCTACAACTGTGGTAGTAAGGGAGTAAAAAAATCGAGCGATACATCGGGATATTATTTTTGATGATAGTCAAAACTATTGGATATTTCGTAATATAATTGTTGCACTAATTTGCTGTGCCTACACCAAAATTCCGGAATTTTCCCTTCAACTTTTTCTCTATCTTCTATTTAAATAGGGAGCAAATGTGTTTTCATCACTTATTTTGGTGACTGATAAACGTTTTCTAATGGCTCTCTTGTCCCGCTGCAATATGTTTGGAACATGGAATTGCAATAAATTCACTGTCAAATCATGATACCGGCACTGAAGTATTGTGATATCGTTTCGTGAGGTCAGTGGCACGTAGCAGCCCTAATATGTGGTGGAATGAGTAGATTTTGATTAGTGCTTGTTTTTCAACAAATGAAGGTCAAGGACACATCATAGCCTCGGATGTTATACATTAGCTGGCTTCTTGTGTTTTGTCTGATTGGATCCTTAAGGAGAGTTGTGGCAAGCTCCACAACAACAAAACTATTCAACCCATTAGGCCTACACAGATATGGGCCTACAATGTGGCATTTCAAGTAATGGTGTTCAAACTGCTTTCAACCTGAATATAACATTCCAGATGGCTGATATACAGTTGAAGTCGGAAGTTTACACTTAGGTTGGAGTCATTTAAAACTCGCATTTCAACCACTCTGCAAATTTCTTGTTAACAAACTATAGTTTTGGCAAGTCTGTTAGGACATCTACTTTGTGCATGACACAAGTCATTTTCAATTGTTTACAAACAGATTATTTCACTTATAATTCACTGTATCACAATTCCAGTGGGTCAGAAGTTTACATACACTAAGTTGACTGTGCCTTTAAACAGCTTGGAAATTTTCAGAAAATGATGTCATGGCTTTAGAAGCTTCTGATAGGCTCATTAACATAATTTGAGTCAATTGGAGGTGTACCTGTACATGTATTTCAAGGCCTACCTTCAAACTCAGTGCCTCTTTGCTTGACATCAGGGGAAAATCAAAAGAAATCAGCCAAGACCCCAGACATTTTTTTTGTAGACCTCCACAAGTCTGGTTCATCCTTGGGAACAATTTCCAAATGCCTGAAGGTACCCTGTTCATCTGTACAAACAATAGTATGCAAGTATAAACACCATGGGACCACGCAGCCGTCATACCGCTCAGGAAGGAGACGCATTCTGTCTCCTAGAGATGAACGTACTTTGGTGCAAAAAGTGCAAATCAATCACAGAACAACAGCAAAGGACCGTGTGAAGATGCTGGAGGAAACCAGTACAAAAGTATCTATATCCACAGTAAAACAGTCCTTTATCGACATAACCTGAAAGACCGCTCAGCATGGAAGAAGCCACTGCTCCAAAATCGCTATAAAAAAGCCAGACTACGGTTTGCAACTGCATATGGGGACAAAGATTTGACTGGTGCACTTCACAAAATAGATGGCATCATGTGGAAGGACATTTATGTGGATATATTGAAGCAGCATCTCAAGACATCAATCAGGAAGTTAAAGCTTGGTGGCAAATTGGTCTTCCAAATGGACAATGACCCCAAGCATACTTCCAAAGATGTGGAAAAATGGCTGAAGGACAACAAAGTCAAGGTATTGGAGTGACCATCACAAAGCCCTGACCTCAATCCTATAGAACATTTGTGGGCAGAACTGAAAAAGTCTGTGAGCAAGGAGGCCTATGAACCGGAGTCAGTTACACTAGCTCTGTCAGGAGGAGTGGGCCAAAATTCGCCCAACTTATTGTGGAAGGCTACCTGAAACGTTTGACCGAAGTTAAACAATTTAAAGGCAATGCTACCAAATACTAATTGAGTGTATTAACCCACTGGGAATGTGATGAAAGAAATAAAAGCTGAAATAAATCACTCTTCTATTATTCTGACATTTCACATTCTTAAAATAAAGTGGGGATCCTAACTGAACTAAGACTGGGAATTTTTACGAGGATTAAATGTCAGGAATTGTGAAACTGAGTTAAAAAATATTTGGCTAAGGTGTATGTAAACTTCCGACTTCAACTGTATGTCCTCGTTATAGTATCACACATTTTATACTTTCGATTATAAACATTCCTTGCAGTTGATCTCCCCCAGTGGCAAATGGCTCCATCTTGAAAAATACATTATTTTGAATGGGAGCTCAGATTATTGGAGTGATTCAAATATTTACTCTCTGGGCAAGCTCTTAGCCCTGTTTCTGCTTTTGAAGTTATTACTGTAATTGTCCCAGCTAACTGTTCTATTTCCAACGTTCGGACATGTGTAGCTGTTGCTTGCTAAATGTAATGGGCCCAGAGCCTGTCAAGGCTAAGTGGCAGTTTGTCTCCAAATACTGAGTACAGTGCAGCCATTTTGCTGAGGGTGGGATGGTGTTTGTGTGATGTGATTATGCTAATGTCAACAGTCATTGATCATTAGGTGTTAGGAAGTGACACATGGGATGAAAGTTAATGCAGCACTCTTGCTGAATTCTCGAACACAACTGCTAGTGGTCATGAATCATTGTCTTGTGTGTCATTTTCACATTCAGTGAGATTAAAGGACCGTTTCCTCATCTTGTGGACAGTGCAGCAAACCAAAAGACTGTCTGCTTAGTGTAACATATGATTACTACGTCAGTTGTCTTTATGTTTAATTGATTCATAAGCATTTTGATGCACATGCAATAACTCTGTAGGCGACCAATAACATTTAATTTGATCCTATTCCTACCAGATTCTTTCGCCCATATGGAGCAGCACTGTTTGTGTTGTCTGAGTGAGCGTTGTCTTTTATGCTATCTCATCAGACTTTGAACCACAGTTTAGTCAAACGGTAGCAGCTGGGGGCTAGTGGGTTCAACTCTCCATCACTACTCAAGAGCAGATGGGAAAAATCTTTTCATTTTGATTTCCCATTTTATGATTAAAGTGGTGCTTGACAAAGGTGAGGTTATTGTGCTCTCTGAGAGAGCTAAAGTACTATAATCCTTTATTACTCACCTGCAACTGCACAAAATACCAGATTTGTTTGTGTCACAGGCTGCCTTGTTCCTGACAGTAAGGCTTTGTGACACTGGCTTCTGCATCTGCATGACTCACGCTAAACACCTCTCCCCTCTGGAGCCCTCATTCACTCATTGATCCCAAGTATGTTGGCAGTAGGGTAGCATGGCAATGAGCTAGAGAATGGCAACAATGACCTTCTCCTATATGACCCAATCTCCCCTAGAGTATTTTAAAAGGCTACCCCAAGTATTAATTTCATATAGGTTAGCCTCAGGAGTTTTTTCTTTCTCTCCACCTAAGTACCAGCTGTGAAATACCTCCATTTATAGCCTATACCATAGCATAATGTTGGAGCTGCCCGAGCAGTGACTCTTCCACATTTTAGATGGCCTACAAGAATACATCCCTGCCTGGAGGTTATGTTCCAGAAATAATAGTTCATTTCTGTTTTAAGTACAGACTTGGTAACTAATCTGACATTGAACATTGTCAGAGCAATGAAATTACAGTGAAATTCTTACATACAAGCCCTTTGCCCTGTTGGTTGTTCAAGAAGAAGTAAGAAAATATTTTCCAACTAAAGTAAAAAATGAAGTAACTCAAGAATGCGGCTATATACATTGGGTACCGGTACCGAGTCAATGTGTGGGGGTACAGGTTAGTTGAGGTAATTTGTACATGTAGGTAGTGGTGAAGTGACTATGCATAGATAATAGACAGCGAGTAGCAGGTTATTCATCAATGTTCTTCAAAATGTTTTGTTTGCCGACGTTTACTGACACCTGCCATTTTCAACTGGTGTACACTTCAGCTTAAGACATTTAGCTAGCTAGTTCCTTGTTTAGCTAGCTAGCTAAACAAGGAACCTAGCTAGATAGACAATGTGTAAGATCACACACATGTAACGTTAGCTAACGAGCCAGCCAGCTGATGTTAGCTAGTTAAACAACAATGAACATAGTGCCAAATCATGTCATTAATACCCTGCATGAATCTGCTGGGATACGAGTAATAATGTCATACCTGTAACGTTAGCTAGTGAGCCAGCCAGCTAATGTTAGCTAGCTAGCAGTACACTTTAGCTTGAAATTAAATAACTTTCTGTCAAAATTTGAAATGTGTAATGTCTGAAAGTCTAGCCTTAACTACCTACCTTACCCATATACATCAATGCATGATGGACGGGTCTCCCTGTCACGGATGCCATGCTACTGTTGCCCTTAGTTTGAAGATGTAATCTGGAGACAGGTGTTTTCTCTCTCTTTAGCTATCATACTCTAATTACACTGATTTCAAAACTCATCCTCCAGAAAGTGGAGAGGAACACTTATGCAGCTCCACTACACAATACATAAAAAAAAAAATAAGCTGCATTCGACAGGATTACCAATAGACTGACGAGCTCAAATAGACAGAAGCCTTCTATATGGCATACCAATCCGAACTCTTCTCTCTGCATGTCTAGCCCACTCGTTATTTCAGCCAGTCATGGCTAGTTTGAAGGTTGCTGTCGCTTTCTGTGGCTTAACCAACAAGGCTCATAATTTAAATATTTTATTTGTATTTACAGAATGCATACAAGTTTGTTATTAAGGTACATGAAAGTATGTTCCAGAGGGCATTTCTGCTAAAATACTAATTACATTTTGCATGCTCCCTCAACTTGAGACATCTGTGGCATTGTGTTGTGTAACAAAACTGCACATATTAGTGGCCTTTTGTCCTCAGCACAAGGTGCACCTGTGTAATGATCATGCTCTTTAATCAGCTTCTTGATATCCCACACATTTCAGGTGGATGGATTATCTTTGCAATGGAGAATTACTCACTAACAGGGATGTTAACAAATTTGTGCTCAACATTTTGAGCGAAATAAGCTTTCTGTGCGTATGTAGAACTTTTTATTTCAGCTCATGAAACATATGACCAACACTTTGCATGTTGCGATTTATATTTTTGTTCAGTATATTTCACATGGAATTAAAAGCCAGTCGCCAATCAGTACTGTTTAGTCTTTTTCAGAATCCTTTATTCTCCCTGCCTTCCAGTTTGATGTTATTTATGTTGGAGTGACCTTAGTCTTCAGAGCACATTTGTATCAAAATGGTCAGAGCGGCATGAAAGCACAGCAGGCTGCAGGTCAAGGACCTCTGTCTTTGGGCCAGGCTGTCTGCTGCTGTCTGGATCAGTGGATCGGAGACAGACAGACAGAAAGAGGGCTAGAAAATGATGACTAATCCTGGAAGGTATTGGGCGTGAGCAGGTGCGCATACAATAGGGGCCGGTGGGCACAGTGGCTTTCTTCCTGAGCTACCAGGTCCCCCTGGGTCTGAGAGCGCGACTGCTCGTCTGGGCTGAGGCTTGTCTGGGCTGAGTCGTGTGTGTGTGTGTGTGGAGAAATGCAGCCCCTGTCCCATGAATAGAGGAGCCAAATCAGAGAAGATGCACGCACACACAAAGACTTCCTGTTGGGCACTGGGTGCATCTTCCACAATAAAGTAAGGAGGAGAATGTGGGATTTGTTTTTAGTTTCTCATCTGTTCCCACTCCCCTCAGCTGGCCCTGTTGGCTGGATGGCTGAACGTGAAAGGGAAGGGTAGGATATTTAACCTTGCTCTTTCGTGCTCTTTGCGGAAGAGAACATGGTTGTCTTAATTGCAGCATCCCCCCCCCCCTCTTTTATTTCAGTAAGACGGGTGGGTTTGTCTGTCTCCAGACAGTTATGTTTCTTTTGATGAAACAACCGTGAATATAGTGTCAACGTATTTCCCCCGGCATCACCCATATCATAAATCTCTCAATAGAACAAGTGCGGGTTCCAAATGAACTGAACCTTGCTTGAATTATCAGACTACGCAAGACAAGTAGTAAGGTAGACCAAGGTAACTACAGGCCTGTATCTATTCTGGGAGTCCTTTCCAAAGTCCTGGGGCCTAAATGAATAAACGTCATGTAAATTTCACACTTTCCATTTCTGAAATCTGTGTACGTATAAAATATAGAGATTTATGAACTTGGCGCACGCCATATATACACACGTTTCCCATTATAAATTTTACCGGTCTCATAAAACTGCGTGCATTAGCGAGTATTTTAAATCCACCATTCACCTTTTATGGTGACAATAACGGCCTTTATTTGCTGTATAATTTGGAACTGTTGTCATTAGGCCACGGCATGCAAAATACCATGTGTTGTTTAATATTTAGTTTTATCAATAGATTATTGGGTTTCAATGAGTATGTTTACATTGTCGTGGTAATTTCCTGTATTACTAAACATTGAGAGAGCAAACCACACACAAGTCAGAGTTATATTATAAAGTCCATCTTTAATTATATGAGCTTCACCATAGCCCTTTTTGACTCTCAGATCAATTCAGTGTCTATAAATGAATTCTCAGAGGGCTTACCAAACAATTCTTAGTATCATTTATAGCCAAGACACACCCCTCTCAACTCGCATGACGAATAACAGATCTTAGGAACATTACAAAGGGCCTTTTACTTGAAAGAGGATAGCATCCAGATAGCATTAGCTATAAATTATCGTTCAGTTTGGTCTCTTTAGATGAGATTCTAATCTCGTTCTTGGTACCACTTAGGACCAAAACATTACCTCATCCAATGGCATATATCAATTGTCAATTCTAGATACTCCCATCTCAAATACAACCCTCCTGGACAAGCTCACGGCGAGAAGTGAGCCTCTAGGTCAAGATAAGGGCAACCTCAGAGAGGACATACAATAGTTACAGACACATTCCCATAAGAAGACAAGCCTCCATTCTGTCGTCCTCCCCTTCTTAAATTTTTCATAGCATCACATGGTTTAACAGATAAATTGACATACGAAGACAAGCCTGACCTCTCCCCTCTCTGGGCCCCAAGTGACTAAGCCTGAGCTGAGAAGGGATAACTGCAACTGCCAACAGTATAGTCCAAAAGAAGACATTCTAATGACAAGAATAAGATAAAACATATTATTTATGTTACCTAACTATTTCTGATTCAGCCACGACAACATGCACACTAATACTTTTCTGAGCAATCTTTCAAATTATTATGCGTAATGCCAAGAGTGTGTATATTTTAAACAAAAATTGAATTCTATATTCCATTCTATTCTTATCTTAGAATAAAAACCTTAGTGTGAAACAGTTTTAGTAAGTTATAAGCTACGGTCCAGTTGCAGCTTTTTCTGACAAAGGTAAAACAAAGTTTTTTTTTTTTTTTTTTTTTTTGAGTGTGTGCGTGTGACAGGATGAGCAATTCTTATTAAACAAACACTCAAATAGGCAACAAAAGCAGGAACAGCATAGGGCTGAGTGACTCACTCATTCCTGGCTTTCGTTCAAAATAAGTTATATTATAATGCAGAGTTAAAGACCAATTTATTTCTGATTGTCGTTAGCATGCATTCTCTCCTCACTACAGCTAATTTTGTTTTTAAATTATGTAGATTATAATAAATGAATGTTTGTAGGAGTTGATGTGTTTTTTGCTAGGGCAAATCTGGTCTGTGATATTGAGTTAGAAATGTAAAACATTAGAGTACTTAAGCATCGAATACATTGCAAGTTTTCCTTTTCCGGTTATTAGGCTACACTTTACAGTAGGACTCAACTCTGACTGACTGCAGCACCTATCTGTAGTCTAAACTGCGGCACATGTTTTTTCTCACACCTAGCCAACCTATTAGACTGTCCTTTTGGAAGTTAATGGAGGTGTGAATGTTTGTCAGTCTCTCCTATTGCACGAGTCCTGCATCAGGCAACAACAAAAATCAGCTGGCAGGTGGTCCCGGAGTTGAGTAAATACAGTGGCGCAATTACACCTGAATGTGGACTGACGATTTTCGAAAATAGGATACTTGTGCCTTACAGCCCGTTACATAAACGAAGAGTGGATGTTCTACAGTGCCGCTCAAACTGCAGAAAACATAAGGCCAGCTATTGTGAAAGAATACTTGTGGATCTGGTTGATTTTTTATTTTTTTTTCACTTCAAGAGCCCTACTGTCCACCTGGTAATTGTGTGATTTCAAAGGATATAGCGTCACCTTGAGATGGATGTGTGGTTTCAGAGAGGTCCGCTGTGAGCCTGTGACCAGGCACGGTGGATAAAGACTCACCTTCAGATGGATGTGTGGTTTCAGAGAGGTCCGCTGCGAGCCTGTGACCAGGCACGGTGGATAAAGACTCACCTTCAGATGGATGTGTGGTTTCAGAGAGAAGTCCGCTGTGAGCCTGTGACCAGGCACGGTGGATAAAGACTCACCTTCAGATGGATGTGTGGTTTCAGAGAGAAGTCCGCTGTGAGCCTGTGACCAGGCACGGTGGATAAAGACTCACCTTCAGATGGATGTGTGGTTTCAGAGAGAAGTCCGCTGTGAGCCTGTGACCAGGCACGGTGGATAAAGACTCACCTTCAGATGGATGTGTGGTTTCAGAGAAGTCCGCTGCGAGCCTGTGACCAGGCACGGTGGATGACATCCTTTTCCTGCACAGCAATTTGAAGAAATCCAGTGATGAATGGACTGTTTTTGGAGTTGTTATAGTATATTTATTTGTCTGTTAGACTCTTTAAAGCAATTTGAGTTGTCAGTGTGCTGCATTGCATTGTGGAAAAAAAAAAATATATATATATTTTTTTTTTCTTAATTCATGGCATGGTTTCTTTTTACCCAAATGATGAAAAGACATGCAGACAATTTAATTAATGTAGTCGTAAAAACAATTATGCTAAATAAATTGATATTATTTTGTTGGGTAATGGATCGGCTCTCGGAACTCATTAAGAGATGGCTTCGATCTTCAATATAATAATTCAGAAGGTTAAACCCATAGGTTTTAGGTTGTGTGGCGGAGAGTGATGCGGGCACTGGAGATGTTAGGTCTGGGCAGGTGGGGTGTGGGTTTTTTTGTCTAAAAAGACTAACTAAAATCTTACAGAAAAATGTAAGGAAAAATGACAAGCTTGCAACACGCATCTGATTTATTAATTATGAGTAGGATTTATTTGATTTTGTTAACATTCTTCATTGTAACCACAATGTCACAAATAATTGAACACACACACCATGAGCAGATGAAGTTGTTCAACATTTAAAAAATGGCAACATTTTTTCCCCCCTTTTCTCCCCAATTTCGATCTCGTCTCAACGCTGCAACTCCCCAAGAGGCGAAGGTCGAGTCATGCGTCCTCTGAAAAAATACATGGCCAGTAAAACCGCACATCTTCACAAAACATATTTCAACCCTACAGGCGCAACACAAAATGCATGCCGTACCTTTGTCAAGCTTCTTCTGTTGGCACTCCAATATGTCCCATAAACATCAGATATGGTCAATTTTTTTCGATTAATTCTGTCTATATATCCAAAATGTCCATTTATTTGGCGCGTTTATCCAGAAAAACACTGGTTCCAAATTGTGCAACGTGATTACAAAATATCTCAAAAGTTACCTGTAAACTTTGCCAAAACATTTCAAACTACTTCGTTTTGAACAGGGCTACTTCTTCATTACACAAAGGAAAAACCTCAACCAATTTCTAAGACTGGTGAAATCCAGTGGAAGCGGTAGGAACTGCAAGAAGGTCCCTTAAATCTGGATTCCCAATGAAAACTCTATTGAAAAGAGGGTGACCTCAAAATAAATATCTGAATGGTTTTTCCTTGGGCTTTCGCCTGCCAAATAAGTTCTGCTATTCTCACAGACATGATACAAACAGTTTTATAATCTTCAGAGTGTTTTCTATCCCAAATCTACTAATAATATGAATATCTTATCTTCTTTGGATGAGTAGCAGGCAGTTGAATTTGGGCATGCATTTCATCCGGACGTGAAAATACTGCCCCCTGTCACCAAGAAGTTAAGCAAAATGCATCGGGAGAGGAAGGCAATGTTGGTAGTTTCCGGTTTATCGTCCCAGCTCTAGTACAGTACACAGTTGTTGCGTGGTATACTGGTACCTTGGTAATATCACGATACCGAAACGTCATACGGATACCAACATTTTAGAATACCGTAGTACAGTTTCATATGATTCTGACATTTTCATCCCTACTGCTCTAAAGAACCTGCTGGTACCTGTTATAAAATGTTTTGTCAGTTTGTTTATAAATTCAGTTGAATTGAAGCAACAGCTACTAGTCTCTTGTATGCACAGGTACAATATCCACTTAACTTTTATACTCGCATCAGGTGTAGCAGCTGTAATCAGCCAGCCGCATCCTCTACCAGCCCTCACTCACCTGCTTCCCCCCGTCCGCTCTTCATGCGCGTCTATTCCTCATCAGTTAAAGTATATATATATATATATATATATATATATATATATATATATATATATATATATATATATATATATATATATATATATATATATATATATATATATATATATAAATATAAATAAATATAAATTAGCTGGGATGTAGAACCAGACGCTGATGAGTCTTCTGTTGGTAGGTTTGTACATTGGAGCAGCCCGTAAAGCGAGCTATGTTGATGTAGCATTGCATCGCCTGTTGTAACCAAGAGCACAGACCATTCTGAGTAGACTTTGAGTTCACTGTCATGCAGCCTCAGTGTCGGATAGGGAAAGTGGAGCGCCGCTTCGCGACAGCCATGCTTGCAGCTTTACAGTAAAGACAACGACTTCTCTAGTCTAAACGGTTAAAAACATATGACCCATATTACCAAATGTTTTTTTTTCTTTCTTTTGGGAGTAGCGCGCATTTTACACTGAACAAAAATATAAACGCAACATGCAACAATTTCAGATTTGACTGAGTTACAGTTCATATAAGGAAATCAGTCAATTGAAATAAATAAATTGGTCCCTAGGGTTACAGCCATGGGTGGGCCTTGGAGGGCATAGGTCTACCCACTTGGGGATCCAGACCCAGTCTGGTTGTCTGTGGTGGTGAGGCCAGTTGGACGTACTGCCAAGTTCTCTAAAACTATGTTGGAGGCAGCTTATGGTTGAGAAATGAACCTTCAATTATCTGGCGATAGCTCTGTTGGACAAACCTGCAGTCAGCATGCCAATTCTGTTTGGTGCTAACGTTTTATGTTGGGACTAGTGTGTGTATGCATGTTTGAGAGAGACTCTGTGTTAACTGAAGCGTAAAGAAGGTTTCATGCAGTGTTTTCCTCTTACTGACACTGACATGCATGTCATTATGCATGTACAGTGCATTCGGAAAGTATTCAGACCCCTTAACTTTTTCCACATTTTGCAACGTTACAGCCTTATCCTAAAATTGATTCAATTGTTTTTTTTTTCTCATCAATTTACACACAATACCCCATAATGACAAAGCAAAACAGGTTTGCAAATGTATTATACATTTTTCTTTTAAATATGACATTTACATAAGTATTCAGACCCTTTACTCTGTACTTTGTTGAAGCACCTTTGGCAGCGATTACAGCCTTGAGTCTTCTTGGGTATGACACTACAAGCTTGGCACATCTGTATTTGGAGCTCTGTCAGGTTGAATGGGGAGCGTTGCTGCACAAATATTTTTTAGGTCTTTCCAGAGATGTTCGACCAGGTTCAAGTCTGGGCTCTGGCTTGGCCACTCAAAGACATTCTGAGACTTGTCCCGAAGCCACTCCTGTGTTGTCTTGGCTGTGTGCTTAGGGTTGTTGTCCTGTTGGAAGGTGAACCTTCACCCCAGTCTGAGGTCCTGAGCACTCTGGAGCAGGTTTTCATCAAGGATCTCTGTACTTTTCTCCGTTCCTCTTTCCCTCGGTCCTTACTAGTCTCCCAGTCCCTGCTGCTGTAAAACATCCCCACAGCATGATGCTGCCACCATGCTTCACCGTAGGCATGGTGCCAGGTTTCCTCCAGGCGTGAGCTTGGCATACAGGCCAGAGTTCAATCTTCAAATCAAATGTATTTGTCACATACCCAATCTTGGTTTCATCAGACCAGAGAATATTGTTTGTCATGGTCTGAGTCCTTCAGGTGCCTTTTTGGTTTACTCCAAGTAGGCGGTCAAGTGCCTTTTTACTGAGAGGCTTCCGTCTGGCCACTCTACCATAAAGGCCTGATTGGTGGAGTGCTGCCGAGATGGCTGTCCTTCTTGAAGGTTCTCCCATCTCCACAGAGGAACTCTGGAGCTCTGTCAGAGTGACCATAGGGTTCTTGGTCACCTCCCTGACCAAGGACCTTCTCCCGATTGCTCAGTTTTGCCGGGTGCCAGCTATAGAAGAGTCTTGGTGGTTCCAAACTTCTTCCATTTATGAATGATGGAGGCCACCGTGTTCTCGGGGACCTTCAATATTGCAGAAATGTTTTAGTGCCATTCCCCAGGTCTGTGCCTCGACACAATCCTGTCTCGGCGCTCTACGGACAATTCCTTAGACCTCGTAGCTTTGTTTTTGCTCTGACATGCACTGTCAACTGTTGGACCGTATAGCCTTTCCAAATCATGTCCAATCAATTGCATTTAGCACAGGAGGACTTGAGGATGAACAATTGAAACAAGATGCACCTGAGCTCAATTTCAAGTCTCATAGCAAAGGTTCTGAATACTTATGCAAATAAGGTGTTTCTTATTTTTCAATTTGCAAACATTTCTAAACACCTGTTTTCAGTTTGTCATTATGGGGTATTGTGTGTAGATTGAGTTTTCTTTCTTTAATCCATTTTTGAATAAGGCACTATAATTTACTGTACTGAACTCTACTTTACTGTGCTGGACTGTACTCTAGTTTGCTGTACTTTGTTGTCCAAACTTGTAAAACAGACATCTGATTGGTACAGATTTGGTCTGGACCAACCAAATGTAGTATTTTTGTGGGGCAGAACTCATTAAAATAATACCCCAGTGTGTAGAACAATACCCAAATATGCAAAGGCGGATCGTGCATATTTATACCTATTACATCACCATGAAGAGAATTGCATTCATATCCATAATTATGCATTTCTGTGTAGTACAGAACAGGAATCCATGATGAAATTCCTTTTAACGCAATTCCGTTACCGGGTGGAAGTCCACTTCACTTACTGTAGTTCAATAATCAATTATTTCTGCAGACATTGACTCTTAATTCAGAGCAGATATTCTACAGAATTTCAGGAAAATGTGGACACAACATTTCTGTGTTTTTTTGTTGTTTTTTTAACTAACTTTACTTCTGCCCAGTTCTTTCAGTAAATGTGTTTTTGTACATTTTTAAAAGTAATCCTTGTGCATAGAGTTGTATGGTTTGTTAAATGTTGAAATCAAGGATTTTTGTTTTGCATACATTTTATGTGAGAGTCTGCGCAATTCCATTGCCGTGGAATTGCCTGTAGACCCGAATCTGGCCTCTGAAGTTGTTGAATGATTACAGTCAAGGGGTAGGGTAGGCAAGTCTAAAAGCCAATTTATGTTATCGGCGGCCTCGTATGGAGTGTGTGTGACACAAGCAGAGCCTTTTAAATGTAACTGTCACTATTTGTGTGATCCTCCTCACTTACTTTAGATGCTCCATTGAACAGCAAAAATGAACCCCTTACAGGCAAGTTTGGCTGTATTTGTGCACAGCAGCTCTTTTTGCCAATCTGCTGCTGATGTTCTAGAGATGGATAATACATCCACCCAGACAGGCCTATCAGCTCTGCAGATGTTACACTGGCCACAGTCACATGACTGTTTGAACTACGATAGAAGACAATACATTGACCTAGTTTCTGCATAATTTAATCATAGATTTAACCGAGGGGCATATTACCATAATAGCCTAGTAGCCTATATTTAGCTAGATAAACACATTAAATTATTATTGTACACATGTTTAATTGTTGTCCATGATCTTGCACAAACATTATTTTCTTTAAATCATGCCCCTGTCTGGTGCTGGTGTGTGTGTGTGTGTGTTCCGCTGAAGTGTAGCGCAAAGGCCTGATCTAGATTTTAGAGAGCTGTTTAGTAGGCTTGGGTGGTATGCTGTATACCAGGGTGGTATGCTGTATACCAGGGTGGTATGCTGTATACCAGGTTATTTGAAAATGGCCACTGGATGTTTTTTTTAATACTGTTAACTATTTCTTAGTTTTTTTCATTTTTATCAATTTGAATATTTGTAGCTACTTTTTCAGTAAATAGCAGTAGTCAACTTGTGCAATATGTTAGGAGATAAAGAGCATTGTGTTCTTCATTTCTCCTCTCACACAAGAGGCTCCTGAGTGGTGCAGCGGTCTACAGCACTGCATCTCAGTGCTAGAGGAGTCACTACAGTCCAGGTTCGATTCCAGTGTCACATCTGTGATTGGGAGTCCCACAGTGTTGTCTGGGTTTGGCCAGGGTAGGCAGTCATTGTAAAAAATAATTGGTTCTTAACTGACTTGCCTAGTTAAATAAAGGTTTAAATTTTGGGGGTTGCTATTTTAGTACTAAGTTCGCTGTCTATCTAGGTGGCTAGCTTCTTCCAAAATCAAGCATTCGCTTGGTAACAGTAGAGCATCCCCTTCTGGATCAAGAGCCTTGCTGTTTAATATTTGTGTGTGCAGCAGACTGTGAGTAGCAATTTTGAGTTACTTGTATGACTTTATAAGCTGGAATGTCATCTGTTCTGAAAATAGTTTAGGTCAGACTGTGTAAAATGTTTGCAATGTGCTCGTTAGCATTTAGTTAGCATTCTCAATGGGATTTTACATGTACTTGTTAGCATTACTAACCTTCGGATTACAGAGGCTGTGTGGTTAGAAAGGTGTTCAGTGGCGGTATTACTGAATATCCTGGTATGACAATCTGGATACCGCCCAAGCCTACTGTTTAGTTTGCACTGAAGCTGAGGAGACAGGCAGACAGACTAGGTTTTCCAGCGCTGCGTGTGATTTTATTTATTAATGTCAGTCGACGTGGGTAACTTCCAGCTTTGACGTCACTAACCTTTTCCCACAGCGGGGGACCTCTGCCTGCTGTGCAGTACAACCATGTGCTTTTATAACTGAACTGCCTGATTTTAGCAGCAGCAGCACATTAAGGCCCCTCTCCGCCAGCTCTTTTCTAATTGGGCTGCTTTGGGTGGTGGCTGGACGTGGCGGTTCTCTATTGGGGTGGCGGGTTTCCTCTGTGTGTTTGTTGCAATGTGACAGAGATTCACCGCTGTGGTTAGATGGGAGGCTTCCTGTGGCACTCACTCTTACCTGGTGTCTCTCCTCTGCTTCCTGAAGGGTGGCTAAGGAAACGAGGCTTGTGGCTTGACCTGCGCAACTCCAAAGCCACGCAGTCACACCACTGAGAGGTTCTCGCTCCAACCCTAATCTAGAGCACCTGATTCTAATAATTAGCTGGTTAATAAACTGAATCAGGTTAGTTACAACTCGGGTTTGAGTGACAATCTACATGAGGGTAGTTCGTTAGCCCTGGTCTAATGAAAACCAGTTTCTTATTAATTTGAACTTTTCTGTCAGTTCTTCAACAGTTTAATGTTTTGAGGAGCACTTTTGTAATGAATTCCATTGTAACGTTGAGCTACTAGCTGGGGGATTCTCACGAAACTGGCACTTGACCCACCAAAAAGTACCATCAAAAATGAAACATTTCCAACATAATTCCTCTTGGATCACTAAGATTAGGATCTGTATTTATCTATTTCATAATTATTGTGTTTATTGATCAGATATGATATATTTTCCACTACTACCAGTGTAAAAATTCTCATTACCGCATATATTGCTTATGTAAAGGCCTGAGTTAAACAGAACACTGATAGGAATTCCTTTTAAAATTACATTAAAATGTTGTAATTTCTCATTACCACAACACAAACTTTTCTGATTATAGTTGTTTTTGTCATCACTTCATGTTTGGACATATTTGGATAAAGAACAAAAGACACACCACAGATTAAGCCAAAATTACTAAACTATGCATTTTATTTTTCTGAATATTTCCTTAATATTGGTGCATTCTGGGTAATGGTGAGCTGGTTTCAGAGATGAGACTGCATGTTTCGGACTGTTGCGTAGTTTTCTATTGGAAAAACTGCACTGAGCTCTATTAGATTCAGTAACCCAATAGATCAAATTGTTATTTGTTTATCCCAAATTACACTCATAATTCTAAAATCACTGATCTTAATACAATTGACTAAAATACAACTTTATTTTAGCATATGTATTTTCAAATGTCAAATGTGGACTTAAGCATAAAAAGTAACTTTTTTTTAAATAGGAAAGGTTATTTCTCCAAGGTCTTAACAGGTAGTATTGGTGTATTAGGATGTGGATATGTGTGGTTCTAAGGTACTTTAGATGCATTTCTAAATTGAATTGAATCCTTTGGGCAAATGGCATAACATGACATGCCTATAAAGTATCTAAATATGTGGGGTATGGACCAAGACTGTATTGGGAAATCAAACAACAGTATAGGTAAGTGCTAAAACAGTCCCAATGAGGGATATCCTCCTTTAAGAGGTGGGATTTCTCTTTGCTGAAACATATTCTAGATTGTGGCTTTAAGTAAATTTAAAATGGTGTTTATACACCCATATTTCTTGACAACCTCTGTTAAACATCAGTTATTTAATTAAGTAATCTATACAGTAGGTGTAAGTAGTGGTCCTAGTAAATAAAATAAGCAGCACCGCACAACCATACATTAGAATTGACTTATTCTCATTACCGAAAAGGACCTAAAAATTATACAGTAATGAGATGTGTTTCCAGTAAAGAGAGGCCCTTAACTTAATCTGCAAGTAGTAGAATACAGCCAATGAGTCAGCAAACAATTGACTTCATCGCTAAAGCCCATTCATTTCTAGGCCTGTGGCGGTCATGAAATTGTCAGCCGGTTATTGTCATGCAAAAGTCTACCGGTCTCCCCATAATTGATCGATAATTGGCATAAAAATGTTTAGCATCTTCAGGCCTCATGCAAATCAAATCAAACTTTATTCGTCACATGCAACAAGTGTAGATCTTACAGGGAAATGCTTACTTACAAGCCCTGAACCAACAATGCAGTTCAGTAAAGAGTTAAAATATTTACCAAATAAACTAAAGTAAAAAAAAAAAAAACGATTATATACAGGGGGTACCAAGTCAATGTGCAGAGGTACAGGTTAGTTGAGGTCATTTGTACATGTAGGTAGAGGTGAAGTGACTATGCGTAGATAATAAACAGCGAGTAGCAGCTGTGTAAAAACAAATGGGGTCAATGTAAGTATGGGTGGCCATTTGAATTGTTCAGCAGTCTTATGGCTTGGGGTAGAAGCTGTTGAGGGGCCTTTTGGTCCTAGACTTGGCAGTCCGATACCACTTGTCTTGCGGTAGCAGAGAGAATAGTCTATGACTTGGGTGACTGGAGTCTTTGACAATTTTGGGGGCTTTCCTCTGACATTGCCTACTGTATATAGGTCCTGTATGCCATGAAGCGTGGTCCCAGTGATGTACAGTGCCGTACACCCAGTGATGTACAAGCCGCTGATGCACGGCTTTGGAAAATCTAAATTTTTAAAAGGTCTAATAAATCTATGTAATATACACCATCAAATCAAAGTTTATTTGTCACGTGTGCCCAATACAACAGGTGTATGTAGACCTTAGAGTAAAATGCTTACTTACAGGCTCTAACCAATAGTGCAAAAAAGGTATTAGGTGAACAACAGACACACACACACACACACACACACAATATTTATTTTAGTCAGGTCGAAAGAAACGTATGAAGAAAATGTATTTCAGAAGAATAGGCTTGTTAATTTAGCTGACAAGCTATCCTTATGTCTCATGCCATTATTTAAACTAAGATTTTATAGTAAGAAGAATATAATATAACTTAGCTGAATCAAATAGAAAGGACATTTTTCCCATTACAGAGCGAGTGGGCATATAAAGTGTCTGTTGAGTGTAAAAGTGATCATAGATCCTATGTGCTAGAATTAGAGTTATTTGTCAACTTTAGTTGTGAATGATACAAACCTTTTTAGAATGTCTTAGGAATCAACACATGGGCTGCATGATGTGACTATTTGAGAAAGTAGCAAAAAAACCTTGCGCTCTGTTCCTTGCCTCAGGCTTCACAGCTGTTCTCTCATCAAGTGATCATATTTTCACCAATCAGACTATTTTCAAATGAATCTTTGCTAATATGTCAAATTAGTTTTGTTTTAGAATGGCCCATTATCAAAGGGGCAGGGGGGGAAATACAAGCCATCTGTATGCATTCGAATAGCGAATGGAGGCGCTTTCCCGCCGGTCTACTTTGTAAGCTACTTTGGTTTTAACATGTGCTTCATATGAGCAGCTGATGAATAAATAGAAGAACACTTAATTCACTCCAAGCATTAACCACTGTTTGAGGAGCATGATCTCGCTGGCCGACAGGTGATATTCCGTCCTCACTCTGTATGCCATAGGCTTTTCATGTTTTTTGCAACACAACCTATTTCTCTAAACTGTTGTCAGTGTGGTCGAGCCTGTCAGCGTGGTCAAGAAAGGAATAAAGGAGAGAGCAGTTGGAAACGCATGGTGCTGAGATGCTGTATAGCTGAAAGTAGTGTCACCCAATTAATTATGGAAATATTAACAATGCCCTATTACTAGGCTATTCAAAATCAAATACAAATGCACTAATTGTAGGCTAACTGTAAGCCGCCCTGCACAATCAATGAACCTACAGCATCGCCTAGGGCGACATTTGGAAATGTTACATAAGTAATATAACATAAGTATTCAGACCCTTTACTCGGTACTTTGTTGAAGCACCTTTGGTAGTGATTACAGCATTGGGTCTTCTTGGGTATGACGCTACAAGCTTAGCACACTTGTATTTGGGGAGCTTCTCCCATTCTTCTCTGAGAATCCTCTCAAGCTCTGTCAGGTTGGATGGGGAGCATTGCTGCACAGCTATTTACAGGTCTCTCCAGAGATGTTCAATCTGGTTCAAGTCCGGGCTCTGGCTGGGCCACTCAAGGACATTCAGAGTCTTGTCCCGAAGCCACTCCTGCGTTGTCTTGGCTGGGTGCTTAGGGTCATTGTCCTGTTGGAAGGTGAACCTTCACCCAGTCTGAGGTCCTGAGCGCTCTGGAGCAGGTTTTCATCAAGGATCTCTCTGTGCTCCGTTCAACTTTCCCTTGATCCTGACTAGTCTCCCAGTCCCTGCCGCTGAAAAATATCCCCAGCATGATTTTGCAACCACCATGCTTCACTGTAGTGATGGTGCCAGGTTTCTTCCAGATGTGACGCTTGGCATTCAAGCCAAAGAGTTCAATCTTGGTTTAATTAGATCAGAGAATCTTGTTTCTCTTGGTCTCGGAGTTTGCCAAAAGGCACATAAAGGACTCTAAACTGGCTGTCGTGCCTTTTTATGAAGTAGTGGTTTTGTCTGGCCACTCCACCATAAAGGCCTGATTGGTGGAGTGCTTCAGAGATGGTTGTCCTTCTGGAAGGTTCTTTCATCTTCACAGAGGAACTCTGGAGCTCTGTCAGTGACCATCAGGTTCTTGGTTACCTCCCTGACCAAGGCCCTTCTCCCCCGATTGCTCAGTTTGGCCGGGCAGCCAGCTCTAGGAAGAGCCTTGGTGGTTCCAAACTTCTTCCATTTAAGAAGGATGGAGACCACTGGGTTCTTTAGGACCTTCAATGCTGCAGAAATGTTTTGGTATCCTGCCCCAGATCTGTGCCCCGACACAATCCTGTCTCGGAGTTCTACGGACAATTCCTTCGACCTGATGGCTTGGTTTTTGCTCTGACATGCGCTGTCAACTGTGGGACCTTATATAGACAGTGGTGTGCCTTTCCAAGTCATGTCCAATCAATTGCATTTACAACAGGTAGACTCCAATCAAGTTGTTGAAACATCTCAAGGATGATCAATCGATATCGGATGAGCCTGAGCTCAATTTTGAATCTCAGAGCAAAGGGTCTGAATACTTATCTAAATACTTTATTTTTAAAATATTTTATTCATAAATAAATGTGAAAGCTTTTCTAAAATCCTGTTTTTCGCTTTGCCATTATGGGATATTGTGTGGAGATTTTTTTAAATTGTATTTAATCCATTTTAGAATAAGGTTGTAACGAATTTGAATACTTTCTCTCCCGGACTCATGGATAGAAAGTCTGGAGCGTAGCATAAGGTAACCAGTCCATCCAGTATGCATCATAATACAGTCCACACTCAAATGTGTTTACTAGAGTTTATTTAATTTTGGAGTATTGGCTAGACAAAGTATGCACCAAAGACAACTTAAATCTATGTTTTTGCATGTTTTCCAGCTGTGCGTAATATGCGGTAGGCTATGTATTGTATTACAGCACAATCATCATTTTAATTCAGGCTTTTCTTTCTGGCTTGGGCTCATATATAGGCCCATGCGTATGCATACACTCTAATATGCTATAGGTGTTTTTGAATTCATCACATTAGAAAGCATTGCCCATTTTGTTGTGTTAGGCTTTGAAACATCATCCACAACCATGTTTTACACTGTTTCAACCTGCTGTTGAACTTCTGATCATTGATCATCACAGTGAGGTACATTTTAAAAGTAAGAGAGGCCTACTGTTTTGTTGATAAGTGTATGCTGTGCTTTTCAATTGTGACATCAATGCAAACAGTGGTTAGAGGAACAACAGAGCCCGGAGTACCAGGCCATTAGGACCTGATGGTAGTTAGCAAGTTGGGTAATACCAAAGCATGTCCAGAGTGCATAAAAAGAGATTACCATGTCACATGGAATTTTACTGCGGTCATGACTCATGACATCCGGTGTGGCAGTAATATGGTCACTGCAACACCCCTAATCATTCCTCTATGTTGGTAAGTTAATGGATCTCTCTTTAAGTTTTTCCCAATTTTAGTTATTTTTGTTGTTTTTGCTAATGAGAAGGTCAAGTGTCATGAAGGGGTTGTTTGAGAATACAATTCTTATTCTGGAGTTATAGCCTCCAAGTGAAGAAATTAAATGAACTTGTGCTCCTCCAATGACTACTTCTTTAGATCAGGGGTCTTAAACTTTTTCAGTCTGGGACCCAAATGAGAAATTCTGTGTTTTCCTTGGACCCAATCTTAGGAAAATATGCAACTACACATAAATATTGGTACATTTCATTGCCCTTAAGCCTAAAACATATGCAATATAAACAAAAACAAATAACAATTAAATGTTTATTTTCCTGTATTAAAACACTCTTACATATCTGTCTACGTTGGAACTGTTACTGTTAAAATACAATAAATAATTTCATTCTGAACTGGAATAAACAGATTAATCACATCACACAGATGTGGACCCGAAAACACACACACAGTCCTAATGAGAGCATGTCTATTCTGGGCTCTGTTTTTGACAGTGTAACACTGAGGTTATGCTCAGCCTTGAAACGTATTCTGTACTTGTTTTTTAAACTGGATCAGAACATCTACTGCGTTCTCAGTCAAGCAGGAGACCACTTCCTGCTGTAGATGAACAACCCAGAACTGTGTGAGTGTTTGCCTCCAAAAAGCATCTCGCTTCAATCAGTTTATTCCAGTTAAAAATAAAAAAATATTATTCTATTTTAACAGCAACAGTTCCAACCTAGACTAGTTTTCAACAATTTCTACAGTAAGATGTACAGTGGGCCTGATCATTTCTACAGTGAAATGTACATTGGGACTGATCATTTCTACAGTGAAATGCACAGTGGGCCTGATCATTTTTCATCTTCATCTGTATTGTTACTTAGGGCTGCACATCAGTAGCTACTTTGCTTTGGCGAATGTTAGCGATTAGCTGTGTACAAGGCCAGGGGATTGTTTGAAAAACTCACATCTACTACTATGAGAGTTAGTTAGTACTCCCTTATTTCTGCTTATCAACACCTGTTATAAAATGTCTGTCTTGCTAGCTGACTAACTTTTCCACTGTCAAATCACTGTTTCCTGAAGCATTCTGCCCTGTTCTGAAATAACTTCCTGGGTTTACCATCATGCTGTAGATGTTTGGTCAGGACTTGTCATTTATTAATTTGTTCGTTATGAGAGACTCATTACTAAACTCTTCACCGCACAAAACACACTGGGCGCTCCTCATTATACATTTGTATGAAAGAGAAATTCATCACTGTATATTTTTTGGGTTCCTGACAAGAGCTCCGTCAGAACTTGTGGCTAGCATGAGTCCATTTGATGACAGCGGTGAGTGATGGCGAGTGGGGATGCGTAGTCATTGGCAGATGGCGCATCATCTGCTGCTGAACGACAGCGCTGCATCGTGTGTGTTGCAGTGATCTTCAAGAGAACTGCTGTAAACCGCGAAGCACACGGGTAACTCCCTCTCACTCAGCTGGCAAACTGAGCAGAGACCGCTGCTAAACAGACAGCGCAGATGCACTTGGCCAATAGCCATTGCACGAGAGACAATGCCATCCTGTCTGATGTTCAGACTCTGCTTGCAGATGTAAGAGATCCGTACTGCTCTTCCCCCTTCACTGTTGCTCCAAGCAGAGGAAACTGCAGTTCTGAAATGCATCAAAAGTGTGAAGACTTCTGCCTTAAGCCCATACACGCCCAGAATACATGTTGGACACTAAGTATGCTGTCTCTGCTTGAGGTCGACCGATTAATCGGAATGGCCGATTTAATTAGGGCCGATTTCAAGTTTTCACAACAATCGGAAATCGATATTTTTGGGTGCCGATTAGTCGATTTGGATTTTTTTACACCTTTATTTGATCTTTATTTAATTAGGCAAGTCCGTTAAGAACACATTCTTATTTTCAATGACGGCCTAGGAACGGTGGGTTAACTGCCTCGTTCAGGGGCAGAAAGACAGATTTTTCACCTTGTCAGCTCAGGGGATCCCATCATGCAACCTTACAGTTAACTAGTCCAACGCAATAACGACCTGCCTCTCTCTCGTTGCACTCCACAAGGAGACTGCCTGTTGTAGTAAGCCAAATGTAGTAAGCCAAGGTAAGTTGCTAGCTAGCATAAAATGTATCTTATTAAAAACAATCAATCATAATCACTGGTTAACTACACATGGTTGATGATATTACTAGATATTATCTAGCGTGTCCTGCGTTGCATATAATCTGACTGAGCATACCAGCATGGCAATACTAAAGTGCCTATAAGAACATCCAATAGTCAAAGGTTAATGAAATACAAATGGTATAGATGGAATAGTCCTATAATAACTACAACCTATAACTTCTTACCTTCTTACCTGGGAATATTGAAGACTCATGTTAAAAGGAACCACCAGCTTTCATATGTTCTCATGTTCTGAGCAAGGAACTGAAACGCTAGCTTTCTTACATAGCACATATTGCACTTTTACTTTCTTCTCCAACACTTTGTTTTTGCATTATTTAAACCAAATTTAACATGTTTCATTATCTACTTGAGGCTAAATGGATTTTATTTATGTATTATATTAAGTTAAAATAAGTGTTAATTCAGTATTGTTGCAATACATTTATTTTTATTTTTTAAATCGGCATTGGCTTTTTTGGTCCTCCAATAATCGGTATCGGCTCTGAAAAATCATCGGTCGACCTTTAGTCTCCGCCACCTTGGCCTGGATGAGGAGGTCAAGGTTCTTGGCAGTCTGGCGAAGTACACTTCCAAGCAAGGGCTTTGGGATGGAGATGCAATATGGCAGTGGTGCCAACATATCTCATCAGCCACCTGGTGGAAGGGACTTTGTGGATCTGAGGCTCTTTCCCCTGTTGCTTCCATCATCCTCCAAATCCCACCAACATCAGAGCGCAACTGGTCTTTGTTTGGGAACACACACCAAAGCACACAACAGGCTGACCAATACAAGGGTTGAAAAATTGGTGGCCATCCGTTTGAATTTGAGGCTTTTTGAGCCTGATAACGAGCCATCCTCAACAAGGTTGGAAAGTGACAGTGAAGATGAGGCCTCAGAGTCTGATGTTCAAGAGGTGGACATTGTGGAGGTCCAGGGAGAAGACATGGAAGCCTGAGAGGAAGACAACCAAAGCTTTAGTTTCTAGACTCACATTTTACAGATGTATGTTGAAATCTTTTTTGGGAGATGCGATGGATCATTCAATATTCCCTTTTGTTGTTCAATGACCTCTTCCCATGCGATGAGGCAAATTGTTGAATTAAAGTTAAATTCATAATTTTTTTTCTATTGGAAGGATTTAATCATTTGTAATTGTCTACTTATGATCAGGTTAAATGTTTGTTTCAAGTGTTATGGTAATGAGAAACATTTCTAGTGTTCATGTAATACGTATTATAATTGAATGTAGACTTCAACTAGTATCCAAGTTTTATGATTTAAGGACAAACACCATGTAGGTTATTCAAATAAGTTTTGTTTTTGTTTATAAAATGACCTGAATTGAATGAGAATTTGGGGTTGAAAATGTACAAAATTCAGGTGAAACTAGAATGTATTTCAAATAAGACACTGTGCTATAAACTAGACATCTTACTCTTCAGATTGATCGTTAATAGTTGCAGATTTTCTAACTCCATTTGCTACTGCCGTGGTTCGAATCACCCAGTATACCAGGGCCTTGTCTGGTCTGGCTGAGCTCATGCCCAGGTTGCTGCTGTATTTTGGCAGGCTACTTTTACAGTCACGTGAAGAGTGCACCATCATGGCGGGGGATCATTTTTCATATATGCTAGCAGGTTTGGATTCCACAGCAGTAGCAGCAGCAGGCTGCTAGTGTGCCTCCTCACTAATGACAGAGCCAGGGCCTATTTTTGTCCCTGTAAAACACCAACAGTCACTGACCCTGCTTATTTTGCGTGATTCATCGAATAGATGCCCCAGACATCAATACCGTGGCTTGGTACAAAGGTGATTCTTTATAAGGGACTTGGATGTCAATAGATTACAGTAGCAACTATGTGCAGTAAAGGACTTTGGAAAATGATATTCCTAGTTGCTGTGGTTTTAGACTAGAGACCAGAGTTGTTATAGCAATTTTATCTGGTTGAATGTTTTCAGGTTTTCCAGTACATTTCCTCCCGTTGTATTTTCTGCAATGTTCAGCTGACTGAAGTCCCTCTTGCATGTCATTAGTCATTCAGCAGAGTGGCGGTAGTGCTGACTGCTATGTTCTGTCCTCTGTGGTCTACTCTGCAATGCCACATGCGCCAAGAAGGACTAACTGTCTATTTTGGTGTTGCTTCCGATGCAATGGCTTTTCCCTCGCAATTACACCCGCAGCCAGCCACGCTTTAACTCTCTACAGCCTCACTTCCGCGGAGGAGCTGTGAACTAACTCAAAGGGCACAAGCTCTCAGGGTGAAATTGAATAACCACCACACAGTGTGTTCAATCTCCATGTGTTGTGCAAACTCATGTAGCTTCTAGGCCCAAGCTATGGCTGAGGCGGACGAGTCACCAAAGCAAAGCCTCCCCAGCAGCACTGGAGCGTTTTAAGATGTAGCCTTTGAATGGCATTGAGATTTTGCTGTTCCTAATAGTTGTTGCATGTGAATGGCTCCCAGATTAGGCTATTCCCAGTAGGCCATCTAAGACAGCGACACAACACAAAGAGAGCCTAATGCTAAATTAATTTCCTCCCAAACTATTATCCCCACCGCAAGAGCGGTTATATAAAGGAGGAATGTGAAGATGTAGGCTAATCTCCAAAAAGTGTCAGGTTACATAAAGGAGAAAGGCAGAGCTAAAAGGATGTGAAGTGAATGTGGCTGTTTTGAGTAACACAAGTAAAACCTGAACTTTCAGTGAGCGGTCTCTTATAGCTAGCCTGTAGCAGACAGCAAGAATGGCTCATGGTAGTTTCAACCTGTAATTCTACCCTGTCTGTTCCAACAGGGAGGCCACCTGCTACACGTTCAGGCTACTAAATACTGTAATATTGTGTTGATTGAAAATTTAACTTATGTTGATCTGTGTTTCACCTTGCTCTGATGTGATGTCTCTACAGCAGGCCAATGAAGCCCTCCACCACCAGCACCAGGTGGCCCAGAACAGCCTGCTGCCGCTGCTCAACTCTGGGAATGAGCCGGTGGACCAGAAGCCTGTAATGCCCATCCTCCTGGACCAGAAACCCCCTGCCAGTGCTGCCGAGCTCCTCAAAGACAATGTGGCCTGCGGGACTGGCAGCGGCAGGGGACCCATGCCCGTGGTGAAGAAGGAGCACAAGAGCAAGACACCCTTCATCTGTGGCTACTGCAACAAGGCCTTCCGTGACAGCTACCACCTGCGTCGCCACGAATCCTGCCACACGGGCGTCAAGATGGTGTCCCGGCCCAAGAAGACGGCTCAGACAGCCCCCACCATGGTGCCTCTCATCTCCACCCTGCCCAGGGAGAATAGTGGGCAGCCCTCCTACATATCCACCATCGCAGGCATCCTCACCACGGCCACCCCCTCTGTGTCTTCAGCCTCCAGCATCATGTCTCCAGCCTCTATGATCAATATACCCCAGCAGAACCAGCCCAAAAGGCCTGCCAAGCCAGTGAAGAAGAACCACGGCTGTGAGATGTGTGGCAAGGCCTTCCGAGATGTCTACCACCTGAACCGTCACAAGCTGTCCCACTCGGACGAGAAGCCCTACGAGTGCCCCATCTGCCAGCAGCGTTTCAAGAGGAAGGACCGCATGACCTACCACGTGCGCTCTCACGACGGAGGAGTCCACAAGCCCTATGTCTGTTCCGTGTGTGGAAAAGGCTTCTCCAGGTAGGCCCCAGGCCCAATCATGCACATTCACAACCACTCGTTAGCTGCCATACATTTCAAGTATAAGTGCTTGCTATATATTACAAACTCAACTAATTCAGATCATGTAGGTAAACGGTTGTTAGTCTACACATTCTATAGAGTGTTAGACAAGCACTTATGAGATACACTCTCCATCTCAGTGCATGACCATCAGTTGCTCAATGTGACATTAAAGTGGTGCACGTCCCATTTGGCTGCTGCCCTCACGGATTTATAGTAGCGTTGAATGCTCTTGACTCAGTGCCTTTGTGGTCCCCAGCATGTTTAAACAGTCACACTTTAGAGTGCAGTTCAACTCCAGCGTCCAAGAGTTCCCCCCTGCGAGGACAGGCATGCAGGCAGAGAGGAGTGAGGCAGGGGGAGGGGAAAGGCGGCTTTGATTTGTGCGTCATGCTGTGGTTCCCGCCAGCTCGTCAACCCTTCCCCAGGGAATGCCATTTAAAACAGACCTAGTAGGCAGGAGCCTGGGATTTCCTCTTACACACACACACACACAGCGGATCCCATTCTGCTTCTGTGCTGCTGCTTAAGGCCGTTACACACTTTACTCAAACGCAGCGACGGGTGTCGTTTTCTATAGTTCTACGTACTTTTGTGTGCCCAAAATGTATACCATGCTCCATCACGCTGTTTGCGTAGGGTGTTTAGTGCCCTTTACAGGGCCCAGTTTGTTTTAAGTATAACCCACCTGGAATGACTGTTCATTCCGTTCTTTCCAGGCATAGCCAACAGTGCCCTTGTAAGATTTCCTCTTTCAACATTTACTGCAACATCCACTCACTACTTCCAGCTATGCGTCACTAGTAATCTGTGGGCATGAGTGAATGGCAAATTGACTTTGCTTTCCAAGAAGCAAAGGGCTCCTCTTACAGCTTGTTTAAAACAGTACTGTAGCAATGAGGTTTGTGCAGTAGGCTACAGTATAGGCCCAATACATTATCACTGCATATTGGCTTTGCTTTATTTGCCCTGTTTGTTTGCTGGGCTGATGGTGTCTGCATCTGATGGTCAGTGTAAGTAAAGCGCAGCAGACTGAGCTCTCCCTTTCCACCGCTGACACTGACCAAAAAGGGACATCAGTCTTCCAGCTGATGGCGAAACTCATGTCGCGCCGCATTATTTCTGCCTCATGCACAAATTCATGTTAGTTCTATGAACAGAGAAAGTGAAATATTCCTTGATATAAAATAATTTACGCAAATCGATAAACTTTCCTGCTCATTCATTCATTACAGCTGCAGTGTTGGTTGTAGTGTGAGTGGAAGTAGGAAGAATATGCATTTTATGGCATTGTGTTGAATAAAAAGGGCTGACAGTGCTGAGCAAGAACTTAAACATGAACTCATTCATAAAAACAGCTGTTCTTTGCTGTATTCATTGAGTCTCTCTAATCAGATTATTATTATTATTATTATTAGTATGATTTTTTAATCTGTCGACTTTGCTTTCGTTTTCTTTTACGCCTGCTATGTTACTGCAGACACGGTAATCTGAGTCATCCGATTGGCCAGCGGTAGGCCTATAGTGCACTTGATTTGCTCTCTGGGCCCGCTGGGGAGGTGGACACATGAAATGGTTCAAAATGAGAACACTTCGGCTACCCGGTGTGCATTGCAACGGAACCGGGTAATCGAGTACATTATTAATCACATACTTCTAATCGTTAGATTTTTCTCTACAATATTATAACCTTAATGTGCTTTTACTTAACTGATTAAATTACGGGGAATTTTTTTTAAATTGGATTTCTGTTAAAACGCTAAGAAAAAGTAATACAATTCCATGTGAATTCACAATGCAGATGGTCTGTCGTGCTTCCTGCGGAGAGAGAAAATGTTATAATTTATGATGCTGCTGCACTTGCTTTTCACGAGAGGGGCGCGTGTAGCTTTTTGTTGTCATCCAATCACAAGTCATGTGGCAAGTTAAGATTTCAGTACTGGCTCCGAAGCAGCATGTGTATGCTACATGTTGTGTCTGTAGAGTTGCTAGGGCAACGGGCCTGCCTGCTCTGCTCGGAGAACAGGACGAGGGCATCAAGATGGTGGTAGCTGTACAAATAACTCATCCAAAGGGCTTTGACTTCTCAAACACAGCAGAAAGCTAACACAATATGATGCCCCCTCATCTTAATTCAGCCACTCACTTAGATCAACTAGCAAGCTAATCTTAGGTGTGTGTTTTTCACACAGGAAAACAATTAAAAAAATATATAAAAAAAATGTATTTCACCTTTTATTTAACCAGGTAGGCCAGTTGAGAACAAGTTCTCATTTACAACTGCGATCTGGCCAAGATAAAGCATAGCAGTGCCACAAAAAACAACAGAGTTACACACAAACAAATGTAGAGTCAATAACAGTAGAAAAATCTACGTACAGTGTGTGCAAATGTAAGGCAGTAAATCGGCCACTGAGGCAAAATAATTACAATTTAGCATTAACACTGGAGTAATAAATGTGAAGATGATGATGTGCAAGTAGAGATACTGGGGTTCAAGAGGATAAGTAACAATATGGTAATGAGGTAGTTTGGTGTGCTATTTACAGATTGGCTGTGTACAGTGATCAATTTTTCCAGTCATTAGCCGCAGAGAACTGGAAGGAAAGGCGGCCAAAGGAAGTGTTGGCTTTGGGGATGACCAGTGAAATATACCTGCTGGTGTGTGTGCTATGGGTGGGTGTTGCTATGGTGACCAGTGAGCTGAGAAGGCAGGGCTTTACCTAGAAACAACATCCTGGAGCCAGTGGGTTTGGCGACGAATATGAAGTGAGGGCCAGCCAACAAGAGCATGCAGGTCGCAGTGGTGGGTAGTATTGGGCTTTGGTGACAAACCAGATGGCACTGTGATAAACTACATCCAGTTTGCTGAGTAGTGTTGGAAGCTCTTTTGTAAATTACATCGCCGAAGTCAAGGATCGGTGGGATAGTCAGTTTTACAAAGGTATGTTTGGAGGCTTTGTTGCGAAATAGGAAGCCGATTCATGATTTATTTTTGGATTGGAGATGTTTAATGTGAGTCTGGAAGGAGAGTTTACAGTCTAACCAGACACTTAGAATATGTGGACAACTACAAATACCTAAGTCAGAACCGTCCAGAGTGGTGATGCTAGGTCGGGCGGGTGCGGGCAGTGATCGGTTGAAGAGCATGCATTTCGTTTTACTAACATTTAAGAACAGTTGGAGGCCACGGAAGGAGTGTTGTATGGCATTAAAGCTTGTTTGTTAGTTATCGAAAGTAAGGCGCAAAAACTAAACATAAGAATGGGAAGCATAGAAATAGCACACATAGACATGCTTTCAAAAGAGTGACTGATCTATAATGTATATTTCTATGTGAATTTGGTCAGATCACCCAAAAGTTATATATTGCAGCTTTAAATGTTTTAACATTGAAACGTTAACACCCCTAGATTAAATAAGACATTCGTTTGTTGTGACCATTGCTAGTTTAAACTGCTCAGCTCTTGGTTGTATCTCCTCCATTTGTTTGTTGTGAGTTGGTAACATTTGGAGGTGTTTCCATGCTTTGGACCAATCAAAATCAACTTGATACTCATGTCATTTTCATCAACAGATCTGTGGTTTTGTATTCCTCTAACCCAGGTCAATCAACGTTGCGGGGCCGTTTCTATGCCGGTTTAAAGGGAAAGGCTCATAAATACACCATGAAAACTGGAACAGATTGTCTTCGGGGAGGGTAGATATTTATACTCAGCTTTGTAAATTAATATAGACCCAATTTTGTTTTGTAGACAGCCAATTTAATTTAGAAAAAAAACCTATCACACTAACCTGCAGCCACTAGCTAGTTTGTCAGTTGACATTTTGAAGTTGGCGCCGTTCTGCCTGCGGAGCAGTGACTCGTTTATTTTGAGCAGCGTCCACTTTTTGACCATGGCCGTAATGACTTTGTATTCACTCTAATCATGCTAAATTCTGAGTAAATTGTCTGTAACTTGTTAACCATCTATGGTAGACATAGGGTCTTGACTATTGTTTTTCCAATGCAGTTCTCTGTTGACTGAAAATGTCTTTATGACCATTGAATGAAATAATAATTTTATGGGTTGGGTGAACACCCTACATTATGCTCTCTGTCCAAACTGTAATTTTAGAGCTGGGCAGTTAAGGGAAGAACCCGGCTTGGTTCCAACACAGTGACGCAGAGGTTTATCAGCACATTGAAAAGTGAGGCCGGCCAGCAGAATAACGTAATTCTGAGTCACTGTCAGACAGCCAGCCAGGTCTGCAGGCGCTCCCTCTCTCTTCTTGCGCCCCTCTCTTCTCGGTGTGTGTGTGTGTGTGTGTGTGTGTGGAAGCTGCTGTCCTCCTCGGTTAACAGTGAAAAGAAGAGAAGTCATTCTGGTTCACAGCACCTCTGAAAATATTCCACTTGACTCATCTCCTTTGTAACAAAACCACTACCAGTGTGAAACTGTCTCACTTTGGCCCAGCTGTTAGTTTTGGAGTTCTCCACACCATTCCTTATGACAGTGATAAAATGATTTAGCTCCTAGCCTGTCTGCTGTTGTCCAGGTTTTCAGTCAAACTAATGGGAGCTGCGATGAGTGGGATGTGTGAACAGTGGAGTCTCACTGGAAAGGTCAAAAGTTAAGAAACAGTCTGTTGTGTGTCTATTAATATTCTATAGCAAGATTCCCTTTTTTTCACCCCTCTCCTCCAGGCCAGACCACCTGAGCTGCCATGTGAAGCATGTCCACTCCTCAGAAAGACCGTTCAAATGCCAAGTAACGGTGAGAGAGAGAGCTGTACTGTGTGGCCTTATTAGGGCCACTTGTCAGCAGCTCGTTATTGACAACTGCATTTCTGTCAGCTAGCATGAACTCTCCAACTTTGCACTTTCTTCTCTGCCGGCTCTGACAGTACTTGTTAGTTTCCAGCATCAAAAGGAATGATGATAACTGTGCCCAACTAGTGTCTTTAAAATGAGCCGTAATTGCAGTCGGTTCATGACACCATACTCCAGTAGGCTCTGCCCTGTGGCCCCAGTAGATATTTATGATGATCTATAAGCCTTTATAGTTGGACATGTTCCATGCAGTCTGAATGATGAAAGCTGGCTGTGTTGGATAAATGATTAAAGCTGCACTTGGCACAAAGCTTGGTGGCACTATGAATAGTAGTGTGCCTCTAGGCCTGACCTTATGACCCTGTTCTCCTCTCCTCCCCCAGGCCTGTACTTCTGCCTTTGCCACCAAAGACAGACTGCGCTCCCACATGATCCGACATGAAGGGAAGGTCACCTGCAACATCTGCGGCAAGATGCTGAGCGCAGCCTACATTACCAGCCATCTAAAGACACACGGCCAGACCAACTTTAATTCCTCTAACAAAGGTAAGTCACGTTAGCCCGATCTCACCAGCCACTGCCCCCCCTCCCAACTCAAACTGTCGTTCTAATTTAGTAGATTTGATTGATTTAATACTTTTATTGTCCCTTTAGGTGAACAGCAGCTCCTGGCATACACATACACACAAAATCAAAAAACAGGACAAAGCCAACACAACTTCACTTATGGACAAGACATACGTTTGATCATGTAGTGTATGTGGACACCTGCTCGTCAAACATCTCATTCCAAAAATCATACTTTAATA
The DNA here is from genome assembly GCF_057628025.1 of Oncorhynchus mykiss. NCBI lineage: Eukaryota > Metazoa > Chordata > Actinopteri > Salmoniformes > Salmonidae > Oncorhynchus > Oncorhynchus mykiss. The sequence continues at coordinate 40,171,779 of NC_143031.1, read as the reverse complement.
TGGAGTTGGCCCACCCTTTGCTGCTATAACAGCTGCCACTCTTCTGGGAATGCGTTCCACTAAATGTTTGAACATTGCTGCAAGGACTTGCTTCCAGTCAGCCACGAGCATTAGTGAGGTCGGGCACTGATGTTGCGTGATTAGGCTTGACTCGCAGTCTGTTCCGATTCATCCCAACGGTGTTTGAGCGGGTTAAGGTCAGGGCTCTGTGCAGGCCAGTCAAGTTCTTCCACACCTATCTTGACAAACCATTTCTGTATGGACCTTGCATTGCATGGGGGCATTGTCATGCTGAAACAGGAAAGGGTCTTCCCCAAACTGGTGCCACAAATTTGGAAGCACAGAGTTGTCTAGAATGTCGTATTCTGTAGCGTGAAGATTTCCTTTCACTGGAACTAAGGGGCCTAGCGCGAACCATGAAAAACAGCCCCAGACCATTATTCTGCCTCCACCAAACTTTACAGTTGGCACTGCATTTGGGGAAGTAGTGTTCTCCTGGCATGCGCTAAACCCATATTCATCTGTCAGACGGCCAGATGAAGTGTGAGTCATCACTCCAGAGATGGCGTTTCCACTGCTCCAGAATCCAATGGCGGCAAGCATTTTACCACTCCAGCCAATGCCTGGCATTGTAGATCTTAGGCTTGTATGGGGCTCCTCGGCCATGGAAACACATTTCATGACGTTCCTGACTAACAGTTCTTGTGCTAATGTTGCTTCCAGAGGCAGTTTGGAACTGTGTTGCAACAAAGGACAGACAATTTTTACGTGCTTCCCGTTCTGTGAGGTTGTGTGGCCTATCACTTCGTTCCTGAGCAGTTATTGCTCCTAGAAATTTCCACTTCACAATAACGGCACTTACAGTTGACCGTGGAAGCTATAGCAGGGCAGAAATTTGACAAACTGCTGACTTGTTGGAAAGGTGGCATCCTATGACAGAGTTTTTCACTAAGGTCATTCTACTGCCAATGTTTTTGTCTATGGAAATTGCATGGCTGTGTGCTCTATTCTATACACCTGTCAGCAACGGATGTGGCTGAAATAGCCAAATCCACTAACTTGAAGGGGTGTCCACATACTTTTGTATATACATTGCATTTGGTAAGTTTAAGACCCCTTTACGTTTGCCACATTTTGTTACATTGCAGCCTTATTCTAAAATTGATTAAATTACCCCCCCTCTTCGTCAATCTACACACAGTATCCCATAATGACAAATAATAAAAATATTTTTATAATTTTTTGCAAATTTATATCAAAAAATACAAAACTGAAATGTCACATTTACATAAGTATTCAGACCCTTTACTCAGTACTTTGTTGAAGCACCTTTGGCAGTGATTACAGCCTTGAGTCTTCTTGGGTATGATGCCATACAACTCTCCTTCCGTGGCCTCCAATTGCTCTTAAATACAAGTAAAACTAAATGCATGCTCTTCAACCGATCGCTGCCTGCACCTGCCCGCCCGTCCAACATCACTACTCTGGACGGTTCTGACTTAGAAATGTGGACAACTACAAATACCTAGGTGTCTGGTTAGACTATAAACTCTCCTTCCAGACTCACATTAAGCACCTCCAATCCAAAGTTAAATCTAGAATCGGTTTCCTATTTTGCAACAAAGCATCCTTCACTCATGCTGCCAAACATACCCTCGTAAAACTGACCATCCTACTGATCCTCGACTTCGGCGATGTCATTTACAAAATAGCCTCCAATACCCTACTCAATAAATTGGATGCAGTCTATCACAGTGCCATCCGTTTCGTCACCAAAGCCCCATATACTACCCACCACTGCGACCTGTATGCTCTCGTTGGCTGACCCTCGCTTCATACTCGTTGTCAAACCCACCGGCTCCAGGTCATCTACAAGACCCTGCTAGATAAAGTCCCCCCTTATCTCAGCTCGCTGGTCACCATAGCAACACCCACCTGTAGCACACGCTCCAGCAGGTATATCTCTCTGGTCACTCCCAAAACCAATTCTTCCTTTGGCTGCCTCTCCTTCCAGTTCTCTACTGCCAATGACTGGAACGAACTACAAAAATCTCTGAAACTGGAAACACTTATCTCCCTCACTAGCTTTAAGCACCAGCTGTCTGAGCAGCTCACAGATTACTCCACCTGTACATAGCCCATCTATAATTTAGCCCAAAAAACAACCTCTTCCCCCTGCTGTATTTATTTATTTAGCTCCTTTGCACCCCATTATTTCTATCTCTACCTTGCACATTCGTCCACTGCTAATCTACCATTCCAGTGTTTTACTTGCTATATTGTATTTACTTTGCCACCATGACCTTTAAAAATAACTTTACCTCCCTTATCTCACCTCAGTTGCTCACATCGTATATAGACTTATTTTTCTACTGTATTATTGACTGTATGTTTGTTTTACCTCATGTGTAACTCTGTTGTTGTATGTGTCGAACTGCTTTTCTTTATCTTGGCCAGGTCGCAATTGTAAATGAGAATTTGTTCTCAACTTGCCTACCTGGTTAAATAAAGGTAAAATAAATAAATAAAAATGACGCTACAAGCTTGGCACACCTGTATTTGGGGAGTTTTTTTCCCCCGCATTCTTCTCTGCAGATCCTCTTGAGCTCTGTCAGATTGGATGGGGAGTGTCGCTGCACATCTCTCCAGAGATGTTAGCTTGTGTCCATGCCTGGGCTCTGGCTGAACCACTCAAGGACATTCCGAGACTTGTCCCGAAGCCACTCCTACGTTGTCTTGGCTCTGTGCTTAGTTGTTGTCCTGTTGGAAGGTGAACCTTTGCCCCGTTCTGAGAACCTGCTCCAGAGCGTTCAGTACTTCATCAAGGACCTCTCTGTACTTTGGTCTGTTCATCTTTCCCTCGATCCTGGCTGGTCTTCCTGCCGCTGAAAAACGTCCCCACAGCATGATTCTGCCACCACCATACTTCACCGTAGGGATGGTGCCAGGTTTCCTCCAGACGTGAGGCTTCCGTCTGGCCACTCTACCATAAAGGCCTGATTGGCGGAGTGCTGCAGAGATGGGAGACATTTTCAGAAGGACAACTATCTCCACAGAGGAACTCTGGATCTCTGTCAGTGTCCATCGGGTTCTTGGTCACCTCCCTTACCAAGGCCCTTCTCCCCCGATTGCTCAGATTGGCCGGACGGCCAGCTCTAGGAAGAGTCTTGGTGGTTCCAAACTTCTTCCATTAAAGAATGATGTGGGCCACTGTTTTCTGGGGGACCGTCAATGCTGCAGACATTTTTTGGTACCCTGCCCCAGATCTGTGCCTCGACACAAGCTTGTCTCTGAGCTCTACGGACAATTATTTCGACCTCATTACTTGGTTTTTGCTCTGAAATGCGCTGTCAAATGTGGGACCTTTTTATATAGATGTGTGTGTGTGTGTGTGTGTGTGTGCGCCTTTCCATATCATGTGCAATCAATAGAATTTACCACAGGTGGACTCCAATCAAGCTATAGAAACATCAAGGATGATCAATGGAAACACGATACATCTGAGCTCAGTTTCGAGTCTCTTCGCAAAGGCTCTGAATAATGTAAATAAGGTTTTTCTGTTTTTTTTTATTTGCAATACATTTGCAAAGATATATCTTAACCTGTTTTCGCTTTGTCACGTGTGTGGATTGAGTTTTATTTAATTTAATACATTTTAGAAATTTGTCAACCTAACAAAATGTGGAAAAAGCAAAGGGGTCTGAATACTTTCCGAATGCGCTGTATAGTGTACTTAAAACAGACATATATATATATATATATAGATAGATAGATAGATACAGTGCCTTGCGAAAGTATTTGGCCCCCTTGAACTTTGCGACCTTTTGCCACATTTCAGGCTTCAAACATAAAGATATAAAACTGTATTTTTTTGTGAAGAATCAACAACAAGTGGGACACAATCATGAAGTGGAACGACATTTATTGGATATTTCAAACTTTTTTAACAAATCAAAAACTGAAAAATTGGGCGTGCAAAATTATTCAGCCCCCTTAAGTTAATAATTTGTAGCGCCACCTTTTGCTGCGATTACAGCTGTAAGTCGCTTGGGGTATGTCTCTATCAGTTTTGCACATCGAGAGACTGACATTTTTTCCCATTCTTCCTTGCAAAACAGCTCGAGCTCAGTGAGGTTGGATGGAGAGCATTTGTGAACAGCAGTTTTCAGTTCTTTCCACAGATTCTCGATTGGATTCAGGTCTGGACTTTGACTTGGCCATTCTAACACCTGGATATGTTTATTTCTGAACCATTCCATTGTAGATTTTGCTTTATGTTTTGGATCATTGTCTTGTTGGAAGACAAATCTCCGTCCCAGTCTCAGGTCTTTTGCAGACTCCATCAGGTTTTCTTCCAGAATGGTCCTGTATTTGGCTCCATCCATCTTCCCATCAATTTTAACCATCTTCCCTGTCCCTGCTGAAGAAAAGCAGGCCCAAACCATGATGCTGCCACCACCATGTTTGACAGTGGGGATGGTATGTTCAGGGTGATGAGCTGTGTTGCTTTTACGCCAAACATAACGTTTTGCATTGTTGCCAAAAAGTTCGATTTTGGTTTCATCTGACCAGAGCACCTTCTTCCACATGTTTGGTGTGTCTCCCAGGTGGCTTGTGGCAAACTTTAAACAACACTTTTTATGGATATCTTTAAGAAATGTCTTTCTTCTTGCCACTCTTCCATAAAGGCCAGATTTGTGCACTATACGACTGATTGTTGTCCTATGGACAGAGTCTCCCACCTCAGCTGTAGATGTCTGCAGTTCATCCAGAGTGATCATGGGCCTCTTGGCTGCATCTCTGATCAGTCTTCTCCTTGTATGAGCTGAAAGTTTAGAGGGACGGCCAGGTCTTGGTAGATTTGCAGTGGTCTGATACTCCTTCGATTTCAATATTATCGCTTGCACAGTGCTCCTTGGGATGTTTAAAGCTTGGGAAATCTTTTTGTATCCAAATCCGGCTTTAAACTTCTTCACAACAGTATCTCGGACCTGCCTGGTGTGTTCCTTGTTCTTCATGATGCTCTCTGCGCTTTTAACGGACCTCTGAGACTATCACATTGCAGGTGCATTTATACGGAGACTTGATTACACACAGGTGGATTGTATTTATCATCATTAGTCATTTAGGTCAACATTGGATCATTCAGAGATCCTCACTCAACTTCTGGAGAGAGTTTGCTGCACTGAAAGTAAAGGGGCTGAATAATTTTGCATGCCCAATTTTTCAGTTTTTGATTTGTTAAAAAAGTTTGAAATATCCAATAAATGTCGTTCCACTTCATGATTGTGTCCCACTTGTTGTTGAAACTTCACAAAAAAATACAGTTTTATATCTTTATGTTTGAAGCCTGAAATGTGGCAAAAGGTCGCAAAGTTCAAGGGGGCCGAATACTTTCGCAAGGCACTGTAGATAGATAGATAGATAGATTTAAATATGTGGGAAACCGGTTTAAAATAACTACTTCATAGGGCTTCAAAAGTTCTTACTTTATTTTTTTGTATACAAATTGAACATCCACACTTCTCATCCCATCGCTGACATTTTCCTAAAAGTCGTCTTTTACTCCATACCAAGACAGTGTGCCAGAGGCCAGTACTTGGGATAACTTCACTAGGTGATCTCACATTTACAGTGAAAATATCATGTTTGATTGGTGCTGACTTTATCCTTAGGCAGATTTCATTGTCTGTGTAGTAGAGCTACGGGACATGGAAGTGCCCACCGTACGTTTACCAAGATGACCATGTCCTCCTCGCTAGTTACGTTTCCCCATTTCTCTTCAATTACATTCTGTTTTCAAACATGAATTGGGTGTTACAATCCGTTGAGTAGAGAGATGTATACGCTATGCTATACGTACTTTAAAAAAATATATTAGTTTTGTCTGCACGTGGTATGTAATCTGACATTCTGGTTGACAGAAGTGGATGGCCTGTGGCAAAAATCTGTTCTAAATGTAAAGCGCTTTCAGCAATTGGCTCGTGTTTGAGCACAAAGGCGCACAGGAAAGTGGAACACTAAGTGAGATCTGATCCCACCACAACAACCTTACAGCTTCCCCACTCGATTGATTTGTGCAACTTTCACAGATTTAGAAGAGGGCAGGGTTTTTGTCAGAGGATTGCTCTCCCATGGGTCTTTATTGTTAGTGTTATTGACATCTTTGGTGGCATGAACTCAAGTTGACTTTGTTTTACTGCATAGTAAATCATTCAGAAGAATCCCTGCTACCGTAACCATTTAAATACATTGAGTGTACAAAACATTAGGAGCACCTGCTCTTTTCATGACAGACTGACCAGGTGAAAGCTATGATCCCTTCTTGATGTCACTTTTTAAATCCACTTAAATCCGTGTAGATGGAGGGGAGGAGACATGTTAAAGAAGGATTGTTAAGCCTTGAGACAATTGAGACATGGCTTGCGTGTGTGTTCCATTCGGAGGGTGAATGGGCAAGACAAAATATTGAATTTCCTTTGGATGAGGTATGGTAGTAGGTGCCAGGCGCACCGGTTTGAGTGTGTCAAGAACTGCAAGACTGCTGGGTTTTTCACTTTCAACAGTTTTCCGTGTGTATCAAGAATGGTCCTACCCCCAAAGGACATCCAGCCAACTTGACACAACTGTGGGGAGCATTGGAGTCAACATGGGCCAGCATCCCTGTGCAACACTTTCAACACCTTGTAGAGTCCATGCCCCCACGAATTGAGGCTGTTCTGAGGGTAAAATGGGGGGTGCAACTCAATATTAGGAAGGTGTTCCTAATGGTTTGTACATTGTGTCTACAAGTGTATAATAATGTTGTCAAGTACAGCCCAATAACTGGTTTCTTCCTCAGCCTTCACACTATGTGTCTGTAATTCCTGTTTATTAATCCGTGAATTTCCATTTGTGAAAGTGCTGTATTTGAGTTGTGGTGATACAGGCCGTTAGCACACGTGTTTGTGATTCTCCTGTGGCTGTGGAACATGAACTGTGTTCATCCCATCTGGAGAACACTGCATTACACATGAATCACTGCTCAAAAGGTGTAGTCAATAACAAAGTATAATCAACATTTCTCAGATTCCTGTTTGTTACTCAGACAGTAGAAGCAACAAGGCCTTTCCCTGGCCACTGAAGGGAAAGCCCTTGGCAGCTAAAGCAGAGTGCATAAACATAGCAGCTATCTGAACGAGCACTGCCACCCTTCTCCCAAGGGTCCACAACACAAGGCAGACATATACAGCACAGAGAACTCTACAAATAGGATATTGCTTGTCACCACAGTAATCCTATGGCCCGTTCCCTCCTTCCCCTAAGGACTTGTAGGCCAGGGTGTGTGCCACTGTTCTGGTGTTTGTACCAACCTTGCCCACCTGAAGTGGGGCCTGTAGACTGTACTGAGAGAGTGACACCCTGGCCCTAGCGCAGCAGCCTTGGCTGGCCTGCTGACAGACAGCCCTTTTATAACACCTGTGTGTCTTTCTGAATAGGGGACTGGCAGTGGAACTCCTCAGGGGGACAAAAAGGTAATAATAATAATAATAATAATAATGTAGTATTGTGTGAAAACCAAACCTTACCCCAAACCCCCTGCCTGCAACCCAAGATTACACACAGTCACATCACACACACAAGTATAAGGCAAGGATAAATCGATGTTAGGATGTGGGTAAACTCCCAAAAGGGGGGCAGCGGTGCATTTCTGCCAAGAGCCAAATGAATATAGGGAAAATGCTGCATGATAGTGTGTCACTTCATTTACAAACATTGCATCATTACATTCCACAGAAATTTCTGTACCCTAATTTTACAACTGTTTTACTATACTATGTACAGCAAGAATGACCGCTAGAGTTTTATTTTTACTGTTTAACCTATACATGATTTACCTGCTTCAGTATTTCTTTAGAAAAGCATGCATTTGTCACATTTAAAGAAGTGTGAAATGGTTATTGCTATTATGGTCAGTTTTAGTTTAATCTGTGCTGCAGGTACTCAACTCAAGGCAGTAGCAGTAAAGAGAAGAATGCTGAAGGCGTATACTGCAAAAATAGTCTCTGTACACTGCAAAAAATAATCTATGCAAAATAGTCAAGTAGAGACCGCATTCTTCCCTCTGTTTTAATGGCGGGGAATAACCAGTAAGTCTGTGTGTACAAGTATTTGTTTGATTTAGCAGTGAACCTTAAACACTGTATCCTCTATTCCGTTCTCTAGACAGTAATGATGTCCACAACTCTGCCTCAGCCACACCTGTAACAGGCTCCGCCCCCATCACCACCACGATGAACCGGGGAAACTCCATCAACAACCCCGTCACCATAGCGTCGCAAATGAACATTTCCACCAACACGGTGAACGTCAGCCTCCAGCACCCAGTCACCATCACTGGACCCATCAACATCGCCTCGATCAACATCCCTACCACGGCACACATGAATATTGCCCACCCTCTGGCCATCAGCACCCCAATGGCCATGACAATGTCCGGGCCCCTCAACATCGCCATGAGGTCCATGGAGAGTATGCCTTTTCTGTCCCAAGTCCTGCCTTCGTCCCCACCCTGGTAAAAAAAAAAGGTGGAGAGAATTAGGCAAAACAAGAGTTGATGATGCCTCCTCCTTACCCCCATCTTTCCCCAGACCACTCCTCAGACCTGGAAATGAAAGTTTAGCCTACTTGTGCTGTGCAGCGGGAGAGAACCTCCCTGTCACATGGCTCCAACCCAAACAATGCTACATCACAGAAAAGAGAACCAGAACAGTTGTGTAGAAGTTAGATTGGGTTTTGTCGTATCTGAATTACTTCAAAATTAGATGTAGTGAGTCGATGAAGTGTTATACAGTGATGCCTACATTAGTCGTAGTAGGATGAACAAGAGGGGAGGACTCCTCTCAAGTCTCGCTAAACGCCCATACCTTTGCAATTGGAAGATCATTTTTAAAAGCACTAATGCAATAAGGTATGAATTGCTAGTTTTATTGTTCCATAGGTTCTCTTACAAAGCCAGTGTGTGTTTCTTATAAGTTGTTTTTATCTAAAGCCTGCTAATCAGTATTTAATATTTTTAGGAGAGCAGTCAAACAAAAGGGACAAAGACTTCCGTTTGGACGGAAGGTTATTTTTTCATAGCTGTGAAACTTTGTTTTTCAAATAAGAGGTATGCTCTTGAGGTACATGTTAATGTATTCTCACCATCAATAATTGAATCTGTATTTTGTTGAAGTGGATATCTGGAAATTGTCCCTCTTGACTGTTAAATATGTGTACAGTTAGTTTTTTTTCTCTGTGTTAGGGATGGCAGAGGTGTGCTTCTTTTGTTTGGTCATCAGTTGACGTACATTATTTGACACAAACTGAAAGAGGAATGAGTATTGCACTGAAAGCATATCCCATGTGTCACTTAACTGCAGTATTATCAATGATCAAATTGGAGTGTTAGGTAACCAGCCTACATAATAACAGGGCCATCTAGTGGCTTGCAAATGCCATTGAGGAAATGATCCTGAAGTTCACAAATGTGTATTTCTTTAATTATTATTATTATCACGTTGGTGATGGTTTATAGTTTTGTTAGAAATATGTTATACCCTTTTTAATATTGGTTTTGATGATCCTGATAGTATGGACATTCTGCTCAGATAACACAATGAGAGTAGCCCTGTAAACTTTATTTTTTGTTTTATTTGATTGAATTCACATCTAACAAACTTGATCCTTTTCCCATGTTACCTTGTAAATATTTAACTCTCCATATACATTTTTTTGCTAAAAGAAAAACGTAGAAGTCCTTAAGACTAGGGATCTAAGAACTCTTTAATTTTGTGAACATAACTGTCCATTTTAATAATCATGTCAGCAAACTGTACTTTCAATCAAACATCCATTGTCTCCGCCTGTGTCATGGTGATTTATGGATGAGGTGACGGGTGTATTTAGAACAAAACACTAATGGTTTTTGAGAAGTGTATGAAAGTTGTAGTGTGATGCAGACAATTTTAGTTGAGCCAACATGGCCTCGGCAGCACATCTCAGGCATTGAGACCCATAGATTACTAGATAAGACGTTCTTACTTGGCCATATCACCTTTGCAAGGTTTTTGTGCTGTGTGAGGTATAGTATTTCCTGAAAGATCACACACAAGATGCAGGCACATTTTTCCCACAAGTTCTTTCAAAGAAAATCCAATGATGAGTGTTTTTATTATGCATTGAGTAGATGAACTATAATTGCCTGTTCTGTTTGCCAAATTTGATACAATTATGAGGTTCAAATAAGCTAATATTTTGAATTGAATATTTCATAATTTTGAACAAGAAGAAAAGAACAATGATTTGGAAATTATTGGACCTCCTGTGAAGGCATTGAATGTATATCTTTGTACAAACTATTTTAGTTCTGAGGATGTCATAGTTACAATAGACATGTGAAAGATAACCTTTTTATAAATATTTTGTATTAGAACATTAACAATGGTAATTTTGTATATACCTAATGAAGACTAGGCTTTCTGATTAGCAGAAAGGTAAAACATTCCTACATTTTTTTAAATGTATGTTTGAAATTATTACGTAAACATGCTCAATGTTTTATGTGCCTTTTTTTATTTGGATTGTCTAAATAAAATAAAACATGATGGGTGGGCTTTGTGGCTGTGTGCCATTTCCTGGTGAGTCAGCCTATGGTGGGAGGCTAGCTGTTCCACTCATTAGAGCCTCTACACTCATACCCCACAGTAGTATAGATGTTCACACACTTAATTGACAGTCACGTTTCCTCTTGTCAGATTGCTTTGTGCCTTTTTTGGCTTTTAGGCCATTTGGGGCCTTGTTCTGTGATTTGAGACACCAAGGGGCTGCCGAGTGGCGCAGCGGTCTGAGGCACTGTATCTCAGTGCTTCGATTCCAGGCTGTATCACAACCGGCCGTGATGGGGAGTCCAGTAGGGCGGCGCACAATTGGCCCAGCGTCGAGTTAGGGTTTGGCCGACGTAAGCAGTCATTGTAAATAAGAATTAGTTATTAACTGACTTGCCTAGTTAAATAAACGTTTTTAAAAAATAAAACAAAAACGGTCCAGTTTCCCAGACACAGGTTAAGCCTAGTCAGACAAAACATTTTTCAATAGAGATTCACCATTTAAATTGCTACCTAGTCCAAGTCTAAGCTTTGTGTTTGTGTGAAACCTGATGGGTTTGATGCTCTATTTAGTTACTGATGATGCGTGAATGACCTTTCCAGTCTTTATTGCCTGCTGCAGAATAAATGACTACTGATGTGCTGTTTGTTTTATTCAGGTCCAATGTCAATTGCCCACTCCTTTTCAGCTGATCCTCCTTTGATGTTTATACAGTTCAAGGTGGCTAGATGATGCTCCCTATTTAAAATGGTAAAATATTTGAAGAGATAAAGGAGATTAGTCTTAAATATTGCATATTGTTTTCATTTAAAAAATATCTACAGTATTTGGTTAGTATATTCAGTAGACTGACATGTAGGCCAACATTCTGCAGTGTTGCAGTATTATGCTATCTCAGCTGACCATAAACAGCTAAAAGTAAATTAGGGTTTTATTGCTGTAAATGTTCTTGATATTTATCTGAGAGCCTGTCATAGCTTACCCAACCAAAAACCCAATTTCATTCAAGTGTGACCATTCTTAGAGGCTCAGTTTAAATTGAATTGTGAGTACCCCAAATGAAAAACAAGTGTGGGAAGAAGGAAGCAGGTGTTTTTTGTTTTGAGCCTTTTGTCTGTCTCCTCTCCAAAAGAGAATGAATACAACTATTTTGTAGTGAATCTATTATGAATTAACACAACACCAGTTAACAACCTATAACAGCAAAAATATGGCGATTACAATTTTGCTATGCTTCTGATTTTTTATTTATTTTTATACATAAAATCAAATAGGACGTAGATTGCATAATTGCTGTTTTCCCATATCCAAACATACTTACAAAAGTGTGATAAATAAGACACTGCCCCACTGATAAAAGTATCTTTGTTGCCCTTATGTGCAATTCTCATATTTCTCCGCTAGGCTCCTCTCTTGCGCCATCTGTCTGAAGCCCAAATACATGGTCAAGCAAGGCTATCCGCGCCCAACTGTATTTGCGTGATGGCTTGGCCGTCGTAGAGAGGTGGTAAGAGGGAGACGACACCGGTCACGGTGTGGACCATCAGTCAATGGATGACAGCCCAGCATTCGGTCGCAACCGCAACTTGCGCCAAGAGAAAACACCACTTTTGGTCAACGTTTACCCTCGACCCTCGGGTAAACCAAGCATTGTTTTTTAATGTTGATAATAGCAACGGGGTGGCTAACGTCATTTTTCTAGCTTCAGATGTTCGTCCGCTCTTCACCTGGTAAGGGGGTTTACATTTCACACATCAAAGATGTAGCTTACAAACCCCATCTAGCTACATTTCAATTGTGCAAACGTTCAAATGTGTCGCTTTATGTTTTAAATACTAATACGCTATTCATTGTTAGGTATCTTATAGATAGCAAGCAGCAACATGCAAACCTGTAAAAAAAAAATACTATCCGTCAACTCGTCAGCTAGCTAGAAGATAACCAACCAGCTAGCCTGTCTGGTAAGGCGGGGGGATGAGAAGTCGCGTACTTCAATGGTCCACGGCACTAATTACTTGCTATCGGGGATTCTTGACGTCGTCCCATTGAAGTTGGAATTTAAGAGGGTTAAGGTCAGGGTATGGACATCCCAAGGATTCTATATAGTACTAACCGTGTTTCACTAGCCATATAGCTGGGTGCACCACCAACAGGAGCAATCACGGGGTCTTTGATCTTATGCTGCTGCCTTTGCCCACCGAGGCCCGCAGGGTCTCCTGGCTCAGGTGTCAATGGCCGGGGTTAGCAGATTTGTCATATTGTATTCTTGTAATACATTGTGTTTCAGAAAGCACTAAATAAATATGTGCCTTTTATAATTTTCCCAGAGCTATATATTTACAGTATGGCTCTGGACACAAGATCACACCATGCCAGCGTAGACCCATTATTCTGTCAATTCTCACATAGAAACTATTAGGGATCAATGAAAGAAAGATGTGTTTGTTAGGGCCAGGATGATATCACAATATTCATTAGTTTTATTTAACCAGGCAAGTCAGTTAAGAACAAATTGTTCTGCCCCTGATACCGATTATCGGAGGGATATATATATATATATATTTATTTAAAAAAAATGTATTTGTAATAATGACAATTTCAACAATACTGAACGAACACTTATTTTAACTTAATATAATACATCAATAAAATCAATTTAGCCTCAAATAAATAATGAAACATGTTCAATTTGATTTAAATAATGCAAAAACAAAGTGTTGGAGAAGAAAGTAAAAGTGCAATATGTGCCATGTAAGAAAGCTAACGTTTAAGTTCCTTACTCAGAACATGAGAACATATGAAAGCTGGTGGTTCCTTTTAACATGAGTCTTCAATATTCCCAGGTAAGAAGTTTTAGGTTGTAGTTATTATAGGAATTATAGGACTATTTCTCTCTATACCATTTGTATTTCATATACCTTTGACTATTGGATGTTCTTATAGGCACTTTAGTATTGCCAGTGTAACAGTATAGCTTCCATCCCTCTCCTCGCCGCTACCTGGGCTCGAAACAGGAACACATCGACAACAGCCACCCTCGAAGCAGCGTTACCCATGCACAGCAAAGGGAACAACTACTCCAAGTCTCAGAGCGAGTGACGTTTGAAACGCTATTAGCGCTCACCCCGCTAACTAGCTAGCCATTTCACATCATTACACCAGTCTAATCTTGGAAGTTGATAGGCTTGAAGTCATAAAATGCGCAATGCTTGAAGCATTGCGAAGAGCTGCTGGCAAAACGCACTAAAGTGCTGTTTGAATGAATGCTTACGAGCCTGCTGGTGCCTACCATCGCTCAGTCAGACTGCTCTATCACATCATAGACTTAATTATAACATAATAACACACAGAAATACGACCCTTAGGTCATTAATATGGTCGAATCCGGAAACTATCATTTCAAAAACAAAACTTTTATTCTTTCAGTGAAATATGGAACTGTTCCGTATTTTATCTAACAGGTGGCATCCCTAAGTCTAAATATTGCTGTTACATTGCACAACCTTCAATGTTATGTCATCATTACGTAAAATTCTGGCAAATTAGTCCGCAATGAGCCAGGCGGCCCAAACTGTTGTATATACCCTCACTCTGCGTGCAATGAACGCAAGAGAAGTGACACAAATTCACCTGGTTAATATTGCCTGCTACCCTGGATTTATTTTAGCTAAATATGCAGGTTTAAAAATATATACTTCTGTGTATTGATTTTAAGCAAGGCATTGATGTTTATGGTTAGGTACACATTGGAGCAACGCCGGTCCTTTTTCGCGAATGCGCACCGCATCGATTATATGCAACGCAGGACACGCTAGATAAACTAGTAATATCATCAACCATGTGTAGTTATAACTAGTGATTATGATTGATTGATTGTTTTTTAGAAGATAAGTTTAATGCTAGCTAGCAACTTACCTTGGCTTCTTACTGCATTCGCGTAACAGGCAGGCTCCTCGTGAGGCAGGTGGTTAGAGTGTTGGACTAGTTAACCGCAAGAATTGAATAGGAATTGAATCCCTGAGCTGACAAGGTAAGAATCTGTTGTTCTGCCCCTGAACAAGGCAGTTAACCCACCGTTCCTAAGCCGTCATTGAAAATAAGAATGTGTTCTTAACTAACTTGCCCAGTTAAATAAAGTTGTAAAAAAAAAAAAACGCAAAATCGGCATCCAAAAGTACAGATTTCCGATTGTTATGAAAACTTGAAATCGGCCCTAATTAATCGGCCATTCGATTAATCGGTTAACCGCTACTTGAGATGCAAGCATAGTCATAGTGGCACTGCTTAATGTGTCTTTTCAATAGTCTCCTTATTCTTATGTGAAACCAATAGGGCAGAATCATCTGCATACAGGAACAGAGGGCATGAACAGGCAGAGTCCATGTCATTTATGTAGAGCAAAAAAGCAAAGGCCCCAAAACACTCCCCTGGGGGACACCGCAATTTATCTCATTAGCATCAGACAGCGGCACGTCCACATACACATCAGTTAGGTATGAATTCACCCATAATAAGGAGTTGGTGCCAAAACCAATTGCTTACAGTTTGTGCAACAAAATATCATGGTTCACATTATCAAATGCTTTACCATATTACCATATCACAGAAGTTACCCATGTCAATTTCTTGCTTGATCAAATCATTCAAGTATAGTAAACGTGTCAGTAGAATAGGATTGTCTAAAACCGAACTGAAGGTCATATAAAATGTTATGGTCATCAATGTACTTTAGGATCTGTTCACAGATTCACTTATTTCATAAGGTCCAATACGATCAGCAGCATCACACAGAAATCTAGCCTGGATGTTATACAGTCCTGTAGCTTTCTGTTTGTCAAGGTATTTAAGTCTTTGTAACATCTGAGGTTGAAACCTGGGAAAATCCTAATTGTCCTTCGGAGATGCCCTTGGCTGAATAATAGGTTTGAATAGGATGGTTGGAGTTGGCTAACATGGTTAATGGCAATGGTGGTGAACAATTCATTAAAATGATCAGCCACCTGTGCTCTGTCAATGGTTACAGTACCATTGATGTTCAGTCCAATGCTGTTTGACTGTTTTTGGCTTGTTGCAAGTGCCTAGATCCTTGAGAGTAGAACCCAGTAGAATCACTCCAGAGTTAAGAAAGCCACAATATGCAGTACATATATTTGAAGGATCTCATTAAAGTAACTCTGGTCTGTAGGACTATACAGAGCCGCTACCAAAATTGGTTTGCCCTTAGGTAAAATATATATCTAGCCAAACTGCTTCCATGCGATCATGGTTTAAATCAGTTCTCATGTCAAAACTAATGTCCGCTCTGACATAGATGTACACATCCCCTTCTCTCTGATTTTTGTCCTTTCGGGTAATTAGGAAGTTTTCTCTTTCTGGCGAGCAAGCAAATCTCATCTATTTTTTGGCAGTAGACTGCATACATTAAGATGTTGACCAGTGATCACCAACCTTTTCTGATTCAAGATCACTTCCCTAGTCAAAAACCACTTGAGATCTACTGCTCAGATATTTTTTTTAACCTTTTTTTTACACACATACAACCTCACACAGTTTTGTAGGAATGAAGTTTGGGCAGTAGGTCTAATACATTATCACAGCATATTGGCTATATGATTGGCCTGCCAATATTGTTAATTAGACCATATTATATTTCAAAACTCAAGCTTTGATAACAAAATACATTAGTTGGTTTAGCACTTGTGAGGCACTGTGGAGCATGAATTGAAATCATTTGCTCTTTTATTTTACTGGACTGATGGAACCTGCATCTGATGGTCAACGAGGTCAAATCACGATATCAGTGATCTTCAGGTCGAAAAGTCGAAGCTCTAGAAAGATGCCCGAGTTTCCGACTTGGAATTCCGAGTTGGATGACCGTTCCCAACTGCCTCTCAGACTGACCAGAGAGAGGGGACACCGTCTTCCACCTGATGGCGAAACTCGAGTCGCACCGCATCTGCCTCATGCACAAATTCATGTTGTTCCTATGACCAGAGAAAGTTAAATATTCCTTAATATTAAAATCGACACGACGAGATGCTAATAATAATAAAACGCAGGGCTGTTGATACTTGGCTACTCATTCATCATGGAAGCTCTGTAGCCACGGTGATTTGAGCTATCCGAATGGACAGAGCAGTAGGTGCACTCGATTTAGTCACAGATTTGCCGGTCCGGCGGGCAGGCGTAGGTTGTCTTATGGGAACACTTTTCTACCCGGTGAGCAGGACTTTTGAATCAAGTGCACTTACCGGCAACAGCTCAACACGATTTTAAAGAAGGAGCGCAAGCCTTTATCGTTTGTTAGCTTTTCTACAGAAATATTTGGTGATCGACCGGTTGGCGACCACTGATGTAGACAATGCAAACCTCTGTGGGCGAGGGGCTTGACTCTGGATGATGTTGTCATCTAGAGTCACACGTATTTATTTTCCAACCTATAGCACACAATATTTTACAAACAGCAGGTTTTTAGAGGACCAGTGTTTTAATTTTTGCCATGAAAAAAATATTAGGATACTGGTATCGTCACAGCACTAATATTCATCAAATGTTCAGCACCAATTGGTAGATAAAACAAATACTGATCATGTATATTATTTAGGGTAAGGAAAATATATATGAATAATAAAATAAAATAAATAGCTTGGAAAGCATTTACACACTAAATACAGTGAGCTCCAAAAGTATTGGGACAGTGACACGTTGTTTTTTTTTTTGTCTCTACTCCAGCACTTTGGATTTGAAATCATACAATGACTATGAGGTTAAAGTGCAGGGTATTTTCATCCATATCGTGTGAAATGTTTAGAAATTACAGCACTTTTTGCGTATAGTCCCCTAGGACCAAAAGTATTGGGACAAATTCACTTAAATGCATCCAACAAGTTTGTTGTCACAAGCTTGATGTAATCATTGCGTGCTAGGAATATGGGACCAAACACTAAACTTTTGACTACTTTAATACACATGCTGTTTGTTTTGGTTATGTTTCAGATTTTTTTGTGCCCAATAATGTATTGTGTCCTTTTGGAGTCACTTTTATTGTAAATAACAATAGAATATGTTTCTAAACACTTCTCCATTTAATGTGGATGCTACCATGATTACAGATAATCCAGAATTAATTGTGAATAAAATGAGTGAGAAAGTTAGACGCACAAATATTATACCCCGAAGACATGCTCACATCTCACCACTACAATAACAAGGCAGGTTAGCATTTTTCTAATGTTTTGTACACTATATTGGTGAATAAAAATACAGTGGTTTGATTCATCAAAAAAGTTGCCATATTCAATTGTAACCCATGAAATATTGGAAGGTGAGTAAAGTGTACAGTAGTTGTTTAACAGTATTCCTATGAATCTGTCCTAATAATCCTCACTAATCATGGAACTGTGAACTGTGCTAGGCTTGGGCAATATACTGTTTATACCGTATACTTGGCTATTTTGATATACAGACGGTATGATTTTCAATAAGTGCCTTCAGAAAGTATTCCTACTCCTTGACTTATTCCACATTGTGTTGTGTTACAGCCTGAATTCAAAATGTTATTTTCTCAACCATCTACACACAAGGCACGATAAAAACAAAGAAATGTTTGCAAATGTATTATACAGTTATTTAATGTACATAATATTCACACACATGAGTCAATACTTTGTAGAAGCACCTTTTGGCAGCGATTACAGCTGTGAGTCTTTCTGGGTACGTCTCTAAGAGCTTTCTACACCTGGATTGTGTAACGATTCGAATGGCAGGGGGAGCATCATAGTCCTAATGAGCTATTCACTGCCGGAGAGGAGGCCATACTGCCAACAAAGTATACCATGTAGCCTACACTGTCAATGATACCTTACCTCAGGAGGAGGATTTTGAGGTTCCTGTAAGAGATCCCCTCTTTTCATATTGATTGGCTAAATCCAAAACATCTAGACTAGGCCTAGCTATCCAAAGATAATATTTGTGTGTAGGCCCACCTATTGTTGTGTGTAGGCCCACCTACCCACATGTTGTCCATTGTGTCTGTCTTTCATCACAGAGATTTATCAAACAGTCCTTTGTCTTCTACCGGTAGGCCTTATCTGTAATCAGCTCAGGGCCTAAACCAGCAGGCATTAGTTATGGGTGATGTAAGCAAGCCCTATGCTGCATGTAATTCACAAGAGCAAAGCAGTCCTCCCCTGGCTCCCATATCGGTAAGCAGCTACAGTAGCCTACATGAGGACAAAGAGCTGTGGTGGATTGTGGTGCTAAATATAGCTGGGCGCTAGGTTCAGATTAGTGTTGAATAGTGAAAAGTGAGGAATCGGTGTGTGGGAATTTCATTCAGCCAGCTCTGAGATGATTGATTTGACACCAAGGGCTCCTGACCCCCCCCCCCCCCCCCCCCAGACAGCTCACTGGCTTTAATTGATGTAGGCCTATTTTATCCCAGATAAGTATCTGGAAGAAGAGCTTGACCAATGATTCTGCTTGTGAATCTGTTGCTGCTAGTCAACCCTGTCTTTCAGTCAGTTCAGCCTAACATAAATTATGCTGAATGGAAAGTAGGAATGTAAAGATAGAAGATAGTATTTTTGTATGTTCAGTGTCTGCCTCTGCTGAACTGTGGCACTTCTCTGTATCAGATCATAGAAAAGTTTTTTTGAGCAGAAACTCTTAGAACTGTTAGCAGGCCAGTGCAGAGCAGTGTGTCCTTGGTGCAGCACTGTGATTCACAGGTTCACGTCCCACTGCCCTATTTCATTCTGAGTGCTCCATTATGTTTTCAAATGACCTCCCCTGTCAGGGCAGTACAATCTAGAGCAGGGTTATGGGACAATCTGCCTGCTCTCCTTGTGCTCTAATGCAGCAGTGGTGTACCAGGTTCAGTTCCACCACCTGGTCCAAGTCTCAGACCCTACTAGCATTTAAACAACTTGATCCAGTGCCTCTGTGAACTCTTATTATCCCTAATTTGACACTGTCTAATGCCTACTGACTGACTGTGATGAGGTCCTGCTGGGCTAGGCTGGCTTCATAGTCACACCTCCTGGCCCAGGTCTCTGGGAAACAAACTACCGCATGGCGGTGTGGAGTGTTGACTCAGTGGCAGCCTGATTAATTCAGCTCCTGTAACCTACTTAGGCGGTGCATGTATCGGACCTCTGGGTCACGATGCAGTTGGCAGCGGGTGGTGCCTCTGCCCTTCCCTGGCACTGGCTGACTCTATTCTGGTGCCTGGGGACACAAGCGTTGCCGTGGGAATGCAGACGCCTAGGGTGTCGAGGTCGGGAAAGTAATGCATTCAGACAGCGCCTCTGCCTGAGAGGGACCCAGCTGATTGGAGAAAAAAAAATGGAGAAATTCAAATATGATGACATTGTTTGAGCACTATGAATTTGGAAACTACACACTCGACATGGTTTAATGTGCCAATAAATTAGCACAATCTACGTATTAGTTTTTTCTAATTGCCGCCGTCTTGGAGCTAGTATTGGGATCATGTATACTGTGCTAATGCCAACACAAAAAAATCTAAATAAAGTAACAGAGCATTGTACAATACGGCGAACTTAGCAAATTAGGCATTTGTGATAAGAACATGGGGGCTGCCATCTTTATGCTTCTTCGCCATTGTAACGCCGACCTTCTTTCTGTGTGTGTGTGTGTGTGTGTGTGTGTGTGTGTGTGTGTGTGTGTCTTCAAAAAATGTGTAGCCTTTTTATAACCTCCTTGGACACACTATTGCTCGAGTGGAACTTCTCCATTTGCACCGCTGCTCATTGTGTTGATGCCTGTCTGCTTCATTCTGTTCCTGTTCCCGACACTGCAGGTGCTGAAGGAATGTGTGGGTTGGAAGTGTTAGGACACATCTAGTCTCTGCTCAGAGAGAACACATCTAGTCCACCTCTGCTCAGAGAGAACACATCTAGTCCACCTCTGCTCAGAGAGAACACATCTAGTCCACCTCTTCTCAGAGAGAACATAGCGCTGTGTCTTCCACACACTGCCTGCCTGGGGAGGCCAGCCACCACATCCTCAGAGCATTGGATGCAGCTGGGTCAAAACCAGAGGAGAAGAGAGAATGGCTTTCTGTGGTGCTGTGATGATAAGAGGATAACGGGGCCAAGCACTGAGGGCCCTGAGGTGGACAGACACAGTTGAAGCAGCAGGCCAGGGTTGAGCCAGGCAGGCAGTGGGCACCCACCGTCCAGGGACCAGGAGCCATCATTTCTCGGGTGGTGTGGCCGGCGCGGAGGAGGGGCGCCGTGCGGAGGCTGGGGGCACTCTGGATGATGACCAGCCTGTTCCGCCGCCGCAACAGTGGTAACCATGGTGATGTGGCGTCACACAGCGACAGCCCAGTCCCAGCTGAACTCAACAACGGTAATCCCAGTGGGGGTGGGCGAACGGTGCGGCGTCTGGAGTTCAACCAGGCTATGGAGGACTTCAGTACTATGTTCCCCAGCATGGAGCAGGAGGTGATAGAGTGTGTGCTGCGGGCCAACCACGGAGCCGTGGACTCCACTATCGACCAGCTGCTCCAGATGAGCCTGGAAGGACACGGCTCTGATGACGGCTCCGACTCAGAGGACAGCATCCCCCCTGAGGTACGTCTGCATGGGGGCAGGGGCGCTGGTATGAGAACTTGTGAGTAGTCCAGATAAAACTAAATAAACACAACCTAAGACAGTCTGAGACCATAGCATATCATGAAATGTATGTCAAGGTTGTCAGCTACTTTTTCACCCAATAGTAGTTATTCATTCACACACCTTATTTCCCTGTGTTTTGCCTCTTCAAACCAGATGGTTGTTCTTGGGGAGGGAAAAGTATTTTTAATGTTGCTCTTAATATGCTTTTGTCGTGGGTGACATGCATTTCTCTGGAGGGCATGTGATTATGCACTGCTGTTGTGGATAGAAAGCTTTGATAAACTGCCTAAAGCGATCTTCAAAAGCTTGACAATAGCTAGAGGTGCACACTTTGTGGTCTCTCGTGCAATGGGGTGACTGTTGTGGACAGCTAAGACCAGCCATTCCTTTGGAACTCCCTTGGTGCTGATACATAAACTATTGCTGAGTAGTAACAAGATTGTATCAAGTGCAATATTGGACTGGCAAGCTGTTCACTTTGTATTTGATTAAATTACTGCAGGTCTCTCAGTTTCAGCCATATTGAGTGTTTTTATTAGCCTTTGTCCACTCTGGCTGTATTCCACCATGCACCACACAGGTTATGAACTGTTTGTTTATTTCCCCCAATCATTCTGAAAGACTTGAGGGAGAAAGAGAAGATTAAGAGCTGCACTTAAAAATTACACTGAATGTACAAAACATAAAGAATGCTTCCTAATATTGACTTGCACCTCCCATTTTGCCCTCAGAACAGCCTCAATTTGTCATGGCATGGACTCTCCAAGGTGTCGAAAGTGTTCCACAGGGATGCTGGCCCATGTTGACTCCAATTCTTCCCTTTGTTGTGTTAAGTTGGCTGGATGTCCTTTGGGTGGTGGACCATTCTTGATACACACGGGAAACTGTTGAGCGTGAAAAACCCAGCAGCGTTGCAGTTCTTGACACTCAAACCGGTGCGCCTGGCACCTAAACACCCCATTCAAAGGCACTTCAATATTTTGTCTTTCCCGTTCAGGCTCTGATTGGCACACATACACAATCCATGTCTCAATTGTCTCAAGGCTTAAAAATCATTCTTTAACCTGTCTCCTCCCCTCCATCTACACTGACTGAAGTGGATTGAACAAGTGACATTAATAAGGGATCATAGCTTTCACCTGGCCAGTCTGTCAGTCTATTCTACCTAACATGCTAGGCTATTTTAACAGTAAAGTTAATTTCAATCAACCATTTATTAAATACAGGATTAAAGAGTGCTGCTGGCGCTCACAATGCCTCTAATTTAGGGCAGAGAGGCTGTGCTGTATTGCCAATGAGTAGTTATAATACAGATTCATAATCAATTTAATCTGCTCTTTGAAGTGTCCACATGTGCCATCTGATGGGATTTTCAAGACCTTTTAGAACATTCTCAATGGTTCCCCTGACCTCTGACCCTGTAGATCCTGGAGCGGACGTTGGAGCCGGACAGCTCTGACGAGGAGCCCCCGCCGGTCTACTCTCCGCCCTCCTATGACATGCACATCTACGACAGGAAGTACCCAGATCAGGTCCTGCCCACAGCATCACCACCACCCAGGCAAGAGAAGAAGGGGAGGGAGGGAGGGAGGGAGGTAGGGAGAGAGGGCTCAGGGCTGTCTGCGTGGCTCTGACCTCATTTCATCACTTAAAGGAGAATGATAGATGGCTGGGATAGTGTGAATGAATGAATGCATTTTCTCTTATACCATCATTTACATGAGTGATGAGATGCATATATTCTTCGTTGTTGCTTTCTCAATATCTAATACATGATATGGCTGCTCAGCGATTCATGTTGTGAGTGCTTTGAATGCCAAGAGGTTTGTGATACATTGAATGCTCCACCTGCTGTCTAATGAATGCTACTGCATTAGCTATGAAGTCCATGTTCTGTACTGTGCCCTAACTTGAGTAGATCTGTAGACATAATGCTAGTGGCACTTTTGTTAGATGTAGACAATCTTATGTGTGCCAAGGAGGGAACCTGTGAGAATAAATAAGAGAAACAGACAGGTTTATGCTAGACCGATCCTTTGAAGATGACCAAAACACGTCATTATTGATATGTACTCTTATAGAACATAACATTTATGGGACTAACAATATCCTTTCCCATCTCTGTGCCAGCTTTGATGCCAGTCAATCCCGTCCCTGCCAGGCCCCTCCTGGTACACACCCTCCTGCCAGTCAAAGGCAGATTGGAAGTTACAGGAACTGGAACCCACCGTTACTAGGCAACCTCCCTGATGATTTCCTCCGGATCCTGCCTCAGCAGCTGGACAGTCTGCCAGTAGGTAGATTTATGGGTCAGCCCCTAATGGACCATTAACCCACACTCCCATCACTTACAGACCACTGCCTGGCGCTCTGCTCTCATGGCCAACTGGCTGGATAATTACCAGCCTTTGCAACAGACTGCACATGAAGAAAAATACAGTTAAACTATTTATACAGATTCAATTCCCTGGTACACCCCCCCCCCCGCCCATTTTTGAAAAATTATTTTACAATTCATGGTGCAATTTTATTAAAAGCTGAAGCATTTCCACATAGGACTTGGACACGTCTAACATTGTTCTCTCTGGTCCCTCCCTTCCTGCAGCGTTCTCACAGCAGCCTAACGCCGACTAGTCTGACCCAGCCCTCCTGCTCTTCCTCCCTGTTGTCCATGACGCAGCAGGTTGAGCCTGGGGCTGGGGCGGCGGCCAGGGCAGGCCAGGTTGGCATGGAGACGGACCAGGAGAGAAAGCTGAAGCAGTACTTGGAGGATGAGCGCATAGCCCTCTTCCTGCAGAACGAGGAGTTTATGAGGGAGCTGCAGCGCAACCGCGAGTTCCTCATCGCCCTTGAGAGAGGTGTGCATACACATACAAACGTTTACATTTTTTTCATCATTTGCAAAGGTCTTATACACTACTTAGTGATGATATCACTATGCTTTCATCCCCAGCAATCAAGCTATGAAGAGTCAGTAAAAGAAGGTCTCTGTCATGGCAGTGCTTTTCTCCTCATTCCCTCCACCTCTTCTCTAGTAGTGCATGAAGGAGAGCTTGTCAGCTCCTGCTACATGCCTCCATGCTTTTATCTCCATTGATGCTGAGACATCGGCTCCCTCTGTTTTTAGATCGGCTGCAGTATGAGTCAAAGGCATCCAAGTCCCATCATTCACCAGCTTTCATGGGGACGTCCACTCCAGGTAGATATCATTAATCTGCACTCCATAGCATTTAGCTCCATTCTCGTTCTGGCTCAGTCTGAAACTGTCCAGGTTTCTTCATGCGGTGAAACGCCTTATTATCAAGCAACACAGAGAAAGTGTGACTTGTTGTGCATCTCAGTTGTTGTGTGTGTCTCTGTGTGCATCCCTGTGTGTCTTTCTCTTGTGCTCGCATGTCTCTGTGCGTGGTCTATTTCACGCTGCTTGTCTGTGTTCTAGGAGATAATTGTGCCTCAGGCTCTGGGGAGGCCTGCACCAATGTTACAGATGACGCCTTGTTCCGTGACAAACTCAAGCACATGGGCAAATGTAAGAACACTCAATCTGTCGCTCTCTGGGCCATAACCAAATCATTTTCTCAATGTGTGTGTCTCTATCATTTCAAAATTCAAAATGTAATTAGAACTTTCCATATTGGGCATGTCCAGTTAGCATGACGTGCTTCTAGCAGTACGTGGAAATGTAAATGATGGATGCTGAAGGACATGACCCTTTCACAGTCTGTGCTCCAGAAAGCTATAGGAAAACCAACTTTCCTACTGTCTCTGCACTTGAATGAGATGTTAATAAGATGTTTTTTTAAATATATAATGATGTATTCGTGGACATATGCTTTTTCAAATCAGAACAATCATATTCAATTAAAAAAACCTTTCTATTTGATCATGTAATCCTCCACAGCTACGCGAAAGAAGCTTTTTGAAATCGCTCGAGCTTTCTCTGAAAACACCCGAAGAAGAAAAACAAAAAGGAGGGCCCTCATGAAACATCATTCGTATCCTTCCACTTCACCAGTGGTCCCTGCCACCACCCATCACCTCCCCCTCCTTTCCCTAGTCTCGAGAACTCTGGTTTCAATTACGGACTCTTTTGGCATAGAGGAAATACCTCACTATACTATCCTCTTGAATAAAAGACTAAATAGTAGCAAGTAAGTCAAAGATCAGAGGTTATTTTTAATGAGTGCATTTCGCAAGTGGCCAGTTTGCATCAACAACCTTCATTAAAGCCCTTGCAAAGGTTTTGCCTGCAAACTTTGTTTTCAAATTGTGACGTTCTGGCATGTCTGCATTGTGATTTGTTGAGAGGACCCACCCCAGACATTTTTCCCCCCTTATTGAAGTTGCCAAAAGAGTAGGTCATTGAAACCAGACCCTGGCCTAGGGTCGGGTTTACAAGACGATCCTCTCTCTGGCAGGCCTCCATGCTCAGGAGTCATTGCCCAATGGATATTTTGTCCTTGCCAGAAGTGACAGTGCGGTTCAAATGAACTGAACAGATGTGCTTGCATTGTACAGATGTAATTAACTATCCCTCAGAGACTTCTTTGCATGTTGATGAGTGGCTGTAATATCTGCCTTTGTTTCTATTGTTGATGTCATTTGGTTTGAGTTCCAGGGAAAGTCCCATTTACTATCCAGTTGGTGGGTCAAATGCTGGGCTTCATCATATTTACATTTGAGTAATTTAGCAGATGCTCTTATCCAGAGCGACTTGCAGTAGTGAGTGCATACATTTTCATACCGTTAGGGCTGTGCTGAATTAGGAGGTCCTTTCATGGCCTTGACTCTGAACTTGCATTCATAGTATTGTGTATAAACGTCTGCCTCTCTCCTTAACATCCTCTACCAGACTGGGTAATGCTGCCTCCACTGCCAACCTCTTGGAAGATGAAGAAGCTGGACACCTGAGTG
Source organism: Oncorhynchus mykiss (assembly GCF_057628025.1). NCBI lineage: Eukaryota > Metazoa > Chordata > Actinopteri > Salmoniformes > Salmonidae > Oncorhynchus > Oncorhynchus mykiss. The sequence continues at coordinate 40,145,593 of NC_143031.1, read as the reverse complement.
GTACATTTATCCATGTTGTTTTAATATCATTCTAATCAAGAAAAGTAATTGAATCGTATGAGGCATGATTGTTCGATTGTTTCATTTAGGCCTAGTCCAACTGTAAACAGGGAGGTGAATTTAGTCCGCATGCTAATTTGTATGAACCTAACTCATGTGCCTGTACAGAGGAGGACAGCATGCTCAAGAGACCAGGCCCTCAGGAAGAGGAGGTGCCCCAACAGGAAGTGTTATCATGGTGAGAGAGCAGTAACACTGCTCACAAAAAACATACTAATTACTATACCTTGAAAACTAGACATTTTTCATCTTTTGGATTTCCTCAACTAACCATTATCTTAACTATTTCTTTGACAGAGTTGTCATATAGTTTTGTCTGTGACAATGGAAGAACAATATGGCTCACACTACCCTCTCCATGACCTGAACCAGCCTGTCCCAAGTCCCTTGGAATATTACTACCTTCAGATGAAATTTCCCAGTTATGAAGTCGTAAGTCCTGTTTTAGAAGTCAGAGCAATTCTTCCCACCAATGAGATTTCATGTAGCGCGATGAGCTAGCTAATGATAAAGTTAGCTAGCTTGCTTAACTTTGACAATATGGTAAACTAGCTATTATCCACATTGATAAGTTTGACAGCGTCAAACATTCATTTGCTTTATCATCTTATGGTTGATGAAAGGTCAATGATGAAACGTCACAACTCTTAAATTGGTTATCTTCTCTAACTTTCACTCTTGGAATTCCAACATGGGAGGATTGTTCAAGTGCTTATTTCCCAGTCGGAACATCGTATTTCCCACTTGAGTAGCATTTGAAGGCAGCATATTGCTCTTTTGATTTCATGTTTCAGAAATCATCAAACTAGCTAGTTAGGCACTTTTTAAAATATTTAAGTTATATGTCAAATGTATTGTTATTGATGGTGATACAGTAAAGGCACAATGAAAGCTGGAGTTGTAATTCTGATAGGACTCAGGACCCTAGTGCATTTTACTCTCATATGAATGGATTTGAACATGTCTAGCTCCGGAACATTCAAACAGTCCATGTGTGCAACACGGAATGTTCTAGTTTATGCTTCCCCCAATGCAATTATATTCTCCCAATCTGAGACTATATTCTCTACCAAGTTGTCTGCCTTAAGGTTCAACAACAAGGTCCAGATAGGACGTTTTCTCCCATTGATCTAATGGTACAGTTGAAGTCGAAAGTTTACATACATTTAGGTTGGAGTCATTTAAAACTAGTTTTTCAACTACTCCACAAATTTCTTGTTAACAAATTATAGTATTGGCAATTTGGTTAGGACATCTACTTTGTGCATGACACAAGTAATTTTTCCAACAGTTGTTTACAGAGAGATTATTTCACTTATAATTCACTGTATCACAATTCCAGTGGGTCAGAAGTTTACATACACTAAGTTGACTGTGCATTTAAAGAGCTTGGAAAATTCCAGAAAATTATGTCATGGCTTTAGAAGCTTCTGATAGGCTAATTGACATCATTTGAGTCCATTGGAGGTGTGGATGTATTTCAAGGCCTACCTTCAAACCCAGTGCCTCTTTGCTTGACATCAGGTGTAAATCAAAAGAAATCAGCCAAGACCTCAGAAAAACAATTGTAGAACTCCATAAGTCTGGTTCATTCTTGGGAGCAATTTCCAAACGCCTGAAGATACCACGTTCATCTGTACAAACAATAGTACGCAAGTATAAACACCATGGGACCACGCAGCCGTCATACCGCTCAGGGTGGAGATGCGTTCTGTCTCCTAGAGATGAACGTACTTTGGTGCGAAAAGTGCAAATCAATCCCAGAACAATAGCAAAGGACCTTGTGAAGATGCTGGAGGAAATTGGTACAAAAGTATTTATTATCCACAGTAAAAACTAATCCTATATCGACGTAACCTGAAAGGCCTCTCAGCAAGGAAAAAGCCACCGCTCCAAAACCGCTATTAAAAAAGCCAGACTACGGTTTGCAACTGCACATGGGGACAAAAATCATACTTTTTGGAGAAATGTCCTCTGGTCTGATGAAACAAAAATAGAATTGTTTGGCCATAATGACCATTGTTATGTTTGGAGGGAAAAATGGGGAGGCTTGCAAGCCGAAGAACACCATCCCAACCGTGAAGCAGGGGGGGTGGCAGCATCATGTTGTGGGGGTGTTTTGCTGCAGGAGGGACTGTTGCACTTCACAAAATGGATGGCATCATGAGGAAGATATATGTGGATATATTGAATCAACATCTCAAGACATCAGTCAGGAAGTTAAAGCTTGGTCGCAAATGGGTCTTCCAAATGGACAGTCATCCTGAGCATACTTCCAAAGTTATGGCTGAAGGACAACAAAGTGAAGGTATTGGAGTGGCAATCACAAAGCCCTGACCTCAATCCTATAAAAGATATGTGGGCAGAACTGAAAAAGTGTGTGCGAGCAAGGAGGCCTCCAAACCTGACTCAGTTACACCAGCTCTGTCAGAAGGAATGGGCCAAAATTCACCCAAGTTATTGTGGGAAGCTTGTGGAAGGCTACCTGAAACGTTTGACCCAAGTTAAACAATTGAAAGGCAATGCTACCAAATACTAATTGAGTGTATGTAAACTTCTGACCCACTGGGAATGTGATGAAATAAATAAAAGCTGAAGTAAATCATTATCTCTACTATTATTCTGACATTTCATGTTCTTAAAATAAAGTGGTGATCCTAACTGACTTAAGACAGGGAATGTTTACGAGGATTAAATGTCAGGATTTGTGAAAAACTGAGTTGAAATGTATTTGGCTAAGGTGTATGTGAACTTCCAACTTCAACTGTATATTCCCAGAGATGACTAATGTAGGGGAATACTGTTTCCAGTGTAACCAGCGAGCCCTGGTTTGAATCCGAATCTGGACCTTCAGTGTAACAGTATCCATGGGTTTTCACCTTTAGCATGCCTATGCCTATTTAGTAAGTTTAGAAAATAATACATTTACTGTTTCTCATGTACATTATTAGAAACACTATGAATTTCCTTCTTCTGTTTGTGGCCCCTACATCTTTTTTGCTTACAGAAGAGCAGTTACACCTTCAATTGTGAGTTGAGGCTTAACTGTCACGGTTAACTCTACTTGCAATTTTCATATTCTACCATTTTCATTCTTAATGAATTGTCTTTTTCAACCACATGTGTTCTTGCTGGTGAATATCACTGCTATGTCTCTCAGAGTATACCTCTTTGCACCTCAGAACTTTTACTCAAGTGGTATGTTTTTGTTATTTAAAGAAAAATAAATTATGTTTATTATTTGAAGATAGCCGTTTTACTCCTGTGTTGCTTGTAGCTACTTAGGAAAGGAAGCTCGAGACTATCACAATGATCCAATGGCTTTATGTGATCCTACTGTAAATGAGACCAGTAAGACTTGATAGAAGTTTTTATATTTTGTCTTCCATATATTTTTTTTGACAATACCAGTACTTCCTGATATTGCTCACGCTGGTTTAGACTTGTATTTATCTGCATCGCATTAAGTGCATTTAGAAATTAGTCAGACCCCTTTACTTTTTTCCACATTGTTACATTGTAGCCTAAAGATCTAAAAGATCTACAATTGATTCAATTGTTTTTTTCACCTCATCAATCTACCCACAATAACCCATAATGACAAAGCAAAAACAGTTATTTACATTTTTTTCCCGCAAATGTATACAAAATTAAAAATGGAAATATGACAAGTATTCAGACCCTTTACTCAGTACTTGAAGCACATTTTGCAGCGATTACAGCCTCGAGTTTAATTGGGTATGACGCTACGAGCTTGACACACCTGTATTTGGGGAGTTTCTCCCATTCTTCTCTGCAGATCTGCTCAAGTTCTGTCAGGTTGGATGGGGAGTGTCACTGCACAGCTTTTTCAGGTCTCTCCAGAGATGTTCGATAGGATTCAAGTCTGGGCTCTGGCTGGGCCACACAAGGACGTTCAGAGACTTGTCCCGAATCCACTCCTGCGTTGTCTTTGCTGTGTGCTTAGGGTCATTGTCCTGTTGGAAGGTGAACCTTTTTCCCCAGTCTGAGGTCCTGAGCACTCTGGAGCAGGTTTTCGTCAAGGATCTCTCTGTACTTTGCTCCGTTCATCTTTCCCTCTACCCTGACTGGTCTCCCAGTCCCTGCCTCTGAAAACATCTCCAAAGCATGATGCTGCCACCACCATGCTTCACCATAGGGATGTTGCCAGGTTTCCTCCAGACGTGATGCTTGGCATTCAGGCCAGAGTTCAATCTTGGTTTCATCAGACCAGAAAATCTTGTTTCTCATGGTCTGAGAGTCCTTTAGGTGCCTTTTGGCAAACTCCAAGTTGGCTGTCATGCAGTTGTGGAAAAAGTACCCAACTGTCATACTTGAGTAAAAGTACAGATACCGTAATAGAATATGACTCAAGTAGAAGTCAGTCACCCAGTAAAATTCTACTTGAGTAAAAGTCTCAAAGTATTTGGTTTAAAATATACTTACAGTGGGGCAAAAAAGTATTTAGTCAGCCACCAATTGTGCAAGTTCTCCTACTTAAAAAGATGAGAGAGGCCTGTAATTTTCATCATAGGTACACTTCAACTATGACAGACAAAATGAGGGGAAAAAAATCCAGAAAATCACATTGTAGGATTTTTAATGAATTTATTTGCAAATTATGGTGGAAAATAAGTATTTGGTCAATAACAAAAGTTTATCTCAATACGTTGCCAACAAAGGGTATATAACAATGACAGAGGTCAAACGTTTTCTGTAAGTCTTCACAAGGTTTTCACACACTGTTGCTGGTATTTTGGCCCATTCCTCCATGCAGATCTCCTCTAGAGCAGTGATGTTTTGGGGCTGTTGCTGGGCAACACGGACTTTCAACTCCCAAAGATTTTCTATGGGGTTGAGATCTGGAGACTGGCTAGGCCACTCCAGGACCTTGAAATGCTTCTTACGAAGCCACTCCTTCGTTGCCCGGGTGGTGTGTTTGGGATCAATGTCATGCTGAAAGACCCAGCCACGTTTCATCTTCAATGTCCTTGCTGATGGAAGGAGTTTTTCACTCAAAATCTCACGATACATGGCCCCGTTCATTCTTTCCTTTACACGGATCAGTCGTCCTGGTCCCTTTGCAGAAAAACAGCCCCAAAGCATTATGTTTCCACCCCCATGCTTCACAGTAGGTATGGTGTTCTTTGGATGCAACTCAGCATTCTTTGTCCTCCAAACACGACGAGTTGAGTTTTTACCAAGAAGTTATATTTTGGTTTCATCTGACCATATGACATTCTCCCAATCTTCTTCTGGATCATCCAAATGCTCTCTAGGGAACTTCAGACGGGCCTGGACATGTACTGGCTTAAGCAGGGGGACACGTCTGGCACTGCAGGATTTGAGTCCCTGGCGGCGTAGTGTGTTACTGATGGTAGGCTTTGTTACTTTAGTCCCAGCACTCTGCAGGTCATTCACTAGGTCCCCCCCCCCCCCCCCCCGTGTGGTTCTGGGATTTTTGCTCACTGTTCTTGTAATCATTTTGACCCCACAGGGTGAGATCTTGCGTGGAGCCCCAGATCGAGGGAGATTATCAGTGGTCTTGTATGTCTTCCATTTCCTAATAATTGCTCCCACAGTTGATTTCTTCAAACCAAGCTGCTTACCTATTACAGATTAATTCTTCCCAGCCTGGTGCAGGTCTACAATTTTGTTTCTGGTGTTCTTTGACAGCTCTTTGGTCTTGGCTATAGTGGAGTTTGGAGTGTGACTGTTTGAGGTTGTGGACAGGTGTCTTTTATACTGATAACAAGTTCAAACAGGTGCCATTAATACAGGTAACGAGTGGAGGACAGAGGAACCTCTTAAATAAGAAGTTACAGGTCTGTGAGAGCCAGAAATCTTGCTTGTTTGTAGGTGACCAAATACTTATTTTCCACCATAATTTGCAAATAAATTCATATTTTTCTAATTTTGTCTTTCATAGTTGAAGTGTACCTATGATGAAAATTACAGGCCTCTCTCGTCTTTAAGTGGGAGAACTTGCACAATTGGTGGCTGACTAAATACTTTTTTGCCCCACTGTAAGTAATCAAAAGAACAAGTATAAATAAATCCAAGTTCCTTATATTAAGCAAACCAGATGGCACCATTTTCTTGGATGGAATATGAATGACATTCTTCCAATATGCTGTGACAGGTCCCATGTTGCTCAGTTGGTGGAGCATGGTAGTTAGTCTTGTCCCATCGCTGCAACTCTTGTATGGACTCGGGAGTGGCGAAGGTCGAGAGCCATGCGTCCCCCGAAACACGACCCCGCCAAGCCGCTGATTCTTGACATACTGCTTGCTTAACCCGTAAGCCAGCCGTACCAATGTGTCTAAGGAAACACTGTACAACTGGCGACTGAAGTCAGCTTGCAGGCTCCCATAAAGGCCTGATTGGTGGAGTGCTGCAGAGATGGTGGTCCTTCTGGAAGGTTCTCCCATCTTCACAGAGGAACTCTGGAGCTCTGTCAGTGTCCATCGGGTTCTTGGTTACCTCCCTGACCAAGGCCCTTCTCCCGCGATTGCTCAGTTTAGCCGGGTGGCTAGCTCTAGTAAGAGTCTTGGTGGTTCCAAACTTCTTCCATTTAAGAATAATGGAGGCCACTGGGTTCTTAGGGATCTTCGATGCTGCGTACATTTTTTTTAGTGTCCTTCCCCAGATCTGTGCCTCGACCCAATCCTGTATCTGAGCTCTACGGACAATTCCTTCAACCTCATGGCTTGGTTTTTGCACTGACATACACTGTCAACTGTGGGCATTATATAGACAGGTGTGTGCCTTTGCAAATCATGTTCAATCAATTGAATTTACCACAGGTGGACTCAGTCAAGTTGAACAGACATCTGAAGGATGATCAATGGAAACAGGATGCACCTGAGCTCAATTTTGAATCTCATAGCAAAGGGTCTGAATATTTATATAAATAAGGTATTTCTTTGTTCTTTTATATATATATATATATATAAATTAACAAACATAAAAATAACAGTTTTTGCTTTGTCATTATGGGGTATTGTGTGTAGATTGAGTTTTTGTATTTAATCACTTTTAGAATAAGGATGTAACGTAAGAAATTCTGGAAAAAGTGAAGGTCTGAATACTCTCTGAATGCACTGTATGTAGCTAGATATGTATAAATTGAAATGGTTTAAACGATTTATGATCTTGGGGATGTCACTACCATAAACTATGTAGATATGCCGTAGGTAGCAAGAAAATAATCAATGCTCAGGGAATCTTACTCAGCCGCAATTTTCTTGTTGTGTTTCACCCTCTTCTCTGCTATTTACCCCAACTGATTAAACACAGCTGAAAATATTCTGATATGTTCTGATATTCTATGTGTTCCATAGCCTAGTATGGTATAGTCCTTGTGGGTGGATTTTTTTTTGGACCAATTTATAATTGGTTTTGTTATTGCATTCTCTAGCTATACAAGAGAGAAAATATACAACTCTGTTGGCCTTTTCTGGAATACAATTCAGTACAAATGGCAAGACTTTTCAATATCAGTCCTACCCTGAAGAAAATACTGTTTTAGCAAATGCAATTTAGATGACAATGTCTTCTTATCAGACCACAAACCTAATTATCACCATGTCTAGCTGTAGCTTCCCTCTACTTTAACAAAGGTGAACTTATAAATTCTAGATTACTTGGCAACTCTTTATAGATTGTGTTACACTGAAATAGGATATGTTCTAGCTATACCACAACTAGAGGGTTACGTGTTCTTATGTAAGCCAGGATTTCATTTCAGTCTGAGCATTTTTTTTATTTGGGTTTGCGTGATTGTTTAATTATTCTATTGTCCTGTGTGTTGGTCAGGGGGCACCTGCGACTTGGCATAATTATATTTTCTTCCATGTTACCGTAGCTCCCTCCTAAGGATTGTGTGTTACATGAATGTACAGTATAGAGCCAATGTTGATTAAAACATGAACCATTTAGAGTGCACGTCTTTGGGCTTGTTATCCTGAATGACTCACCATCAAACCAATCAGAAGACAAAATGTATTTAATGCTAATTTGTGATTCTTACTGTACGCATTATACTGTATTCCTCTATTTTCCTATTTGAAAAAGCATATATGCTGGAAACTTATCAGCCAATTACATTACAATTCATGTTATCAAATGCAGGTTGAAGAAAAAATGGATGTTAATGCTTTTTATGACTTGTACAATTGATTTCTATCTGTGGGAGACATGCTGGTGTAGATCTAGAGAAATGATCTAATCTAGTATTGTATAATCTCTTTACTTCTCAACCTAATTCAAAAATAGGAAAATATACACTTCTGTCTTTTGCATTTTCAAGATAACTTTCATAAACAAATATTTTCTTATACTGCTTTTGTTTGCTACGTGAATAATACAGTTGTGTTATACCCCGTGTTCTTGGTCTTTTTCTGTGTGACAGATGTTAAATCAACATAGAACTATAGTAGGGCATGTTATATCTGATGTATGTTGTATGTGCCAGTGTGTGCTCCCATGCTCTGTAGTTTAAAGACGAGTTCCCAGAATATAACATTGTGAGCGGACATTCTTTCCCTTCCCTCTATTGTCTCTGTTTCCTGTTAAGTGTGAATGAAGGATCTGCCAGAGTTGCCTCATGCCTAAGTATCTAGATGCCTAATTTAAAGGAAGTGACATCAACACTGACTGAGAACTGCCACTGATTTTTTTGCAGGTTTACTTCTAAGTGCTCTATTTGAGTCTGCATTTACCATAGGTATCCTATTAAATTTCTAGGATTAATTAGTATTCTAATTCCTAAAAATATGGTGTTTACCATTTTAAATATGGTATGTCAGACATATCACTTTTATTTCTGTTTTACGTAAATACCTGTGCTTTCATGCTTGGTACAAAGTAATTACACAGGTTATTTCTCTGGAATAAGCCTAATGTAAACTGTTGCCATTTTATTCAGTTTCTCATGTCCAATGCATCTCCTGACTTGACAAGGACTATTTGTGATAGTAATCAATGCTGCTCAGTAAAATTATTCAATCTCACTGCCTCTACTTTTTCAACTAAGTTAAAGGCCCAGTGCAGAAGATGTGATTTTTCTGTGTTTTATATATATTACCACACAGAGGTTGGAACAATATTGTGAAAATTATCATAATGCCCTTTTAGTGTACTAGTTATTTGAAATGACCACCTGAAATTTCTGCCTGTTTTGGTGGGATGGAGTGTTGGCCTGCCTGGTGACATCACCAGGGGGTAAATTAGATAATAAACCAATAAGAAATAGTTCCAAACCTCTCTTCCAATAACAGCTAGATTTCTGATTTCCCCTCCCCACTCAGACCACCCCCAGACTGTCCTAGCAAAATTATTCCTTGAGAAAATGCTCTTTGCTACGAAGCTATTTTGGTTTATTTTTTTACAATTTCCATTTAAAACAATCACAGTAAAGTACTTAAATGTTACATAAATAATTTAATATTGAGATCAACACGGCTGCGTTGGATCTTTAATGGTTTTGGAGTTTGCCCACTGAGCTCTAACGGCAAACCTACTTTGCCCAGTAGATGGTGCTCTACACAAATGTATTTAGCTTCATCGCATCTGCATCCCATGTGCAGTTTTTCCTCATTGTATTTCTTCCGATAGTACTGTATGACACATCAGTGTTTTTTCTCTTTTGTTATCATGCTAATCTCTACCATATTACCCCCAGTATCTTGATTGTCCTTGCTCTTCTGTTTTGTAGTTCTATTCTTTATTCCTCCCTTGCCGTCAGTCTTTCTTTGTCTCTGCATGGCCTCCCGCGGTAGTCATTGCCACCCCTGTCCTGAAGGGGGCTCCAGCCTGTATGTGTTGTAGTGGCAACTGGGCAAGCAGGGCTGGCTATGGCTGAGTGACATGCATGTTGGTGTGATTAAGCCTGTCAGACCTTTATGCTGCTAATTGCATGGCAACTGCATATGGAGCTTTAATCTAAGCCTGACTGTCCACCCTGCTCCTCAGATCATGCCTGGTTCTGGTGTCCCCCTCCCTGTCCGAGGTTGGGATTGGGATGTTTAATGTCCCTTTTTACATATGTGGTGTGTCTAAACTAGACATGTGAACCTCACACTCAAGACTTTACAATTTAGATTGTACAACAGGCAGGCTGTGTTGTTATGGAGCAGCAGGCCGTGTTGTTATGGAGCAGCAGTCCCAGTGTCTGTGGCCCTTCCTGGGCTCATCCTCTCTCCTCAGACCTGCAGGGTTGGCTCAGGAGATCCCTGTCACAAAAGGACACGCAATCAGATTGAATCTGATGCAACGCTGCCTGGGAGGCTTGCCCCTACGCTAAGATGCAGCAGCCTGGCTGGCCAATGGGGCTGCAGTACAAACCGCCTAAAAGGCCGCCAGGCCGAGTGGGCTGGCAAAGGATGTGTGTGTCTACCCTCAGCTCAGCAAGTCATGTCAACAAGCTGACAAGTGCCTCCTTTCCTCACTCGTCCTATTGCTTTCAGACCAAGTTGTCAGCTTTTCTGTAAATGAGGCCTTGCTGAATTTGGGGGAATTCTACCTTTGAGAAATTGCTTTGCTTACCTTGATGCTCTCTGTGCCTTACCCTTGGCAAGAATGTAACAAGCTCAGTCCAATACACAAAAAAAAGGAGAGCACGTTTCTGGAAACGAGACCTACTCTTTGAGTGTGTAGGTGATGTAAAAGGTGGCAGAGTCTCCGGAGTCTAAGCCAGGACACACGTTGATGTCAGTGTGTGTCTCTAGTCAGCATTGGTATGTGGGGCTGAGAAAGCAAGAGGAGAGCGGTCACATACCCTGAAGGTGACAGTGGGACCTTATAGGGGATTACCTTGTAATCTGCATTTAGGATGAGTGCCTACTAAAATAGCTTATTTTGTGCTCTGATCTCTCTCGATGTAGTGTCTAAGTGTGTGGAGTCATAAGCCAGCACCCACATGTGCTTATCCAGGACAGGGTTCACTCATAAGGGCTTACATTCACCAGACTCGCAGCTCAAATCTTGCCTTTGTGATCCTATCACCTTCCCACTCTCATACATGTGCAGTTTTGTTCCTCTCAGAGTTAACATTATGGGGAAACCCTGCACCCTGGTCATTTCATTTAAGGTGGGATGCGGGCAGTGTGTTTAAGGAAAGCAAGGCATTGTTTATAGTCCTGTGTCAGAAATAAGAGAGGAGAGGGTAAGTGATGTAGATGGAGAATTCCAGGGACACATCACATGTGCTTACAGATCCAGAGTGAACATTGCTGGCCCTCACACTGATTCACTCCACAATGTGATTGGGTCTAATTCTGCACATTATAGCATGTCAAGTAGCAAGTGTCAAGTTCACAGGTTGTGGAGTATTATTGTGCTAATATGACTGGGTAGAATACTGCAGTAGATCTCGGCATCATCGCTTCTTGTTCTATGGAGCGATATACTTCAGCTCAAGGTGTGTGTGGTGAGGATAATTTGTTGGCAAGACTTTATAAGAAAATATTTTTATTGGTCCTCTCAAACCGGCTAGAGAACCAGCGACGTTTAGTCAGGACAATATGCCCAAACTGAGACACGTATTTATTAAACCCCAAATCAGCGGATGCCCAGCCATATTAAAAGACTTCATTTCCCGACCTGCAACGGGTCCGTGATGTCTCCAACAGCTGACAGACGATAAAAGCCTAGGCGAGAGCTTTCAGCAGGGGGAGAGAGTCTCTCGGCAAGGACCCGAACACTGTTGGACTTTGGATTGCTTTAGACCAGGATATTGATATCGAACATTTTTATTTCTATATCCGAATTTGGCGCTTTTTCTGCTCAATTTTGGGACATTTTGTTGAGTTCCATAACATTGCGTAGCTGGTGCATGTGCATTTTAAAGCGCATCTACCCCCTAAAGCCGTGCCCAATGCCGAGGAATGGATAGTGTGTCTGATAAATTTGGAAAGATGGTCGAGAGTGATGAGCAGTCGGAGAGGGATAGTGGCGGTGGCGCAGCGATGGCCGCGCTACACCAATGCGAACTCATCCAGAACATGATTGAAATCTCCATCTCCAGTTTACAGGGGCTCCGGACCAAATGCGCCGCGTCCAATGACCTCACACAGCAAGAGATACGTACTTTAGAGGTAATTAACTCTTGAAAACGCATAAATACGGCGGTCCAAACTGCGGAGTTATACGTATGTCTGCCTGGGCTGCATTTCTTTGGTGGCTAAGCTAGGCGCTCCATCAATTTCCTCATGTTTTGCACAATACACTGCAGTTGTTTGCTGTATTGCGCGATGCTATACATGATTATTTAAAGAATAGGCCTACATTTAAACATGCACGATGACTTCCCACATTGTCTACTATTGATATAGCTATAAATGGACATTGTCACTGACGTTGATCTGGTTACTGTGACCTCTTTCTCGAGGTGAAATATTTGGCTGGAAACCCCGGAATTTTTGCAGCAATGTATTGCGTGTTGATGGAACGGGCAAATTCCTCACATTTTAATTATGTTCTTGTTCACGATTCCGCATTTCTGCATCAGACAAGCCAAGTTTGGGGACAAAACGAAATGCAACATGAAATAGCAGAGCATTTCTCGGCAATGGTAAATGCTCCTCATGCCAATAATCTAGATAATTTCCCTGAGTATATTTCTGAGCCAATTAAGGACAATATGTTTTTTTACTGCGTTCCCTGCACCTGGCTGTGTGAACAAAATAATTTCAGTCGTGTCTGGGATGAGTTGAGTAGCGTGTGCAAACAGTTCTGAGGAACCAGAGTTTAAATTGCGCAACGGGTGATGGCCTACATATCGGCTCCAGTCTTTAGGCCCAAAATATGGTAGTGTTTAGTAGGAAAATATTATATCAAAGTAATAAAATAATACGGAAAATGTAGCCTATTATAGAGCAATCACATACTCATGGGCATATACACTGCGTGTACAGAACATTAAGAACACCTTCCTAATATTGAGTTTCGCCCCATTTTGCCCTCAGTGTGGATGTCCTTTGGCTGGTGGACCATTCTTGATACACCGAGAACTGCTTAGCGTCAAAAAAAACGGCAGTGTTGCCATTCTTGACACACTCAAACCGGTGCAAATGGCACGTACTACCATACCCCGTTCAAAGGCACTTTTGTCTTGCCAGTTCACCCGCTGAATGGCGCACACATACAATCCATGTACAATCCATGTCTCAAGGCTAAAAAATAATTTTATAACTGGTCTCCCCTTCATATTCACGGATTGTAGTGGATTTAACAAGTGACCTCAATAAGGAATCATAGCTTTCACCTAGTCAGTCTGTCATGGAAAGACCAGGTGTTCCTAATGTTTTGTACACTCAAGATCCCAAATCAAACTTTTTGTCACATGTGCCAAATATAGCAAGTGTATACCTTTACTGTGAAATGCTTACATAACAAGCCCTTAACCAACAGTGCAGTTCAAGAAGAGTTAAGAAAATATTTACCAAACAGACTGAAGTCAACAAAAAAAAGTAACACAATTAGAATAACGAATATAAATACATGGGACACCTGTACCGAGTCAGTATGCAGGGGTACAGGTTAGTTGAGGTAATTTGTACATGTAGTTGGGGGTGAAGTGACTATGCATAGATAATAAACAGTGAGTAGCAGCAGTGTACAAAAGGGAGGGGGGTCAATGTAAATTGTCCAGTGGAGATTTTTATTAATTGTTCAGCAGTCTTATGGCTTGGGGTTAGAAGCTGTTGAGGAGCCTTTTGGCCCTAGACTTGGTGCTCCGGGGGTGTGTGTGTATGTATGTATGTATGTATGTGTATATATATATATATATTGAACTTTGCGACCTTTTGCCACATTTCAGGCTTCAAACATAAAGATATAAAACTGTATTTTTTTGTGAAGAATCAACAACAAGTGGGACACAATCATGAAGTGGAACGACATTTATTGGATATTTCAAACTCTTTTAACAAATCAAAAACTGAAAAATTGGGCGTGCAAAATGATTCAGCCCCTTTACTTTCAGTGCAGCAAACTCTCCAGAAGTTCAGTGAGGATCTCTGAATGATCCAATGTTGACCTAAATGACTAATGATGATAAATACAATCCACCTGTGTGTAATCAAGTCTCCGTATAAATGCACCTGCACTGTGATAGTCTCAGAGGTCCGTTAAAAGCGCAGAGAGCATCATGAAGAACAAGGAACACACCAGGCAGGTCCGAGATACTGTTGTGAAGAAGTTTAAAGCCGGATTTGGATACAAAAAGATTTCCCAAGCTTTAAACATCCCAAGGAGCACTGTGCAAGTGATAATATTGAAATGGAAGGAGTATCAGACCACTGCAAATCTACCAAGACCTGTCCGTCCCTCTAAACTTTCAGCTCATACAAGGAGAAGACTGATCAGAGATGCAGCCAAGAGGCCCATGATCACTCTGGATGAACTGCAGAGATCTACAGCTGAGGTGGGAGACTCTGTCCATAGGACAACAATCAGTCGTATATTGCACAAATCTGGCCTTTATGGAAGAGTGGCAAGAAGAAAGTCATTTCTTAAAGATATCCATAAAAAGTGTCGTTTAAAGTTTTCCACAAGCCACCTGGGAGACACACCAAACATGTGGAAGAAGGTGCTCTGGTCAGATGAAACCAAAATTGAACTTTTTGGCAACAATGCAAAACGTTATGTTTGGCGTAAAAGCAACACAGCTCATCACCCTGAACACACCATCCCCACTGTCAAACATGGTGGTGGCAGCATCATGGTTTGGGCCTGCTTTTCTTCAGCAGGGACAGGGAAGATGGTTAAAATTGATGGGAAGATGGATGGAGCCAAATACAGGACCATTCTGGAAGAAAACCTGATGGAGTCTGCAAAAGACCTGAGACTGGGACGGAGATTTGTCTTCCAACAAGACAATGATCCAAAACATAAAGCAACATCTACAATGGAATGGTTCAAAAATAAACATATCCAGGTGTTAGAATGGCCAGACCTGAATCCAATCGAGAATCTGTGGAAATAACTGAAAACTGCTGTTCACAAATGCTCTCCATCCAACCTCACTGAGCTCGAGCTGTTTTGCAAGGAGGAATGGGAAAAAATGTCAGTCTCTCGATGTGCAAAACTGATAGAGACATACCGCAAGCAACTTACAGCTGTAATCGCAGCAAAAGGTGGCGCTACAAAGTATTAACTTAAGGGGGCTGAATAATTTTGCACGCCCAATTTTTACGTTTTTTGATTTGTTAAAAAAGTTTGAAATATCCAATAAATGTCGTTCCACTTCATGATTGTGTCCCACTTGTTGTTGATTCTTCACAAAAAAATACAGTTTTATATCTTTATGTTTGAAGCCTGAAATGTGGCAAAAGGTCGCAAAGTTCAAGGGTGCCGAATACTTTCGCAAGGCACTGTGTGTATGTATATATATATATATATATATATATATATGCAACAATTTCAATGATTTTACGGAGTTACAGTTCCTAATAAGGAAATCAGTCAATTGAAATAATTTCTTTAGGCCCTAATCTATGGATTTCACATGATGGGGCAGGGGCACAGCCATGGGTTGGCCTGGGGGGGGGGCATAGGTCTGGGCTGGCATCTGCAGTTATGAGGCCAGTTGGATGTACTGCCAACTTCTCTAAAATGATGTTGGAGGCAGCTTATGGTAGAGAAATTAACATTCAGTTCTCTGGCAACAGCTATGGTGGACATTCCTGCAGTCAGCATGCCAATTGCGCGCTCCCTCAACTTGAGACATCTGTGGCATTTTATTGTGCACCTGTGTAATGATCATGTTGTTTAATCAGCTTCTTGATATGCCACACCTGTCAGGTGGATGGATTATTTTGGTAAATGAGAAATGCTCACTAACAGGAATGTAAACAAATTTGTGAACAACATTTGAGTTTTTTTTTTTGTGTGTGTGAGATGTTTTATTTCAGCTCATGAACATTGGAACCAACACTTATATTTTTGTTCAGAATATTCTCTGCTGTCATGACATTTGTCCAGCCTGCATTCAGTCGCCAACATCCACAAAGATGTATCAATAACCTACTCTTTATGCAAATTGAATGATACTACTGATATGCTTTCATGCTCATCACATTTGAATGAGATTGTCAGGTTTCTATTTGAGGAAAGCACATGCTATTACTCTTCCCTTCAGGGATTTTTGAAGAGTGCATTTTCCTTACGTTTCATGCATCTTCAACATCTGAGTTGTGAAAAGGTTCGGACTTCTTGAGTGGTCATTGAACTGCAACACTAGTTATGGTAAACCTGTTTCAGGACAAAGAAAGACTTCAAGTGAGTGTCAGAAATAGAAAGCAATGAGTGGGTGCTCTAGGCTCACTCTACAGTACGCCTTTTACCGTCACCACACACACTGCCACTTTCACTTCTTCCTTCACACTGGGTTTTCTTGTTAGTTCAGGATGTCCATCACTGAGGAAAACTGGATCGTTATGGTCTGCTCACCCTGCCTTATAGACATTCAACTAGCAATGATCAATCAGAAGCTGTGTTTCTCCAGGCCGTACATACAGTGGGGCAAAAAAGTATTTAGTCAGCCACCAATTGTGCAAGTTCTCCCACTTAAAAATATGAGAGAGGCCTGTAATTTTCATCATAGGTACACTTCAACTATGACAGACACAATGAGGGGGAAAAATCCAGAAAATCACATTGTAGGATTTTTAATGAATTTATTTGCAAATTATGGTGGAAAATAAGTATTTGGTCACCTACAAACAAGCAAGATTTCTGGCTCTCACAGACCTGTAACTTCTTCTTTAAGAGGATATTCTGTCCTCCACTCGTTACCTGTATTAATGGCACCTGTTTGAACTTGTTATTGGTATAAAAGACACCTGTCCACAACCTCAAACAGTCACACTCCAAACTCCACTATGGCCAAGACCAAAGAGGTTGTCAAAGGACACCAGAAACAAAATTGTAGACCTGCACCAGGCTGGGAAGACTGAATCTGCAATAGGTAAGCAGCTTGGTTTGAAAAAAATCAACTGTGGGAGCAATTATTAGGAAATGGAAGACATGCAAGACCACTGATAATCTCCCTCGATCTGGGGCTCCACGCAAGATCTCACCCTGTGGGGTCAAAATGATCACAATAACGGTGAGCAAAAATCCCAGAACCACACGGGGGGGGACCTAGTGAATGACCTGCAGAGAGCTGGGACCAAAGTAACAAAGCCTACCATCGGTAACACACTACGCTGCCAGGGACTCAAATCCTACAGTGACAGCCGTGTCCCCCCCGCTTAAACCAGTACATGTCCAGGCCCGTCTGAAGTTTTCTAGAGAGCATTTGGATGATCCAGAAGAAGATTGGGAGAATGTCATATGGTCAGATGAAACCAAAATATAACTTTTTGGTAAAAACTCAACTCGTCGTGTTTGGAGGACAAAGAATGCTGAGTTGCATCCAAAGAACACCATACCTACTGTGAAGCATGGGGGTGGAAACATCATGCTTTGGGGCTGTTTTTCTGCAAAGGGACCAGGACGACTGATCCGTGTAAAGCACATATGTCAGAGTCAAGGCCCGCGGGCCACATCCGGCCCGCAAGAAGGTTTTTTACGGCCCCTGGGATGATCTTGATTTATTATTAGAACCGGCCCGCAGCAAGCCGGCAGCCCGCAGATCTTTTACACGCACCAATACTACATTTCCCACAATGCAAAGGTGACGCACCGAGCAGTAGGCTGCTTCATTTCAATATTTATTGGCACAGCAGTCGTCAGCATCACAGTAAAATTAACTTTCAGATACCCATCAAAAATGGCAAAACGGAAGGTGGATACTGAGAACCGGGGGTTTCAAACAAGGTGGGAGTCGGAGTATATGTTCACGAAGGTAGCTGGAAAACCTGTGTGTCTTCTGTGTGGAGAAAGTGTGGCGGTACTGAAAGAGTATAATCTGAGACGACATTATGAAACGAAACACGCGGACAAAAACAAGAATATGGACATGGAACAAAGGCTACAAAAGGCAGAGGAATTAAAACGAGGCCTCAAATCTCGACAGGCTCTGTTCAAAAAAGCCAAATCACAAGGCCAGGCTGCTGTCAAGGCCAGTTTTATTTTGGCAGAAGAGATCGCTAAATCAGCCCGGCCATTTACGGAGGGGGATTTCATCAAAAACTGCATGATTAAAGTTTGTGACGAAGTTTGCCCAGAAAAAAGGCAACTCTTTTTAAATGTGAGTCTGAGCAGAAACACCATTGCCTAGAGAGTAGACCAGTTGTCCATCAATCTAAAAGAGCAGCTTGTGAAAAAGGGAAAAGATTTTATTGCATATTCCTTGGCTGTGGATGAGAGCACCGACATTTCTGACATTGCCCAGTTGTCAATTTTCATCCGCGGAGTGGACTCCAACCTAAGCGTGACAGAGGAGTTTTTGGCTTTACGTCCTATGCATGGCACAACTACGGGGCATGATTTGTATGAAGAGGTGTCAAGATGTGTAAATGAGATGGAGCTGCCTTGGGAAAAACTCGTGGGTTTGACAACCGACGGAGCACCTGCGATGTGTGGACACAGGAGCGGACTGGTGGCGAAGATACGGGAAAAGATGCAAGAGGAAAACGCGACAGGTGAGCTGACAGCTTATCATTGTATCATACACCAGGAAGCGTTGTGCGGTAAAGCCTTGAAAATGGAGCATGTAATGAGCATCATCACGCGCACAGTTAACTTTATCAGAGCCAAAGGTTTGAATCACCGCCAGTTCAAGGCATTTCTGACGGAGTTAGAAACGGAGCATGGTGATTTGCCTTATCACACAGAGGTGCGATGGCTAAGCCAGGGAAAGGTGCTTCAAAGATGTTTTGAGCTTCGTGAGGAGATTTGTCTGTTCTTGGACAGCAAAGGGAAAGACACAACACAACTCCGAGACGAAATGTTTCTGTGTGAAATGGCTTTTCTGTGTGACATTACGAGTCATCTGAATGCAATAAACTTGCAGCTGCAGGGTCGGGATCGTGTCATCTCTGATATGTACAGTACAGTGAAGGCATTTAAAACCAAACTGACTCTGTGGGAGACGCAGATGCGGAAAGAAAATTTGAGCCACTTTCCCAGCTGCCAGACCATGAAAGAGAAGCTCTCTACCAGTGCGTTCCCGAGCACACAGTTGGCTGATAAAATAGGTATGCTTGCCGCTGACTTTCGACGCCGATTTGCTGACTTTGAAGCACAAAAAAGCAGGTTGGAACTGCTCGGTAACCCATTTGCTGTTGACGTGGAAAGCTCACCACCAAACCTCCAAATGGAGTTGATTGACCTCCAATGCAATGATGCACTGAGGGCAAAATATGCGGCAGTGGGTGCTGCGGAGTTCGCCCGTTTCCTCCCCGGCACAATGCCCCAGCTGCGCATCCAGGCTGCTCAAACGTTGTCTATGTTTGGCAGCACATACCTGTGTGAACAACTGTTTTCTTTGATGAACCTGAACAAAACATCACACAGAAGTCGACTTACTGCTGAACACCTCCACTCAATTCTGAGGATTTCTTCAGCTCAGAGCCTTACCCCGAACATTGATGAACTTGTGGAAAAGATGGGACACCACCAAGTATCACCCTCAACCTCAAACAAGTGAACATTACTGTGCAATCACATATTTAGAGTTTTTACTCAGTTCAAGTTTAAAAGTTAAAATTTAATATTTGTTTTCACTGCATGTTACTTCTCCTTAAACAAAGTGTTGTTTTTGATTAATAGATTTTTGCACTTTATTTTTTTGTATTTCAATCCAATTATATTTTAAAAATATTTCAGTTGAGTGGATGATAGAAAATTGCTATTATTGTTTTTTCTTTGAAGTAAATTTAGCCCACTTTTGCTAAAATAGAAAATATAGTCTACTGATGGTGCCTTGAATACCGGTTTCTTTCATTTAATGTTCATGTTATGGGGATATTTATATAAAGGAAATTTGTCTTTTGTGTCTGTTGAAAATTAAAGATTACTGACAGAGCCATAAGAAAATATTGCTTTATTTATCTGATCATATTGTAATATATTTGTTAGGTTTTCAGTAGGTTCAATTAGGTTCACTAGACTATATGCGTCATTTAAACATTTTTCAATGAACATTCGAACAGTCCGGCCCTCGTCTTGTAGCTGATTTTTTTATTTGGCCCTCCGTCCATTTGACTTTGACACCCCTGGTGTAAAGGAAAGAATGAATGGGGCCATGTATCGTGAGATTTTGAGTGAAAACCTCCTTCCATCAGCAAGGGCATTGAAGATGAAACGTGGCTGGGTCTTTCAGCATGACAATGATCCCAAACACACCGCCCCGGGCAACGAAGGAGTGGCTTCGTAAGAAGCATTTCAAGGTCCTGGAGTGGCCTAGCCAGTCTCCAGATCTCAACCCCATAGAAAATCTTTGGAGGGAGTTGAAAGTCCGTGTTGCCCAGCAACCGCCCCAAAACATCACTGCTCTAGAGGAGATCTGCATGGAGGAATGGGCCAAAATACCAGCAACAGTGTGTGAAAACCTTGTGAAGACTTACAGAAAACGTTTGACCTCTGTCATTGCCAACAAAGGGTATATAACAAAGTATTGAGATAAACTTTTGTTATTGACCAAATACTTATTTTCCACCATAATTTGCAAATAAATTCACTAAAAATCCTACAATGTAGGTTTTTTTTTTTCATTTTGTCTGTCATAGTTGAAGTGCACCTATGATGAAAATTACAGGCCTCTCATCTTTTTAAGTGGGAGAACTTGCACAATTGGTGGCTGACTAAATACGTTTTTTGCCCCACTGTATACCCTGATCCCATCTTCACACACCCCCTGAACCAGACAAATGTGGGGATGCTGGAAAGAATATAAGTAGTATTACAGCACCAAACTGAAGCACTAGTTTTAGTCACCGTATTTCACAGGTCCAAAAGCCCGAACCATCTGGGTTGAATCACCCCCATCTGTTTGTTTGAGAAGATTGTAGTGACAATTGGAGCAGAGAGAGATGTTAACCATAAGTCGCCCAGATCTGTCTTGGGCTTGGCCATAAAATCCTAACTGGCAGAAATCTGACAAGCCTGTCAGCTTGACACTCCCATAGGGCTCCACAAGTGTTCTCATGAGTCCCGTATATAACAGCAGAGTGGAAAATATCAATTGTCAATCCAGCTAAATGGCCTAACTGATCAGTTAATTTGTGTGATGAATGAGAGAAGTGAATAACGACGGGTTAAAGTGTCTGTCACAGTTGTGTTGCAAAACAGGGGCATCTCTCCCAGAGACCCGCACTTGAGCGCAATCAAGAGAGGCTTGAACTCACATTATATTCTTACTGAAAGAGCTTTATTATGGCACTCCATCCATGGCTGTTTTTTTACTGTGTGCCTTGCCGGTGAAAAGATAATGGTGCTTTGCTCTCCAAGTGGAGTACTGCAAGGTGGTGCTTCAGTTTTCACACACTAATCCCTGTCTGACTCTTGACATCTCTCACACACCCCCTCTGTCTGTCTGTCTTTCTGTCTCCATGTTGGCCTGTTCTTTGTTATGTCGCCCTGTCGTTGTCTCTGTGGCTGTGAATCAGTATGTCTGTTACACTTTAGCAATGAATGACACTAGATGATATCCAATAATAATTCAAACAGCCTCTAGGGACAGATTAAATACTTTGTAGGGAAGGTTACTCTAAAAGAGCTTGAACATCGTTTTTTTTTCTTTCTTACAGGTTATACAGTGCCTTTAAATTGTTCACACCCCTAGACTTTTTCTACATTTTGTTACAGCCTGAATTTAAAATTGATTCAGTTGAGCTTTTGTGTCACTGGCCTACACACAATACCACATAATATCAAAGTGGAATTATGCTTTTTGAATTTTTTTCATTTTTCAATAACAAATGAAAAGCTGAAATGTCATGAGTCAACAGTATTCAACCCCTTTGTTATAGAGTTCAGGAGTACAAATTTGCATAATGAGTTGCATGGACTCACTCTGAATGACAACCTCATCTCTATACCCCACACATACAATTATCTGTAAGGTCCCTTAGTCGCGCAGTGAATTTCAAACACATTCAACCACAAAGACCAAGGAGGTTTTACAATGCCTCGCAAAGAACAGCACCTATTGGTAGATGTGTTTAAAAAATAAAAACAAATAAAAAACAGACAGTGAATGTCCCTTTGAGCATGGTGAAGTTATTAATTACACTTTGGATGGTGTATCAATACACCCAGTCACAACAAAGATGCAGGCGTCATTCGTAACTCAAGTTGCCGGAGAGGAAGGAAACCACTCAGGTATTTCACCATGAGGCCAATGGTGACTTTTTAAAACATTTACAGAGTTTAATGGCCGTTACAGTAGAACTGAGGATGGATCAACATTGTAGTGTCTAGCGTTGCGCATTTTGGGGAATATTCAGAGGTGGAAAATTTCTGTGGGAATATATGGGAAACAATGGAAATGTATGCAAATTAATATTAATACAATTTAAATGTATGTTTTTTTTATTGGATATATTTACCATATATGGAGACAGAAACATAAACCTTTTACCTTATGATAAGTAGACAATTACAAATTAGTAAATCCTTCCAATAGATTTTTTATTTACGAATTGAACTTTAATTAAATTAGTTGACTCTTCATATGGGATGATTTCACTGAACAACAAAATAAAGGGAATATTGAATGATCCCCAATGATCCATCGCATCTCCCAAAAAGATTTCAACATTCATCTGTAAAATGATAGTCTAGAAACTAAAGCTTTGGTTGTATTCCTCTCAGGCTTCCATGTCTTCTCCCTGGACCTCCACAATGTCCACCTCTTGAACATCAGACTCTGAGGCCTCATCTTCACTGTCACTTTCCAACCTTGTTGAGGATGGCTCGTTATCAGGCTCAAAAAGCCTCAAATTCAAACGGATGGCCACCAATTTTTCAACCCTTGTATTGGTCAGCCTGTTGTGTGCTTTGGTGTGTGTTCCCAAACAAAGACCAGTTGCGCTCTGAGGTGGCTGATGTTGGTGGGATTTGGAGGATGATGGAAGCAACAGGGGAAAGAGTCTCAGATACACAAGGTCCCCTCCACCAGGTGGCTGATGAGATATGTTGGCACGACTGCCATATTGCATCTCCATTCCAAAGTTCTTGCTTGGAAGTGTACTTCGTCAGACTGCCAAGAACCTTGCTCTCATCCAGGCCAAGGTGGCGAGACAGCATACTTAGTGTCCAACATGTACTCTAGGCGTGTATGGGCTTAAGGCAGACGTCTTCACACTTTTGATCTATTTCAGAACTGCATTTTCCTCTGCTTGGAGCAACAGTGAAGGGGGAAGGGCAGTACGGATTTCTTCTCTTACATCTGCAAGCAGAGTCTGAACATCAGACAGGATGACATTGTCTCCCTCAATCCGTGTAATGGCTACTGCTATAGGTTTCAGGCTGCTTACCACACTCTCTTAAAATAAACTCCGCAAAAAAAGAAACATCCCTTTTTCAGGACCCTGTCCTTCAAAGATAATTCATAAAAATCCAAATAACTTCACAGATCTTCATTGTAAAGGGTTTAAACACTGTTTCCCATGCTTGTTCAAGGAACCATAACAATTAATGAACATGCACCTCTGGAACGGTCATTAAGACACTAACAGCTTACAGACGGTAGGCAATTTAGGTCACAGTTATGAAGACTTAGGACACTAAAGAGGCCTTTCTACTGACTCTGAAAAACACTAAAAGAAAGATGCCCAGGGTCCCTGCACATCTGGCTGAACGTGCCTTAGGCATGCTGCAAGGAGGCATGAGGACTGCAGATGTGGCCAGGGCAATAAATTGCAATGTCCATACTGTGAGCCGCCTAAGACAGCGCTACAGGGAGACAGGACTGACAGCTGATCGTCCTCACAGTGGCAGACCACGTGTAGCAAAACCTGCACAGGATCAGTACATTCGAACATCACACCTGCGGTACAGGTACAGGATGGCAACAACAACTGCCTGAGTTACACCAGGAACGCACAATGCCTCAATCATCAGTGCTCAGACTGTCCGCAATAGGCTGAGAGAGGCTGGACTGAGGGCTTGTAGGCAGTTGGAAGGCAGGTCCTCCCCACACATCACCGGCAACAATGTCTCCTCTGGGCTAAAACCCACCATCGCTGGACCAGACAGGACTGTCAAAAAGTGCTCTTCACTGAAGAGTTGTGGTTTTGTCTCACCAGGGGTGATGGTCGGATTCGCATTTATCGTCGAAGGAATGAGCATTACATCGAGGCCTGTACTCTGGAGCGAGATTGATTTGGACGTGGAGGGTCTGTCATGGTCTGGGGCGGTGTGTCACAGCATCATCAGACTGAGCTTGTTGTCATTGCAGGCAATCTCAACACTGTGTGTTACAGGGAAGACATCCTCCTCCCTCATGTGTTACCCTTCCTGCAGGCTCATCCTGACATGACCCTCCAGCATGACAATGCCACCAGCCATACTGCTCGTTCTGTGCGTGATTTCCTGCAAGACAGGAATGTCATTGTTCTGCCATGGCCAGTGAAGAGCCTGGATCTCAATCCCATTGAGCATGTCTGGGACCTGTTGGATCGGAGGGTGAGGGCTAGGGCCATTCCCCCCCAGAAATGTCTGGGAACTTGCAGGTGCCGTGGTTTTAGATTGGGGTAACATCTCACAGCAAGAACTGGTAAATCTGGTGCAGTCCATGAGGAGGAGATGCACTGCAGTACTTAATGCAGCTGGTGGCCACACCAGATACTGACTGTCCCTTTGTTCCGGGACACATTATTCCATTGCAATAAAATTTGATTTGATTTGATTTGATTTCTGTTAGTCACATGTCTGTGGAACTTGTTTCCGTTTATGTCTGTTGTTGAATCTTGTTATGTTCATACAAATATTTACACGTTAAATTTGCTGAAAATAAACGCAGTTGACAGTGAGAGGATGTTTCTTTTTTTGCTGAGTTTACATCATCCAGCAGGATCCTCTTCATGGGGCTGTCCATGTCGGGAGACTGTGTTATGGCCATTTCTTGGAGAGACTCCCCCTCCAGGAGACTGTCAAACATGATGACAACACCACCCCAACAGGAGTTGCTGGGCAGCTTCAATGTGGTGCTCTTATTCTTCTCACTTTGCTTGGTGAGGTAGATTGCTGCTATAACTTGATGACCCTTCACATACCTAACCATTTCCTTGGCTCTCTTGTAGAGTGTATCCATTGTTTTCAGTGCCATGATGTCCTTGGGGAGCAGATTCAATGCATGAGCAGCACAGTCAATGGGTGTGATGTGAGGGTAGGACTCCTCCACCTTAGACCAACCTGCCTCCATGTTCGCAGCATTGTCTGTCACCAGTTCAAATACTTTCTGTGGTCCATAGTCATTGATGAACCTTCAGCTCATCTGCAATGTAGAGACTGGTGTGTTTGTTGTCCCTTGTGTCTGTGCTCTTGTAGAATACTGTTTGAGGGGTGGAGATGATGTCGTCAATTATTCCTTGCCCACGAACATTCGACCACCCATCAGAGATGATTGCAATACAGTCTGCTTTCTCTATGATTTGCGTGACCTTCACTTGAACTCTGTTGAACTCTGCATCCAGCAAATGAGTAGATAAAGCATGTCTGGTTGGAGGGGTGTATGCTGGGCTAGGAACATTCAGAAATCTCTTCCAATACCTGTGAGCATCAGAGGTGAACCAGTTGCATACACAGCTCAAGCAAGACATTCATCATCATTTCTCTGACTCCGTTCCTCCATTGAGTCAAGAAAACTTCTGATTCCTGTTGCTATGGATAAGGTGTCTGATTCATCATTTTCACCTCAAATAGAAGTAGAGGGACTTTTCTCAGAGGTTTTTTGTTTTGAGTGCTGAGGGAACTTTATCCGCTTGTCCAGATGATTCTGCATCTTTGTTGCATTCTTCAAGTTATTTGGCACAGTATTTGCAAATGTACACAGCTTTTCCATCTACATTAGCTGCAGTGAAATGTCTCCACACATCAGATAGTGCCCGTGGCATTTTCCTGTAAACATTAGGAAAAAATGATAAAAAAATAAACATATACAATTCCATGTACAGATAAATAGTTAAGCAGTTAGATTAAACTCCTTTTAAGATATATGTTTTAAAATTAAACATGTATGGAAACAGGTGAATTAACAGCTCAAGCAAGCTAAATTCCACATGGTAGCAAAAATTAACTAGCAGAAATTGTCACAAGTTAGAAATAATTTAAACACACTTTGCTGTAGGCTACTATTCACTAGTTAACAAAAAATCATGTATGTCATAAAATATATTCACCCCACCCAGTATTGTAATCATAACTTACCAGAAAGCATGTAGTCCTTGGCTCAGACAGTGTAGTAGTGTGGGCTCAATAGCATCTCATTAGTGTGCAAGATCTTGAGAATCAGCTGTACATGTGATGGAAGAGTGAACTTCACATGTGGTGGAAGAATGCACTGTGCATGCAGAGAGTTGCAATTCCATTGAATTGGGGATAGTTTAACCAAAATATGCCACAAGACCTAGAATTGCCTTATGTGTATCCCACAAAAAAAGGTTCACTGTTATAAGCTAACCTTTTTGATGAATTTAAGCTAAATTCCCCAAATTCCTGGGCTTAACTTCTCATGGAAAAATTCTGTAAATTGACCGTTAAGTTTCCAACCCTTCGCAACCCTAGTAGTTACTCCACAATACTAACCTAAATGACAGATGTTCCAAAACATGCATCCTGTATGCAATAAGGCACTAAAGTAAAACTGAAAAAATATGGCAAAGAAATTAACTTTACATCCTGAATACAAAGTGTTATGTTTGGGGCAAATCCAACACCTCACTGAGTACCACTCTCCATACTTTCAAGCATAGTGGTGGCTGCATGATGTTATGGGTATGCTTGTCACCGGCAAGGACTTGGGAGGTTTTTTTTGTTTAAAAAAAGAAACAGAATGAAGCTAAGCACAGGCAAAAATCATAGAGGAAAACCTGGTTGTCTGCTTTCCAACAGATGCTCAGTGTCACACCCTGACCATAGTTTACTTTGTATAGTTCTATGTTGTGGTTGGTCAGGGTGTGATCTGAGTGGGCATTCTATGTTTCATGTCTAGTTTGTCTAGTTCTATGTTCGGCCTGATATGGTTCTCAATCAGAGGCAGGTGTTCGTCATTGTCTCTGATTGGGAACCATATTTAGGTAGCCTGGGTTTCACTGTGTGTTTGTGGGTGATTGTTCCTGTCTATGTGTTTTCACCAGATAGGCTGTTTAGGTTTTCGTTACGTTCATCACGTTCTTTATTTTGTAGTGTTTGTATTGATTCGTGTTTTACGTTTGTTCATTAAAACATGGATCGCAATCTACACGCTGCATTTTGGTCCGACTCTCCTTCTCACCAAGAAAACCGTTACAGAATCACCCACCACAAAAGGACCAAGCAGCGTGTTAACAGGCAGGAGCAGCGCGAGGAGAAGCGCAATAAGGATTTCTGGACATGGGAGGAAATCCTCGACGGGAGAGGACCCTGGGCTAAACCAGGGGAGTGTAGCCGCACTAAGGTGCAGCGGGAGAAGAAACAACAGGAACAGCCCAAGGAGGAGTACAGTATGGAGTATACTACTTGGGAGGAGATCGACAGGTGGGCGGCCGACCCAGGGAGAGTGCCGGAGCCCGCCTGGGATTCGCTGGAGCAGTGCGAGGAAGGTTACCGTAGAATGGAGGCGGTGAAAGCAGAGAGGCGCTGGTATGAGAAGGCAGCACGGCGACGCGGATGGAAGCCTGAGAGGCAACCCCAAAAATTTCTTGGGGGGGGGCTAACAGGGAGTATGGCTACGCCAGGTAGGAGACCTGGGCAGACTCCCTGTGCTTACCGGGGGGCTAGAGAGACCGGACAGGCACCGTGTTATGCAGTGGTGCGCACGGTGTCTCCAGTGCGGGTGCATAGCCCGGTGCGGTATATTCCAGCTCCGCGTGTCTGCCGGGCTAGATTGAGCGTCGAGCCTAATGCCATGAAGCCGGCTCTACGCAGCTGGTCCCCAGTGCGTCTCCTTGGGCCGGTTTACATGGCACCAGCCTTGCGCTCGGTGTCTCCGGTTCGCCTGCATAGTCCAGTGCGGGCTATTCCACCTCGCCGCACTGGCAGGGCGACCGTGAGTATTCAACCAGGTAAGGTTGGGCAGGCTCGGTGCTCAAGAGCTCCAGTGCGCCTGCACGGTCCGGTTTTTCCAGTACCACCTCCACACCCCAGCCCTCCGGTAGCAGCTCCCCGCACCAGGCTTCCTGTGCGTGTCCTCGGCCCAGTACCACCAGTGCCAGCACCACGCATCAGGCCTACAGTGCGCCTCGCCTGTCCAGCGCTGTCGGAGCCCTCCTCCTCTCCAGCGCTGTCGGAGTCTCCCGCCTGTTTAGCGCTGTTAGAGCCTTCCTTCTCTACAGCGCTGCCGGAGTCTCCCGCCTGTTCAGAACTGCCAGTTAGCATAGAGCTGCCAGTTAGCATAGAGCTGCCAGTTAGCATAGAGCTGCCAGTTAGCATAGAGCTGCCAGTTAGCATAGAGCTGCCAGTTAGCATAGAGCTGCCAGTTAGCATAGAGCTGCCAGTCTGCAAGGAGCTGCCAGTCTGCAAGGAGCTGCCAGTCTGCAAGGAGCTGCCAGTCTGCATAGAGCTGCCAGTCTGTAAGGAGCTGCCAGTCTGCAAGGAGCCGCCAGAGCTGCCTGTCTGCAGGATGCCGCCAGAGCTGCCAGTCTGCAAGGAGCTGCCAGTCTGCAAGGAGCCGCCAGAGCTGCCAGTCTGCAAGGAGCCGCCAGAGCTGCCAGTCTGCAAGGAGCCGCCAGAGCTGCCAGTCTGCAAGGAGCAGCCAGGGCCGCCAGTCAGCATGGAGCAGCCAGGGCCGCCAGTCAGCATGGAGCAGCCAGGGCCGCCAGTCAGCATGGAGCAGCCAGGGCCGCCAGTCAGCATGGAGCAGCCAGGGCCGCCAGTCAGCATGGAGCAGCCAGGGCCGCCAGTCAGCATGGAGCAGCCAGTCAGCATGGAGCAGCCAGTCAGCATGGAGCAGCCAGAGCAGCCAGTCAGCATGGAGCTGCCTGTCAGCATGGAGCAGCCAGTCAGCATGGAGCAGCCAGAGCTGCCAGTCAGCATGGAGCAGCCAGTCAGCATGGAGCAGCCAGAGCTGCCAGTCATCATGGAGCAGCCAGTCAGCATGGAGCAGCCAGAGCTGCCAGTCGACCAGACTCTCCCAGATCTGCCAGTCGACCAGACTCTCCCAGATCTGCCAGTCGACCAGACTCTCCCAGATCTGCCAGTCGACCAGACTCTTCCAGATCTGCCAGTCGACCAGACTCTTCCAGATCTGCCAGTCGACCAGACTCTTCCAGATCTGCCAGTCGACCAGGATCTGCTAGATCCAACTACCTGCCTGGGCTTCCTCTCAGTGCTGAGCTTCCTCTCAGTGCTGAGCTTCCTCTCAGTGCTGAGCTACCCATCAGTCCCGAGCTACCTCTGTCCCGAGCTGTCCCTCTGTCCCGAGCGGTCATTAAGGAGGGTAACCTATTTAGGGACGCAAAGGAGGTGGACTAAAACGATTATGGAGTGGGGTCCACGTCCAGCGCCAGAGCCGCCACCGCGGACAGATGCCCACCCAGACCCTCCCCTATAGGTTCAGGTTTTGCGGCCGGAGTCCGCACCTTGGGGGGGGGGTACTGTCACACCCTGACCATAGTTTACTTTGTATAGTTCTATGTTGTGGTTGGTCAGGGTGTGATCTGAGTGGGCATTCTATGTTTCATGTCTAGTTTGTCTAGTTCTATGTTCGGCCTGATATGGTTCTCAATCAGAGGCAGGTGTTCGTCATTGTCTCTGATTGGGAACCATATTTAGGTAGCCTGGGTTTCACTGTGTGTTTGTGGGTGATTGTTCCTGTCTATGTGTTTTCACCAGATAGGCTGTTTAGGTTTTCGTTACGTTCATCACGTTCTTTATTTTGTAGTGTTTGTATTGATTCGTGTTTTACGTTTGTTCATTAAAACATGGATCGCAATCTACACGCTGCATTTTGGTCCGACTCTCCTTCTCACCAAGAAAACCGTTACACTCAGAGACATTCACTTTTCAGCAGGACAATAACCTAAAACTCAAGGCCAAATTTACACTTGAGTTGCTTACCAAGACAAAATTGAATGTTCCCGAGTGGCCTAGTTACAGTTTTGACTTGAATCGTCTTGAAAATCTATGGCAAGACTTGAAAATGGCTGTCTAGCAATGATCAACAACCAACTTGACAGAGCTTGAAGATTTTTTTTAAAGAATAATGTGCAAAATATTGTACAATCCAGATGTGCAAATTTCTTAGACTTACCCAGAAAGACTCACAGCTGTAATCGCTGCCAAAGGTGATTCTATCGTGTATTGGCATAAATGAGATTTCATGAAAGAAATTCAGAAATGTCTAAAATCATGTTTTCACTTCATCATTATTGGCTATTGTGTTGAGAGAAAAAAAAAATTCATTCCATTTTGAATTTGAGGCTGTAACACAACAAAATGTGGAATAAGACGAGGGATATGAATAATTTCTGAATGCGCCGTATGTAGCCTAGCCTTTATAGACATATAACATGATAAAGATTATATTATATCGGTCACAACAACCAGACTTCTGACTCCTCATTTGAATCTTGCTTGCGTAGGTGTCTCTTGATATACATTTTCTTCCGTGAGTCTTTTGGATTAATGCATCACCATGTTATCTGTGCAGATAATCCATCCCTGAGCCTACCTAATGATCAGCAGATAGAAATGCATCATCTGTTTTGTCTTCTCATGATGTTGGAAAGAGTTTTGCTGCGCCGCTCGTGGTGTGAGCTATTGTGGCTGTGTCTATATTTAGACGTCTTTCTTCCTACGCATTTTCAGGGTTGGTTGTTAAATAAGGAAATCAAATGACGCGCAAAGAGGCTATGCTGAGAGGGGAGAGCAGGGCGGAAGGGGGGGAGGGGGGATCAAAGCCAATCAGCTGGGCTTGCTTCTTACAACATAGCAACTGCTGTGTCTGAGGCCTAGGAGGAGACCGACTGGGGAGAATATGGCCATCTCCAGAGAAGTAACAAGCAAATCATTGCAGCATTATCCACACTATTTCAGTTTCCTCTTTTTGTATTGGGAAAACAAACGGTACAATCCAGCAGTCGGATTGCATTGTGTGGAAATCATGGTCGTTTTACCCCAGCAGGCGGCTTTTGAGCTCTTCTTAAACATGTTGAGGATGTAGTGTTTCTCTGCATCTGGTAATTTTGAGGTCTGCAGTATTTGTGTAATGGGGGAGGAGGATTTGCATGACATGGCAAAAAACAAGAGGTTCCGTTGCCCTGTTCAAGCTTCCTTCCTACCCATTCCTTTCTGTTTTTTCTTCCTTTCTTCAAGGACCATGACATAATTCCATTTCCAGATCGGATATATTACATTTGGGTAAAATTTGACATACATTTGCTTCTATACCTGGGTAATAAACCTGCAATAGCTTTGTAATTGCATAGTACCAGAATTGGGCATTTTTTTGTTATTATTACTCAAGTGGAATAAGGAATAGTGCCTATTCCTCATTCCTGTTAGAAGGGTTCTATATACAGCATGGTTACACAATAATGTATTTGAGGCATTTTGTGTTTCTCAATTGAATTCAGTTTAATCTAACTTCCTAAATAATGATGCGTTGCTCTCTAACAGAAAGCGCCTTAGATTTAGAGAATGATGCAACACCAGCTCGAACACCTACTCTTAAGTTCTATGGGAATTGCCTGGTTAGATAATAATGCATGTTTGGTTTCAAATGTAACTCAGGAGAAGACACACATTAGCTTGCCCCCGTGCTGTTCTAACTGACTCATGTCAACGTGTAACCCAAAACACTCAACAATGATCTTCCAATTGATTCAGGGCCTTGATGCAATTGCAATCCTTAAATTGTCCTATTGTGTTGTATGTCTTGAGGCAGCAGTAAAGTGGGGTCCGAAATGATTGACACGCTTGATAAAAATGAGCAATTAGAACTGTGGAAAATAATTACTAAAAATACTGAGCTATATTTTGCACTCCAAAAAAATTGGCAGATATTATTTTATACTAATATAATTGCTCAGAGAAAGAGATTTTCAAAGGTAGGGTCAAAATTGACAGCCCTAAAGATTCTTAGAAATAAAGTAGCTAAAAGTGTAGTATTTGGTCCCATATTCCTACCACATCAAGCTTGTCACTCTACAAACTTGTTGGATGCATTTTCAGTGTTTCAGAATTATTTTGTGCCCAGTGGAAATGACTGGTAAATAATGTATTGTCATTTTGGAATCACTTTTATTGTAAATAAGAAAATAATATGTTTCTAAACACTTACGTTAATGCGGATGCTACCAAGACTACGGATAACCCAGAATTAATTGTGGTTAATGATGAATGAGAAAGTTACAGAGAGTCAAAGATCATACCGCCAAGATATGCTAACCTCTCACCATTGCCAATAACAGGGGAGGTTAGCATGTCTTGGTGGTATGATATATATTATTTGAGCATACAATAAAGCAGTGTTGAAATGATTAATTTCATAGTCATTATTGCTTATCAAGATGAGCAGTGATGTTCACACACTTAAAATTCCAAGCTATTTCTGAGCTTTGTATGGTGTGTCGGCAAGGCCGGGCTGTGTGTTGCTGGGGCTGTCGCTAGGACAAACCAGACGGGGACTAACCTTACACAACATAAGGACAGAGGATTAGTGGCAGCAGCCAGCCAATCCCCCAGCCCCTCCCTGTGGGGTCAGCCAGCGATGACGGAGGGGTCAGTGCAGTAGGTCATTGTCTCTGACAGTCACCCACGGACGATGGGCGCCCAGCCCCGCCACAAAGCACGTGGCACATGTGACCCTTCCTCCCTCCCTGCACCATGCGTCACTGTGCCTCCGTCCATTGTGCCACAATGGTGGTGGGCTGTGGTGATTTGTGGCATATTCATGTTGTTACCTGGGGCTGCTTAATATGCAGCATCACGTCACAGCCGTTTGTTAACATTTAGGCCCATTACAAAGGCCTTAATGTGCCATGTTCATTATCTGCCAGATCACAGTGCTGTGCTGCCCTGAGATCAGTGCACACAGTGACTGTGACGGGGGCCGCCCACATTTTATTAATGCTACTTTGGACCGCATGGGGCCAGCGGATAAGGGCAGATAAAGCTATAGGTGAAAAGACAAAACACAACAAAGCCTCCTTGTCACATGGTCCTGCCTCCTTGTCACTTGGTCCTGCCTGCTTGTCACTTGGTCCTGCCTCCTTGTCACTTGGTCCTGCCTGCTTGTCACATGGTCCTGCCTGCTTGTCACTTGGTCCTGCCTGCTTGTCACTTTGTCCTGCATGCTTGTCACATGGTCCTGTCTGTTCCTACCTGCTTGTCACTTGGTCCTGCCTGCTTGTCACATGGTCCTGTCTGCTTGTCACTTGGTCCTGCCTGCTTGTCACTTGGTTCTGCCTGCTTGTCACATGGTCTTGCCTCCTTGTCACATGGTCCTGCCTCCTTGTCACTTGGTCCTGCCTGCTCCTGTCTGCTTGTCACTTGGTCCTGCCTGCTTGTCACATGGTCCTGCCTGCTTGTCACTTGATCCTGCCTCCTTGTCACTTGGTCCTGCCTGCTTGTCACTTGGTCCTGCCACCTTGTCACTTGGTCCTGCCTGCTTGTCACTTGGTCCTGCCTGCTTGTCACATGGTCCTGCCTGATTGCCACTTGTTCCTGCCTGGTTGTCACGTGGTCCTGCCTGCTTGTTACTTGGTCCTGCCTGCTTGTCACTTGTCACTTGGTCCCGCCTGCTTGTCACATGGTCCCGCCTGCTTGTCACATGGTCCCGCCTGCTTGTCACATGGTCCCGCCTGCTTGTCACATGGTCCCGCCTGCTTGTCACTTGGTTCTGCCTCCTTGTCACATGGTCCTGCCTCCTTGTCACTTGGTCCTGCCTCCTTGTCACTTGGTCCTGCCTCCTTGTCACTTGGTCCTGCCTCCTTGTCACATGGTTCTGCCTCCTTGTCACTTGGTCCTGCCACCTTGTCACTTGGTCCTGCCTGCTTGTCACTTGCTCCTTGTCACTTGCTCCGGCCTGCTTTTCACTTGGTCCTGCCTGCTCCTGCCTGCTTGTCACTTTGTCCTGCCTCCTTGTCACATGGTCCTGCCTGCTTGTCACATGGTCCCGCCTGCTTGTCACATGGTCCTGCCTGCTTGTCACATGGTCCTGCCTGCTTGTCACATGGTCCTGCCTGCTTGTCACTTGGTCCTGCCTCCTTGTCACTTGGTCCTGCCTCCTTGTCACTTGGTCCTGCCTGCTTGTCACATGGTTCTGCCTACTTGTCACTTGGTCCTGCCACCTTGTCACTTGGTCCTGCCTGCTTGTTACTTGCTCCTTGTCACTTGCTCCTGCCTGCTTTTCACTTGGTCCTGCCTTCTTTTCACTTGGTCCTGCCTGCTCCTGCCTGCTTGTCACGTGGGTCCTGCCTGCTTGTCACGTGGGTCCTGCCTGCTTGTCACGTGGGTCCTGCCTGCTTGTCACGTGGGTCCTGCCTGCTTGTCACGTGGGTCCTGCCTGCTTGTCACATGGTCCTGCCTGCTCCTACCTGCTTGTCACTTGGTCCTGCCTGCTTGTCACATGGTCCTGTCTGCTTGTCACTTGGTCCTGCCTGCTTGTCACTTGGTTCTGCCTGCTTGTCACTTGGTTCTGCCTGCTTGTCACTTGGTTCTGCCTGCTTGTCACATGGTCCTGCCTCCTTGTCACATGGTCCTACCTCCTTGTCACTTGGTCCTGCCTGCTCCTGTCTGCGTGTCACTTGGTCCTGCCTGCTTGTCACATGGTCCTGCCTGCTTGTCACTTGATCCTGCCTCCTTGTCACTTGGTCCTGCCTGCTTGTCACTTGGTCCTGCCACCTTGTCACTTGGTCCTGCCTGCTTGTCACTTGGTCCTGCCTGCTTGTCACTTGGTCCTGCCTGCTTGTCACATGGTCCTGCCTGATTGTCACTTGTTCCTGCCTGCTTGTCACTTGGTCCTGCCTGCTTGTCACTTGGTCCTGCCTGCTTGTCACTTGGTCCCGCCTGCTTGTCACTTGGTCCCGCCTGCTTGTCACATGGTCCCGCCTGCTTGTCACATGGTCCCGCCTGCTTGTCACATGGTCCCGCCTGCTTGTCACTTGGTTCTGCCTGCTTGTCACATGGTCCTGCCTCCTTGTCACATGGTCCTACCTCCTTGTCACTTGGTCCTGCCTGCTCCTGTCTGCGTGTCACTTGGTCCTGCCTGCTTGTCACATGGTCCTGCCTGCTTGTCACTTGATCCTGCCTCCTTGTCACTTGGTCCTGCCTGCTTGTCACTTGGTCCTGCCACCTTGTCACTTGGTCCTGCCTGCTTGTCACTTGGTCCTGCCTGCTTGTCACTTGGTCCTGCCTGCTTGTCACATGGTCCTGCCTGATTGTCACTTGTTCCTGCCTGCTTGTCACTTGGTCCTGCCTGCTTGTCACTTGGTCCTGCCTGCTTGTCACTTGGTCCCGCCTGCTTGTCACTTGGTCCCGCCTGCTTGTCACATGGTCCCGCCTGCTTGTCACATGGTCCCGCCTGCTTGTCACATGGTCCCGCCTGCTTGTCACTTGGTTCTGCCTGCTTGTCACATGGTCCTGCCTCCTTGTCACTTGGTCCTGCCTCCTTGTCACTTGGTCCTGCCTCCTTGTCACTTGGTCCTGCCTCCTTGTCACATGGTTCTGCCTCCTTGTCACTTGGTCCTGCCACCTTGTCACTTGGTCCTGCCTGCTTGTCACTTGCTCCTTGTCACTTGCTCCGGCCTGCTTTTCACTTGGTCCTGCCTGCTCCTGCCTCCTTGTCACATGGTCCTGCCTGCTTGTCACATGGTCCCGCCTGCTTGTCACATGGTCCCGCCTGCTTGTCACATGGTCCTGCCTGCTTGTCACATGGTCCTGCCTGCTTGTCACTTGGTCCTGCCTCCTTGTCACATGGTCCTGCCTCCTTGTCACTTGGTCCTGCCTCCTTGTCACTTGGTCCTGCCTGCTTGTCACATGGTTCTGCCTACTTGTCACTTGGTCCTGCCACCTTGTCACTTGGTCCTGCCTGCTTGTTACTTGCTCCTTGTCACTTGCTCCTGCCTGCTTTTCACTTGGTCCTGCCTTCTTTTCACTTGGTCCTGCCTGCTCCTGCCTGCTTGTCACGTGGGTCCTGCCTGCTTGTCACGTGGGTCCTGCCTGCTTGTCACGTGGGTCCTGCCTGCTTGTCACGTGGGTCCTGCCTGCTTGTCACTTGGGTCCTGCCTGCTTGTCACTTGGGTCCTGCCTGCTTGTCACTTGGGTCCTACCTGCTTGTCACATGGTCCTGCCTGCTTGTCACTATGGTCCTGCCTGCTTGTCACGTGGGTCCTGCCTGCTTGTCACGTGGGTCCTGCCTGCTTGTCACGTGGGTCCTGCCTGCTTGTCACGTGGGTCCTGCCTGCTTGTCACGTGGTCCTGTTTGCTTGATGGTGATACTATTGTGTACTGATGAGGTCTTGTACCTATTCCAGTTACAAAAACATGTAGTTTTTTTTGTTGGTTTTTTTTGTACATTTTTATTTTCTGACTAAAACAATGTTTTGGAAGAGAACCATCAAACACTCATGGACACACTGGCGCATTTATTTTGCTCTTGAAAATGGAGCATTGATCATGGTTTGATTTACAATTGTGAAGACAAAAGCCAGCACATAATACCAGATGGGAATAGTGCAGTTTGTGGGCTTCTGTGGCGCAGATTCAGAATCCATGTGGGTCATATGCCCACCATGACCACAGACGGCATGTGCCTTTAAAAACTGCTGTACAGTTCTGAGGGGACCAAAGGATAATGGCACATAACATGTGACAATAGAAACTGCAGAGAGTCATGTAAATTTGAAGGGGGCTTCTATTACCACAGAGATTGTTTTATCTTTCAGAAATCTGATATTACCTCATAGTGTACGTTCTGTTTCCCTGGGAAAGAAGTCTTGCACAATTCTCCTGCAGAGAGGCAATGCTGTCATTGGCAAAGACATCAAAGTAAGGCTGTCATCCAATGTTTCTGAGAGTACAAGACGGTTATTTCTGCCGAATCTTGAGGAAACAAATGGAACAGTAGGACTTTGTCCCCTGTGTCAGACAAGCGTTCTGGTGTCTCTCTGGCTGCTCTCTGGTGACTTGGTTCGTATTGGCTGTCACTCATCTCCTCAAGGCACTAAAGCGTTTCCATGGTGTTGTTTAACCCCCATTTTCAGACTAACAGGTGGGATCTGAGGCTTGTCAGGCTACCCCATCCCCCACCAGGCTCCCATCTATATGAGTCAATGAGTTCCATCCCCCACCAGGCTCCCATCTATATGTGTCCATGAGTTCCATCCCCCACCAAGCTCCCATCTATATGTGTCAATGAGTTCCATCCCCCACCAGTCTCCCATCTATATGAGTCAATGAGTTCCATCCCCCACCAGGCTCCCATCTATATGAGTCAATGAGTTCCATCCCCCACCAGGTTCCCGTCTATATGAGTCAATGAGTTCCATCCTCTACCTAACACAGACCTGTTGTTAGCTGATCATCACAGGGCTGACTGAAGAATCTATCGATCTGTGAATCTGACTCTGTTACATTTTGAAGCCCACTGAGGATTTCAGTGTTTTAAAACACACGTCATGTCTGGGAGCTGTGGAATGGTACAACGCTACTCCAGCTTTTGATATTTCTATAGAAAATGTGCTGTTATTCAAATGTTACCTAAATATATATGTGTTTTATTTAGCAGAACTGCAGAATTGTGTCTAGTCTGAGGTGTACTTTTAACAGATATTCCACATCGAGGTGTACGGTCTCAGATTTTCTGTTACATGTCTATGGGAAAATCCCACTCTAAACAATGCTGCTGACGACTCTGGAGTGAGGTTGCTAGGTAACCTGACAACACTCTTGCACCAGTGTATTGTTCACTGTGCTGCTGAATGATCCCCATCTACCTCTCTGTGTGTGTGTGTGTGTGTGTGTGTGTGTGTGTGTGTGTGGTTCTTGTGACGGATGTCTCTGGTGTCCAACTACACAATAACATTATGTTCCACAAATGAGACTGAAAAATACTATCTGCAACTCACAGTTGCAAAATATCAGGAGGAAATTGTCACGTTGGCTGTTACTATGTAGGCCTACTACAAATGTTAAATAGTTTTTACAGTTAAAATGTCTCCTGACCCTTTAAACTACACAGAGAGAATTTCAGACAGAAGTCTAATGAATCTAGTGTCATTCCTGCTCTGTGGGAAATGTCATGTGGATCTTCTCAATTTCAGCTCACATCCTGTCACTCCACTAAAAGAAGAGAAGAGATACAGTGAAGAGAGCTTTTTGTCGGCAAGAAGAAGCTTACTGGCCCTCTTGTCCACCCACAGCATGAGGCCTCTCATTGGCTAACCTCAAAGATCAAATGGCTGCTCCCAGAACAATGGTTAAAGTCCAGACACATTGTGGAGTTGCCCACATATAAGGAGTTGTGGGCATGGTAGCCTATATGAATAGTATAGGGCTCCCTTTAACCAGCCCTGTCAGACAGTCTGTATTTGAAGTGATTCAGTAATATACTATTACCTTCACTGGACATCGTACCATTGAGGCTTCAATGGGTCTAATCAAAAAGAAAATGCTGCTTCCCAGTCATATGTGGCCTTCTGTCTGAGTTTGTTGCTCAAATCAAATTGTATTGTCACATCCATGTGTTTAGCAGATTTTATTGCAGGTGTAGTGAAATGCTTGTGTTTCTAGCTCCAACAGTGCAGTTATATCTAACAAGTAATATCCAACAATTTCACAACAATACACACACATCTAAGTAAAGGAATGGAATTAACAATAAATAAATATATGGACGAGCAATGTCAGATCATATCAAGTTCTCTTCAAGTCAACTCTCTTTTTAGCACACTTTCAGTTTATTCACTTCTCAAATAGACTGGGTTTCTTTCTCCCAGTCACACGTCCAGGGGAAGACTAAACATGTAGCTTTTATTGAGGAGGGTGATCTATGCCCTCAGTACAATTAGCAGCCGAGGAGCTGGAGTGGTCTATGGAGGGCCCCTTTGCCCAGGCTGTTGACCTGACCCCTCCTCAGGTCCTCCTCCAGACGCCCTCTCTCCTTTCCTCTCTTCCTCTATGCTCCCTTCCCTCTCTCCTACTCTTTCCTCTCGCCTGCAGTGGAGAGGCCTTTGTTAACCGCTGCCGCAGAGCCAAGCTGTCTCTTTCATCCCAAGGCCGCACTTTCTCTCGCCCAAAGTGTGACTATGTTTCTACAGTGTGTACTACGTGAATGAGCTGAGAAAAGGCATGCTTAGCTCATTGTATCTCCAGCACTCGAGAGATACATGTGGGCATAGCTGTGAAAAGTACGGGTGCTGGGGTGCACCCCTGATGAATTGAAGGATAAAAAAAAGTTCTTAATTGTTCTTCTTTGATTACTCCTGTCTGAACAGACATTAATACAATTATTCAAAATAATACACCAAATATAGAACAGCTTGTTGCGTTGTGGCCATCGATATAATCATAGACAGATTTTGGAACCTCTAACCCTGGCACTTTTACTGTTAAACTAATGGCTACACTTGCAATGGCTTCCCGTCCTGACTTGAATAGGAACTGCAATCTATGGATTCATTTTCTATGTTTGGGTGCAGCGGTCAGTTTGCCTTTCACAAAAATCGAAATACAATCACGAGAGAAACGTAGGCCTACCGTTTGGAAAGCAAATACCTTCTTCTGAAAAGAGAAGACTGATCTGTCTGTAGAAGCAAACCACTTATTTTCTCAACCTTTTTGAGCGATTCTGAGTAAACAGCACTGTTTTTCAACGTAGCTTATTTGGAGATAGTGGCATGAGCGCATTGGCCATCACTGATGAGTAGCCTATGCTTCATTGGTTGAGTCAGTGTTACTAACTAGGTTTCCATCCAATTGACAACAGGTTTTCATGTGAATATTCTAAAATCCGCTTTAAGAAAATATGCAGATTTTTTTTCACCAGTAATATGTTTCCACCAAACTGACTTGTTGAGGATAACAAATTGTGTGATGACTTGATGCACACAGTTTACTTTTTAGCTTAAGTTTTCATGTACCGATAGTTGTCACAGAAACTGTTGTGTTAAATAGCAAACGTGTCTACTCTGGTCTTGGCACGTGTGCTCTAGCCAACAGCTCACAGATACAGTACAGGTAGGCTGTGTGGGTACAGTGCAGGTAGGCTGTGTGGGTACAGTGCAGGTAGGCTGTGTGGGTACAGTGCAGGTAGGCTGTGTGGGTACAGTGCAGGTAGGCTGTGTGGGTACAGTGCAGGTAGGCTGTGTGGGTACAGTGCAGGTAGGCTGTGTGGGTACCGTGCAGGTTGGCTGTGTGGGTACAGTGCAGGTAGGTTGTGTGGGTACAGTGCTGGTAGGCTGTGTGGGTACAGTGCAGGTAGGCTGTGTGGGTACCGTGCAGGTAGGCTGTGTGGGTACAGTGCAGGTAGGCTGTGTGGGTAGGCTAGTCTACATGATGAGATTATAATGGATAAGAGTGAGAATATTTTTATTTGGCAAACGTCAGTCAAGCATTGATCATCATGTCACCAGAATAGGACCCTCATTATTTATTGGAAAGGAGCATCAAGAGCGCCGTGCACTTTCACCACCCTGTGAATGAAGTTTGTCATTACTTATTTCATCTGTAGTTTTTAAATTTGAGCGTTTAAATGTAACCTTTTATTTAACTAGGCAATTCCGTTAAGAACAAATTCTTATTTACAATGACGGCCTACCCCCTCCAAACCCGGACGACGCTGGGCCAATTGTGCACCGCCCCGAACCAGGGAGTCTGTAGTGACGCCTCAAGCGTAAAACAAATTTGTGCACAACATTTTGTGTGTGTGGAAAAATTCTGGGATCTTTTATTTTCAATCATGAAATATGGGACCAACACTTTACATGTCACACTTATATTTTTGGTGTGTGTGTGTGTGTGTACAATTGAAGTCAGAAGTTTACCTACACCTTAGCCAAATACATTTAACTCAGTTTTTCACAATTCCTGACATTTAATCCTAGTAAATATTCCCTGTTTTAGGTCAGTTAGGATCACCACTTTATTTTAAGAATTTGAAATGTCAGAATAATAATAGAGAGAATGATTTATTTCAGCTTTTATTTATTTCATCACATTCCCAGTGGGTCAGAAGTTTACATACACTCAATTAGTATTTGGTAGCATTGCCTTTCAATTGTTTAACTTCGGTCAAACATTTTGGGTAGCCTTCCACAAGCTTCCCACAATAAGTTGGGTGAATTTTTTTTATTTATTTATTTATTATTATTTTTATTTTTTTTAGAATTTTACCCCTTTTTCTCCCCAATTTCATAGTATCCAATTGTTGTAGTAGCTACTATCTTGTCTCATCGCTACAACTCCCGTACGGGCTCGGGAGAGACGAAGGTTGAAAGTCATGCGTCCTCCGATACACAACCAACCAAGCCGCTGCTTCTTTAACACAGCGCACATCCAACCCGGAAGCCAGCCGCACCAATGCGCCGGAGGAAACACCGTGCACCTGGCCACCTTGGCTAGCGTACACTGCGCCCAGCCCGCCACAGGAGTCGCTGGTGCGCGATGAGACAAGGACACCCCTACCGACCAAGCCCTCCCTAACCCGGGCGACGCTAGGCCAATTGTGCGTCGCCCCACGGACCTCCCGGTCGCGGCCGGTTACGACAGAGCCTGGGCGCGAACCCAGGGCTCTGATGGCACAGCTGGCGCTGCAGTACAGCGCAAGTTGGGTGAATTTTGACCCATTCCTCCTGACAGAGCTGGTGTAACTGAGTCAGGTTTGTAGGCCTCCTTGCTCGCACACGCTTTTTCAGTTCTGCCCACAAATTTTCTATAGGATTGAGATCAGGGCTTGTGATGGCCACTCCAATACCTTCACTTTGTTGTCCATTTTCCCACAACTTTGGAAGTATGCTTGGGGTCATTGTCCATTTGGAAGACCCATTTGCGACCAAGCTTTATCTTCCTGACTGATGTCTTGAGATGTTGCTTCAATATATCCACATAATTTCCCTGCCTCATGATGCCATCTATTTTGTGAAGTGCACCAGTCCCTCCTGCAGCAAAGCACCCCCACAACATGATGCTGCCATCCCCGTGCTTCACGATTTGGGATGGTGTTCTTCAGCTTGCAAATCAATTCAAATTTATTTATATAGCCCTTCGTACATCTCAAAGTGCTGTACAGAAACCCAGCTTAAAACCCCAAACAGCAAGCAATGCAGGTGTAGAAGCACGGTGGCTAGGAAAAACTCCCTAGAAAGGCCAAAACCTAGGAAGAAACCTTGAGAGGAACCAGGCTATGTGGGGTGGCCAGTCCTCTTCTGGCTGTGCCGGGTGGAGATTATAACAGAACATGGCCAAGATGTTCAAATGTTCATAATGACCAGCATGGTCCAATAATAATAAGGCAGAACAGTTGAAACTGGAGCAGCAGCACGGCCAGGTGGAATGGGGACAGCAAGGAGTCATCATGTCAGGTAGTCCTGGGGCATGGTCCTAGGGCTCAGGTCCTCCGAGAGAGAGAAAGAAAGAGAGAATTAGAGAGAGCACACTTAAATTCACACAGGACACCGAATAGGACAGGAGAAGTACTCCAGATATAACAAACTGACCCTAGCCCCCCGACACACAAACTACTGCAGCATAAATACTGGAGGCTGAGACAGGAGGGGTCAGGAGACACTGTGGCCCCATCCGATGACACCCCCGGACAGGGCCAAACAGGAAGGATATAACCCCACCCACTTTGCCAAAGCACAGCCCCCACCCACACCACTAGAAGGAGACAGGGAGGAATGGGAAAAAATTTCAGTCTCTCGATGTGCAAAACTGATAGAGACATACCGCAAGCAACTTACAGCTGTAATCGCAGCAAAAGGTGGCGCTACAAAGTATTAACTTAAGGGGGCTGAATAATTTTGCACGCCCAATATTTCAGTTTTTGATTTGTTAAAAAAGTTTTAAATATCCAATAAATGTCGTTCCACTTCATGATTGTGTCCCACTTGTTGTTGATTCTTCACAAAAAAATACAGTTTTATATCTTTATGTTTGAAGCCTGAAATGTGGCAAAATGTCGCAAAGTTCAAGGGGGCCAAATACTTTCGCAAGGCACTGTAGGCCTACAGAAAGTCTAATTCGCAATTTTTCGATCACAATAGTTTTTATAAAGATAAGTATTATATTGTTAAATTATAGGATTAACTCTGGTAGGCTTAAAACATTCTTCCTCACCTCAAGATCATCTGTCAGAGTCCGATGCAGTGCAGGTGCGCACTGCCTTCATTTCATAGGCCTGCAGTATA
Source organism: Oncorhynchus mykiss (assembly GCF_057628025.1). Taxonomy (NCBI): domain Eukaryota; kingdom Metazoa; phylum Chordata; class Actinopteri; order Salmoniformes; family Salmonidae; genus Oncorhynchus; species Oncorhynchus mykiss. The sequence continues at coordinate 40,102,088 of NC_143031.1, read as the reverse complement.
ATAGGCTAATAGCCACACCAAACCATCACAAAGTTCATAACAAAAGTAAGTCGAGCCATTCGTTTATTTGGAAAATATGAGCAGATATTATATCACAGCAAACACAACATTACAGCTGGAACTTAATTTGTCCAAAGAAAATGGCTCAACAGAAGCAAACAAAACACTTGGGAACTGGTTTAAACTTACGAAGGAAGGATATTGCCTACCGTACCCAGCAAATGACAGCAATAGGCAAATGTTATTTATTTTACAAAAGGCCTACTTATAACCTGTCTTAAACTAAATACTGAGCACAATTAAAAAGACAGCTCGAACTTAATTTAACCAATGAATATGTCCCAACATAATGAAACAACACCTTTTGCATAATTAAAGAACTGGTTTAGATTAATAAGTAGGCCTACAATAATAATAATGATGATGATTAAACAAATGATCCTAAATACAAAAAAATTAAGAAAGTTTCACAATTGCATCCTATCTGAATAGTCAGTTGCACAGTAGCCTACATTTGGGCATTTGTGTGGTATTAAAAAATGTCTTCTAAATTCAATTATTTTTATTTTTTTCGCCCAGACCCTGCAAAAATAAAACATCCCCAAATACATGTATGCTCCATTGTATGCCACTACTCAAATGCGATTTTCGATGCATGCAATGCTTTACTATAAAGGGGATTTTTCTCCCCCCGCACACCCCTCCTAGCACCCACAACTCAAAACATCACATTGTATTTATTACTTGTGCCGAATACAACAGGTGTAGACTTGACCGTGAAATGCATCTTCCCGCGGCTACGCTGGTGGGTGGAGTAGAGTGATACCTGGCGGTGCGCTGCTCATTACATGGCCATGCGGTGCGGCCTGCAGCCCAAGGCGTCCTGCTGTAATGGACACTCCCAGATGGAGATAAGGAGACACACTATACTGGAGCCCAGCACTGCATGGAGTTGAGAAGGCCAGGCTAGCGCAAACTAATACCACAGTGCTGTGAGTTACTCATCCGGTAGTCACCTGGGAAGGCCGGAACAAGGAGTGGAGCCTGCCTGGTCCTCAATGTTGCTATATTAAAGTGCAGCAGTAAGTAGTGGTAATGCTCGAGTTTCAGACATCCTCTGGACAACTTCTGAGGTGTTTATATCACAGACCACTATGTTCAGACTGTCATTAACATGCCACATGAGCGTCCAGCCAGATCATAGTTTTTTTTTGCTTCCGTCTCATCTGTTTTATTTTTCCACTGTCATGTTCCATACAACATCTCTTGATATCCCAGTGTTAATTTGCACAATCACCATTAGGGCAGTGGTGTCTGGTGTGCTGTTTGGATGGTACACAGCAGGGCTTGAGATGTTGTGATGTTTATCAGTACATCAGATATCAGGTGAAGGGAGCAATGGGGGGGGCATGTAATCTTAGCAGTCACTAGGTGTGTGTGGGGGGGGGGGGGGGGGGGGGGGTCTGTTTGTGTGTGTTGAAGGATGAGGTGGACTTGGCATCCCTGAATGGCATCTAGGCCAGTTACTGAGGCTTCACTTATTAAAGTGCTGATTAGCAGATACAGGCGGCTGGGGGGGTGGCTGGTTTGGTGTGTGTGTGTGAAAAGGATGACTGGCTTAATGGCCAGCGTCCCCAATGGTAACATGGCTTGCTGTGCGTCAGCAAGCTGCTGCCCTGGGTGCTGGTGAAAAGGCCGTCTCAGCGGGCGAGCCCTCCTCCCCGGTGTCAGCTGTACAGGCCTCGCCTCCTCTCCCCTTAGACTGCCCTGCTCCCTGCGTCATCACCATCCCCCACAACACGGAGGTGCTGCCACTACCTGTTCTCAGAGAAGGAGAGAGAGAGGGGGGGTGGCATATCCTCTCACCCCTAGCCGCCTGTCTGTGTCCGGCCTGTCTCTCTCTGTCCAGCCTGTCTCTGTGTCCAGCCTCTCTGCAGAGCTGGAAAATGAATGTGGTAGCCAGTGCTCTGTTTGTTTGTAGACGATCATGGTGGAGTGCTTTCACATTCTGCAATGTAAGCATCCTCACTGTTTTGTTTATTATGTGAACAGCCTATGACGTCTTTTAATAGAAAAAAATGGATCCCACGGTCTTGACAGATGAAAGAACAATGTGATACCTGGGTTAGCACCTAGAAAAACAAAAGCTCATGGGCTGACATGTTGATACATGCTCACTGAGGGGGAGGTATGTTTAGTTGGGGGCCAGTCCAGTGATGGCTGTGAGGCTGTCTGCTAGCCTCGCTGTGAACTTTGCGTCTTCCAGGACTGTGATGTCACTATGCCCCTGCCTTCAGTGGCTGCAATGTTCCAATGACACTTGGTTGCCATGCCAGCGGTGCAGACACCCTCATGAGAAGGCCAGCTCGCTGTTCCCTTCCATATAATAACAGCTATTTATATCTACTTGACAGCCCTGCTTGCTGGAGGCGAAGCAAAAAAAGGAGAGCGGGAGGGTAAAATAAAATCCAGTCAGATAACTGCCTGCCTGTGTGAGAACATATATGGAGGAGAAACGCCACGTTGTAGAATTAATAAATGTGTGTCTGCGTGATTGGAATAATTCATGTTTCAGATTGGCCTCTCCTCACATTATGGGAGAAGGATTGTGTGTGCGTGTGGGTGTGCATAGAGGTGTCTGAAACTGCTTAATCTCCCCAGTGTTCTACCACAGTCCAAACATCAAAGACTGTAAATCCTGCTTAGGGCTGTGGCGGTCATGACATTTTGTCAGCAAATAACTGCCGGTCTCACGGTAATTTACCGTTAATTAACATAAACACATTTAGCATCTCCTGGCTTCCACACAGCCTCCAAGCCACTGATGCAGAGCTTTTCGAACATCTACAGTTTAAAAAGTCTAATAAATCCATGTAGCCTACACCATCACAATAAATCCATGTAGCCTACACCATCACAATAAATCCATGTAGCCTACGCCATCACAATAAATCCATGTAGCCTACACCATCACAATAAATCCATGTAGCCTACACCATCACAATAAATCCATGTAGCCTACGCCATCACAATAAATCCATGTAGCCTACACCATCACAATAAATCCATGTAGCCTACACCATCACAATAAATCCATGTAGCCTACGCCATCACAATAAATCCATGTAGCCTACACCATCACAATAAATCCATGTAGCCTACACCATCACAATAAATCCATGTAGCCTACACCATCACAATAAATCCATGTAGCCTACACCATCACAATAAATCCATGTAGCCTACACCATCACAATAAATCCATGTAGCCTACGCCATCACAATAAATCCATGTAGCCTACGCCATCACAATAAATCCATGTAGCCTACACCATCACAATAAATCCATGTAGCCTACACCATCACAATAAATCCATGTAGCCTACGCCATCCCAATAAATCCATGTAGCCTACGCCATCACAATAAATCCATGTAGCCTACACCATCACAATAAATCCATGTAGCCTACACCATCACAATAAATCCATGTAGCCTACACCATCACAATAAATCCATGTAGCCTACGCCATCCCAATAAATCCATGTAGCCTACGCCATCACAATAAATCCATGTAGCCTACACCATCACAATAAATCCATGTAGCCTACGCCATCACAATAAATCCATGTAGCCTACACCATCACAATAAATCCATGTAGCCTACACCATCACAATAAATCCATGTAGCCTACACCATCACAATAAATCCATGTAGCCTACACCATCACAATAAATCCATGTAGCCTACACCATCACAATAAATCCATGTAGCCTACGCCATCCCAATAAATCCATGTAGTCTACGCCATCCCAATAAATCCATGTAGCCAACGCCATCCCAATAAATCCATGTAGCCTACGCCATCCCAATAAATCCATGTAGCCTACGCCATCACAATAAATCCATGTAGCCTACGCCATCACAATAAATCCATGTAGCCTACGCCATCACAATAAATCCATGTAGCCTACGCCATCACAATAAATCCATGTAGCCTACGCCATCACAATAAATCCATGTAGCCTACGCCATCACAATAAATCCATGTAGCCTACGCCATCCCAATAAATCCATGTAGCCTACGCCATCACAATAAATCCATGTAGCCTACGCCATCACAATAAATCCATGTAGCCTACGCCATCACAATAAATCCATGTAGCCTACGCCATCACAATAAATCCATGTAGCCTACGCCATCACAATAAATCCATGTAGCCTACGCCATCACAATAAATCCATGTAGCCTACGCCATCCCAATAAATCCATGTAGCCTACGCCATCACAATAAATCCATGTAGCCTACGCCATCACAATAAATCCATGTAGCCTACGCCATCACAATAAATCCATGTAGCCTACGCCATCACAATAAATCCATGTAGCCTAACAAAAAATATTCTTTAAGCAATTAGGCTGATACAACACATCAGAACTCGTAGCCTAATAGTTAATCAACATTTTAAGCTATTTCTTCTCCTAAGTGCAGCAATGCACACACGACAGTAGACTATAAGCGCGAATGTTCCAAAATGCTATCAATTCTCAAAAGTGACTGCAAATGAGATTATGCATATAATGCTTTTCTTATAAAGAAGCATTTTTTTATGGTGAAAATTATCTTCCCCAAACTTGAAACTGCTTATGTATACCAGTTATGCTCTAAACCAGGATTGTGCTTAATTTTAAGAAGTTATTTGGCCACATTAGTTGTAATACAAACCTTATCGAAACATATAGGCCTATGGGCTAGGCTACACGAGGTGTGCTGCTATGATTAGAAAAAGCCGCTAAAAAAGCCATGCTCTGTTTCTTCCCTTACAAGCATCATTCACAAGTGAGAATATATCATTCACAAGTGAGAATATATCATTCACAAGTGAGAAGCTAATATTGTCACCCATGAGATTATAATTTTTTTGAACCTTTTTATTTAACTAGACAAGTCAGTTAAGAACAAATTCTTATTTACAATGACAGCCTACTCCGGCCAAACCCTAATCGTGACGACACTGGGCCAATTGTGTGCCGCCCTATGGGACTCCCAAGCATGGCCGGTTGTGATACAGCCTGGAATTGAACCAGGGTCTGTAGTGATGCCTCTAGCACGGAGATGCAGTGCCTTAGACTGCTGCGCCACTCGTTAGCCCAATTACATGTTCTTGATTTAATCTGGTCTTTACATACTCATATACTAAATAATATGTGTCAAATGTGTTTTGATTTAGAATGGACCATTATCATGCACCTGTCTCAAAACAGGGGCAGGGGGGAAAAATACATGTCATCTATGCACTTAAATACCGAATGGAGGACGTTTTTCCTGTGAAAAGCTAATGGGAACATCCTCCTTTTAATAGAGGCCATCAACTCTGTTTTCTCATACAATTGCATAGCCTATAGAAATGTTACAAAACATGAGCTCATGGGCTCTCATGAAGTGTTTGATTAAATTTTCAATCACATTTGCATTGATGTCAGAGTGATTTAGAATGAGAATAGAGTGCTGAGTACCGAGTAGTTAGCAAGTTTGGTAGGCTACTAATGGCCATCAACAGCATCACAGCTTTGAGAAGCCAAGGTACCGTGACTAAACGGTCATGTGGAATTTGACTGCCGTCATGACTCGTGACCGCTGGTGTGGCGGTAATGCGATCACCATAACAGCCCTAAGCACATTCCCTCGTTGTCTCTTTGGCAGCCATGTTTGTTTTATAGGATTTACATTTTTTTGGCCTTGTCCAATATTTGAAAAGTGGCTTTGGATCTGTTAAAACTCCAGCATAGACATACTGTAAACATGGCTTGGCATTGTCAGGAGCTGTCTTATTCTGGCTTTCATTTACCAGTGAATATAGTGTCTATTGTAGGTTTTCTGTTTAGTTAATCAGTTGTTAAATTATTTGCATGTGCAAGGACATTTTTTTATGGAAGTATGACGCACAGAGAAGAATTCAGCAACATATAATCAGAGCGTAATTAAAGTGTCTAATTAATGTATCCCTGGTATTTAATGTTTTCTATGTGCTATTTCTGCAAAGAATGATGGAGCATACAAATTGTGCAGGCCATAATTGCTGTAGCTATGTTCGACTGTCCATTAGGCTTATGGGTCTTTTCAATTCACCTATATTTTCCTGTCACGCTAAACTACACAGTTGACAACAACACAGGGAAGAGTAGTATATATCCTACAGGCCCTGGTTCTGGCCTGCTCCCAGCTAGCTTATCTAGGCTCATCTCCACTCTTCTCACTAACCTGCCCCTCCCTCCCTTATCTGTTGTGTGACCCTTTCTGTTGCCCCCTGCAGGTAAAGCTGATGAAGTACATCTGTAAGCAGCTGCAGTGTAAGCAGAAAGTGCCAGAGACAGAGAGGCCTCAGGCCTTGGACAGTTACCCACGGCTGGGGGACTGGCTGCGCACCATCAACCTGAGACCTGAGCTCATTGAGGTAAGTCCTAGAAGTGTGTGTGTGTGGAAAGTATGTGATTACTGAACAAATCAGAGTTTGCTTCATTTAATATCATCTTAAATTAAGATATTTAAGTTTAATTAAGTTATATTTATGCTACTTTCCATGATGTGGACAGTATGTGTACATAGAACGCAGGTATTATTTTCTTTCTCAAATGGCACAGATAATTTAAATAGCAGCCAACCGGTGTCACTGTTAATATCCTATGGCGGGCCGTGATTCGTTGAAGTTAAGTTGTTGAGCTGTGTTAGTTTTAACAGGACGTGCAACCTCATCTCTCTCTCTCTCTCTCTCTCTCTCTCTCTCTCTCTCTCTCTCTCTCTCTCTCTCTCTCTCTCTCTCTCTCTCTCTCTCTCTCAACCACACCACTGTTGGCTGCTGCTTTACTGTATCTGCATGTCTCCCCGGGCGCGCGCATTATGTACTTGCTAGGCTGGGGCCTAGCCAGTACATAATGTGCAGTCTCTCTCTCATGTTGTCTCTCTGATGCTCTCTCTTGCATTGTCTCTCTCTCATCTCTCTTACGATGTCTCTGATGCTCTCTCTTACGTTGTCTCTCTCTCTCATCTCTCTTACGATGTCTCTCTCATGTTGTCTCTCTGATGCTCTCTCTTACGTTGTCTCTCATCTCTCTTACGTTGTCTCTCTCTCTCGTCTCTCTCATGTTGTCACTCTGATGCTCTCTTACGATGTCTCTCTCATGTTGTCTCTCTGATGCTCTCTCTTTCGTTGTCTCTCTCTCTCATCTCTCTTACGCTGTCTCTCTCATGTTGTCTCTCTGATGCTCTCGTACGTTGTCTCTCTCATCTCTCTTACGTTGTCTCTCATCTCTCTTACGTTGTCTCTCTCATGTTCTCCCTCCATCATTTGCTCTATTTTTACTCTGGCCAGTGGTCTGTCTGTGCCCTGTGAACAAACGGCAAGCAGGATAGGACAGAAATGCAGCCTACAAAATACCAGGGATGCCAGTGGGCTTTTGTGCTTATAGTGGAGCTTTATGATTCCCTCTTCCATCCAACAAGTTCCCTTTACAGTACAACTCCCATCAGTCAGCCATTCAAGCAGTTTTGCTGCTGCATCCTGGGTGCTGTGACCCACTTCAGTGACAGTGTGAACCATAGAATTAGGACTTACAGTACTAGGATCTCTATGGTGTGAACCATGAAGGCACAGCTGACCCAGAATCCACCAGTGCTGCATGCCTGCACGCTCACTGTTTGGGGGTGTACTCAGCCAAGAAGGGAGCTTGTCTCATTGTATTCATTATGTACATAATATTACATAACCAGCCGATCTGTGGATATTAGGTTGAGAGCTTCTTGCAGGCCTGTGTGTATCTTATGGGCTTAATTGCAAGTGATGCAAAAAGCCTCCTTGTGACAGCCCTCCTGCAAGCCTTCCAACTGGGTGAGCCTGCTCCTACAAGCTGAATGTTACCCGGAACGATAGTCGAACATATCTGTAAGCAACTGAATGTTTTTTGTTACTCGAAAAGGAAGCTTATGTATGTTCTTGACTTGGATACAGTATTTCCAGAAACATCTTCTCAGCTTGTTGAGGATGGTGAGACAATGGTTTAAGCTCTAAGGTTACAGGGTTCATTCTCATCCACACAATATTCTTCAGGCCAGTAGGGGGTGGACAAGGTGCTCAGTGATCACACCTGTGTTGAACTGTGAGTGGGGGTTAGACCTGGCCAGTGAGTCACCTGTCCTGGGCTAGCCAGGCTGACATCATCACTTTACGGAGAGCAGGCATACACCCCCCCCCCCCCCAGATCCTTGATGAGAACCTGCTCCAGATCGCTCAGGACTTCAGACTGGGATGAAGGTTCACCTTCCAACAGGACGATGACCCTAAGCACACAGCCAAGCCAACACAGGAGTGGCTTCGGGACAATTCTCTGAATGTCCTTGAGTGGCCCAGCCAGAGCCCGGACTTGATTGAGACCTGAAAATAGCTGTGCAGCGACGCTCCCCATCCAACCTGACAGAGCTGGGCGAAGAATGGGCGAAACTCCCCAAATACAGGTGTGCCAAGCTTGTAGCGTCATACCCAAGAAGATTCGAGGCTGTAATCGCTGCCAAAGGTGCTTCAACAAAGTACTGAGTAAAGGGTCTAAATACTAATGTAAATGTGATATTTAATTATTTTTTTAATAGAAAACCCTGTTTTTGCTGTGTCATTATGGTGTATTGTGTGTATATTGATGGGGGAAAAATACTCTATGATTTTTAGAATAAGGCTGTAACGTAACAAAATGTGGAAAAAGTCAAGTAAAATCAATAAAAAAATTGTCGAATGCGCCGAATACAACAAGTGTAGACTTTACCGTGAAATGTTTACTTACAAGCCCTTAACCAACAGTGCAGTTCAAGAAGAAGAAAATGTTTACCAAGGAGACCAAAGTGAAAAGTAATGATAAAAGTAACACAATAAGAATAACAATAACGAGGCTATATACAGGGGGCACAGGTCAGTCGAGGCAATCTGTACATGTAGGTGTGGGCAAACTGACTATGCACAAGTAACAAACAAAGTGTACAAAAGGGGGGAGGGGGGTCAATGTAAATTGTCCGGGGGCGATTTTATGATTTGTTCAGCAGTCTTATGGCTTAGGGGTAGAAGCTGTTGAGGAGCCTTTTGGTCCTAGACTTGGCGCTCCGGTACCGCTTGCCGTGCGGTAGCAGAAAAAACAGTCTATATCTTGGGTGACTGGAGTCTCTGACAATTTTATGGAGTTTCCTCTGACACCGCCTATTAAATAGGTCCTGGATGGCAGGAAGCTTGAACCCAGTGATGTATTGGGCTGTTCACACTACCCATAACAGGTGGTGATGCAAATGGTCAGGATGCTCTCGATGGTGCAGCTGTAGAACCTTTTGAGGATCTGGGGACCCATGCCAAGTCTTTTCAGTCTCCTGAGGGGGAAAAGGTTTTGTTGTGCCCTCTTCACGACTGTCTTGGTATGTTTGGACCATGATAGTTCGTTGGTGATGTGGACACCAAGGAACTTGAAACTCTCGACCCCGCTCCACTACAGTCCCGTCAATGTTAATGGAGGCCTGTTCGGCCCGCCTTTTCCTTAGTCCACGATCAGCTCCTTAGTCTTTCTCACATTGAGGGAGAGGTTGTTGTCCTGTCACCACACTGCCAATTCTCTGACCTCCTCCCCATAGTCCGTCTCATCATTGTCGGTGATCAGGCCACTTTTGTGTCGTCAGCAAACTTAATGATCGTGTTGTGGTCGTGTTTGGCCACGCAGTTGTGGGTGAACAGGGAAAATAGGAGGGGATTAAGTACACACCCCTGAGGGGCCCCAGTGTTAAGGATCAGCGTGGCAGACGTGTTGTTACCTACTCTTACTACCTGGGGGTGGCCCGTCAGGAAGTCCAGGATCCAGTTGCAGAGGGAGGTGTTTAGTCCCAGAGTCCTTAGCCTAGTGATGAGCTTTGTGGGCACTATGGTGTTGAACACTGAGCTGTAGTCAATGAACAGCATTGTCACATAGATGTTCCTTTTGTCCAGGTGAGAAAGGGCAGTGTGGAGTGCGATTGAGATTGCGTCATCTGTGGATCTGTTGGGGCGGTATGCGAATTGGAGTGGTCTAGGGTGTCCGGGAGGATGCTATTGATGTGAGCCATGACCAGCCTTTCAAAACACTTCATGGCTACAGACGTGAGTGCCAAGCGGCTGTAATCATTTAGGCAGGTTACGTTCACTTCCTTGGGCACAGGGACTATGGTGGTCTGCTTAAAACATGAAGGTATTGCAGACTTGGTCAGGGAGAGGTTGAAAATGTCAGTGAAGACACTTGACAGTTGGTCCGCGCATGCTTTGAAAACACGTCCTGGTAATCCGTCTGGCCCAGTGGCTTTGTGAATGTTGACCTGTTTAAAGGTTTTGTTCACATCGGCTACCGAGAGCGTTATCACACAGTCATCCAGAACAGCTGGTGCTCTCGTGCGTGCTTCACTGTTGCTTGCCTCGAAAGCGAGCATAAAGGGCATTTAGCTCATCTGGTAGGCTCACGTCAGTTGGCAGCTCGCATCTGGGTTTCCCTTTGTAGTCTGTAATAGTTTTCTAGCCCTGCCACATCCGACGAGCGTCAGAGCCGGTGTAGATGGATTCAATCTTAATCCTGTATTGACGCTTTGCTTGTTTGATGGTTCATCTGAGGGTATAGCGGGATTTCTTGTAAGCGTCCACATTAGTCTCCCGCTCCTTGACAGCGGCAGCTCTAGCCTTTAGCTTGATGCGGATGTTGCCTGTAATCCATGGCTTCTGGTTGGCATATGTACGTACAGTCACTGTGGGTCCGACGTCATCGATGCACTTATTGATGAAGCCGATGACTAAGGTGGTGTATTCCTCAATTTCATTGGCTGAATCCCAGAACATATTTCAGTCTGTGCTAGCAAAACAGTCCTGTAGTGTAGCATCCACGTCATCTGACCACTTCCGTATTGAGCGAGTCACTGGTACTTCCTGCTTTAGTTTTTGCTTGTAAGCAGGAATCAGGAGGATATAATTATGGTCTGATTTGCCAAATGGAGGTCAGGGGAGAGCTTTGTATGCATCTCTGTGTGTGGAGTAAAGGTGGTCTAGGATTTTATTTCCCTTGTTGCACATGTGCCATGCTGGTAGAAATGAGGTGATACGGATTTAAGTTTGCCTGCATTAAAGTCCCCGGCCACTAGGTGCGCCGCTTCTGGGTGAGCATTTCCTTCTTTGCTTATGGCCTTATAGAGTTGGTTGAGAGCGGTCTTAGTGCCAGCTTAGTTTTGTGGTGGTAAATAGACGGCTACGAATAATACAGATGAGAACTCTCTTGGAAGATCTACGTGGTCTACATCTTATTATAAGTGGCAGGCTTATAGCCTAGTGCGGGGCGGAAGGTAGCCTTGTGGTTAGAGCGTTAGACTAGTAACCGGAAGGTTGCAAGATCGAATCCCTGAACTGGCGAGGTACAAATCTGTTGTACTGCCCCTGCCCCTAGGCCATCATTGAAAATGAGAATTTGTTCTCAACTGACTTGCCTAGTTAAATAAAGGTAAAAAATAAATAAAAATAAGGTACTCTACCTCAGGCGAGCAATACCTTGAGACTTCTTTAATATTAGATATCGCGCACCAGCTGTTATTGACAATAGACTAACACCCCCACCCCTCGTCTTACCAGAGGTAGCGTCTCTGTTCTGCTGGTGCATGGAAAATCCCGCTAGCTCTATGTTGTCCGTATCTTCGTTCAGCCACGTCTCGGTGAAACGTAAAATGTTACAGTTTTTAATGTCCCGTTGGTAGGATAATCTTAATCGTAGGTAATCTATTTTATTGTCCAATGATTGCACATTAGCGAGATGAATGGAGTTTACTCGCTCGCCTCCGGATTTTCAGAAGGATGCCTGATCTGCAGCCCGTTTTCCGGTCTTTTCTTAACGCAGAAGGCGTGGATCTGGGCCTGTTCCAGTGAAAGCAGGATATCCTTCTTGTCGGACTCGTTAAACCAAAAAGTTTCTTCCGGTCCGCGCTTTTCTGATGTCCAGAAGTTATTTTTGCTCATAAGAGACGGTAGCAGCAACATAATGTACACAATATGTTTTTTTTTTAAAAAGCTACGCAAAAAAATAACGAAATAGCACAATTGTGCAGCTTGTTGTCTGACCTCTTCTCTGGGTGGGAGGCTCCAGGGGGATTTGGCCAGTCAGTCAGTACTTTCTGGTCTCTGCTCCTTGCCTGGCCTGGCTTGTTCTGCCCTGGCTTGTTCTGGCCTGGCCTGGCCTGTCCTGCTCTGTGGACATAACCACATATGGGCTGGCTGGCTTTGGTTTATGAGAAGGAACAATGATGACCTTTGTGTCTAGCATAGGTGAGTTGGAATCTAGCATACTCGTGTAAGATGTATACAGATTGTATGTTTCTCTGTCACATGTTGTACTGTATGGAGAGTTGTGACTGGATACTGTGTGGACGTACTAATAACCCCCCCCCCCCTCCCGACCTTGTCTCTTTCTTCTCCTCTCTCCAGGCAGTGCCCTTGAAACTGTCCCTGGATGCCTTGCTGCAGATGCCAGGTTCTCAGGTGCAGGAGACTGTGAGGAGACTGGGCTCCACTTCAGAGGAGTGTGCCAGGCTCACCGCTGCCCTCTCCTGCCTGAAGAGTGCCACTGAATCAGGTGGGTGTCTGTCTGTACCCTGGAGAGTCTGCCTGATCTGCCATGTCAGTCTGGGGTCTCTGTGGGGTTTTACTGACTGTTGGACTCGGCTGTTTCTGCCAGGCTGTTTCTGGTCTATTAGCCCCGTCAGAAGCAACAGGGTGCCACCCTGGGTAAGGTTATATTGTAGGACAGAAGACACTCGGTTGAAGGTTGAGGGGTGGAAGACTGATTGGCGTGTGTTAGTGGTCTGTAACCCTGTTCTGTGTCTCCCCTACAGATGGGGAGCTGAGAGAGGATGGGGGACTCTGGTTCTCTGAGCCCACCCGGCGAGACAGTGGCTCTCTGCTGCTGCCTGCCGACCAGCTGATGGGGGGGATGGGGGGTCCGATGCGCCCCCATAGCCCCTCTCCCTTAGCCCGGCCCCCCACCACCCCATCCACTCCCCCCACCCCCTGCACCGCCTGTGCCCAAACCCGGTTCGGCTCCGTGTCTGCAATGCCCGGTCCCGAGGCCCATGGGGCGTACATTTATGCTGACAGCCCCTTCACAGACCCCTTCCCCCTCTCCGCTGCCCATCAGGGGCGACTCTATGGCCACACCTCCACCCCGCCCATCACCCCGCCCTCCAAGAGGCGCCACAGGCTGAAGCCCCCATGCACCCCGCCGCCGCCCTCCCGCAAGGTGATGCACCTCCTGCCCAACATCACCCTGACCCGCAGCAAGAGTCACGAGTCCCAGCTGGGGAACCGCATCGAGGAGCCGCCCACCAACAAGTAGGTCACTTCCTGCCCCCCATGCTTTGTGAGAGTTCCAGTCCATTATGACCTAGAGTAAAGGGTTATGCTGTCTGACAGTGTTGTTGGAGGCACAGAATTTCAACTGATCCAGTCCATTTGACAGTAATCATAGTGGCCCACTCGACAAGAGATTTCTGAAAGATTATTTTGCTTGGCAACGCATGTGAGGTCATCATGACCAGTGTCTGGGCAGTTTTCCACAATGCTCAAAATCTTGGAACCGGTTTGTATATGGGACACACTTCTGTCCTTCCTTATTATGATGTTACAACTGAAGCACAGGGCTTTTCACTCACACACACACACACCACATCCTGCCCGTTGCTGCCTTAATGTGTTCAGTATAAGGCCAGAGCTAATCCCCCACAGATTCCCTGAGATTGAGTCATTTCTAAGGCATGATTCTCAGAGGACAAGACACAGAAATACACACACACTTTTCCCACACAGACATAGATACGCATACAGTACTAACACATATCCATAATATCCTGTTCATTTGTAAATGTACAATGGCGTGCGAAAGTATTCACCCCCATTTGGCATTTTTCCTATTTTAAAAACTTGAGCGTGCATAACTATTCACCCCCCCCCCCCCCCCCCCAATAAAAAAGTCTAGACTTTGTAGAGACACCTTTTGCAGCAATTACAGCTGCAAGTCTCTTGGGGTATGTCTCTATAAGCTTGGCACATCTAGCCACTGGGATTTTTGCCCATTCTCCAAGGCAAAACTGCTGCAGCTCCTTCAAGTTGGATGGGTTCCGCTGGTCTACAGCAATCTTTAAGTTATAACACAGATTCTCAATTGGATTGAGGTCTGGGCTTTGACTAGACCATTGCAAAACATTGAAATGCTTCCCCTTAAACCACTCAAGTTTTGCTTCAGCAGTATGCTTAGGGTCATTGTCCTGCTGGAAGGTGAACCTCCATCCCAGTCTCAAAGACTGAAACGGGTTTCCCTCAAGACTTTCTCTGTATTTAGCGCCAACCGTAATTTCTTCAAATCTGACCAGTTTCACAGTCCCTGCCGATGAAAAACATCCCCACAGCATGATGCTGCCACCACCATGCTTCACTGGGGATGGTGTTCTCGGGGTGATGAGAGGTGTTGGATTTGCGCCAGACATAGCGGTTTCCTTGATGGCCAGAAAGCTCAATTTTAGTGTCATCTAACCAGAATACCTTCTTCCATATGTTTGGAGTCTCCCACATGCCTTTTGGCGAGTACCAAATGTGTTTGCTTCTTTTTTTCTTTAAGCAATGGCTTTTTTTCTGGCCACTACATATGCACATACCACTTTTCCGTTATACATTTTTACAAATAATTTAACTTCACCAATTTGGACTATTTTGTGCAACAAAATAGGAAAAATGCCAAAGCGGGTGAATATTTTTGCAAGGCACTGTAGCATTAGTGATGAAAAGCACAGCCGTAATGAATGGAACCTGACTAGATGGAAGTATTTAAACAGGACTGATAATATAGCTTAATGATACATACATAGACTATATACTTTATATAGAAGTAGACCGTATGAACACCGACCTATCATGTGAGGACACTGATGAGTGTGACCGGGGGCATAGGGAGGCACAGGCCTTTTCCACTGTGTATAGAGCCCAGAGAGAGCAGGCAGGAAGGCAGTGGGGCTGCCTGCTGCTGGATCAGCACTCTGCATTCCTGACCCAGTGCCAGGCAGAGGACGTTCAGCCCTTTGGCCTGTGCTCTGCTGTGGTGTAGGTTGTGGCTGAGTCTGCCATGTGCCAAGACCTGCTGCTAATGTCTCCCTCCTTCCCCATCTGCCTCGCTCCTCTCCTCTCTGCCACTTGCATAACATAGCTGGTACAGGATAGCCATTAAATTATTGTCTTTGGTGATCTGTATGGTGGCCCATTTGGGATTGTCATTGAGTAATCCAGTGTTGACTGTGTTGAGATGAGGGTGTGAGGGCAGCAGTGGGCCACTGTACTGACGTCCCAGTGTGTTATTTTTTCCCCTCAGGTGTGCAAAGCAGAATAAGTTGTTCCTCAACGTTCAGATCAATGGGAATGGCTGTGAGGACTCACCCTCCCGTTCCCCCCACCTGTCTGCCCGCACTCCCGGTGCTTCAACCCCTGCCCCCGCCACTGCCCCCTACACCCTACCTGGCACCCCTACCCTGATGGAGGAGCATTCATCCCACCTCAAGAGTGAGTTCACACACGTCTACTTTCCCCACTTAGGCCATATGTAAGGAATCTTCCTTTGAGTAGATTGGTAAGTGCATGGTAAACTACTCTGATAGAATGGACCCTTTGTCTATGTGTGCTCTTTGTAAAGAAATATATTTATTTTCCAGTAACTGGCTGTAGGGCCACAGTAGCCATCCCAGTTTGGCTCAGAGGCAGTGTGTGTTTCAGTCGGTAGATTGCTGGGGTTGTTCCATCTGAAGGCTGTGATGTGGGGGAGCGTTCTCTGACCCCATCGCTTGTATAGATGACATTACTCCTCCACTTCATTTCACAGCTTAGAGATAAGTCTAATACTCCCACAAATTTGTGTCTTTGAGAGTGACTGACTGAGTGAGTGATTGTGTGTGTGTTGAGCGAGTGAGCGAGTGAGTGAGTGAGTGAGCGAGTGAGCGAGTGAGTGAGTGAGTGAGTGAGCGAGTGAGCGAGTGAGCGAGCGAGTGAGCGAGTGAGTGTGTGTGTGTGTTGAGCGAGTGGGTGTGTGAGTGAGTGGGTGTTGAGTGAGTGAGTGAGCGAGTGAGTGTGTGTGTGTGTTGAGTGAGTGGGTGTGTGAGTGAGTGGTGAGCGACTGGGTGTGTGTGTGTGTGTGTTGAGCGAGTGGGTGTGTGTGTGTGTGTGTGTGTGTGTGTGTGTGTTGAGCGAGTGGGTGTGTGTGTTGAGCGAGTGAGTGAGTGTGTGTTGCGAGTGAGTGTGTGTGTGTTGAGCGAGTGAGTGAGTGTGTGTGTTGAGCGAGTAAGTGAGTGAGTGTTGAGCGAGTGAGTGAGTGTGTGTGTGTGTGTGTGTGTGTGTGTGTTTAGGAAGTGAGTGAGTGTGTGTGTGTGTGTGTGTGTGTTGAGGAAGTGAGTGAGTGAGTGTGTGTGTGTGTTGACCGAGTGAGTGAGTGTGTGTGTTGACCGAGTGAGTGAGTGTGTGTGTGTTGAGCGTGTGAGTGTGTGTTGAGCGTGTGAGTGTGTGTGTGTTGAGCGAGTGTGTTGGGTGTTGAGCGAGTGTGTTGGGTGTTGGGCGAGTGTGTTGGGTGTTGACCGAGTGAGTGTGTGTCTGTTGACCGTGTGAGTGTGTCTGTTGACCAAGTGAGTATGTGTGTTGACAGTGTGTGTGATGAGTGAGTGTGTGTGTGCTTTTGTGTCAGTATCTTTCCATAATGATTTATGTGTAGGGGATTCACCTACCGAAACGATGTCAATAGGTCTCACTTACATTTGTTCTAACTTGTAAAATAAACAGTAAATGTTTTTCATTGGTTTTGGCACATACTGTAGCAAGTGGTAGGGTTGAACAATTCTGGGAACTTCCAGGAGTCTTCCAACCGGGAAGTTCGGGAAAAGAACCAGAATTGAGCATTTCCCTGAACACCACTCATTTCATTTTGATACTAGCCTCTAAACTTCATAGAACATTTGCAGTTTTTGCGCTAATACTCAATGTTTAGACACATCCTCCTCTGTCAGGTTTACGTTTCACTCCTAGTGTTTGACATCTCTGTCTCTCTCCAGATAACATGGGGTTACGCCGCGGTTCCCCGCAGGCAGTGAGGAGAGACATAGGCCTGGCCGTCACCCACAGGTTGCTGACTACACCTTTAAGCCTCAAACTGCCATGATGAAAATATGAAATATACTTTCAATCTGCAGTAGATATAGCAAAACACTATTGATGGTTTAAGCAATTGATGATTCTGTGTGCAGGTTTTCCACCAAGTCGTGGCTGTCCCAGACGTGTCAGGTGTGTCAGAAGAACATGATGTTTGGGGTGAAGTGTAAACACTGCAGGTGAGTGAAGTGATAGGGACGGGGAGGCTCTCTGAGATGTTCTGGAGTTCGGTTGAGTGTCTGTACAATTCAGTAAAATACAACTTCATCCTCTTTTGGTGGTTCGTTTTTCTGTTGCTGTTCTCTGATTGGTTGTTTCCTGTCTGCAGGTTAAAGTGCCATAATAAGTGTACTAAAGAATCTCCCTCCTGCAGAATCTCCTTTCTGCCAAGTAAGCCTTCCACACCACACATTTTCGCAGGTTAGTATTTCTTGGGATGACTCCTGTACTGGAGGCAGCTCTGCAGACGGGTCAATAAATCTGATTTTAAACCTAACCTTAACTGCAATGATAACAATAATGCCCACCTCTAACCTTAAATTAAGAACAAAAAAAGCTCAATTTTGTTTTCATAAATCTTTACAATATAGACAATTTTGACTTTGCAGCTGGCACATCTAACAGAAAATCACTTAGTTCTACCTCCAGGACAAGACTCATCCCAATAAACGTCAACCTGCTAAATGTTCATCCATAGTTCATTAAAGGGCCTACATAGATTCAACAAGTATGAGGGTTATGACCCCAATTTCTTCTTTCCAGTCACCAAAATCCGGAGGACTGAGTCTGTGCCGTCTGACATCAACAACCCTGTGGACCGGCCTTTGGAAGCACCGCAGTTTGGCACACTACCAAAGGCCATCACCAAAAAGGTACAACCAATCACACCTGCTTAGATATTACATCACAGCTTTGATGATAATTATGTGCATGATGCTGTTAGGACAGACAAGTGTGTTATTGACTCTGATCCGTGTGTATTTGTTCTCCTTCTCTCAGGATCACCCTCCTGTGCTGAACCAGTTGGACTCCAGCAGTAACCCGTCCTCCACCACCTCCTCCACACCCTCCTCCCCTGCCCCCTTCCAGAACCCTCCCAGTGCCACCCCGCCCCCCAACCCCTCGCCCAAGGTCCACCGGGAAAACCGCTTCCACTTCCCAGGTAGGTCCCTGACCGTCACTCACACACACCCTTATATGAATACACACAATCACCGCTCTCACACACAAACACACACATGAATATACATACACACGGCTATATAAACAACCACAGAAGCATGTCCACTGCACACAGTTAAGCCACCATTCTCCAACTATCAAGGTGCATGCTTGCATTGTGTTCTTCATTACACAGAATGACTCCCTGAGTCACATTTTCTGTTTAGTGAATGCTAGACTTGGAATGGAATGGCCGGGCAGCAGTGGTCGACCTCCCTCTCTCTCCCTCTCTTCATTAATACCACTAACACAGAGGAACTCCTGTGGGTGGGTGGGTGTGACTAGGGTTGTTTTAATGGCTACTCTAACCCAGAGTCCTTCTCTCCTCTCCATGCTTGTTGGTTCTTCCCTCTCTTTTCCCTAAGCTGCCTGCTACTTTCAGCATAGACAGCAGTTTATCTTCCCTGGTGAGTTTACGGTACAGTCCCAGACACTGTTGGGCGGCGCTCACTCCTGCCCACATCCTCAGCCACAACCAACCCTGTCAGCTCTGTCTATCTCCTGCATGTTCTCACGGGTTTAGTGGATTATATGACCAAGTTGTGCATTTGTGAATGCCTTGGAACAATGTGTTTTGCTGTGTGATATTCAGACTGCATTATCTCATGTGGAGATGGGTCTCTGTGCCACCTGCTGGGGAGTTTCTGAATTGCATGTCTTATCATATTGTAGTGGTTGTGGTTGTCAACACATTGCTAAGGCAAGGGGCCAATATAAGTGGGCAAAGAAACTACATGAGGGATGCAAGTTTGGCTATGAGAGCAGTTTTATTTCATACTGAATATTTGTATTATTTTCTCCCAGATGTGTCCAGTTCCACTACTTTGCACTCTGAAGCCCTCCAAGACACAGTGTAAGGCTCGCCTGTCTATTTCATTTATCAATAGTGTTTTAATGGTGCAACACTCAGAACACTCTGACATTGTGACTGTCCCAACAGTGAGACTGAACCAGCAGATGACATGCACGCTGAACTGGCTGAGGATGAGGATGGAGAGGTAGAAACTGTGTGTGTGTGTGTAAAGTAACTGTAACATATGTGCAGACACATGCCCAAAATCAAAAACATTGGCCATGCATGAATGTCTTACAGGAGGAAGAGGAGGAGGAGGAGGTTGAACCTGAGATAGACCCAGATCCAGTAGAGGAGGAGGAGGAGGATGATGATGAGGAAGATGACGATGACGATGGGAGTGGGATGAATGGTGGTTCGGACGGTGAGTGTGATGGTGATGAGTTGGATGACCTGCCCAGTTCACGGGGTGGTCGCTGGAAAGGCCCCATCTCTCGTAAGGCCAGCCAGACCAGCGTCTACCTGCAGGAGTGGGACATTCCCTTCGAACAGCTGGACCTGGGAGAGCTCATTGGGAAGGTGAGAGGGCAATAGAACGTGCTGTTTTCACTGGAGAGAACATTTTCAATGATCAAGCTACATATGCATGAAACTATCAGTGTTTTCTATTCAAACCCATTGAATGTCTGTTTCTGAAAGTGTCATTAAATCACTCCCTCCTTCACTCCAGGGCCGTTGGGGAAAGGTGCATAAGGGGCGTTGGCATGGCGAGGTGGCTATCCGGCTGCTGGAGATAGATGGGAACAACCAGGACCACCTGAAGCTGTTTAAGAAGGAGGTGATGAACTACAGACAGACCCGTCACGAGAACGTGGTCCTCTTCATGGGGGCCTGCATGGCCCCGCCCCACCTCGCCATCATCACCAGGTAGGGGGAGGGGTTAACTTACATCCCAAATGAATATCTCTTTGGCATATTCAGTCCACCATAGCTGTTGTTTACTTGTTTAGTTCCATTTGTTCATTCAAATGTTTTTCTCCAGTTTCTGTAAAGGGAGGACACTATACTCTGTGGTTCGGGACACCAAAAACACACTGGATATAAACAAGACGAGGCAAATCGCTCAAGAAATTGTAAAGGTGAACTTCTACTCTTGTTCGGTCCTTTCAGATTTGTACAGGTAGAGATGGGTAATGTTGACAAAAACAGTATGTGTAATATATATTTACTGTATGTCCTTATTACTTTAATCCACACAGGGAATGGGCTACCTGCATGCCAAAGGCATTGTCCACAAGGACTTGAAGTCAAAGAACGTCTTTCATGACACCAATAAAGTGATTATTACAGACTTCGGCCTGTTTGGGATCTCTGGAGTGGTTCAGGAGGGGAGGTATGGACTCTGCATATTGGTTCCTACAGCTATCATCTCAGCTGGTGGATGCTCGGTGGGTCTGTGTTCTCCTAACAGTGGTTTCTTATTGTGTGTGTGTGTGCATGCGCGTGTGTGTGTTTTCTATCACAGGCGAGACAACGAGCTGAAGCTTCCACATGGCTGGATCTGTTACCTGGCGCCAGAAATCGTACGCAGGATGAGCCCTGGAAACAACGAGGACCGCCTGCCCTTCTCCAACGCTGCAGACGTCTATGCCTTTGGGTACGCTCTCTAAGCAGATTCTGAAGTACCTTTTCTTTATCATTAATAGCAGAATAGTTTCTCCTTGAGACTGCTTCACTTTACAGTTAACTGGCTCTGGGGAATGACCATATTGCTGGTTGCCCCCTTTTAGCACCATTTGGTACGAGCTCCAAGCCAGGGACTGGCCTATCATCAACCAGCCTGTGGAGGCTACCATCTGGCAGGTGGGGAGCGGTGAGGGCATCAAGAAGGTCCTGGCAGAGATCAACCTGGGCAAGGAGGTCACGGTGAGTGGAGGGGGGAAGCACTTATGTGAGCGGAGCTGGAGGGGAGCGTGCCCAATTTGACTGGAGCCCGGTGCGAGATTCCTAATGGCTGGAGCGTAGGCCTTCTCGCCCGCCCCAATTTCGTTCCAGTAGCGCTCACTTCACGAGCTCAGGACACGCCCGGTCCAGCATGCATTTGTAGTGTACTTGTGTGCTGCTATAGCCCCTTGCTTTAGCTACTGTCATGGAGTTAACAAAATATTTTCATAAAGAAACTGATTGAACACACAGGTGCTAAATCAAGGTGACTTATAAAGATGAGGACCAAGAGCAAGAGAGGGAGTGTGGTGATGTAGTGTCCACAACTAAAGAATCATTGTGGAATCTGAAAAGACACATATCCCGAAAGCATGAGCGGGATTTCCAAACGCTTACCTCCGCTCACATGCTCTGGTGCCAGATCACGTTGTGGTGTAATCATGCGGAAATCTATGCCCATACTTTCTGGGGGGGAATTGCATCTTTCTTAATCCTAGCAGGGTAAGTGAGGGTATTTGCTCATGCTAATGCTATCTTTTTAAGGGATGACCTTGATAGAGTAGAGAAGAAATTAAAGCTGACTACAGGATACATCTCTGCATTGTGTTGGCATGAAGTGATGACGTTAATCCTTCCTGTCTGTGCAGGAAATCCTGTCTGCCTGCTGGGCCTACGACCTGAGGGAGCGGCCCACCTTCACCCAACTGGCAGACATGCTGGAGAAGCTGCCCAAACTCAACCGGAGACTGTCCCACCCTGGACACTTCTGGAAGTCTGCAGAGTATGTATCCTAGAGGTGTAGGTATGGGTGTAGGACATGCCTGCCCGCCCTGTCATGCACTCTGACCCCTAACTGGGTTCTGACTCATCTGGAATGGACTTGTGTATGAAACAAAGAGGTTCAGCTGAAGGCATGTAAAGGATGGCCCCCAGATTGCTGTGCGGTTTTAGGGCCACTGATGTCAAACTGATGGGGACTAGGCAGGGGATGACCGAGTTGACTCTTGGTCGTAGTTTATTGTCATGAGCCACATACCCTCTTGACGGTCCATTACAGATACGTTGACCACTGTAATATGAGTGACTGTGGTTTCTAATGGTGAAGCATTTAGAAATTAACCATTATATGTGACGCTAAGGGAATTTTCTGTTTTATCTTCTGTTTCCCAAACTTTCTCCTCCAGGATGTGACTGTGAGTGCACTTTTCTGTTTAAAAGCATTGTCCCTCCCTTTCCTGGACATTTTCCTGACCTGCTCTGTACCCATACACCTCCCTACCCCTTTCTTCTCAGATGTTAGGTGTACAGTACCTGGTCCAGATTTGTCTCTGCACCTTCACTCATCTCCTGCCATCTCTCTCCTGCTCGCGCTCTGTAACTTCCTCATTCGCTACATACTGCACGTCTGTCACTCAAAGGCTCATGGGTGGAGTCTTCTCTACACATTAACTACTTGTCCAGTAACAGCCCCTACCAGTTTAACAACTCTCTGCTAGTGGAGCTAGCTACTGGTCTTATGTTTGTTTTCAAACAAGCTGTCATTTGCCAACACTATCAGTAATGATGCCTCAACAAATTGAGACTGCATAGCATGCCAGTGCTTGAATGGGAAGAGAAGAGTTTACCAGCTTGCATGGTGTTTGCAATGGTCTGTTGGGACACTGCATGGACTTGTAAATCCTGAAAGAGGTTTTTGTGATGAGAAGGCTCATTTGAGATTCCTGTGGTGCAGAAATCTGGGCCCTTGTTTCATGTTGAAGTATTTACCTGTCTCTTCTACTGCACCGGTCTTCTTCTCAAATCATTCTCTTAATTTTAACCTGTTATTATATTTTCACTAACAGCCTCTAACCTCCATGTTTCATTTGTTCTCTCTCTCTCTGTTTTCTCTCTTCCTAACATAGGTTGTAGCCGTCACTATGAAATATAAGCAATGCAAAACAAACAAAGCCTGGGTCTGCCTTGCATGCTCCTGAAATCCTTAACTTTTAGGATTGATCAAAGCATTGACTCTGCCTGATACAGACACGGCTTCCACTAACCCACAGCCTGATCTTCCATGTCTATTAAACTGTAGTGTCTGGTTGTGTGGGAGAGAAGGGTGCTGGACTGAGGAGGCTGCGGGTAGTGCTTCGCTACCTCCCCTCAACTTTCCTTCCTTCGTCTCAAAACATATTGCCTTCATTTTTTTCTACTGTTGCTTTTTGGACTATCTGAGGCTTGTGAATAACTGGCTTGTGGTGTCTGTTCTGAGACTGACCGGTGTGCTCTGGTATGAGCCCGGTAGCTGACGGCTGCTCTGCTGTGCTCTGCTCCATCTGCAGCCTGCCCTGCTCTCCCTCCTCTCTGTGCTGCTGTGATATGGTTCTTCCTACTGGGGGCTCCCAGACGATGCAACCCAGACACTTGCTGGACCAAAACAATGTTTGTGACTCTTATCCTAAATGGACCACTGCATTCACTCCCTCCTCTTTTCTCATTGTGGTCTTGAAGCTTCGGGCTGCTTGAGTGATGTAATCCAACTGCCTCTTGACTCTTACCCTTCAGCTCTCTGCAGTTTTTTGATGACATGCACTGCGACACTGTCACCGTGCTGCCCTCTGTCTGCCTCCTGCACATGACCTGTTCACATTATTTCAACAGGAGAAAAAATGATAAGATACAAACTTTTACTTTTAGTTGTTGGTTCCTATTTTGAGTAATAATATTCAGTGTTTATGTTTTTGTTCCATGAAGTTTGAAAGGTCTCAGGAGTTGCGAGAGCATGATTGAATTGACTCATGTCTCTGTGTTGCTTGTCTGAGTAGAATCTGATGAAACCATACATTTGAAAACAGCTCATTGCATAAATGAAGGATAAATCTGTTGAAACCACAGCTAAGAGGTGTCAGCATGCAATGTGATCTTCCTCTCATCTCACTACACACTGGGAATGGAATCATGTTGGTTATTTAGGACTGAAGGTATTTGATAATGAAGTGAGTGCTCTGATTATTAAAATGCATAAGAGGGAGCCACAGAGAAGCAGGGATGCCTTCTCTCAGCCTGGGAGCGCTGTAGAGAGGTATATCAAGTCAAGTAGTATAGTAGATGAATTTACAGCACCCAAAAAATAGAACAGGAACCTGGCACAAAAGTGTCGTATAATTTACTCCTTAAACATGATCACATGTGCTTGTGTGTATTCCGTTAGTGATGGTCAGCTTCAGTTGGTGTGCTTGTATTAGTGTGTTTGTGAGTGTAAGTGAGTGTATTGTATTGGAACATATAGGGTTGATTTAGTGAAAGACTGCAGTAAATGTATTGATGATATCAATGGTATGTAAGATATACATGTAGATACATTATTTAATGTACAGCTAATTAATTTTTAATATTTGTACAAACATTTTATATGTACAATACATCGCATTTTGAAATAGGTACTGCTCCCCTATTACAGATGTATATATCTTTATATTTTTTCATGTACAAATACTGTAAAAATACTGTACATTTCTTTTTGAATGGGTCAATTCATGTTTTTTATGTCATGTAAAAATTCATATTTTTGTATTGCATGTGGTTACCATTCTGTGAACACAGTTTCTGTTTTCATCCTTGAAAAAATAAAATGAAGCTTATGTCATAATTTGTTTGAGCTGAATTTAATAAAGTATTTCAGTTATGTTATGGGCTTTTACAGTCAGTTATATTTAGTTACTGCCACTGGTCACTCTGTGCCCATGCCATATATTCAAAGGATATGATGGGAGTAAGGCCATAAAAACAAATATCTAAATGAATTAACATATCTAGAGACTGGTGTAGTATGTTTTATCCAAATTACTTTTTCATTTTGTTTTAGTTTGTAGCTATCCTTTGTGGGATCGCTAGATGAGGAGACCCAGGGCTGTCCAAAAAAGGTTAGCTGTCAAATGTATGGAACGCCGTTTGGTTCTTAAAGAACGTGGTCAAATCGCAATATTTTTAATGCTACGCGTGTAAAGTAAGCAGGTGCAGGCGCTAAATTGTTCACGTACTAAGTTAACGCCTACCCGCGTCAAATAAGCACGTGCAAATGTGCTTGCAGGCGGTCTAACGTGCTAAATAAACGACTGTAAGCAGTCCTGCACACGTCAAATCAACGCCTACAGCTGCTAAATGTACACCTGCACACGGTGGCGGATTTAGGTATAGGTAACATGGCACGCACAAAAAAAATGGAATAGTGACATTTGCGGGATCGGTTTTCTTTCGCTCATTTGAACGTCACGTCAATGATATTACGTCACCGCGTGGGACTGTTGGTCAATTAATCTTGTCGGAGTGGGCGCCCTAATTCTAGTTTGTGAGCTAGGCAAGAAGGTCTCCAACTCAGAAGTACTAGATGTAGAGGGAGCGGGTGAATCTATCAAATAGCGCACCTCTAACTTTGTACAGTACTAATGCAATTAGTAAAATCAGTCACACTATGAAATGCTACCAAATAAACCACAATTCATTCATAATACGGTGAATATATAGTTTCACAGCCATATTGTTGCATTTTTTTCTGGTTTGTGTGAAATCGTTAAGAATAATATAAAACCAGTCTGCTGGTCTTGACTCTTGGTTGACAGTATTGGGGGATGGGTAATGTATTGATGCTCAAGTGCCAAATCAACACAAATGAATAAGAAACGGTCTAAGCCATCAGGTGCCCAGTTTAGGAAAAAGATTAAAGAACAGCAATGTGCATAAGATATGTCATCTCTTTGTGAGTCAATTTTTTTATTTCACCAGGTAGGCTAGTTGAGTACAAGTTCTCATTTGCAACTGTGACCTGGCCAAGATAAAGCAAAGCAGTTCAACACATACAACAACACAGAGTTACACATGGAATAAACAAACATACAATCAATAATACATTAGAAAAAAGTATATATACAGTGTGTGCAAGTGAGGTAAGATAAGGGAGGTAAGGCAATAAAATAGCCATAGTGGTGAGGTAGTTACGATATAGCAATAATATTAATATTATGCATGTAATGAAATAGGGTAGTATAACACTTATGTGTTTTAGCCTACGTTGCTTGCTATGTTATTCCACATGGGGCGACAATATTTAGTTTTCTGTCCAACTAGCTTACTTAACATTGGCTATATGTTCGCCCACGGAGCCATAACAAGCTACAACCGCCACTGCCTACACGCTAACTTACCGTGTTCTTTAAAATGCTGATTTTACCAGCCAATTTCCTAGCTCCTCCTTTCAACCACATTTCAGAGTTTAAAGGAACTTTATTTTCCACTGCAAGCAGAGTATGGACCTTCCCAATGTAACGGTTTTGTCTTTGAAAATTGTTATAACAGGGTTCAATTCTCGGGCCGACTCTTTTCTCTGTATATACAGTGCCTTGCGAAAGTATTCGGCCCCCTTGAACTTTGCGACCTTTTGCCACATTTCAGGCTTCAAACATAAAGATATAAAACTGTATTTTTTGTGAAGAATCAACAACAAGTGGGACACAATCATGAAGTGGAACGACATTTATTGGATATTTCAAACTTTTTTAACAAATCAAAAACTGAAAAATTGGGTGTGCAAAATGATTCAGCCCCCTTAAGTTAATACTTTGTAGCGCCACCTTTTGCTGCGATTACAGCTGTAAGTCGCTTGGGGTATATCTATCAGTTTTGCACATCGAGAGACTGAAATTTTTTCCCATTCCTCCTTGCAAAACAGCTCGAGCTCAGTGAGGTTGGATGGAGAGCATTTGTGAACAGCAGTTTTCAGTTCTTTCCACAGATTCTCGATTGGATTCAGGTCTGGACTTTGACTTGGCCATTCTAACACCTGGATATGTTTATTTTTGAACCATTCCATTGTAGATTTTGCTTTATGTTTTGGATCATTGTCTTGTTGGAAGACAAATCTCCGTCCCAGTCTCAGGTCTTTTGCAGACTCCATCAGGTTTTCTTCCAGAATGGTCCTGTATTTGGCTCCATCCATCTTCCCATCAATTTTAACCATCTTCCCTGTCTCTGCTGAAGAAAAGCAGGCCCAAACCATGATGCTGCCACCACCATGTTTGACAGTGGGGATGGTGTGTTCAGCTGTGTTGCTTTTACGCCAAACATAACGTTTTGCATTGTTGCCAAAAAGTTCAATTTTGGTTTCATCTGACCAGAGCACCTTCTTCCACATGTTTGGTGTGTCTCCCAGGTGGCTTGTGGAAAACTTTAAACAACACTTTTTATGGATATCTTTAAGAAATGGCTTTCTTCTTGCCACTCTTCCATAAAGGCCAGATTTGTGCAATATACGACTGATTGTTGTCCTATGGACAGAGTCTCCCACCTCAGCTGTAGATCTCTGCAGTTCATCCAGAGTGATCATGGGCCTCTTGGCTGCATCTCTGATCAGTCTTCTCCTTGTATGAGCTGAAAGTTTAGAGGGACGGCCAGGTCTTGGTAGATTTGCAGTGGTCTGATACTCCTTCCATTTCAATATTATCGCTTGCACAGTGCTCCTTGGGATGTTTAAAGCTTGGGAAATATTTTTGTATCCAAATCCGGCTTTAAACTTCTTCACAACAGTATCTTGGACCTGCCTGGTGTGTTCCTTGTTCTTCATGATGCTCTCTGCGCTTTTAACGGACCTCTGAGACTATCACAGTGCAGGTGCATTTATACGGAGACTTGATTACACACAGGTGGATTGTATTTATCATCATTAGTCATTTAGGTCAACATTGGATCATTCAGATATCCTCACTGAACTTCTGGAGAGAGTTTGCTGCACTGAAAGTAAAGGGGCTGAATAATTTTGCACGCCCAATTTTTCAGTTTTTGATTTGTTAAAAAAGTTTGAAATATCCAATAAATGTCGTTCCACTTCATGATTGTGTCCCACTTGTTGTTGATTCTTCACAAAAAAATACAGTTTTATATCTTTATGTTTGAAGCCTGAAATGTGGCAAAAGGTCGCAAAGTTCAAGGGGGCCGAATACTTTCGCAAGGCACTGTATCAATGATGTTGCTCTTGCTGCGGGCGAATCCCTGATCCACCTCTACGCAGACGACACCATTCTGTATACTTCTGGCCCTTCCTTGGACACTGTGCTATCTAACCTCCAAACGAGCTTCAATGGCATACAACACTCCTTCCGTGGCCTCCAACTGCTCTTAAACGCTAGTAAAACCAAATGCATGCTTTTCAACCGTTCGCTGCCTGCACCCGGACGCCCGACTAGCATCACCACCCTGGATGGTTCCGACCTAGAATATATGGACATCTATAAGTACCTGGGTGTCTGGCTAGACTGTAAACTCTCCTTCCAGACTCATATCAAACATCTCCAATCTAAAATCAAATCTAGAGTGGGCTTTCTATTCCGCAACAAAGCCTCCTTCACTCATGCCGCCAAACTTACCCTAGTAAAACTGACTATCCTACCGATCCTCGACTTCGGCGATGTCATCTACAAAATAGCTTCCAATACTCTACTCAGCAAACTAGATGCAGTTTATCACAGTGCCATCCGTTTTGTTACTAAAGCACCTTATACCACCCACCACTGCGACCTGTATGCTCTAGTCGGCTGGTCCTCGCTACATGTTCGTCGCCAGACCCCTGGCTCCAGGTCATCTACAAGTCCATGCTAGGTAAAGCTCCGCCTTATCTCAGTTCACTGGTCACGATGGCAACACCCACCCGTAGCACGCACTCTAGCAGGTGTATCTCACTGACCATCCCTAAAGCCAACACCTAATTTGGCCGCCTTTCCTTCCAGTTCTCTGCTGCCTGTGACTGGAACGAATTGCAAAAATTGCTGAAGTTGGAGACTTTTATCTCCCTCGCCAACTTTAAACATCTGCTATCTGAGCAGCTAACCGATCACTGCAGCTGTACATAGTCCATCGGTAAATAGCCCACCCAATTTACCTACCTCATCCCCATACTGTTTTTATTTATTTACTTTTCTGCTCTTTTGCACACCAGTATCTCTACCTGCACATGAACATTTGATCATTTATCACTCCAGTGTTAATCTGCCAAATTGTAATTATTTGCCTACCTCCTCATGCCTTTTGCACACAATGTATATAGACTCTTTTTTCTTTTTTCTACTGTGTTATTGACTTGTTTATTGTTTACTCCATGTGTAACTTTGTGTTGTTGTCTGTGTCACACTGCTTTGCTTTATCTTGGCCAGGTCGCAGTTGTAAATGAGGACTTGTTCTCAACTAGCCTACATGGTTAAATAAAGATGAAATAAAATAAAAAATAACTGAATCATAATGTTAATCAGCTAGTTTACAGTGGAAGGATCTGTTTCTCATCACTGGCTATCCATTAGTTTCCCGTGTCCCATGATGCCTTACGCGAATTATGGATGTTATTTCCACATAAACAAACGGTTTCTTCATTCATTCATGAAGAGCTTGCCAAACTAATAATGTGGGAACACAACCTGATGGAGAACAAAAAGGGTAATATTAGCCGACCTTAACCCTCCGTAATGGATGGTTGGGAAGATGACGTGAAGAAGTGGCCTCGTATCACGTACGGTAGCGTACTTACTTACTTTGTTGAATCCGCAGCTTGCGATGGTAAGGCGATGAGCAACTTAAAAAGTTTTGAGGTGTAACGGATGTGAAACGGCTAGCTAGTTAGCGGTGGTGCGCGCTAAATAGCGTTTCAATCGGTGACGTCACTTGCTCTGAGACCTTGAAGTAGTGGTTCCCCTTGCTCTGCAAGGGCCGCGGCTTTTGTGGAGCGATGGGTAACGATGCTTCGTGGGTGACTGTTGTTGATGTGTGCAAAGGGTTCCCTGGTTCGCGCCTGGGTATGGGCGAGGGGACGGTCTAAAGTTATACTGTTACAGAGGCGTACCAATACCTACAGTCACAAAGTCAGTCGGGTGTTATTGAAGGATGTTGGAGACAACCTTGTCTACCTAAAAAGCAGACATAGAGCCGAGTCAGAGCCTGTATGCATCTCATCACAAGGTGTGGGTACTAGCATCAACGACAGGTGTCATACAGGCAGCGGGTTGCTCATGTATTGCAGGGCCAGGACGCTCTTGTAGTCATGCTGCAGCAATTCTGTGGAAGGTCAGTAAAGTAATGACCAAAAATGACATGAAAGTGCAGGACAACAGATACTCCAGGAGAGGTTTGAGAAACACTGGGTTAGATAATAACTACAAATATTTTCTTCAATGTTGGTTGAGAGTGCAAATCGGGCAAGGCGAAACAGGAATGGTATGCACTAATGTTCAAAGGAAGTGGAACTCAGGTGTGAGGAAGAATGTAGGGCTGAGGAAGGTGAAACACATTCATTTTAAACACCACAGACCACACCACACATATCCAGGCCCATCAACATCACCACAGGACGGTTCCACAACCTCCCCCTGACTTTTCAGGAACCATGCAGAGTTCACAAGCCACATCAACTCCTCAGTAATGGCCCCACTATTTTGGCTCCAGACAAATAGTCTTCTTTAGCTAAGTTACAGAGCAGATGTAGACAGCAGCAGCAAGTCAGGCCCAAGCCAACATGATTCAGCCTACACAAACACACTGAACACAGCACAACACTAACCTGTAGGAAGTGCACAATGGTTTATTAGGCCTACATCAAATGATCCCCCATACAAGCAGCTACATTGATGGAAGAAACCAAGATCCAAAGTGCTTCACAGCTATGACATGATGCTAGGAAGCTGCGTCTAACAGCCGGCACAGCGAAACAAGTCCCCAAACGAAACACCACAGATCCCAAAAAATGTGTAAATGAGCATTTGTACCAAACCTTCACTGGCAATACAGCAACAAAGCATGGCAAAGAAAATTAGGTCAATGTCATCACACTCCTGGAGGCATGTTGTGGAGAACAGAGGCCTGGTGGTGCACCCTGACCATCCTTGGTTGGGAGCCAGCCCAGATGGGATCCTTGATGCAACACAGTTCCTTGAGATCAAGTGCTCCTTCAAGAGTTCCACGTCTCTGACAGAATTTCTGAGTCGGCCAAATGGTGACATCAAAAGCTTGGATAATGGACAGTACCTAATTTGTTATTATGGAAAGATGGATACAACCTTCAGATGGGTAAAAATGGACAGTACCTAATTCGTCCCAATGGAGAAAATGGATACTTGCTCTGAGACCTTGAAGTAGTGGTTCCCCTTGCTCTGCAAGGGCCGCGGCTTTTGTGGAGGGATTGGTAACGATGCTTCGTGGGTGACTGTTGTTTAGTTTTTCAGCACCTACTGTGCTCCTGTGGACGTATTCCATAGCTGCTTTCACTTTGTCCACAGTGGGTCATCACCTTCAGAGCATCTCTTACAATCAGGTTGATTGTGTGGGCAAGACAAGGATGATGGGTACATTTTTAAAAAGTAATGGCTTTTTTTTTTTTTAGCTGCAGGCCACTTTTCCATCTACTTGCCATTCTCTGGCCACTCTCAACAGTTCCTCTGCCAAGTTCTCTTAGGTGTGTCTGTCGCTGAACTCAAAGTAGTACAGAAGACAGCTAGACATAAAAAAAATCTTCAATGAAGTGACATGTAAGAAGTGGTTACCCTTGATGTCCAGCAGTCAGTGGTAAGGCAAAATGCAGTAGCTTTTTGGATTCTTTCCCACACTGAAGCCTGTGTGCTCTCATACAGTTGTGGAATAAGTGATTTTGACAGGGTTTTCCTGCTTGGAATTGTGTACATTGGAATTAGACTATTGCTATAATTTCTAAAACCTCTTTCTCCACAATCGAAAATGGCTGGAAATCGGTGGCAATCATTTTCGCAAATGCAATATCAATTTGACCTTGTTTTGCTACAGACATAGACTTTCGCAAAAACTGGTCCATAGAAGACTGTGTTGCTGTGGGTTTCAGATACCCATCAAAAATGGCAAAACGGAAGGTGGATACTGAGAACCGGGGGTTTCAAACAAGGTGGGAGTCGGAGTATATGTTCACGAAGGTAGCTGGAAAACCTGTGTGTCTTCTGTGTGGAGAAAGTGTGGCGGTACTGAAAGAGTATAATCTGAGACGACATTATGAAACGAAACACGCGGACAAAAACAAGAATATGGACATGGAACAAAGGCTACAAAAGGCCAGTTTTATTTTGGCAGAAGAGATCGCTAAATCAGCCCGGCCATTTACGGAGGGGGATTTCATCAAAAACTGCATGATTAAAGTTTGTGACGAAGTTTGCCCAGAAAAAAGGCAACTCTTTTTAAATGTGAGTCTGAGCAGAAACACCATTGCCGAGAGAGTAGACCAGTTGTCCATCAATCTAAAAGAGCAGCTTGTGAAAAAGGGAAAAGATTTTATTGCATATTCCTTGGCTGTGGATGAGAGCACCGACATTTCTGACATTGCCCAGTTGTCAATTTTCATCCGCGGAGTGGACTCCAACCTAAGCGTGACAGAGGAGTTTTTGGCTTTACGTCCTATGCATGGCACAACTACGGGGCATGATTTGTATGAAGAGGTGTCAAGATGTGTAAATGAGATGGAGCTGCCTTGGGAAAAACTCGTGGGTTTGACAACCGACGGAGCACCTGCGATGTGTGGACACAGGAGCGGACTGGTGGCGAAGATACGGGAAAAGATGCAAGAGGAAAACGCGACAGGTGAGCTGACAGCTTATCATTGTATCATACACCAGGAAGCGTTGTGCGGTAAAGCCTTGAAAATGGAGCATGTAATGAGCATCATCACGCGCACAGTTAACTTTATCAGAGCCAAAGGTTTGAATCACCGCCAGTTCAAGGCATTTCTGACGGAGTTAGAAACGGAGCATGGTGATTTGCCTTATCACACAGAGGTGCGATGGCTAAGCCAGGGAAAGGTGCTTCAAAGATGTTTTGAGCTTCGTGAGGAGATTTGTCTGTTCTTGGACAGCAAAGGGAAAGACACAACACAACTCCGAGACGAAATGTTTCTGTGTGAAATGGCTTTTCTGTGTGACATTACGAGTCATCTGAATGCAATAAACTTGCAGCTGCAGGGTCGGGATCGTGTCATCTCTGATATGTACAGTACAGTGAAGGCATTTAAAACCAAACTGACTCTGTGGGAGACGCAGATGCGGAAAGAAAATTTGAGCCACTTTCCCAGCTGCCAGACCATGAAAGAGAAGCTCTCTACCAGTGCGTTCCCGAGCACACAGTTGGCTGATAAAATAGGTATGCTTGCCGCTGACTTTCGACGCCGATTTGCTGACTTTGAAGCACAAAAAAGCAGGTTGGAACTGCTCGGTAACCCATTTGCTGTTGACGTGGAAAGCTCACCACCAAACCTCCAAATGGAGTTGATTGACCTCCAATGCAATGATGCACTGAGGGCAAAATATGCGGCAGTGGGTGCTGCGGAGTTCGCCCGTTTCCTCCCCGGCACAATGCCCCAGCTGCGCATCCAGGCTGCTCAAACGTTGTCTATGTTTGGCAGCACATACCTGTGTGAACAACTGTTTTCTTTGATGAACCTGAACAAAACATCACACAGAAGTCGACTTACTGCTGAACACCTCCACTCAATTCTGAGGATTTCTTCAGCTCAGAGCCTTACCCCGAACATTGATGAACTTGTGGAAAAGATGGGACACCACCAAGTATCACCCTCAACCTCAAACAAGTGAACATTACTGTGCAATCACATATTTAGAGTTTTTACTCAGTTCAAGTTTAAAAGTTAAAATTTAATATTTGTTTTCACTGCATGTTACTTCTCCTTAAACAAAGTGTTGTTTTTGATTAATAGATTTTTGCACTTTATTTTTTTGTATTTCAATCCAATTATATTTTAAAAATATTTCAGTTGAGTGGATGATAGAAAATTGCTATTATTGTTTTTTCTTTGAAGTAAATTTAGCCCACTTTTGCTAAAATAGAAAATATAGTCTACTGATGGTGCCTTGAATACCGGTTTCTTTCATTTAATGTTCATGTTATGGGGATATTTATATAAAGGAAATTTGTCTTTTGTGTCTGTTGAAAATTAAAGATTACTGACAGAGCCATAAGAAAATATTGCTTTATTTATCTGATCATATTGTAATATATTTGTTAGGTTTTCAGTAGGTTCAATTAGGTTCACTAGACTATATGCGTCATTTAAACATTTTTCAATGAACATTCGAACAGTCCGGCCCTCGTCTTGTAGCTGATTTTTTTATTTGGCCCTCCGTCCATTTGACTTTGACACCCCTGCTCTAGCAAGTCCCAAATTGTGAAGCCACGGCCCCCCATCACCTCAACTCCAGCACGCAAAATGGTCGAGAGACCCATAAAACTCTGTGTTATGAACCTATCGCTACATTTCCCACCATAAGCCTCTGTAATGAACATAACCATTCCTGTTGGAGCAGAGCACGATATATTTTACACTATTACTGGCATAGTAGTGACTGTAAGATTCAGTTTTTGAGTCCAGATGTTTAGCCTTCTGCAAAACACTTAATGTGCAGTCAATAACACAGGTTGTTTTTGAAAAATTATCCTGAAAAACCTGTGGCATTGTAGCCTTTATCATCTCACGAGGCAGCCATGGAATGAGATCCTTGGTGTGCTCAGTAATGCTCAGCAATGACATCTATCCAGATTTTCAATATTTTACTGACCTGACCGGGTGACCTTTTGAAGCGTCTTGCTAAATCAGCTATAACAAAGTTTCAAGTGTCAACAGAATTTGGTCTACAACCGGCATTGATGGTGATGTGGGGGAAAACCTTGTAAGCAAGACACAAGAGTTAAATTCTAGTAGTGAAATCACTGTGTACAGCAGACAGTCTGCATCATCTTTCAATGTAAGCGCCAAGCACACATGGGTTAGACAACGGATACTCCAAAAACATCCTGCTCAAAATCCTGGTAGTTGTCGATATTTGGACTATGTTGTCTCTATTTTGCTTTATCATTGACTAAAGGAAGACAAGCTACCTAAATGTGTCTTATCGGATAGTACTGAAGCAGGACATTTTTTTGAATTACGTTTTTAGCCCAAATCCTTGTATTTAAGCAAAACAAGAGCTGAAGGTAGGCAATTTCTTCAGCCGGACTGGCTGTCATTTCAATGCTAGCGGTAGCCGCGCTAGCTCGCGATTAGCATGAAGACACTGAAAAGCTCACATAAAGCAAATTATGCTAGTGACAACCTTGTAAAACCTTTGCTAACATCTACAACATGTCAGCTTTAGAACAGATTAGACTTTAATGTGCAAGTTCACTTCGTTTTTGGAATATATACATTCCATCTAAGCTTATTAGGGTAAAATAACAACTTCAGGCATATATCCAGTACTATAAGTACTGCTTCAAAGGAATAGGATTCCCATTCTTTCCTCTTTATCACACAATTGTCTTGCAGAAGGGAACCATGAAGAGGAGCTTGGAGTGGGCAAGGGAGAGACTGATAAAGCAGCAAAGACCTGATTCATCAAGTATCACAGTTAATTCCGGTGATTCTCACCTGGTTGGCATGCACAACCCCGCAAGGTATGCAACATTAAGCCCAATCAAATATCAAATGTTATTAAAACATGTATCCCAATCTACGGTCAAGCAACGTTTAATGTCAGTTGTGTTAATGTTATGAACTACGAACAATCTATGGTTCTTGGAGTCAATTAATCAATTGAAAGCGACTAGAATTAGAAATGATTTTAAAATCACTGTGCCAGTAATGATTACAAAAAAAGTTATCTGCTCTTATGGTTGTTTTTTCAAACACTTCAATCTGACACTCTTAATGTTTGACGTCAGGCAAAACTTCTTCAGCCACCTTAGGATGGAGTGCCGCTGGTTGTTATTACTGCCGTGTCTGTGTGGGTGTGTACCAAGAAAGGACGTTAGAAGTTTGGTCCCCATGATATCAAAGCTTCTTACCATGTCCACTACAGCCCAGTCAATATCGATTTTAAAAACTGGAACAATTGATATCGTGTAGCACATGGTAGAAAATTCACTGGACCAACTCCTATCCAATGCCTATTGTCCCAACAAATTTGTCAATTATGCATTTTACATATGTCAGAGTGCGTTTTCTTTTATAGCTCTGCTTTCAACACCATCCTGACCCACAAACTTGTTAGCAGACTCAGGCCTCTGGGTGTAAACCCTGTAATAACAAATTCGATTTTTTTTGACATATTACAAGAATATGTATCTCCAGAATGGACCCAACATCTAAACATGCTGACAACACTACCATGGTACACCTGATCACGAGTACATGAAGGAGCTGTGGGACCTGACATAATGATGATAGGATAACAGCCTCAGTGTAAGCAAAGTAGATGGTGAGACTTAAAGACCATTCTCCCATATATGGTACATTGACATGGAGATGATCAGCAGCTTCAAGTTCCTGGGCACCCTGATATCCTTTTCACCCTTAGTCACTTCACTCAAAAAGTCCCAAAAGTGCTTCTCCACTACCCTCATCAACTTGCTGCACCACGACCTATGTACCAACTACAGCAGGTGTGGGTAATTCCAGTCCTCGAGGGCCTGATTGGCGTCAGTTTTGCCACAGCCCCAGCTAACACAACTGACTCCAATAATCACCTAATCATGATCTTCAGTTTAGAATGCAATTTGATTAATCAGCTGTGTTTGGTAGGAATGGAGAAAGAGTGTGACACCAATCAGGCCCTCGAGGACTGGAGTTGCCCACCGATGAACCACAGGGTCTGTTTTTATTGCCATAACACATGTAAATTAAATGTTGTCCATATTTACT
The DNA here is from genome assembly GCF_057628025.1 of Oncorhynchus mykiss. NCBI lineage: Eukaryota > Metazoa > Chordata > Actinopteri > Salmoniformes > Salmonidae > Oncorhynchus > Oncorhynchus mykiss. The sequence goes on along the minus strand of NC_143031.1, from coordinate 40,065,159 downwards.
GTAAGATTTATGGTAACATTGCACATATTGTAATATTATAGCCCCTTGACATTCATGACTTAACTACTTTGCATAATGCCCAGTCTACCCACTCTACTAAGAAATCATACATTTATTAAAATATTAAAGCTGCATTATGTATTACTGTCCAATTGATTCTGGTTGGTTGTTTTTGAAAACTTTCACTACACAACTTTTTTTTGCTGATGGCCAATCTTGTCGGAAACTTTCATAATATCAATTATTTTGGCACACATCACCAATTAACATTGGCTGCAGTATTCCGACCTTACTAGGTGGTCATGCAATAAACGTTTTGGATAATTCCCCTTAAATGAATTCCCTTTAAATCAAATGTTATTTGTCACATGCGCTGAATACAACAGGTGTTGACCTTAGAGTGAAATGCTTACTTACAAGCCCTTAACCAACAATGTAGTTAAGAAAAATACAAAAAAATAAAATAACAATAATAATTAGAGCAGCAGTAAAATAACAATAGCGAGGCTATATACAGGGGGTACCGGCACAGAGTCAATGTACTGGGGCACCGGTTAGTTGAGGTAATATATACATGTAGGTAGAGATAAAGTGATATTAAAGTGACTATGCATAGATAATAACAAAGTAGCAGCAGCATAAAAGAGAGAGGGGGGGTCAATGGAAATAGTCTGAGTAGCCGTTTGATTAGGGGTAGAAGCTGTTCAGAAGCCTCTTGGACCTAGACTTGGCGCCCCGGTACCACTTGCCGTGCGGTAGCAGAGAGAACAGTCTATGACTTGAGTGGCTGGAGTCTTTGACAATGACACCAAATGTTGGTGACTGTAGAATTCAACTCTCCATTTCCTCCCTGAAGGCTGCGTAGGGTTGGGTGAATTGGTAGCCTTAAAACAATGCTGCATGTATCTGCTTCTGGGAAGATCCTGGCAGCCTTATTCTCTTGTTTGTGTAAGAACTGCCTGTGGCTCCACTGGCAATCCCAGCCTAGGAATGGCTGAAGCCACCGAAGTGAAAAGGAGAACCTTCTCTAGGGTCAAAGGGTATGTGTTTCCCTCTGAAAAAAGAAGGGAAAGGGAGGGAAAGGGGACATTAAAGTCCATAAGTAACACTTATTGGAGAACACGATACAGGGACAAAAACAGAGTGAACCTTGCTGCTCACTAACTTCAGCAGTGTTTGGAGGTCAATGCTTAAAAATAGGCATTCAAAATAACAAAGCTCAGATACTTCCCTCAATTTATCTGTAAAAATGTTACAAGACGACGCTGTTCACTGCGGCTATGGCCGGGGTTTGCGGCTAAGGAACATTAGCAAACGAACTAGTAACTAATTTAGCAATCCAGCCATGTAAATACCAGTATTCCTTTAAAAAATATATATATATATTACTAGCTACATATATAAAATACTCCCTTGGCCTAATCAGACTTACAATATTAGCGACACATAAAGTCAGGCCTAAGTTAATTGCACTGCTGTCTCAGCGTCTGAGCCTCCAACATAGCTGCATAGCCATGAATAGATCTGTCCTCTGTGTTAGCTAGCTGATCAACTTTATGATGAAGTAATAATAATATTTGTGGCAAACTGGTTCATAGTCACATGGTTGCGGCAAACAATAGCTGTAGCATCAGCAGAGGCATTCGGGAAGTTAGAGGGACATAAATTAGGTGACTTACATTATGTCTACCACTGCCCCTTGTATAATGTACATTTGCTAAAGCATTATGATGACTCAGCGACACAGTGGTAGGGATTCATTGATCTGGGTTTGAGAGTGTATAGAGAGAGTGCAAAAAGAAAAAAGAAAAGCGGATGGCTTGACCGTGTTTCAATTAGTGTAAAACAATGATGACCGCATGAGTCATTGTGAGAGAAATGTATAAAAGTGCCAGAAGAGAACCACCGAACGTCTACGCGCTGCACTCTCTAGATTCACCATAAAGTCAAACCGACAGATCAGAGCCACACTGCAGCATGGATTATCAGCAACCCTTCTGCAATCCGGTAACAATTCTACTTTGACATTATTTACATGTACTTTTCAGGCCCCATTATGTGTGAGTTTTGGGAGTCATTTTGATACTTCTTTTTGGTGTAATGTTCCACAATATTTTTATATTCTGGACCCACAGATGTTCCTCTAGCCCAGCACGCTCTAGCACATCCGATGCAACTAAAATCAGGTGAAATGGGTTTGTTAGTGATGCATTTAGTGGACTAGAATAAAAATGGGTTCCTCAGGAACAGGACTGAAAAACATTGAATAGGTCTGTCTATATTTCCTGTCATTTTCATATCCATTTTCATAAGACACCTAAACACTTAAGTGATTGATATAATCAATGAAAGAAGGTAAGAAGAAAGGAAACTATAACCTTTTAGGATGGGTTGCACCAACATGGTTTTAATTCATCTAGGATTAGAGCTAATCTATGTTTTGTAAATCTAGGTTTATAATTAATCAGAGATGTGTGGCACCACTTCATTTTAAATCTGGCTCAGTAAATCTATAATTAACGGTTTTAAACTATGATTAGTGACGTGTTGCACCAATATATTCGTTTTTTCTTGAGTTGAAACGAAGTAGCTAGCCTACTTGACAAATGAGGCCACAAAATTGCTGCTCCTTGATAAAAGTATAACAATGTAACGTTTGAACTATTGCAACTCAAGCGTGAAAGGATCTCATGGGTTGGCTGATTTTTTTATATATATTTTTTACAGTACTAGACATATAACTAATTCGTTAGCTACTGTAGCTAGCTAGTTTATAAACAAAGCTAGCTAGCATTAAATACAATGTATTATTGTCATTACTTATTTGGGCATGTATCATTTGTCAGCTACACACCTGATCATGGCTTGTTAAAGTTGTTCACATTTCTCCGCTTATGAAAACCTCGTCGGAACTGATGGAGGAATTTAGTAATGTACTGGAGGATAAAAAGACAGACAACACGACTGTCAAAAATGAGGAAGACACATGGGCCATTTTATGCCACAGATTTAATGGATCGACACGGATTAAAGAAAAAAGGAACCCAAATCAAATGAAGGTGTGCTGGAAAAACGCGAAGCGAAAGCAAAAGCAAAAAAAGGATGCAGCAGAGGCGAGTGCTATTTCAGACCGGAGGGGGCCTCCGTCCAAGAGAATTGATCCTCTCTCCCAGAAGATTTGAGAGATGGTTCCCCAGCAGTTTGCCCCTCTCCTTAACCCTTATGATGACGACGGACAACTCGGCCCACCGATATTTAGTAAACATAAATAACTGGTAAATATCAATGACTGTAATGCACGTTAAAACTAACTTACAATTTTAATTAACACAATCATCGCGGGATGAACGGTGTCAGCCACCGGTAACGTGTGGGTGCTTTATATGCGCTACAGTCAATTATGATTGCATGTATACTTATATTAAATATATCAGGAATATGTTAGTTCATGTAGAGACAAACTATTATACTTATTTTTTTTTTATCATAAAGTTAATTTCCGATCATCTCGATTCAGCAAACTAGCTAACATTAGCCAGCTAGCTTTATGGGTGTTGTGACATGCGTATGAAATTGTAATTCTGTTTTTTTAATGGTTTAGGGACTCCTGAAACAACCAGCAAACCAGGCTGTCGTAATGTGAATCAGTGGATGTAAATAATCAAGCTAGCTAAAGCATTTACTGCAAATTGAATGTACAATTTTGGAAGCTTGCCTTGCTGATATTTGCCATGCAATACAGAAAGATAAAGTAACGTAGTTATTATGTTCTTGCTTATTGTGCAGTGGAGGATACAAATACCTGTATTGTAACCTGTACATTTAATATATTCACTGATCATGTATTCTACCTTGGCAAATAAAGGTGCAGTTCAGGTATGAATGTCTTTGAGATTATTTCAGTCATATCCATACCAGGAGTATCAAATTCCACTGTTTGAATAATGCTGTGTCTGCATTACAATTATACACTTCAACGGTGTTTACCAATCTTGGTCCCGGGACAGTGGTTACACATGGTTCCCTCCGACTAGAAAAAGGATTTAACTACTTAAAGGCTGATTTGTAATTCACATATATATTTAAACAGAACATTACACTTCCTATGCATCATGTAAATACTCTAAAACCAGTTAATCGCAATATCTAATGCCCTTCATCTGCATTGATCTGATTAACACAGGATATGTTTAGTATTTCAACCAGTAGAGAATGTGAAACTCTTTATTGAAAGAAGTTCATTATCCAAGTGCTATAAATACATACATTATAAATCTAATTGTAATATTGTAAATTCAAGTTCAATCTGTATTTCAATGCACATCTGTTGTGCATTATAAAAACAGAGGAAGAAAGGAGGTGAGAGGTGTAAGAGACAGAAAGGGAAAGAGGTAAGAACATAGGAGCAGGGAAGGGAGCATATACAATGCCTTGCGAAAGTATTCGGCCCCCTTGAACTTTGCGACCTTTTGCCACATTTCAGGCTTCAAACATAAAGATATAAAACTGTATTTTTTTGTGAAGAATCAACAACAAGTGGGACACAATCATGAAGTGGAACGACATTTATTGGATATTTCAAACTCTTTTAACAAATCAAAAACTGAAAAATTGGGCGTGCAAAATTATTCAGCCCCTTTACTTTCAGTGCAGCAAACTCTCTCCAGAAGTTCAGTGAGGATCTCTGAATGATCCAATGTTGACCTAAATGACTAATGATGATAAATACAATCCACCTGTATGTAATCAAGTCTCCGTATAAATGCACCTGCACTGTGATAGTCTCAGAGGTCCGTTAAAAGCGCAGAGAGCATCATGAAGAACAAGGAACACACCAGGCAGGTCCGAGATACTTTTGTGAAGAAGTTTAAAGCCGGATTTGGATACAAAAAGATTTCCCAAGCTTTAAACATCCCAAGGAGCACTGTGCAAGCGATAATATTGAAATGGAAGGAGTATCAGACCACTGCAAATCTACCAAGACCTGGCCGTCCCTCTAAACTTTCAGCTCATACAAGGAGAAGACTGATCAGAGATGCAGCCAAGAGGCCCATGATCACTCTGGATGAACTGCAGAGATCTACAGCTGAGGTGGGAGACTCTGTCCATAGGACAACAATCAGTCGTATATTGCACACATCTGGCCTTCATGGAAGAGTGGCAAGAAGAAAGCCATTTCTTAAAGATATCCATAAAAAGTGTTGTTTAAAGTTTGCCACAAGCCACCTGGGAGACACACCAAACATGTGGAAGAAGGTGCTCTGGTCAGAGGAAACCAAAATTGAACTTTTTGGCAACAATGCAAAACGTTATGTTTGGCGTAAAAGCAACACAGCTGAACACACCATCCCCACTGTCAAACATGGTGGTGGCAGCATCATGGTTTGGGCCTGCTTTTCTTCAGCAGGGACAGGGAAGATGGTTAAAATTGATGGGAAGATGGATGGAGCCAAATACAGGACCATTCTGGAAGAAAACCTGATGGAGTCTGCAAAAGACCTGAGACTGGGACGGAGATTTGTCTTCCAACAAGACAATGATCCAAAACATAAAGCAAAATCTACAATGGAATGGTTCAAAAATAAACATATCCAGGTGTTAGAATGGCCAAGTCAAAGTCCAGACCTGAATCCAATTGAGAATCTGTGGAAAGAACTGAAAACTGCTGTTCACAAATGCTCTCCATCCAACCTCACTGAGCTCGAGCTGTTTTGCAAGGAGGAATGGGAAAAAATTTCAGTCTCTCGATGTGCAAAACTGGTAGAGACATACCCCAAGCGACTTACAGCTGTAATCACAGCAAAAGGTGGCGCTACAAAGTATTAACTTTAATAATTTTGCACGCCCAATTTTTCAGTTTTTGATTTGTTAAAAAAGTTTGAAATATCCAATAAATGTCGTTACACTTCATGATTGTGTCCCACTTGTTGTTGATTCTTCACAAAAAAATACAGTTTTATATCTTTATGTTTGAAGCCTGAAATGTGGCAAAAGGTCGCAAAGTTCAAGGGGGCCGAATACTTTCGCAAAGCACTGTAATTTATGAATCACAGTGCTCCCCAAATATTCTCTCAGTTCATCACAATTGCATAATTGCGTCTAGTCAGCCCGAAGGTTATCTTAAAAGCGGATGAGGTGGCTGATGGGACTGGGGGGTGGCATCCTCTCTCATATCAAAACATATCTAAGGACGAGAGACAGATGGAGAGAGAGCATGTTTAAGCCTTGTGTTTTTATTTTTTATTCTAACATTGTTAGTCATAATCAGGAGGTGAAATGCAAAACTGACCTTTGATCATTAACTCTGGGACTACAGCATCTCTTTCTGTTTATCAATGTAAAGCATCTCTTTAATAAATGTTCCTGTTGACCTGACCAAGTGATCTCTCACCTCTGATCATGCTGTGCCCTCTATGTTTTATTTTTTATTTAACCAGGTAGGCTAGTTGAGAACAAGTTCTCATTTACAACTGCGACCTGGCCAAGATAAAGCAAAGCAGTGCGACAAAAACAACAACACAGAGTTACACATGGAATAAACAAACATACAGTCAATAATACAATAGAAAGTCTACATACATTGTGTGCAAATGAGGTAAGACAAGGCAATAAATAGGCCATAGTGGCAAAGTAATTACAATATAGCAATTAAACACTGGAATGATAGATGTGCAGAAGATGAATGTGCAAGTAGAGATAATGTGGTGCAATGGAGCAAAATAAATAACAGTATGGGGATGAGGTCGTTGGATGGGCTATTTACAGATGGGCTATGTGCAATGATCTGTGAGCTGCTCTGACAGCTGGTGCTTAAAGTTAGTGAGGGAGATATGAGTCTCCAGCTTCAGTGATTTTTGCAATTCGTTCTAGTCATTGGCAGCAGAGAACTGGAAGGAAAGGCGGTGACCAGTGAAATATACCTGATGGAGCGTGTGCTGCGGGTGGGTGCTGCTATGGTGACCAGTGAGTTGAGATAAGGCGTGGCTTTACCAAGCAAAAACTTGTAGATGTCCTGGAGCCAGTGGGTTTGGCAACAAGTATGAAGCGAGGGCCAGCCAACGAGAGCGTACAGGTCACAGTGGTGGGTAGTATATGGGGCTTTGGTGACAAAACAGATGGCACTGTGATAGACTGCATCCAATTTGTTGAGTAGAGTGTTGGAGGCTATTTTGTAAATGACATCAGCAAAGACGAGGATCGGTAGGATAGTCAGTTTTACGAGGGTATGTTTGGCAGCATGAGTGAAGGATGCTTTGTTGCGATATAGGAAGCCAATTCTAGATTTAATTTAGGATTGGAGAGGCTTAATGTGAGTCTGGAAGCAGAGGTTACTGTCTAACCAGACACCTAGGTATTTGTAGTTGTCCACATATTCTAAGTCAGAACCGTCCAGAGTAGTGATGCTAGACGGGCGGGCAGGTGCAGGCAGCGATCGGTTGAAGAGCATGCATTTAGTTTTACTTGTATTTAAGAGCAATTGGAGGCCACGGAAGGAGAGTTGTATGACATTGAAGCTCGTCTGAAGGTTAGTTAACACAGTGTCCAAAGAAGGGCCAGAAGTATACAGAATGGTGTTGTCTGCGTAGAGGTGGATCAGGGAATCACCAGCAGCAAGAGAGATCATTGATGTATACAGAGAAGAGAGTCGGCCCGAGAATTTAACCCTATGGCACCCCCATAGAGACTGCCAGAGGTCCGGACAACAGGCCCTCCGATTTGTCAGACTGAACTCTATCTGAAAAGTAGTTGGTGAACTAGGCGAGGCAATCATCTGAGAAACCAAGGCTGTTGAGTCTGCCCATGACCAGATCGGAAACAGATTGCATACCGGAGAAGGTACGGTAGGGTTCGAAATGCCAATGACTGGATCGAACTACAAAAATCTCTGAAACTGGAAACACTTATCTACCTCACTAGCTTTAAGCACCAACTGTCAGAGCAGCTCACAGATTACTGCACCTGTACATAGCCCACCTATAATTTAGCCCAAACAACTATCCTCTCCCTACTGTATTTTATTTATTTATTTATTTTGCTCCTTTGCATCCCATTATTTTTATTTCTACTTTGCACATTCTTCCATTGCAAATCTACCATTCCAGTTTTTTACTTGCTATATTGTATTTACTTTGCCACCATGGCCTTTTTTTGCCTTTACCTCCCTTATCTCACCTCATTTGCTCACATCGTATATAGACTTGTTTATACTGTATTATTGACTGTATGTTTGTTTTACTCCATGTGTCATGTATTGTCATATTATGTCTTGTTCCTGTTCTTTCTCTTCACTCTGTCTCCCTCTGCTGGTCGTATTAGGTTACCTTCTCTTCCCCTCCTTCCCCCAGCTGCTCCTCATCTTCTCTAACTACCTCGTTCACCCTTTTCCCACCTGTTTCCTTTTTTCCCTCTGATTAGGTCTCTATTTCTCTCTCTGTTCCTGCTTCTGTCTTTGTCAGATTCTCGTTTGAGTTTCTCATGCCAGAACCAAACTATCGTCTTGTTTGCTTCAACCTTGTCCTGTCCTGTCGGAATCTGCCTGTTCATCTGATGCTACGTGTGATCAGGTACCTCTGTCCTCTACAACCCAGCTATTCTCCTCTGCTGCTAGAAGGGGATTCTAACCCAGCTATTCTCCTCTGCTGCTAGAAGGGGAACTCTTCTGTGATATTCAGAAGGACTTTATGTTTCATTTGTCGCCCTCTCTGCGGGTTGTTTATTTTGCCATCATTTACATTTGAAGAGGATCTATGTCTTACCTGTGTTTTGACATTAAAGGACTCTGTTTTTGTTAAACCGCTTTTGGGTCCTCACTCACGTGCATAACACCATGTGTAACTCTGTGTCGTTGTATGTGTCGAACTGCTTTGCTTTATCTTGGCCAGCTCGCAATTGTAAATGAGAACTTGTTTTCAACTTGCCTACCTGGTTAAATAAAGGTGAAATACATAAATAAAATAATCGAAGAGAATTCCCTTGGTAGATAATGCGGTCGACATTTGATTGTGAGGAATTCTAAAATCAGGTGAACAGAAGGACTTGAGTTCCTGTATGTTGTTGTGACCACACCACGTCTCGTTAACCATAAAGCATACGCCCCCGCCCCTCTTCTTACCAGAAAGATGTTTGTTTCTATCGGCGTGATGCGTGGAGAAACCGACTGGCTGCACCGACTCCGATAGCGTCTCTCAAGTGAGCCATGTTTCCGTGAAGCAAAGAACGTTAAAGTCCCTGATGTCCCTCTGGAATGCTACCCTTGCTCGGATTTCATCAACCTTGTTGTCAAGAGACTGGACATTGGCGAGTAGAATGCTAGGGAGTGGCGTGCGATGTGCCCGTCTCCGGAGCCTGACCAGAAGACCGCTTCGTTTGCCTCTTTTACGACGTCGTTGTTTTGGGTCGCAGGCTGGGATCCGTTCCGTTGTCCTGGGTGGAAGGCAGAACACAGGATCCGCTCCGGGAAAGTCATATTCTTGGTCGTACTGATGGTGAGTGAACGCTGCTCTTATATTCAGTAGTTCTTCTCGACTGTATGTAATGAAACCTAAGATGACCTGGGGTACCAATGTAAGAAATAACACGTAAAAAAACAAACTGCAGAGTTTCCTAGGAACGCGAAGCGAGGCGGCCATCTCTGTCGGCGCCGGAAGTCCTCATGAAGTTATGCAGGACACAGGTAGCCCTGGTCACCCAACCTTGCAGTGCCCTACACATTAACTGTAGTCAATCGTTTTGAAGGAATCTCCAGTTACAAGGTATCTAGGAATATGGAAGATAATGTAATTATTTGACTTTTACATCACCAGGTCATTGTGGATTACTAAAGCATAATATCCCTGATAACAAATCATAATAACATTGGATTGATAGATGCATGGGCACACATATTGACAATAACAGGATCATATCAAGGATAGCATCACAAATGAGTACATAAATACCAGTCAAAGCTTGATGAGTTGATCATTTGAGTCAGCTGTGCAGTGCTAAGACAACAACAACCTTCACCCCTTTGAGTCCCCAGGACTGAGAACCACTGCTCTTCATTGGGACCTCTTCATGTGTAGAGGCTTTCAAAGCTCTCTGAGGACAGAAAACCACAACAGACTTCATTATAGTCAAATTACACCGCACTGACCAATTTTGTGTCCTCCAGTCTTATCCCCACTCTTGTGTTCTTGTGCTTCTAGTTCCACCCTGTATTTGATTGAGAATAACCAAGTCTTAATAATACATTTGAATACAGATAGCTTAATTAGGAATTGTACTTAAAATGTATTGCCTTTTACATGTTACCAATGTCACATTATACACACCTTAGGCTCCAAAATGGTTTCAATCAAGGTTCTCCTCACAGCATTCCCATTTGCATTGGCAGCATGTTGCACCTGGCCATTTTCTTCATTCTCCACAGGTAGGTCCTCTTCAACCTCCTCAGGTAGCTTGTGTCCTTGTCTCTTGCCAAAGTTCTACATAACCGCCACTGCAATAATGATTGTCAGTGTAGTGTCCATCTTTGTGCGGAGCCGCTCTAGGCAGGGGAATCTTTTTTTCCACACTCCAAAACCTTTTTCAATGAGACCTCTTACCGGGATATGAGAGGTGTTGCATTCTCTCTCTTCAGGTGTCTGGGGGTTTAAAAGGTGAGTCATAAGGCACCCACGACAGGCATATTCATTGTCACCTAGTAGGTGGCCTTCATATGCCCCCATTTCCAGCATTGCACACAGATGACTATTGTCAAAGATTCTGCTGTCATGGGTGGATCCTGGCCATCTAGCTACAATGTTGGTGAGCTGACCTTTGTCATCACAAACAGCCTGCACGTTGATGGAGCAGTAACCTTTCCGATTACAGAATAGTTCTCCATTCTCACTACCAGGGTTGGGAATAGGAATGTGTGTACAGTCTATTGCCCCTAGTACACCTGGGAATCTCGCTCTCCTGTAAAATCCAGCTGCAGTTTCCTCTGTAGGATTGAACCTTATGTACTGATTCTTCAGACCGGCAATAGCACTGGACACTGACTACAGTCCTGCAGACAGTAGACTTGTGGAGTCCAAAAAGATCCCCAACGACCATCTGGAAACATCCAGTTACGTAGAACCTTACGGTCACCAGGAGCTGAAGTAGTGGGGGTACAGCCTTGTTCCTATCACTCCCTTGCTTAATGGTTGGTGCAACCTTTCTTTCCAGTTGCATTACAGAGTCCTTGGAGAAGCGGTATCTCTTTAAATTCATCATTATCATAAAACTCAACAGGATTCAACCTGTCTATAATTAATCTCTGACGAACTCTGTCGTTTTGATCTCTCCACAGTAAATAATGCTGCCATTTGATCAGTTAAACCACCTCAAGTGGCAGTTCACAAATAACCTCCAATCTAAGGTTATATTACTTTTTTTAAATTGAGCAACAGGTTTAAAATGTATCTAGGTGTCACACCCTGACCATAGAGAGCCATTGTTTTTCTATGGTATAGTAGGTCAGGGTGTGACTGGGGGGTTTTCTAGTTATTATTTTCTATGTGGGTTCTAGTTTAGTTTTTCTATGTTGGTTTTGGTATGATTCCCAATTAAAGGCAGCTGGCTATCGTTGTCTCTAATTGGGGATCATATTTAAGTTGCATTTTGTCCACCTGTGTTTTATGGGACACTGTTTTGAGTTAGTGTATGTTACACCTCTTAGTTACGGTTCGTTGTTAGTTTATTTTTTTTATTTGTTTTTGTCTTTGCTAAATTTCACTTTATCATTAAATTATGTGGAGCACGACACCCACTGCGCCTTGGTCTGATATTTATTCCAGCGAACGAGACACTAGGTTTAAAGTGAAAACTAAAGGATTTAACTAAGATTAATTTAAAACAAGGTTTAAAATTTGGTGCAACAAGATGAATAGATAAACCTTCATTGAACCCAGTGTGGCAGATGGCAGGGAGAGGTGAGGGGAGTGGTTATTGAGAGGAGATATCTTGCAGCCCGCTGGCTCCACACCTGAGCCTTTCATGGACTTCCTGCCCCAACGAGGCGAGGCTGTGGCTCATTAAGCCAGGGAGTGCTTGGAGATAAAGGAGGAAAGTAGCCTGCACAAAGGGGCAGAGAATGGAGATAGAAATGTGTGATATGTTGAGTGGGAGAAGAGAGAAAAGTGTCTGTAAGATTACCTGTTGTGAACCGGACTGTTGGATTACCCCCTTAGTGTACCAAACTGGATTGGCTGAGGAACAGAGTTTTAGGATTACCCTTGGAGAACGGAACGGACAACGAGAACAGGTTCAGGACTGAAGTAATTGATTAATTCCCCTTCACCCGTGTACAAATATCCCTAATAAACTCCCAATTTGTGTTCTCGTTGTGCTACTGGTGCATGTTTTGTTATTGAACTTGGTGATGTGGAAACCCCACACCCTTGAGCCTGCTACACAAGTTTATGAGTTAATCCATGTTGGTGCAACCCACCTTAGATTGTTATAGGTTACAGAATGCTTGATGTATCCATTGTGAACATTTAAAGTTTTCAACTAAGTCTATTGCAAAGTCCCAAACCTTATCAGGCAGACTACCTAGCTACTAGCTGGTGAAAGAGATGAGACACCCAGCCTGGTCAAGTGTTGTTTCTTTGCTTCATGTCCTAGAGCATGCCATTCACTGGCTGTATCCAGGGAGGTCTGCATGAGAGGAAGACCATCACTGTGACAGGGAGAGTCCTGCCAAATGCCAAGAGGTAGACCTACCTAGTAGTGCATACATCTCTTTTTCACTGTAGGACAGCCATGTCTTCTTTAGCTCAGTCTTGTCACTATCAGCACAGAAGGGATCTTGTTAAACCTAATCATTTTAAAATATAGCCCCCTTTTCTCTCTCTGTAGGTTTCATGTGAATTTGCAATGTGGTTAAAAAGAAAAACCTAGCCCTCCACTTCAACCCCAATGCTGAGCTCTAAGTGGGGCCCAGAGGAGCATAAATATGATATACCCATGACCCAGGAGGAACGATTTACCCTCATGTTCCTGGTCAACCGAGATTCATATTCGGTCAGGAGACTTTTATCACATACTTAGGCTACACATTTTTAGTTTACAGTCGACTTATTGAATTGCATCAATATTCTAGAGAAAAAAAATTCAAACCATTATTTTTTTCATCATGTGCCATTGATTTCTTGTCTCTCCTAAATCCGATCTTATCCCAGGTGATTGTGAATGTTGCCCACTTCATGGAGTACCTGCACCGGATGTCAATCACCCAAGTGGACACCATCTTCGTGTATGGGGATGTGGAGATCAAATCCATTGCCTTCTCCAACCCTGCAGTGACAGTGAGTATCTGACAGGTCCTCCGTTTTGGAGAATACTGTACATCTTTGCATTCCAAAGGATCAGTCTTGAACAAGGACAGATTTGCTGATCTTGGTCAGTTGTTTGGAATGCTACCCAGTCTGCATAACAAGTTGCAACTTGCAATGGTCATGGTCGGAGTGTATAATGATTGTAAGGATGACTTGGACGTCTTTTTAGCGTCCCAAAAAAGTATTTCCCTCAGTTCCTACTTTAATCATTTAAATAAATAGTATTCAGACTTATATGTGCTGACCAAGGGTTTGTCCATATCCTACACAGAGAAATGAAATGTGTTTTCTTTTCTCCAGTCACCTCCTCCCCAACCAGGATATCCTGTCCATCCACACAGTGTGACTGATCAACAGGTCTCTTAGTTAAACAAGTGTTAACGAGTTTTAGTATTTGGATTTACATAAGGCCTGCAGTTGTATGGAAACACTTGTAATTAGTATTAAGCACATTACTACATATGTGTCCTCACAAAACAGTAGCATAGGCCATTACCCAAGAGAGACATTTTGTTTACAGGGTCAACGGAACCAAGCCATGTCTCATCAAATTAAATCAGGTCCCAAAACTCCTCCTCAATGGTGTAATGCCACACAGGTAGATTATAGCATTCTGGGTTGGAGGCTAATTTGGTGTATTTAGCCTTTTTCCTTGTGGTGGGTGTTGTCATAAGATGGCTGGATTTCATTCCATTCAGTCAATTTTAAATGAGGGTTGATCATACTTTCCTTGTTTAATTTGACACTTGTTTGACAACAGTTTGTCTGGTAGGTTTTGTCAGCTGTATTTTGTTGCCCAGGATTTGCTCAGGTGCATTCAAATAAATCAACTCTTTAGAGTTCAAAATTTGTAGCGTAGAGCCCATCCTCGGGAATTTTATTGGAGTTGAATCATTGATTATATATATATGAATAAAGCTGAAATGAAAATGAAGCTCTGACAAAATTAAATAGTTTAGAGAATGTACTGAAAGGTGCTATTCTTCAGATGGTAATGTACAAGGTTTATTTTACAGACACCCCCTCCATACACCCCCCAGCCGTCCTTTGTAAGTACCCGTGACGTTGCTAGGCCTATTTTAGTGGGGCTTTAGCAGGCATGCTGGTGATGCTGATGGGGCATGCTTTCTTCAGCAAAGATGGCTGATAAAAATACTAGAATGGAAGAAAATGTAAGTGATTTATAATGTCATAACGAATCATGCAAAAAAAAATTACAGTTAACAGGAATATGATAGTTAATGTAGAGACAAACGATTAGGCTTTTTTTTTTAAATCAAAGTTAATTTATGAAAATCACGATTTATCAAGATAGCTGACTAGCTAACATTAGCCAGCAAGCTGGCTAGCTTTACGGGTGTTGTGACATGCATATGAAATTGTAATTCTGGTTTAATGTTTTAAGGACTCCTGAAACAACCAGCAAACCAGGCTGTCGTAATGTGAATCAGTGGATGTGAAGAATCTTGCTAGCTAAAGCATTTATTGCAAATTGAATGTACAATTTTGTAATCTTGCCTTGCTGATATTTGCCATACAATGCAGAAAGATTAAATAACGTGGCTAGCTATGTTATGGCTTATTGTGCGGAGGATAAAAATACCTGTATGCCTATGGATGTGTAGCTAGCTATCTAGCTGATCTGTGTATAGACCCAAACATTTGGTATCCATATTAGTTCAGAACCTAGCTATGAACCTCAGCTATCATAGCCAGTTGTATCAACTTCAAAACAGTCTGAATGACATTTAATGAAGCCTGTGGATTGAGTAGAATATAATATAACTTTGTGCCAAGGATGCAAGTCACACATGTAGTTATTACCATGCATGAGATCCATTCCCACATTGTAACCTGTACATTTAATATAGTCGCTGCCGTATTCATCGACCTGGCCAAGGCTTTCGACTCTTTCAATCACCACATTCTTATTGGCAGACTCGATAGCCTTGGTTTCTCAAATGATTTCCTCGCCTGGTTTACCAACTACTTCTCTGATAGAGTTCAGTGTGTCAAATCGGAGGGCCTGTTGTCCGGACCTATGGCTGTCTCTATGGGGGTGCCACAGGGTTCAATCCTCGGGCCGATTCTCTTCTCTGTATACATCAATGATGTTGCTCTTGCTGCTGTTGATTGACTGATCCACCTCTACGACACAATTCTGTATACTTCTGGCCCCTCTTTGGACACTGTTAACTAACCTCCAGACGAGCTTCAATGCCGTACAACTCTCCTTCCGTGGCCTCTAACTGCTCTTAAACGCAGGGAAAACTAAATGCATGCTATTCAACCGATCACTGCCTGCACCTGCTCGCCCGTCCAGCATCACTAATCTGGACGGCTCTGACTTAGAATACGTGGACAACTACAAATACTGTAAACTCTCCTTCCAGACTGAAATTAAGCATCTCCAATCCAAAATTAAATCTAGAATTGGCTTCCTATATCACAACAAATCATCCTTCACTCATGCTGCCAAACATACCCTCGAAAAACTGACCATCCTAACGATCCTCGACTGCAGTGATGTCATCTATAAAATAGCCTCCAACACTCTACTCAACAAACTGGATGCAGTCTATCACAGTGCCATCCGTTTTGTCACCAAAGCCCCGATCACTACCCACCATTGCGACCTGTACTCTCTCGTTGGTTGGCCCACGCTTCATACTCGTCGCCAAACCCACTGGCTACAGGTTATCTACAAGTCTCTGCTAGGTAAAGCCACACCTTATCTCAGCTCACTGGTCACCATAGCAGCACCCACTCATAGTGCGACAAGAGATGAAAAGAATCTGCCCACTCCATCAAGCAATGGGGACAACACAGGGCATTCATGGGACCTCATGGAACCATGGACCGCACCTGCAGAAACTGGACAACAGGGGGAAGCAGAGGAGATACCTATCATAGACTTCTCCCAGCTGACGCTTGACATACCACCTACGCCACCTCCAGTGGTAGAAACAACCAGCTGGTATGATTGAGTAGAATCAGCCAACAGCAACAGGGAAGCAGCAATGTGAGAGTCAGTAGTGCATGACCTTGAATGGTAATAATAGGAAGCTTCCGTTTAACACACAGGCCTAAGGTTACGTAGGTCTACAGCACCAGTGGGAACTTCCCCTGTAAAAAGGTATATAAGGAGAACAGAGATCATAAGACAGCATGATCCTCATTAACATATGAGACAGACTTCATATGGAGAATCATCACAGGTAAATTTACTATTGCACTATACTCTTTTTGTTAGACTATAACAATATTTGAGAACTGGATTATTTTGCCTAAGTACTTATTGGATCACTATCTGAATATACTTGGAGGAATTTAGTGACCCCGAGACTGAGTCTACGAAACAGTGGTCTAAACGCCTCTTGAATACAGACGAAGTGGCAGTCACTCAGTGAGACATCAGGTACAGATGTGATTGGCAATACAAGGAAACAGAAAAGTACCAGTTACAATATATTGAGTCCATACACAGAGTTGGAAGTGTATTAAGATATTGGAATTCGGAATCTAGCGTCATAGCTGTGAGAATACCAATTACAGGAAAGTGACCAAGGGGCTGAGCATTTAAGGTAATTTAACTATTTTTGCCATTTAGTCAATATTGTTAGAAGTGTTAACACATTTAAAGTTTTGCAATATTATCTGGCATAGCTTAAAGCATTAAGGATTGATTGAGCATTATTGTTGTATTGAGAAACTGTATAACCATTGAATTGTGATGTGTATAAGACAAAAAACAGACTAAATAAAAGCTTGAAACTGACAACTAGGCCAGATTAACGATCTGGAGAGCAAACGCCTTTGGCACTCTCACTGAACAGAAAGTAACCCTGGCTATAGGTTAAAGTGATTGCACTAAAGAATATTTCATTGTGTGGACAATAATATATTTTTAATAGTCAAAACAGCTGACGAGCATAATAACTAATAGGAGTTGTTATTAGGTATTGATATATACATAGGTAAAGATAACTTGAAAGTAAGGAAATATAGGAGGAATCCATAACGCTTAAGAATATTTAAATAGGAGTATATCTATCCAAGGCCTCATACTAGACCGGAAAAATAAGGGAGTGACAATGTGAACAAAGGAACAAACCCAACTCACGAGAAGGGCCATTACGAATAAAAAGGAAGGTTGGTAGGGCCGCACGGCAAGGCCCTTGTTACTCCGAAGTAACTAAAATCCTAAAGTACTCTGCCTAGCCAGGGGACGGGGTAGAGACTTTTGCTGCAGGTATTGGGCAAAAGTCAGCACCGTGACAGTGCACGCGCTCCAGCAGGTATATATCACTGGTCACCCCCAAAGCCAATTCCTCCTTTGGTCGTCTTTCCTTCCAGTTCACTGCTGCCAATGACTGAAAATAACTGCAAAAATCTCTGAAGCTGGAGACTCATATCTCCCTCACTAGCTTTAAGCACCAGCTGTCAGAGCAGCTCACAGATCACTGCTCCTGTACATAGCCCAATCTTGGTCCTGGGACAATGGATACACATTGTAATGAATAGACTAGAAAAAGGATTTAACTAGTTAAAGGCTGATTTGTAAATTATATATACACACAGAAACATAATTGCGTCTAGTCGGCCCGAAGTTTATCTTAAAAGCGGGTGAGGTGTTGATGCGAATGGGTATGGCAACCTCTCACATCAAAAAAATCTAAGGATGAGAGAGATGGAGAGAGAGCATGTTTATGCCTTGTGTTTTTATTTTTTATTCTAACATTGTTAGTCATCATAATAATTAGGAGGTGAAATGCAAAACTGACCTTGGATCATTAAGTCTGGGACTACAGCATCTTTCTGTATTTCAATGTAACGCATCTCTTTATTAATACTTCCTGTTGACCTGACCAAGTGACCTCATGTCTGATCATGCTGTGCCCTCTATGTAGCCAGTTCAGATGTGGGAGGGGTTCACCGACACAGCTGATATAACCTAGAGGATTTAGGGAGAAGAGGAGAGAGGGATGAAGAGAAGGAGAGTGTTATTGAGAAAATAAGGTAGTTAAAGAGACAGTGTTCAACAGGAATCTGTGTGTGGCCTCACCTGGTGTCCACAACACACTAAGTGGCTGCAGAGTACTTTATGCTGCAAAACAAACAGACACACGAGGACAAACAATATAGCGTAGTTAAATAAATAATGAAGTGTTTTACTATTCTCCATGGTTTGCCCTCTTGCATATTCGTTGAAGGTGGGAGGAGCCACAGTTATACACCTGAGCCTGCTTACTGCACAACACAATCCATCAATCAGATTCATACATGAGTATGTAGGTGTTAGTTATAGGGTGTCTATTTTTTCAATATGGGTCATTTAAAAACAGCCTGTTTTGTTTTTGTATAGAGGTCACACCCTTACCTAAACAGCACCCTCACCTGATAAGTACAAATCAAAGGGAGAGAAACTGGGAATTGAATAACTGTAGTTGACATAGCTAACTAAATGGAAGAATACTCATATTGCAATGTGAATGGCTCTTAAAAGAGCCTTTGGTTGTGCATAGTGTAGTCTATGGTGTTGCCAGGGAACAGAGCCCTCTTTGAAGAAGTAGGAGGTGAAGATCTCCCGCACACAGCCTCTTGCTGCGTTGTTGGACCCCATCCTTGAAACATCCTGCAGAGCAGCAGACTTCTCCTCTGGCACACGGCGGCGAGCTGTAGATCCCCTCCTTGTCCTCATGTCCATCCTCATGAAGTTATGCAGGACACAGGTAGCCTTCACACACCTGAATTCCTCCAGAAGGCAGTCCCAGATGGCCCTGGTCACCCAACCTTGCAGTGCCCTACACATTAAATGTAGGCAATCGTTTTGAATATGTAGGCAATCGTTTTGAATCTGTAGGAATATGGAAGACAATGTAGTTATTATACTTTTACATCACCAGGTCATTGTGGATTACTAAAGTATAATATCCCTGATAACAAATCATGATAACATTGGATTGATAGATGCATGGGCACACACATGTGCATTTGACAATAACAGGATCATATCAAGGATAGCATCACAAATGAATACATAAATACCAGTCAAAGCTTGAGGATGAGTTGATCATTTGAGTCAGCTGTGCAGTGCTAAAACAACAACAACCTTCACCCCTTTGAGTCCCCAGGACTGAGAACCACTGCTCTTCATTGGGACCTCTTCATGTGTAGAGGCTTTCAAAGCTCTCTATCTGAGGACAGAAAACCACAACAGATTTCATTATAGTCAAATTACATCGCACTGAATATTATGTTACTATTATCTCCGTCCTCACTTCTAGGGTTAGGAACTACAAAAGTACCTGCCCTATCCAGAATAGCCTACTCTCTCACTTTGAGTTCGGGCTGCTATCCTTTCACCCTCCTCCATGGCTGTTAGCTAGCTACCTACAAATGCATTTGGAGTTAGTTTTTTACAGTCATAAATACATCAAGATAGCTATCTGATATGAAGTTAGCTAGCTAAGTAAATTAAATATCACCAGCTACCTATCTATACAGTATGTAAAGTTGGCTAGATAGCTAGCTCATTTAGCAGCTCATTTGAGTTAGTCTGCACTGTAGTTAGTTAGCTAATAATAGATTCATTTTTATAAAAAATAAAAAAAACATTTTTGAAATGTATTTACTTACTTGAATAGGTTCTCCCAGCCATGTGGACAGTTGGAAACAGGGCAGCAAAGTTTGTTTGTCACCAGAGCGTTTTAGAGGATATTACTATAGACTATGTACCTATTTACTAACCAGACCTTCATACAAACTTGCTATGCTGAATTATTGACGCACAATGGAATGCGCTGCCAGCATGCCCACAAGAGTCACAACGGCAGGCCTAAGCGGTAATTCACCGCTATCTAGTGTACATGCACCGTTAGCCACCCTATCCATGAAACTCTAGTGACATCCCTGGTAGGTGATATGACCAGGTAACAGCTAGGATGTGGTGCTGAGGCAGCCATGGACCAAATAGGCCATGCAGGTTCTAGGTTGGGCTCGATAGACAAAGAGGCCTGTTAAATGTAAATGTGCACTTGTGAAGCCAGGTATGCCCATGTGGTGGCCTTCAGACTAGATGCAATCCTTTTCCAATTTAAATACCTCTGGGCCTAGGGTAACTTATGTGAAAGTAATATATCCATTCACCTATCAATTCTCACGAATTGGAATGGAACGATAGACAGAGGCCTAGGACTGTCCAAAAAAATGTTAGGTGTAAATGGGTACTTGTGAAGCCAGGTATGCCCATGTGGTGGCCTTCAGATCCTTTTCCAATTTAAATTCCTTAAATACTTCTGGTCCTAGAGTAATATGTGAAAGTAATATATCAATTAACCATACAATTCTCACGAAGGAACGGTTACAATGGAACGAAATCATTTCAATGGGTAGTGAATTGCAATCACCAATCGGCAAAGGCCGCTGCGCAATGCAGGTGTACTTGGCATAAAAATGTGTCAGTTGCTATCTTATCTGAGCGTCACCGTTTCAATTACTACGTTCCAAGTTAGACGACACTTGCAAAACTGGGTCAAGCCATCCACTCTTTAGTTTCCTCCTGAATTTGTATGCGCGGAATCACAACACTTTATGATATTGCGTGTTTTCTGGAAACTGAGTCGGATGCACTCACGCACAGATATAGACCATAGCTACAAATTATTCCAAGCAAACAGTTTGAATTACACTTACTCGATCTTCCATAATTATAACAAATCGTTTATTTCATTTTCGTGCTTTATCAAAAAATACTTTGATATCACGGATAAAGTGAGGCAGCTAATGGGGTGATGTTAAGCAAAAGTTAAATTGTTAAAGCAAGATGTTTTTAATTTTGACTAACTTATAAAAAAACATTAAAAACACTTATTTACATAAGTATTCAGACCATTTGCTATCACACTTGAAATTGAGCTCAGCTGCATCCTGTTTCCGTTGATCATCCTTGAGACGTTTCTTCAACTTGATTGGAGTCCACCTGTGGTAAATTCAATTGATTGGACATGACTTGGAAAGGCACACACCTGTCTATATAAGGTCCCACAGTTGATAGTGCATGTCAGAGCAAAACCAAGACATGAGGTTGAAGGAATTGTCTGTAGAGCTCCGAAACAGGATTGTGTCAAGGCACAGATCTGGGGTAGGGTACCAAAACATTTCTGCAATAGTGAAGGTCCCCAAGAACCCAGTGGCCTCCATTACCTTTAAATGGAAGAAGTTTGGAACTACCATGACTATTCCTAGAGCTGGTTGCCCAGCCAAACGGAGCAATCGGGGGAGAAGGGCCTTGGTCAGGGATGTGACCAAGAACCCGATGGTCTTTATTTAACCAGGCAAGTCAGTCCAGAACAATTTCTTATTTACAATGACGGCCTACCAAAAGGCCTCTTGCTGGGACGGAGGCTGGGATTTTAAAAAATGAAATATGACAAAACACAACATTGAGACCTAAAACAACATAACAAGGCAGAAACACATGACAACACAGCATGGTGGCAACACATGGCAGCAAAACAAAACATGATACAAACATTATTGGGCACAGACAACAGCACAGCTTCTATCTCAAGGCCATCAGACTGTTAAACAGCCACCACTAACATTGAGTGGCTGCTGCCAACACACTGACTCAACTCCAGCCACTTTAATAATGGGAAATTATGTAAAATATCACTAGCCACTTTAAACAATGCTACCTAATATGTTTACATACCCTACATTATTAATCTCATATGTATATGTATATACTGTACTCTATATCATCTACTGCATCTTTATGTAATACATGTATCACTAGCCACTTTAACTATGCCACTTTGTTTATACTCATTTCATATGTATATACTGCATTCAATACCATCTACTGTATCTTGCCTATGCCGCTCTGTACCATCACTCATTCATATATCTTTATGTACATATTCTTTATCCCCTTACACTTGTGTCTATAAGGTAGTAGTTTTGGAATTGTTAGCTAGATTACTTGTTGGTTATTACTGCATTGTCGGAACTAGAAGCACAAGCATTTCGCTACACTCGCATTAACATCTGCTAACCATGTGTATGTGACAAATAAAATTTGATTTGATTGATTTGAAGGTAGAGACAACAATACATCACGCAATGCAGCCACAACTGTCAGTTAGAGTGTCCATGATTGAGTCTTTGAAGGAAGAGACTGAGATAAAACTGTCCAGTTTCAGTGTTTGTTGCAGCTCGTTCCGGTCGCTAGCTGCAGCAAACTGAAAAGACTAGCGACCCAGGGAGGTGTGTGCTTTGGGGACCATTAACAGAATGTTAGACAGGTGTTGTATGTGGAGGATGAGGGCTGCAGTAGATATCACAGGTAGGGGGAAGTGAGGCCTAAGAGGGTTTTTAAAAATAATCACCAGTGGGTCTTGCGATGGGTTAACAGAGATGACCAGTTTATAGAGGAGTGCAGTGATCCAGTGCCTTGCGAAAGTATACATCCCTCTTGGCGTTTTTCCTATTTTGTTGCATTTCAACCTGTAATTTAAATAGATTTTTATTTGGACTTCATGTAATGGACATATACAAAATAGTCCAAATTAGTGAAGTGAAATTTTTAAAAATTGTAAAAAAAAAATGTAAAAAATAAAAAACTGAAAAGTGGTGCGTGCATTTGTATTCACCCCCTTTGTTATGAAGCCCCTAAATAAGATCTGGTGCATCCAATTACCTTCAGAAGTCACAAAATTAGTTAAAGTCCACCTGTGTGCTATCTAAGTGATCGTTTTTCAACAACAACTTTTCAACAAAATTCCAGAAAATTCCATCATGGCTTTGGAAGCTTCTGATAGGCTAACTGATGCCAAGCATCACGTCTGGAGGAAACCTGGCACCATCCCTACGGTGATGCATGGTGATGGCAGCATTAAACTGTGGGGATGTTTTTCAGCGACTGGGACTAGGAGACTAGTTAGGCATGGTCGATTAATTAGGGCCAATTTTTTGTTTTTATAACAAATCGTAATCAGCCTTTTTGGATGCTGATTATGGTTGATTACATTGCAATCCACAAGGACATTGCAATCCACGAGGAGACAGCGTGGCAGGCTGTGAACACCTGTTACGTGAGTGCAGCATCAAAATGACCTTGTGGCTGCAAGGAGCCATGGTTAGTTGCTAGCTAGCATTAAACTTATCAAATAAAAACAATCAATCTTCACATAATCACTAGTTAACTACACATGGTTGATGATATCACTAGCTTAAATAGCTTGTCCTGCGTTGCATATAATCAATTTGGTGCCTGTTAATTTATCATTGAATCACAGCCTACTTCAACTTTGCCTAACTTGTGATGATTTAACAAAAGCACATTTGCAAAAAAAGCACAGTCGTTGCACAAATGTGCCTTACCATAAACATCAATGCCTTTCTTAAAATCAATACACATAAGTATATATTTTTAAACCTGCATATTTAGTTAAAAGAAATTTATGTCAGCAGGCAATATTAACTAGGGACATTTAGTCACTTCCCTTGCGTTCAGTGCAAGCAGCCAGGATACATACCGCAGTCTGGCCTCCTGGCTTGTTGCAAACTGTGTGAAGACCATTTCTTCCTAACAAAGACCATAATTAATTTTACATAATTTTACATAATTATGACATAACATTGAAGGCTGTGCAATGTAACATCAATATATAGACTTAGGGATGCCACCCGTTCGATAGAATACATAACGGTTCCATATTTCACTGAAAGAATACGCGTTATGTTTTATAGATGATAGTTTCCAGATTTTCCCATATTAATGACCAAAGACTCGTATTTCTGTGTTTTTATTATATTATAATTAAGTCTATGATTTGATATTTGATAGAGCAGTCTGAGCGGTAGTAGGCAGCAGCAAGCTCGTAAGCATTCATTCAAACAACACTTTACTGCGTTTGGCAGCAGCTCTTAGCAATGCTTGAGGCACAGCGCTATTTATGACTTCAAGCCTATCAACTCCCGAGATTAGGCTGGCAATACTAAAGTGTCAATAAGAACATCCAATAGTCAAAAGGTATATGAAATACAAATGGTATATAGAGAAATAGTTGACGAGTCAAAATTCCTATAATGGATTGAATCCCCGAGCTGACAAGGTAAAAATCTGTTCTGCCGCTGAACAAGGCAGTTAGCCTACCAGGGAGCAGTAGGTTGTCATTGTAAATAAGAATTTGTTAAATAAAAGATCCTCTCTAATCTTTACAGGAATGTGGTTCTGAATATAAACAGCAACATCTCCACCACTGGCATTTCTGTATTTTCTGTAAATGTTATGACCTTGTATCGCTACCACTTTATCATCAAAGGTATTGTCTAAGTGTGTTTCAGAGATAGTCAGAATATGAATGTCGTCTGCTACTTGCAAGTTATTAATTTCATGAACCCTGCTACATATGTTAATGTAGGCTATTTTGAGCACTTTTCTGGGATGCTTGCTTGTTTTCATTGCTTTACTGGGAAGCTTAGCAGAAGTAGATATTCTCATGTTATTTATGTTAGTGTATGGTGAGCTGCACACAGTGGACTTCCTACTAGGGCACACCGCCTCAGTGCTAACAGCATAAATCTGGTTCATAGACACGTGATTGCAGCAAACTGGTTCATAGTCACGTGATTGCGGCATATAATAGCTGTAGCATCAGCAGACGCATTTGGGAACTTAGAGGGACATAAATTAGGTGACTTACATTATGTCTACCACTGCCCCTTGTATAATGTACATTTGCTAAAGCATTATGATGACTCAGCGACACAGTGGTAGGGATTCATTGATTGGGTTTGAGAGTGTATAGAGAGAGTGCAAAAAGAAAAAAGAAAAGCGGATGGCTTGACCGTGTTTCAATTAGTGTAAAACAATGATGACCGCATGAGTCATTGTGAGAGAAATGTATAAAAGTGCCAGAAGAGAACCACCGAACGTCTACGCGCTGCACTCTCTAGATTCACCATAAAGTCAAACCGACAGATCAGAGCCACACTGCAGCATGGATTATCAGCAACCCTTCTGCAATCCGGTAACAATTCTACTTTGACATTATTTACATGTACTTTTCAGGCCCCATTATGTGTGAGTTTTGGGAGTCATTTTGATACTTCTTTTTGGTGTAATGTTCCACAATATTTTTATATTCTGGACCCACAGATGTTCCTCTAGCCCAGCACGCTCTAGCACATCCGATGCAACTAAAATCAGGTGAAATGGGTTTGTTAGTGATGCATTTAGTGGACTAGAATAAAAATGGGTTCCTCAGGAACAGGACTGAAAAACATTGAATAGGTCTGTCTATATTCCCTGTCATTTTCATATCCACTTTTGACACCTAAACACTTAAGTGATTGATATAATCAATGAAAGAAGGTAAGAAAAAAGGAAACTATAACCTTTTAGGGTGGGTTGCACCAACATGGTTTTAATTCATCTAGGATTAGAGCTAATCTATGTTTTGTAAATCTAGGTTTATAATTAATCAGAGATGTGTGGCACCACTTCATTTTAAATCTGGCTCAGTAAATCTACAATTAACGGTTTTAAACTATGATTAGTGACGTGTTGCACCAATATATGAGTTTGTTCTTGAGTTGAAACGAAGTAGCTAGCCTACTTGACAAATGAGGCCACAAAATTACTGCTCCTTGATAAAATAATAACAATGTAACGTTTGAACTATTGCAACTCCTTCGTGAAAGGATCTCATGGGTTGGCTGATTTTATTTTTTATTTTTACAGTACTAGACATATAACTAATTCGTTAGCTACTGTAGCTAGCTAGTTTATAAACAAAGCTAGCTAGCATTAAATACAATGTATTATTGTCATTACTTATTTGGGCATGTATCATTTGTCAGCTACACACCTGATCATGGCTTGTTAAAGTTGTTCACATTTCTCCGCTTATGAAAACCTCGTCGGAACTGATGGAGGAATTTAGTAATGTACTGGAGGATAAAAAGACAGACTGTCAAAAATGAGGAAGACACCTGGGCCATTTTATGCCACAGATTTAATGGATCGACACGGATTAAAGAAAAAAGGAACCCAAATCAAATGAAGGTGTGCTGGAAAAACGCAAAGCGAAAGCAAAAGCAAAAAAAGGATGCAGCAGAGGCGAGTGCTATTTCAGACCGGAGGGGGCCTCCGTCCAAGAGAATTGATCCTCTCTCCCAGAAGATTTGAGAGATGGTTCCCCAGCAGTTTGCCCCTCTCCTTTACCCTTATGATGACGACGGACAACTCGGCCCACCGATATTTAGTAAACATAAATAACTAGTAAATATCAATGACTATAATGCACGTTAAAACTAACTTACGATGTTAATTAACACAATCATCGCGGGATGAACGG
This sequence comes from Oncorhynchus mykiss, assembly GCF_057628025.1. Lineage (NCBI taxonomy): Eukaryota > Metazoa > Chordata > Actinopteri > Salmoniformes > Salmonidae > Oncorhynchus > Oncorhynchus mykiss. The sequence continues at coordinate 40,038,446 of NC_143031.1, read as the reverse complement.
TGTCAGCCACCGGTAACGTGTGGGTGCTTCATATGCGCTACAGTCAATTATGATTGCATGTATACTTATATTAAATATAACAGGAATATGTTAGTTCATGTAGAGACAAACTATTATACTTGTTTTTTTTATCATAAAGTTAATTTCCGATCATCTCGATTTAGCAAACTAGCTAACATTAGCCAGCTAGCTTTATGGGTGTTGTGACATGCGTATGAAATTGTAATTCTGGTTGTTTAATGGTTTAGGGACTCCTGAAACAACCAGCAAACCAGGCTGTCGTAATGTGAATCAGTGGATGTAAATAATCTAGCTAGCTAAAGCATTTACTGCAAATTGAATGTACAATTTTGGAAGCTTGCCTTGCTGATATTTGCCATGCAATACAGAAAGATGAAGTAACGTAGTTATTATGTTCTTGCTTATTGTGCAGTGGATGATACAAATACCTGTATTGTAACCTGTACATTTAATATATTCACTGATCATGTATTCTACCTTGGAAAATAAAGGTGCAGTTCAGGTATGAATGTCTTTGAGATTATTTCAGTCATATCCATACCAGGAGTATCAAATTCCAGTGTTTGAATGATGCTGTGTCTGCATTACAATTATACACTTCAGCGGTGTTTACCAATCTTGGTCCCGGGACAGTGGTTACACATGGTTCCCTCCGACTAGAAAAAGGATTTAACTACTTAAAGGCTGATTTGTAATTCACATATATATTTAAACAGAACATTACACTTCCTATGCATCATGTAAATACTCTAAAACCAGTTAATCGCAATATCTAATGCCCTTCACTTGCATTGATCTGATTAACACAGGATATGTTTAGTATTTCAACCAGTAGAGAATGTGAAACGTTTTGAAAGAAGTAAATTATCCAAGTGTTATAAATGCATGCATTTATAATTGTAGTATCATAAATACAAGTTCAATCTGTTCTTCAATGCACATCTCTTGTGCATTTATAAAAACAGAGGAAGAAAGGAGGTGAGAGGTATAAGAATATAGGAGCAGGGAAGGCAGCATATTGAATTGAATCCCAGTGCTACCCAAATATTCTCTGTTCGTCACAATTACATAATAGCGTCTAGTCGGCCCGAAGTTTATCTTAAAAGCAGGTGAGCTGGCGATGATGGGACGGGGGAATGGCATCCTCTCTCACATCAAAACATAACTAAGGACGAGAGACAGATGGAGAGAGAGCATGTTTAAGCCTTGTGTTATTTTTTCATTCTAACATTGTTAGTCATAATCAGGAGGTGAAATGCTAAACTGACCTTGGATCATTAACTCTGGGACTACAGCATCTCTTTCTGTTTTTCAATGTAAAGCATCTCTTTAATAAATGTTCCTGTTGACCTGACCAAGTGATCTCTCACCTCTGATCATGCTGTGCCCTCTATGTAGCCAGTTCAGTTGCGGAAGGGGTTCACCAACACAGCTGATATAACCTTGAGGATTTAGGAAGAAGAGGAGAGAGGGATGAAGGAGAGAGACTGTTATTGATAAAATAAGGTAGTTAAAGAGACAGTGTTCAACATGAATCTGTGTGTGGCCTCACCTGGTGTCCGCACCACGCTGGCTGCAGAGTACTTTATGCTGAAAAAAAAAACGGACACACGAGGACAAACAATATAGCATAGTTATAGAAATAATTTACTGTTTTACTATTCTCCATGGTTGGCCCTCTTGCCTATTCTTTGAAGGTGGAAGGAGCCACAGTATTACACATGAGCCTGCTTACTGCATAACACAATCCAATCAGATTGATAAATGGGTGTGGGTTATAGGGTGTCTCTTTGTTTTTGTACAGACATCACAGCATCCTCACCTGAGAAGAAGAAATCAAAGGGAGAGAAACTGGGAACTGAATAACTGCAGTTGACATACAGTGCCTTGCGAAAGTATTCGGCCCCCTTGAACTCTGCGACCTTTTGACACATTTCAGGCTTCAAACATAAAGATGTAAAACTGTATTTTTTTTGTGAAGAATCAACAACAAGTGGGACACAATCATGAAGTGGAACGACATTTATTGGATATTTCAAACTTTTTTAACAAATCAAAAACTGAAAAATTGGGCGTGCAAAATTATTCAGCCCCTTTACTTTCAGTGCAGCAAACTCTCTCCAGAAGTTCAGTGAGGATCTCTGAATGATCCAATGTTGACCTAAATGACTAATGATGATAAATACAATCAACCTGTGTGTAATCAAGTCTCCGTATAAATGCACCTGCACTGTGATAGTCTCAGAGGTCGGTTAAAAGCGCAGAGAGCATCATGAAGAACAAGGAACACACCAGGCAGGTCCGAGATACTGTTGTGAAGAAGTTTAAAGCCGGATTTGGATACAAAAATATTTCCCAAGCTTTAAACATCCCAAGGAGCACTGTGCAAGCAATAATATTGAAATGGAAGGAGTATCAGACCCCTGCAAATCTACCAAGACCTGGCCGTCCCTCTAAACTTTCAGCTCATACAAGGAGAAGACTGATCAGAGATGCAGCCAAGAGGCCCATGATCACTCTGGATGACCTGCGAGATCTACAGCTGAGGTGGGAGACTCTGTCCATAGGACAACAATCAGTCGTATATTGCACAAATCTGGCCTTTATGGAAGAGTGGCAAGAAGAAAGCCATTTCTTAAAGATATCCATAAAAAGTGTCGGTTAAAGTTTGCCACAAGCCACCTGGGGGAGACACCAAACATGGAAGAAGGTGCTCTTGTCAGATGAAACCAAAATTGAACTTTTTGGCAACAATGCAAAACGTTATGTTTGGCGTAAAAGCAACACACCATCCCCACTGTCAAACATGGTGGTGGCAGCATCATGGTTTGGGCCTGCTTTTCTTCAGCAGGGACAGGGAAGATGGTTAAAATTGATGGGAAGATGGATGGAGCCAAATACAGGACCATTCTGGAAGAAAACCTGATGGAGTCTGCAAAAGACCTGAGACTGGGACAGAGATTTGTCTTCCAACAAGACAATGATCCAAAACATAAAGCAAAATCTACAATGGAATGGTTCAAAAATAAACATATCCAGGTTTAGACTGGCCAAGTCAAAGTCCAGACCTGAATCCAATCGAGAATCTGTGGAAAGAACTGAAAACTGCTGTTCACAAATGCTCTCCATCCAACTTCACTGAGCTCGAGCTGTTTTGCAAGGAGGAATGGGAAAAAATGTCAGTCTCTCGATGTGCAAAACTGATAGAGACATACCCCAAGCGACTTACAGCTGTAATCGCAGAAAAAGGTGGCGCTACAAAAAGTATTAACTTAAGGGGGCTGAATAATTTTGCACGCCCAATTTTTCAGTTTTTGATTTGTTAAAAAAGTTTGAAATATCCAATAAATGTCGTTCCACTTCATGATTGTGTCCCACTTGTTGTTGATTCTTCACAAAAACATACAGTTTTATATCTTTATGTTTGAAGCCTGAATCGTGGCAAAAGGTCGCAAAGTTCAAGGGGGCCGAATACTTTCGCAAGGCACTGTATATGACATACAAATGGTATAGAGAGAAATAGTCCTAAAATAACTACAACCTAAAACTTCTTAACTGGGAATACTGAAGACGCATGTTAAAAGGAACCACCAGCTTTCATTTCTTCTCATGTTCTGAACAAGGAACTTAAACTTTTTTACGTGGCTTTTTTACATGGCACAAATTGCACTTTTACTTTCTTCTCCAACACAGTTTTTTTGCATTATTTAAACTAAATTGAACATGTTTCATTATTTATTTGAGACTAAATTGATTTTATTTATGTATTATATAATGTTCATTGTTCATTCAGTATTGTTGTAATTGTCATTATTACAAATACAAACCGACCGTTTAATCGGTATCAGCTTTTTTTTGTCCTCCAATAATCGTTATCGGCATTGAAAAATCGGAATCGGTCTACCTCTACTCTGGTGGCATTTATTTTGGGGTATGCATGGGTGTCTGAGCTGTGTGTGTGTTAGTCGTTTAAACTAACAGCTTGGTGCTTTCAACATGACAATACCTCTCACAAAAACCAGTAGTGATGAAGTCAATCTCTCCTCTACTTTGAGCTAGGAGAGATTAACATGCATATTATTAATGTTTGCTCTCTGTGTATATCCAAGGGCCAGCCGTGCTGCCCTGTTCTGAGCTAATTGCAATTTTCCTTAGTCCCTCTTTGTGGCACCTGACCACATGACTGGGCAGTAGTCCAGGTGCAATAAAACAAGAGCCTGTAAGTAATTCCTTGTTGAGAGTGCTGTTAAGAAGACAGAGCAGTGCTTTATTATGGACAGACTTCTCCCCATTTTAGCTACTGTTGTATCAATATGTTTTGACCATAACAGTTTACAATCCAGGATTACTCCCAAGCAGTTTAGTCACCTCAATTTGATCAATTTGTGTGTGTGCTGTTTGTAAGTCATGACCGTGAACACATCTTGCTTTAACAATTGAACATTCGCTAAACAGCATAACCGTTAGGCTACTGCATCCTCTGCGACCTCACCTGTGATATTGTTAGTGTTTAAATACTGGAGAGTTGAGACCAAATCACGGACGCTGGACAGAGTGGATTTCAGTTGTAACAAAAGACAGTTTTAATGAGTCAGAGATATCTTGTCCCGCAGTTTTACGTGCACGGACCTAGTTCACATAACTCGTTAAGGAGCTAGGTGAAACAGAGACCTTATACAAAGGTTACATTCATTTTTATACATAGAATAAAGTAGTCTTGTCGTTTCGGTCTTCTTGACTGGTCGGAGGGTTGGAGGCGGGCCTTGCTCTAGCCAGAGCGGGCCCCATTGGTGCACAGCAAAAGTCCTTTGCTCTTGGGACCGGCCAGTTAATCGTTAATTTTATTTTCTTGCCTTATCAAAAATGACTTTGATATTGTTATATAAATATTCATACACATAGCTCATATAAACAAAGACATTCCGTCGTAAGAACACATACACCCAGCCATAAGACTGACCCCCTCTTCCTTGTATAAACACACATCTCATCTCCCTCTAACTGGCCGGTCCCAAGAGCAAAGGACTTTTGCTGTGCACCAATGGGGCCCGCTCTGGCTAGAGCAAGGCCCGCCTCCAACCCTCCGACCAGTCAAGAAGACCGAAACGACAAGACTACTTTATTCTATGTATAAAAATGAATGTAACCTTTGTATAAGGTCTCTGTTTCACCTAGCTCCTTAACGAGTTATGTGAACTAGGTCCGTGCACGTAAAACTGCGGGACAAGATATCTCTGACTCATTAAAACTGTCTTTTGTTACAACTGAAATCCACTCTGTCCAGCGTCCGTGATTTGGTCTCAACTCTCCAGTATTTAAACACTAAGAGGAAACAAAATACTAAATAATTTACGAATGCCGCGTTCAACACAACTGGGAATTCGAAAATCTCCAACATCATTTTGTTCAAACAAATCGGAACTCGGAAAAAATACTAGCTCCGACCTGGAATTATCGATTTGGACGGTCAACCAACTCGGAATTCCAACTGGGGAACTTGTGCCTCTTTCTAGAGCTCCGACTTTCCGACCTGAAGTTCACTGACGTCATGATTTCCCCTCGTATTTTCCCGAGTTTCCAGTTGTTTTGAACGTGGCAGAAGAGAACCGCCGGACCTCGATGTGCTGCACTCTCTAGATTCACCAAACAGTCGCACAGACACACTGGAGCATGGCTTGTCAGCAACCCTTCTTCAATCCGGTAAAAATCTAATTTGACAGTATTTACATGTCTTTTTTTAGCCCCCATTATGTTTGAGTTTCAGGAGTCATTTTGGTGATTATTTTTGGTGTAATGTCCACAATATTTTTATATTCTGGACCCACAGATTTTCCTCTAGCCTAGCCTAGCACGCACTAGCACATCCGATGCTATGTATGTAATGGGTCTGCTAGTGATGATTTAGTGGACTAGAACAGGACTGAAAAACATTGAATAGGTCTGTCTATTTCCTGTCATTTTCATATCCACCTTAAGTGATTGATATAATTAATGATTAATGAAAGAAGGTAAGGAGAAAGGAAACTAACCGTTTAGATTGTTATTGGTTACACAATGCTTGATGTGGCCATTGTTAGTGTAACGGATGTGAAATGTCTAGCTCGCGGTGTTCGCGGTAGGGTAGCCTAGTGGTTAGAGCATTGGACTAGTAACCGAAAGGTTGCAAGTTCAAATCCCCGAGCTGACAAGGTACAAAATCTGTCGTTCTACCCCTGAACAGTGTTGTAATAACATATTAAAACATGTAATGACGCATTCACTGACTGTTGTCTGCCTGGGCTTAACCATACAATTTTGGCTTGTACTCTGTGTTATACCCTCTCTCTCTGTTTCTCAATATACTAACTGCACGGGAAACCCCCACCAGGGTGGCGGAATAAGATAAAACACACTGACAACCCATAAATATACACTGCTCAAAACCCTTTGGGATGGGCTCCAAAGACAAAGAACTCTGTCAAGAACCAATGGGATACTGACACCAGGCTGGAGAGGACTGTCTATCACCTACGAACAACCAACCAGGAGCCAGGACTACTAGAATCTACCTACGTCATTTCAATGTATAAATGTACTGCCCAAATATGTTGTACCTCCTCTTTTTCCGAAAACTCCCTAAGGGTTGGACGAATAGGAGCCGTGCTGCACGTTTGCCAGATATCATCATGTCTGAATAAACGGCCTTTAATATACCGTATCCGCCTTGTCCAGAGTCTCATCTTGGTCTTGTTTCTCCAATAACTAATCATTTACAACAGTCACGTCACTTTCTCTGAGAACCTTGAAGTAGTAGTTCCCTTTGCTCTGCAAGGGCAGCGGCTTTTGTGGAGCGATGTGTGACGATGCTTCGAGGGTGACTGTTGTTGATGTGTACAGAGGGTCCCTGGTTCGCGCCCGGGTATGGGCGAGGGGACGGTCTAAAGTTATACTGGTACATTAACGTTTAACGTTTTCAACTAAGTCTATTGCAAAGTCCCTCGCCTTATCAGGCAGACGACCTAACTACAAGCTGGTGAACGACATTAGCTACCCAGCCTGGTCAAGTGTTGTTTTTTGCTTTATGTCCTAGAGATTGCCATTCACTGGCTGTATCCAGGGAGCTCTGCATGAGGGGAAGACCATCACTGTGACAGGGAGAGTCCTGCCAGGATGCCAGAGGTAGTACATACCTAGTTAGACATCTCTTTTTCACTGTAGGACAGCCATGTCGTCTTTAGCTCAGTCTTGTCACTCACTATCAGCACAGAAGGGATCTTGTTAAACCTAATCACTTTAAAATATGGCCCCCTTTTTTCTCTCTAGGTTTCATGTGAATTTGCAATGTGGCTCAAGAGGAAATCCCGACATAGCCCTCCACTTCAACCCCCGATATGATGAATCCAAAGACGTTGTGATCTGCAACACCATGCAGCACTCTAAGTGGGGCCCAGAGGAGCGTGAATACCCAGCATCCATGACCCAGGGGGCCAACTTTACCCTCATGTTCCTGGTCAACAGAGATTCATATTCGGTCAGGAGACTTTTATCACTTATACTTTGGCTACACATTTTTTTTTTTACTGTGGACTCATTGTATTGCATTGTATCTCTGTTCTAGAGCAAAAAAGAGTCAAACCCTTATTCATTATTTTTCCTCCATGTGCCATTGATTTTCTTGTCTCTCCTAAATCATGTCTTATCCCAGCTGATTGTGAATGGTGCTCACTTCATGGAGTACCTGCACCGGCTATCGTTCTCCAGAGTGGACACCATCACCGTGGATGGGGATGTGGAGATCCAATCCATTGCCTTCTCCAACCCTGCAGTGACAGTGAGTATCTGACAGGTCCTCCGTTTTGGAGAATACTGTACATCTTTGCATTCCAAAGGATCAGTCTTAAACATGGACAGATTTGCTGATCTTGGTCAGTTGTTTGGAATGCTACCCAGTCTGCAAAACAAGTTGCAACTTGCAATGGTCATGGTCGGAGTGTATAATGATTGTAAGGATGTTTTGGACATATTTTTAGTGTCCAAAAAAAGTATTTCCCGCAGTTCCTACTTTAATCAAAGTTCCTACTTTAATCATTTAAATAAATAGTATTCAGACTTACATGTGCTGACCAAGGGTTTGTCCATATCCTACACAGAGAAATTAAATGTGTTTTCTTTTCTCCAGTCACCTCCTCCCCAACCAGGATATCCTGTCCATCCACACAGTGTGAGTATTCTCCAGACAGACTGATCAACAGGATTCTTAGTTATACAAGTGTTAACAAGTTTTATTATTTGGATTTACATAAGGCCTGCAGTTGTATGGAAACACTTGTAATTAGTATTAAGCACATTACTACATATGTGTCCTCACAAAACAGTAGCATAGGCCATTACCCAAGAGAGACATTTTGTTTACAGGGTCAACGGAACCGAACTAAATCTCATCAAAGTAAATCATGTCCCAAAACTCCTCCTCAATGGTGTAATGCCACACAGGTAGATTATAGCATTCTGGGTTGGAGTCTAATTTGGTGTATTTAGCCTTTTTCCTTGTAGTGGGTGTTGTCATAAGATGACTGCATTTCATTCCATTCAGTCAATTTTAACTTTGATGGTTGATCATGCTTTCCTTGTATTCATGGTTTCCTTGTTTAATTTGATACTTGTTTGACAACTGTTTGTTTGTTTTGTAGGTTTTCTCGGCTGCGTTTTACGCCCCAGGACTTTTTCAGGTGCATTGCATTCAAATGAATCAACTTTTTAGAGTTCAAAATTTGTAGAGTAGAGGCCAACATTAGGAATTTTATTGGAGTCGTATCATTGATCTATCTAAAGGAATAAAGCTGAAATGAAAATGAAGCTCTGACAAGATTAAATAGTTTAGAGAATGTACTGAAAGGTGCTATTCTTCAGATGGTAATGTACAAGGTTTATTTTACAGACACCCCCTCCATACACCCCCCAGCCGTCCTTCGTAAGTACCCCTTCTTTAACCTACAGACTAAGTGCAGACTGAACAATTACATTAATTGATTTAGTATCGAAACCGATTGTTAGGGTGATATGGTGATGTTATGGACCCTGTGTTCTCAGGTTGTGCCATATAAAAATATAATGGTAGGTGGACTTTACCCAGGCAGAAACATCATCGTCCAGGGTGTGGTCAACCACAACGCTGATAGGTAAGTAACGATTACTCATTTGAAACACATCTGGCATTATTAATTTGCTTGTCACCTGCTATGGGTCGGAATTGGTACTATGAATCGTGTACCTGTACATTACAGACAATCCAGATAGATGGTAAGGAAAAAGGTCCTTTTTAGATTAGTCTCACCCTCCAAATGATTTGCATAATTTTTCATTCACGATTGTGTAACACTCACCACCAGCAAAGTTCTCCCTCTCTAGAAACAGTACATTAAAGAGCTATACAGTACTAAGTCATTCCTTCAGCATATCAATGGCCGACATGGGTAAAGGTGATACTCTTTGTAGGCTTACCTTTGCACACCCTTTCCTGTATCTACTACAGAGCGTTCATTTATTTGGTCATCTAACATATTCCTGGCCAAGCCTTATAACCATGATCATGGTATTTATGGTTCCAGGTTCTATGTTAACCTGCGTTTCAACTCGGGGGTGGCGCTCCACTTCAACCCCAGGTTTGATGAGAACACTGTCGTGCGTAATAGTCTCCTGAAGGAACAGTGGGGTCCAGAGGAGAGGAAAGGGGGCATGCCCTTCTACAGAGGCCAGCCTTTTACGGTATAAACTCCATTATACCTGATTGTAGACTGTATTATGGAAGCTAGCTAAATTTTCATTTTTGTTTTGTTTTTGTGCATTGACAAGAATTTGAGCTGAGATTAGTTCTGAATGTGTTTTAGCTGCAATGCTACCGTGTGCTTTTCCTTGGATGAACTCAGCACTCATGTCGGGCTCTCTGTTTCAGGTGACCATTACGTGTGACACCAAGTGCTACAGGGTGATGGTGAATGGAGTCCAGATGTTCAGCTACAACCACCGCCACTTCCTGCTCCAGCAGATAGATATCCTGGAGGTGGAAGGGGACGTGAGCCTGTCCTCTGTGGTGTTCTAAGTAATGACTCTGTCCTCTGTTATGGTTTGAGTCACATACACTGGGGTCAAAGGTCAACAGGGGTAGGATCTGATCAGGACATTATAAAGACCGATGGGTGAGAAATCATCTCTTCTGTGTGTGGATGTTTTGCTATGTGGCTGATGGCGAATGTTGATATCATGTTGGGAAAGATGTTTTCATCAATATTTGTATCTCTTTCATAAACTATTTCATTTAGAGTAGACTATGTAAAATATTGTCTTCTATTTATCACATTCCACATACTTACTGTATGTCTGTTCTCTCTGTACCGACAATGTTTCTACATCAAATAAACTTCAATATTGGAACTAAGATGTTGTCATAATTCTACATCACCACTAGGGGGCAGAGAGGTTCTGATAAAATTACTAACTTTGTCCTGCTTCAGATTGTCGTGGGAGGGTTCAGATTTTTTATTAAAAACTAAATTCGAAGGATTTTGACAAAGTCAATACTGATGACATTAACGGAGCTGTGAATCATTATAATTACATGAAGCGTATTCAAATGACTGGGAGTTCCAGGTGGTTGGAAATGGGCTAGTAGGCCGGTCGACAGATGTATGCCCTAGTCGGCTGGCCCTCGCTACATATTCGTCGCCAGACCCACTGGCTCCAGGTCATCTACAAGTCTATGCTAGGTAAAGCATCGCCTTATCTCAGTTCAATTGGTCACGATGGCAACACCCACCCGTAGCACACGCTCCAGCAGGTGTATCTCACTGATCTTCCCTAAAGCCAAAACCTAATTTGGCCGCCTTTCCTTCCAGTTCTCTGCTGCCTGTGACTGGAACGAATTGCAAAAAACGCTGAAGTTGGAGACTTTTATTTCCCTCACCAAACATCTGCTATCTGAGCAGCTAACCGATCACTGCAGCTGTACATAGTCCATCGGTATTTAGCCCACCCAATTTACCTACCTCATCCCCATAATGTTTTTATTTTATATACTTTTCTGCTCTTTTGCACAACAGTATCTCTACCTGCACATGTTCATCTGGTCATTTATCACTCCAGTGTTAATCTTCTAAATTGTAATGTTTCACTCCTATGGCCTATTTATTGCCTACCTCCTCCTGCCTTTTGCACACAATGTATATAGATTTGTTTTTTCTACTATGTTATTGACTTGCTTATTGTTTACTCCATGTGTAACTCTGTGTTGTTGTCTGATCACACTGCTATGCTTTATCTTGGCCAGGTCGCAGTTGTAAATGAGAACTTGTTCTCAACTAGCCTACCTGGTTAAATAAAGGTGAAATAAAATACATTTGAACACTGTGAAGCTTTTATTTGGGCTGCAATTTCTGAAGCTGGTAACTCTAATGAAAATATCCTCTGCAGCAGAGGTAACTCTGGGTCTCCTATTCCTGTGGCGGTCCTCATAAGAGCCAGTTTCATCATAGCGCTTGATGGTTTTTGTGACTGCACTTGAAGAAACTTTCAAAGTTCTTGAAATGTTCCGTATTGACTGACCTTCATGGCTCAAAGTAATGATGGACTGTCATTTCTCTTTGCTTATTTGGTATTTTACCAAATAGGGCTGTCTGTTTACCTTATCACAACACAACTGATTGGCTACACAAATGAACTTTTAAGAAGGCACGCCTGTTAATTGAAATGCATTCCAGATGACTACCTCATTAAGCTGGTTGAGAGAATGCCAAGAGTGTGCAAAGCTGTCATCAAGGCAAAGGGTGGCTATTTGAACAATCTCAAATATAAAATATATTTTAATTTAACACTTTTTTGTTTACTACATGATTCCATGTGTTATTTCATAGTTTTGATGTTGTCACTATTATTCTACAATGTTGAAAATAGTAAAAATAAAGACAAATCCTGGAATGAGTAGGTGTTCTAAATCTTTTGACCGGTAGTATATATATTTTTCTCTCACAAAGTACCTTTTAGCCATCCTTTTCATCTGTAGGCCTCCGGGCAGCCCTACATCCTTACTGCCACCAGTCATTTTTCAATGCGCTATTTAAGAGGTAGCTCAGTGGTTGCGTAGGGGTGCTTTCACTCTATGGTGTGCATTCGTGCATGTATAAATACATTCTTTCATGGGGGTGCTAAGCCTATTCTTTACAGGGCTTCAGCACTGTCTTGCCCCTCCCTGGAGCTGCCCATTACTGCCTGGTTGTACCAAAATTATTTAGACCAGTACCTGCACAAGTTGGCCTTTCTTTCACTAAAACAGATGCCTATGCAACATTCTTTAGATTAGTGAAATGAGTTCATTTTGCAGCATGTGATTTGACATGCTTTCTGAGGAGACCAAAATGGCATCTTATTCACAAGGAGCCCCTTCACACAGGGTCAAAGCATGGTAACATTACATGTCAACAAATTTGGATGACAAAGTATGTCAAATCAAAGTTTAGGGCGGATGCAGCGAAATGCTTATGTTACTGGCTCCTAACAATGCAGTAGAATGTCAATCAAGTACACAAATAATACAAATAAATAAAGACATTTAGAACGAATCTAATTAACAACCCAAATAGCACTTTAACAGAATTGATGATATTAAGAATGGTATGTACAGCAGTAGATACAGTGAGCTCCAAAAGTAATGGGACAGTGACCATTTTTGTTGTTGTTTTGGCTCTGTACTCCAGCACTTTGGATTTTAAATGATACAATGACTATGAGGTCAAAGTGCAGTCTGTCAACTTTAATTTGAGAGTATTTTCCTCTATAGCGGGCGAACTGTTTAGAAATTACAACACTTTTTGTACATTGTCCCCAATTTTAGGGGACTAAAAGTATTGGGAAAAATTCACTTATATGTGTATTAAAGTAATAAAAAATTCAGTGTTTGGTCCCATATTCCTAGCACGTAATGATTACATCAAGCTTGTGACTCTACAAACTTGTTTGGTTGCGTTTGCTGTTTGTTTTGCTTGTGTTTCAGATTATTTTGTTCCCAATAGAAATGAATGATAAATAATGTATTGTGTCATTTTGGAGTCACTTTTATTGTAAATAAGAATATAATATGTTTCTAAACACTTTACATTATCATACCCCCAAGACATGCTAACCTCTCACCATTACAATAACAGTGGAGGTTAGCATTTTTGCAGCAGTAGGATATTTGTGTGTCTGTAACGTTCTCACTCATCATTATAGAACGGCAGCAAAAAAAGCTCTATTTTCATGTTGCTTATGAGTGCATTTCACACTTCTTTTGGATTATAATTGGATTTTAAGGCTTGTATGAATGTCCTACTTAATATAATGTTTGTCTCATCATCGCAAATCAGTTGCATTGTACTTTTAAAAAATGGCTCTTTGGCTAGCTTTTGCCATAGCCAATTCCAATGAGCGTTAGCATTCTAGCTAACAACTGCTGCCTCCAAAATAGTTTATTTGCAAGGATCACAACCAAATATAATCTTACGCTTCGATCACACTGACAGCGTCATTGTCATTGTGCAAAATAGTACGCAGCATCATCTGGATATGTCTGCAACAAAAGCTCAACATTCACCTTCTGCTAACATTTCTGTCAAGAGGTCTATGCATACAGTTTGATGCATACATTATGCACCACACCGAACGCACTGCAACTGCCTGTGCAACGCAATGCTGCGAGGCAAACGCAGCCGTTTCATTGGAAATGAATGTACTTCTGGTGTACCAAAATGCAATGACGCTGTAGGTGTGATTGGAGCGTTAGAGACTGTTCACGCAAGAATCAAAACAATTGTTAGCATATGAGAACCCCAAAAACGTATTTTGTTTAGAAATAATAAAAACATAAATCTAGGCTATGTTGAATGGGCGCAGATTGCGATGGCTTTCTTACTGTCGCCAAGAGTCACGCATATCTCTGCCTGATGTCAGTGTGTTGTGTACTGGAAAAGGGTCAATAGGTTGCACCTCTGTCACTCGGTCGCATCATGTGGTTATTATGAATGTTCTCAACCTGCCTTCCATCGGTGGCACCATAGTGATGCCCTAAAGAGGTGATAAACCCAGTCATTCTGGATTGAGGATACTGTTTAGTCTAAATTAAACTATAGTGCCTGGAAATACGCTGTCGTTGCTCAAGTAGTCAAATATACAAGGGCTGCATAGCGAACATAACAAATACAACTGTTTATATGGATTCTCATGACAATTTAAATTGGCATAATCTGCAGTGTATGGGAATTGACGCTGTTGACTGCAGCTCTTTGAACACACCGACAGCTCATTGCATTTTGGTACACCGGTATTACATTCATTTCCAATGAAACGCTGCGTTTTCATTGCAGCATTGCGCTGCAGAAGCAGTTGCAGTGCGTTCGGTGTGGTGCATACGTTGACGCATGCGTCAAACTGTATGTGTAGACGTCTTGACAGAAATGGCAGCAGAAGGTGAATGTTTCACTTTTGTTGCATACATATCCAGATGATGCTGCGTAATATTTTGCGCAATGTCGGTGTGTTCGAGTGGCCTACTTTCAGTACGTTTTTAATGTTCTGGAATGTTCATTTGAACGGAAACGGTGCTGTACTGAACTACCAGTTGAAAACCAGGGAGGTTCGGGAACGCTGTCAGCATGGTCACTTCCCTTTAAATGCATCACTCATTGTTTCAAGCCACACCCACCAAACGGGAGCAGATGCACCTCAAAGTCTGTTCAAGAACGTTTTGAGGAAACGTCTTGTTCAGGACAAACCGTTCTGCAACGTAGCAAACGATCAAGCGACTTCTGATTTTATAGACTAGTAACATGGTAAACGTAAATCCGGGACACTCAAATGGGTATGTTATGTTCGGTGTGGTTACATAAGATTGATAGAAGGTTACTTACTAGCAACCCAAAAGTTACGTGTTTGAATTTCATCACTGACAACTTTAGCATTTTAGCTAACCACTTACTACAAAGCAAATATAGCTTTGGCTTTGATAAATGCAACATGTAAAGTGTTGTTCCCTGTTTTATGAGCTGAAATAAAATATCCCATACATTTTCCATACCCCATACATTTTCCATATGTACAAAAACAATTATTTCTCTTAAATTTTGTGCACACATTTTAGTAAGAATTTCTCCTTTGTCAAGATAATCCATCCACCTGACAGGTGTTGCGTATCAAGATGATTAAACAGCAGTATCATTACACAGCTGCACTTTGTGCTGGAGACAATAAAAGGCCACTTTAAAATGTTCAGTTTTGTCACAACACAATTCCACAGATGTCTCAAGTTTTGAGGGAGTGTGCAATTGGCATGCCGACTGCAGGAGGGTCCAACAGAGCTGTTGCCAGAAAATTGTATGTTCATTTCTTTACCATGAGCCACCTCCAAAGTCATTTTGAGAATTTGGCAGTACATCACAAGCACATGTATCCACACCAGCCCAGGACTTCCACATCCAACTTCTTTACATGCGGGATCGTCTGAGACCAGCCACCCGGACAGCTGATGAAACTGAGGAGTATTTCTGTCTGTAATAAAGCCCTTTTGCAGGGAAAAACTCATTCTGAGTGGGTAGGCCTGGCTCCCAAGTAGGTGGGCCTTTGGCCTCCCAGGCCCACCCATGGCTGCGCTTCTCTGCCCAGTCATGTGAAATACATAGATTAGGGCCTAATGAATTCATTTCAATTGACTGATTTCCTTATAGGAACTGTAACTCAGTAAAATCATTGAAAATGTTGCATTTATATTTTTGTTCTGTATAGTAAAACAATAATTGTTCTTATGCAATGGATAGACTGTGTCCTTAGGTTGTCATAAGAATTACTATGTACACTTTGTGAGAGAAAAATACACTGCTAAAAAAGTTATATTCTTCTAGTCCTATGCTTCCTGGCTGATGTTTTGATCACTTTTGAATGCTGGCGGGTGCTTTCACTCTAGTGGTAGCATGAGATGGAGTCTACAACCCACACAAGTGGCTCAGGTAGTGCAGCTCATCCATGATGGAAAAATCAATGCGAGCTGTGGCAAGAAGGTTTGCTGTGTCTGTCAGCGTAGTGTCCAGAGCATGGAGGCGCTACCAGGAGACAGGCCATTACATCAGGAGATGTGGAGGAGGCCGTAGGAGGGCAACAACCCAGCAGCAGGACCGCTACCTCCGCCTTTGTGCAAGGAGGAGCACTTCCAGAGCCCTGCAAAATGACCTCCAGCAGGCCACACATGTGCATGTGTCTGCTCAAACGGTCAGAAACAGATTCCATGAGGGTGGTATGAGGGCCGACGTCCACAGGTGGGGGTTGTGCAGGACGTTTGGCATTTGCCAGAGAACACCAAGATTGGCAAATTAGCCAATGGCGCCCTGTGCTCTTCACAGATGAAAGCAGGTTCACACTGAGCACATGTGACAGACGTGACAGTCTGGAGACGCCGTGGAGAACGCCTGCAACATCCTCCAGCATGACCGGTTTGGCGGTGGGTCAATCATGGTGTGGGGTGCCATTTCTTTGGGGGGCCGCACAGCCCTCCATGTGCTCGCCAGAGGTAGCCTGACTGCCATTAGGTACCGAGATGAGATCCTCAGACCCCTTGTGAGATCATATGCTGGTGTGGTTGGCCCTGGGTTCCTCCTAATGCAAGACAATGCTAGACCTCATGTGGCTGGAGTGTGTCAGCAGTTCCTGCAAGAGGAAGGCATTGATGCTATGGACTGGCCCACCCGTTCCCTAGACCTGAATCCAATTGAGCACATCTGGGACATCCTGTCTCGCTCCATCCACCAACAGACTGTCCAGGAGTTGGCGGATGCTTTAGTCCAGGTCTGGGAGGAGATCCCTCAGGAGACCATCCGCCACCTCATCAGGAGCATGCCCAGGTATTGTAGGCAGGTCATACAGGCACGTGGAGGCCATACACACTACTGAGCCTCATTTTGACTTGTTTTAAGGACATTACATCAAAGTTGGATCAGCCTGTAGTGTGGTTTTCCACTTTAATTTTGAGTGTGACTACAAATCCAGACCTCCATGGGTTGATAAATTTGATTTCTATTGATAATTTTTGTGTGATTTTGTTGTCAGCACATTCAACTATGTAAAGAAAAAAGTATTTAATAAGAATATTTCATTCATTCAGAACTAGTATGTGTTATTTTAGTGTTCCCTTTATTTTTTTGAGCAGTGTATATTACGTAACATTAGATACAGAACTTCTGACTTTATCATTGGCTATTAAGGAACTCCCCTTTTCTCATGCATTCAGCCACCCCCGTTCCCCATCACAGCCAGTAGGCTACTCTATTCATACTGTTGGAACGAAAGGCTCATCTGTAGGTGAATGAGGGAAATATATTTTCTAAGGAACAATCTGCTAAGAGATCATTCATAGGTTTAAAGGCAAGCCCATCATCCTTTCTTAAATCTTGAATGGCCAATTTTCATCTTGAATGGCCAATTAATTAGGGCCGATTTCAAGTTTTCATAACAATTGGAAATCGGTATTTTTGGGAGCCGATTTGCCGATTTTTAAAAACATTATTTAACTAGGCAAGTCAGTTAAGAACACATTCTTATTTTCAATGACGGCCTAGGAACGGTGGGTTAACTGCCTCCTTCAGGGGAAGAATGACAGTTTTTCACCTTGTCAACTCAGGGGATACAATCTTGCAACCTTACAGTTAACTTGTCCAACGCAATAACGACCTGCCTCTCTCTCGTTGCACTCCACAAGGAGACTGCATGTTACGCGAATGCAGCAAGCCAAGGTAAGTTGCTAGCTAGCATTAAACTTATCTTATGAAAAACATTCACAATCACTAGTTAACTACACATGGTTGATGATATTACTAGATATTATCTAGCTTGTCCTGCGTTGCATATAATCTGACTTGAGCATACAAGCATACAAGTATCTAAGTATCTGACTGAGCGGTGGTAGGCAGAAGCAGGCGTGTAAACATTAATTCATACAGCACTTTTGTGCGTTTTGCCAGCAGCTCTTCGTTGTGCGTCAAGCATTGCGCTGTTTATGACTTCAAGCCTATCAACTCCCGAGATGAGGCTGGTGTAAGCGAAGTGAAATGGCTAGCTAGTTAGCGCGCGCTAATAGCGTTTCAAACGTCACTCGCTCTGAGCCTTCTAGTAGTTGACCCCTTGCTCTGCATGGGTAAAGCTGCTTCGATGGTGGCTGTTGTCGTTGTGTTGCTGGTTCGAGCCCAGGGAGGAGCGAGGAGAGGGACGGAAGCTATACTGTTACACTGGCAATACTAAAGTGCCTATAAGAACATCTAATAGTCAAAGGTTAATGAAATACAAATGGTATAGAGGGAAATAGTCCTATAATTCCTATAGTAACTACAACCTAAAACTTCTTACCTGGGAATATTGAAGACTCATGTTGAAAGGAACCACCAGCTTTCATATGTTCTCATGTTCTGAGCAAGGAACTGAAACATTAGCTTTCTTACATAGCACATATTGCACTTTTACTTTCTTCTCCAACACTTTGTTTTTGCATTATTTAAACCAAATTGAACATGTTTCATTATTTACTTGAGACTAAGTTTCCGGCCTTTAAAAAAAAAAAAAATTATCATCACTGGGAGCTGGCGGATGGAGGACAGCTGTTAGTGGGTTCTTCAAGTCCTCCTTATTCTTGAAATCTGCTGACTATTTTACCTTTGTAAATAGTTTTTTAATTTTTTATTTACACACAGGGCTGTGACGGTCATAGAATTTTGGATGACTGTTATTGGTCAGCCAAATGACGGCAGTCGTCATTCAAATTTTTTGAATTGCAAAACATTTATTTGTTTTTTTTAAAGCACATTTTGTACACTCCTCCACTCCTGACTGCATGTGCTGCTTAGCAGGGAGAAGGGCGCTGCCTAGGCAACAAAATACTTATTTTATACAACACCTTGCTTGTTTCAGCAAGGAGCAACCAAATTTCATCACGTTTTAAAGAGTCCGTGCTACCAAAGAAACGGACTCAAAGCCCGGCCCGCCCCGTCTTCAGTCAGCTGTTTGTTTATTATATATTTTTATTTTTCGATGGTATTTATTCAGAATCGTGAGTTACATATACGGCTTAAATATACAGCTTTCCACTTTGTTGCCCATGTCACTGCCAGTCAATTTAAAAGCATGACATATTAAACCCTTACTAGTAATTAGAAAATCCTTATATTTTCAATGAAATATTTAACTTAATGATCCACCACTATTGTCCCCAAGTAGAACCCTCTTTGTCCCCAGTCCTCCCACGGTGTGCTGGGGGTAATGGCAGATCCCAGGGGGAAAAATGCAGAACAAACTATTTTGGTGGCCTCTGGTACATTCTAATGCCTTGATTCCATCTGAAATACACAGCTAAATTGTTGAATTCTTTAACGACTGCCTCCTAGATTGGGGAAATGAGTTGTGGTATTGAGTAGAAATATCTGACTTTAAAATAGCAGAACATGTAAGAATTCAGTGTGTTGTAAGTTGTTTTGGATATGGTCTAGGCCTGTATGGTCTAGGGCTGTGACGATACCAATACCGCAATATTTTATTCCATGGCAAAAATGAGAACAAGCATGCAACTCTCTGGTCCTTTAAAAACCTGCTGTATGCAAAATATTGTGCTAAAGCTTGGAAAATAAGTAAATGTGACTCTGGATGACAACATAATGATTTTGTTTCCAACATTGGGGCTATTCTCCTAATGAAGTTAAATCCGCTTCTTGTTTTGTTTCCTTGCCATGATACTATCGTGATACTGGTATCGTCCCGACCCTAATATGTTCAGGACTATTTTCTAAGTAAGATAACCTTTTATTTAACATTTTCTGCTAGTTTTACTGCAAGATATGAATTGCCACAATGTTTGTTCTTCAAATTATGTATTTTATTGGCTCTGACTGTGGACCCTAATTTGGGTGAACTATCCCTTTAACAGTTTGGCCTGTCAATCACTGTGGGTGGGATTGTCAGGGGAGGGAGCAGGTTGCTTGTGAGTCACAGAGTTGGTAGGGGGTCATACCTGTCAATCAATCACTGCGGGTGGACTTTGAGGGAAGGCAGTAGATTCATCAGAAAAACTAGTGTAGTCTACTCTTTGAATTTATTGTGGCAAAAACCTAAGACAAAAGGTTGTGTTCTGTAAAGTAAACATGGATTCCTTGTTGAGAAACAACATTTTCAGGGGGATGACCCACAGATTGTGCACCCCCATTTTATACGAAGTCAGGGCCCCATTGTAGACCTACAGGTATGCTTGAAGAATGAAGCAGGTTAAACATGTGCTTGGCTACACAGAAAGCATCAGTAGTATTTTGGACCAAAATTAAGCTTTTTCTCGGCTTGCTTACTGTTCCTGCAGTGAGGATTCAACATCTTAATTAAATGTTTTCATGATTTATCTGCAGATAATCGCCAAAAAGTAGTAGTAGCCTACCACTATGTAAATTAGGGAGCCAAATGAACAGCTCTCTCTCCGACTCAGTTCCGACATTCACCTAAAAGATCCGTTCAAAAATGGCTGTCACTTGTGAACAACTCATCACTAAGCTACACTGACAAGTCACTTTAGCGGTCACTGGCAAGTGTCGACATGGACTTCAAATCTTAGGAAAATAAAAGCAAGATTTGGTTTACTTGTCCCGATGCGATACCATGGACATTTAACTATGTTGTATGAATAGCAAAGGGATATAGGATATTGACTTTATTCAGTCAGTTCGACACCTTTTTATAAACTAGTCTGCTGTTAAAACACTTGCTGTTCGGTCGTCAATCAAAGCACAGTAAATAGCCTTTGCGCCCTCACTCCTTGGCTGGCTATATGAAACACGCTAAATAAATTAAATTAATTTGTGCTAAACATTAATTAACTGGATTTCAATTAATTGTTACCACTTACATGGGACTTATAAATTCACTCACAGGGGACGATGAAGCGCCATGCTCTCCCTGCTCCGTGAAAATACATTTTGACTGCAGCCAACCACAGCAAACATAAATAACACGGATACCGAGAGGCAGGACAGACAGCAGACTGACAAACCAGCAGTTACCTTGTCATCGCTCACTTTGTGACTGACAGGCGCCTGTTCTATCAATAGATTACTAGAATATGTACTGTATATCGTTCATTCTTGCGGGAGAAGGCTATACAGACTTTTCTGACGAGGGAATTGAACCTTTTAAATGAAATGAAGCCAAGTTTAATTTATGAAGTAGAAAAAGTAGGCGCTTAGAGAACACTGAATGTGTGACTTCATTTTTATGCAGAGCTCTCTCTGCTTTCGTGGTGCTCCGCACTGTCCATGGTGTAGTTGTTCAGGGATGCCAGCCTTGTCACTGGAGCCTGACTGACCATTCTCTGTGTGGGATGGCTTTGATCCTCATCCTCAGCTATCAGTGGTTTCTCTCCTCTGGGTTAAGAGGGCAGTGCGGACATCGATTTAAAGGTTTTCTTCTTTTTGACCTCTAACCTTTCCTTCCTCCTTTCCTCCTCTTCTCCCTTCCCTCCATCCCTCAGCAACCGAAGGACTGCATGAGTCTGGACGAGACCATGCTGGTGAAGCAGCTGCTGCCAAAAGGTCAGAACTTGACAGGTGGGTAGTATATGGGGCTTTGGTGACAAAACAGATGGCACTGTGATAGACTGCATCCAATTTGTTGAGTAGAGTGTTGGAGGCTATTTTGTAAATGACATCGGCGAAGACAAGGATCGGTAGGATGGTCCGTTTTACGAGGGTATGTTTGGCAGCATGAGTGAAGGATGCTTTGTTGTGATATAGGAAGACGATTCTAGATTTAATTTTGGATTGGAGATGCTTAATGTGAGTCTGGAAGCAGAGGTTACAGTCTAACCAGACACCTAGGTATTTGTAGTTGTCCACATATTCTAAGTCAGAACCGTCCAGAGTAGTGATGCTAGATGGGCGGGCAGGTGCGGGCAGCTATCAGTTGAAAAGCATGCATTTAGTTTTCCTTGCATTTAAGAGCAGTTGGAGGCCACCGAAGGAGAGTTGTATGGCATTGAAGCTCGTCTGTAGGTTAGTTAACACAGTGACCAAAGAAGGGCCAGAAGTATACAGAATGGTGTCGTCTGCGTAGAGGTGGATCAGGGAATCAACAGCAGCAAGAGATATCATTGTTGTATACAGAGAAGAGAGTCGGCCCGAGAATTTAACCCTATGGCACCCCCATAGAGACTGCCAGAGGTCCGGACAACAAGCCCTCCGATTTGTCAGACTGAACTCTATCTGAGAAGTAGTTGTAGGCAAGGCAGTCATTTGAGAAACCAAGGCTGTTGAGTCTGCCCATGACCAGCTCGGAAACCAGATTGCATAGCGGAGAAGGTATGGTGAGATTCGAAATGGTTGGTGATCTGTTTGTTAAATTGGCTTTTGAAGACCTTAGAAAGGCAGGGTAGGATAGATATAGGTCTGTAGCAGTTTGGGTCTAGAGTGTCTCCCCCTTTGAAGAGGGGGATGACCGCGGCAGCTTTCCAATCTTTTGGTATCTCAGACGATACGAAAGAGAGGTTGAACAGGCTAGTCATAGGGGTTGTAACAATTTCGGCAGATCATTTTAGAAAGAGAGGGTCCAGATTGTCTAGCCCGGGTAATTTGTAGGGGTCCAGATTTTGCAGCTCTTTCACAACATTAGCTATCTGAATTTGAGTGAATGAGCAATGGGGAGGCTTGGGCGAGTTGCTGTGAGAGGTGCAGGGCTGTTGACCGGTGTAGGGGTAACTAGGTGGAAAGCATGGCCAGCTGTTGAAAAATGCTTATTTAAATGTTCAATTATCGTGGATTTATCGGTGGTGACAGTGTTTCCTAGCCTCAGTGCAGTGGGCAGCTGGGAGGAGGTGCTCTTATTCTCCATGGACTTTACAGTGTCCCAGAACTTTTTTGAGTTTGTGCTACAGGATGCAAATTTCTGTTTGAAAAAGCTAGCCTTTGCTTTCCTAACTGCCTGTGTATATTGGTTCCTAACTTCCCTGAAATGTTGCATATCAAGGGGGCTATTCGATGCTAATGCAGTATGCCACAGGATGTTTTTGTGCTGGTAAAGGGCAGTCAGGTATGGAGTGAACCAAGGGCTATATCTTATATTGCACCTGTACATAGCCCATCTGTAAACAGCCCATTATCTACCTACCTCAGTCCCATACTGTATTTATTTATTTATCTTGCTCCTTTGCACCCCAGTATCTCTACTTGCACATTCATCTTCTGCACATCTACCATTCCAGTGTTTAATTGCTATATTGTAATTACTTCACCACCATGGCCTATTTATTGCCTTAACTCCCTTATCTTACCTCATTTGCACTCACTGTATATAGACTTTTTGTTTTCTTTGTTCTACCGAATTATTGACTATGTTTTGTTTATTCCATGTGTAACTCTGTGTTGTTGTATTGTGTCGAATTACTTTGTTTTATCTTGGCCAGGTCGCAGTTGCAAATGAGAACTTGTTCTCAACTAGCCTACCTGGTTAAATAAAGGTGAAATAAAATAAAACATAAATATAACCTAGAGGATTTAGGGAGAAGAGGATAGAGGGATGAAGTGAAGGAGAGATACTGTTATTGAGAAAATAAGGTAGTTAAAGAGACAGTGTTCAACAGGAATCTGTGTGTGTGGCCTCACCTGGTGTCCACAACACACTAAGTGGCTGCAGAGTACTTTATGCTGCAAAACATAAACGGAGACATGAGGACAAACAATATAGCGTAGTTATATATATTATTAAGTGTCTCACTATTCTCCATGGTTGGTCCTCTTGCCTATTCTTTTAAGGTGGAAGGAGCCACAGTAATACACCTGAGCCTGCTTACTGCACAACACAATCCATCAATCAGATTGATACATGAGTGTGTAGGTGTGGGTTATAGAGTGTTCTCATTGTTTTGTTTTTGTACAGACATCACAGCATCCTCACCTGAGAAGTAGAAATCAAAGGGAGAGAAACGGAATTGAATAACTGCAGTTGACATAGTGAAGTAAATGGACAAATACTCTTATTGCAATGTGAATGGCTCTTAAAAGAGCCTTTGGTTGTGCATAGTGTAGTCTATGGTGTTGCCAGGGAACAGAACCCTCTTCAAAGAAGTAGGAGGTGAAGATCTCCTGTACACAGATTGCCTCTTGCTGCTTTGTTGGACCCCATCCTTGAAACATCTTGCAGAGCAGCAGACTTCTCTGGCACATGGTGGCGAGCTGCAGATCCCCTCCTCGTTCTCGTGTCCATCCTCATGAAGTTATGCAGGACACAGGTAGCCTTCACACACCTGAATTCCTCCAGGAGGCAGTCCCAGATGGCCCTGGTCACCCAACCTTGCAGTGCCCTACACGTTAACTGTAGTCAATCGTTTTGAAGGAATCTCCAGTTACAAGGTATCTAGGAATATGGAAGATAATGTAATTATTTGACTTTTACATCACCAGGTCATTGTGGATTACTAAAGCATAATATCCCGGATAACAAATCAATAAAAACATTGGATTGATAGATGCATGGGCACACATATGTGCATGTGACAATAACAGGATCATATCAAGGATAGCATCACAAATGAATACATAAATACCACTCGAAGCTTGATGATGAGTTGATCATTTGAGTCAGCTGTGCAGTGCTGAGACAACAACAACCTTCACCCCTTTGAGACCCCAAGACAAGGACTGACAACCACTGCTCTTCATGGGGACCTCTTCATATGTAGATAGGCTTTAACAGCGCTCTTTAACTGAGGAAAGATAACCTCACAAGAAACAGACTTCATTATAGTCAAATTACACCGCACTGAATATTATGTTACTTTTATCTCCGTCCTCACTTCTAGGGTAAGGTACTACACAAAAGTACCTGCCCTATCCAGAATACAGTCGTGGCCAAAAGTTTTGAAAATGACACAAATGAATTTTCACAAAGTCTGCTGTCTCAGTTTGTCTGATGGCAATTTGCATATACTCCAGAATGTTATGAAGAGTGATCAGATGAATTGCAATTAATTGCAAAGTCCCTCTTGACCATGCAAATGAACCGAATCCCCCAAAAACATTTCCACTGCATTTCAGCCCTGCCACAAAAGGACCAGCTGACATGTCAGTGATTCTTTCGTTAACACAGGTCTGAGTGTTGATGAGGACATGGCTGGAGATCCCTCCCTCATGCTGTTTGAGTTCGAATAACAGACTGGAAGCTTCAAAAGGAGGGTGGTGCTTGGAATCCTTGTTCTTCCTCTGTCAGTCATGGTTACCTGCAAGGAAACACGTGCCGTCATCATTGCTTTGCACAAAAAGGGTTTCACAGGCAAGGATATTGCTTCCAGTAAGATTGCACCTAAATCAACCATTTATCGGATCATCTAGAACTTCAAGGAGAGCGGTTCAATTGTTGTGAGGCACAGTGAGGCAAAGACTTTTGGAGGATGGTCTGGTGTCAAGAAGGGCAGCAAAGAAGCCACTTCTCTCCAGGAAAACATCAGGGACAGACTGATATTCTGCAAAAGGTACAGGGATTGGACTGCTGAGGACTGGGGTAAAGTCATTTTCTCTGAACAATACCAACTTTAAACATCTGCTATCTGAGCAGCTAACCGATCGCTGCAGCTGTACATAGTCCATCGGTAAATAGCCCACCCAATTTACCTACCTCATCCCCATACTATTTTTATTTATTTACTTTTCTGCTCTTTTGCACACCAGTATCTCTACCTGCACATGGCCATCTGATCATTTATCACTCCAGTGTTAATCTGCTAAATTGTTTAAAAAAAAAAAATCCTGTGTTATTGACTTGTTTATTGTTTACTTCATGTGCAACTCTCTGTTGCTGTCTGTTCACACTGCTATGCTTTATCTTGGCCAGGTCGCAATTGTAAATGAGAACTTGTTCTCAACTAGCCTACCTAGTAAAATAAAGGTGAAATAAAATACATTTGAACATGTTTTTAAAACAAGCTTTTATTTGGGCTGCAATTTCTGAAGCTGGTAACTCTAATGAAAATATCCTCTGCAGCAGAGGTAACTCTGGGTCTCCCATTCCTGTGGCGGTCCTCATAAGAGCCAGTTTCATCATAGCGCTTGATGGTTTTTGTGACTGCACTTGAAGAAACTTTCAAAGTTCTTGAAATGTTCCGTATTGACTGACCTTCATGGCTCAAAGTAATGATGGACTGTCATTTCTCTTTGCTTATTTGGTATTTTACCAAATAGGGCTGTCTGTTAACCTTATCACAACACAACTGATTGGCTACACAAATGAACTTTTAAGAAGGCACGCCTGTTAATTGAAATGCATTCCAGGTGACTACCTCATGAAGCTGGTTGAGAGAATGCCAAGAGTGTGCAAAGCTGTCATAAAGGCAAAGGGTGGCTATTTGAACAATCTCAAATATATTTTGATTTGTTTACTACATGATTCCATGTGTTATTTCATAGTTTTGATGTTGTCACTATTATTCTACAATGTTGAAAATAGTAAAAATAAAGACAAATCCTGGAATGAGTAGGTGTTCTAAATCTTTTGACCGGTAGTATATGTACACTGCTCAAAAAAATAAAGGGAACACTAAAATAACACATCCTAGATCTGAATGAATGAAATATTTTTATTAAATACTTTTTTCTTTACATAGTTGAATGTGCTGACAACAAAATCACACAAAAATTATCAATGGAAATCAAATTTAGGTCTGGATTTGGAGTCACACTCACAATTAAAGTGGAAAACCACACTACAGGCTGATCCAACTTTGATGTAATGTCCTTAAAACAAGTCAAAATGAGGCTCAGTAGTGCCTGTATGACCTCCCTACAACGCCTTGGGCATGCTCCTGATGAGGTGGCGGATGGTCTCCTGAGGGATCTCCTCCCAGACCTGGACTAAAGCATCCGCCAACTCCTGGACAGTCTGTGGTGCAATGTGGCGTTGGTGGATGGAGCGAGACATGATGTCCCAGATGTGCTCAATTGGATTCAGGTCTGGGGAACGGGTGGGCCAGTCAATAGTATCAATGCCTTCCTCTTGCAGGAACTGCTGACACACTCCAGCCACATGAGGTCTAGCATTGTTTTGCATTAGGAGGAACCCAGGGCCAACCGCACCAGCATATGATCTCACAAGGGGTCTGAGGATCTCATCTCGGTACCTAATGGCAGTCAGGCTACCTCTGGTGAGCACATGGAGGGCTGTGCGGCCCCCCAAAGAAATGCCACCCCACACCATGACTGACCCACCGCCAAACCGGTCATGCTGGAGGATGTTGCAGGCAGCAGAACGTTCTCCACGGCGTCTCCAGACTCTGTCACGTCTGTCACGTGCTCAGTGTGAACCTGCTTTCATCTGTGAAGAGCACAGGGCGCCAGTGGTAAATTTGCCAATCTTGGTGTTCTCTGGCAAATGCCAAACGTCCTGCACGGTGTTGGGCTGTAAGCACAACCCCCACCTGTGGACATTGGGCCCTCATACCACCCTCATGGAGTCTGTTTCTGACCGTTTGAGCAGACACATGCACATTTGTGGCCTGCTGGAGGTCATTTTGCAGGGCTCTGGCAGTGCTCCTCCTGCTCCTCCTTGCACAAAGGCGGAGGTAGCGGTCCTGCTGCTGGGTTGTTGCCCTCCTACGGCCTCCTCCACGTCTCCTGATGTACTGGCCTGTCTCCTGGTAGCACCTCCATGCTCTGGACAGTACGCTGACAGACACAGCAAACCTTCTTGCCACAGCTCGCATTGATGTACCATCCTGGATGAGCTGCACTACCTGAGCCACTTGTGTGGGTTGTAGACTCCGTCTCATGCTACCACTAGAGTGAAAGCACCGCCAGCATTCAAAAGTGACCAAAACATCAGCCAGGAAGCATAGGAACTGAGAAGTGGTCTGTGGTCCCCACCTGCAGAACCACTCCTTT
Source organism: Oncorhynchus mykiss (assembly GCF_057628025.1). Lineage (NCBI taxonomy): Eukaryota > Metazoa > Chordata > Actinopteri > Salmoniformes > Salmonidae > Oncorhynchus > Oncorhynchus mykiss. The sequence goes on along the minus strand of NC_143031.1, from coordinate 40,010,493 downwards.
ATTGGGAGTGTCTTGCTAATTGCCTATAATTTCCACCTGTTGTCTATTCCATTTGCACAACAGCATGTGAAATGTATTGTCAATCAGTGTTGCTTCCTAAGTGGACAGTTTGATTTCACAGAAGTGTGATTGACTTGGAGTTACATTGTGTTGTTTAAGTGTTCCCTTTACTTTTTTAGCAGTGTATTTTTCTCTCACAAAGTACCTTTTAGCCATCCTTTTCATCTGTAGGCCTCCGGGCAGCCCTACATTCTTACTGCCACCAGTCATTTTTCAACGCGATATTTAAGAGGTAGCTCAGTGGTTGCGTAGGGGTGCTTTCAATCTATGGTGTGCATTTGTGCATGTATAAATACATTCTTTCATGGGGGTGCTAAGCCTATTCTTTACAGGGCTTCAGCACTGTCTTGCCCCTCCCTGGAGCTGCCCATGACTGCCTGGTTGTACCAAAATTATTTAGACCAGTGCTGCACAAGTTGGCCTTTCTTTCACTAAAACAGATGCCTATGCAACATTCTTTAGATTAGTGAAATGAGTTCATTTTGCAGCATGTGATTTGACATGCTTTCTGAGGAGACCAAAATGGCATCTTATTCACAAAGAGCCCCTTCACACAGGGTCAAAGCATGGTAACATTACATGTCAACAAATTTGGATGACAAAGTATGTCAAATCAAAGTTTAGGGCGGATGCAGCGAAATGCTTGTGGTACTGGCTCCTAACAATGCAGTAAAATGTCAATCAAGTACACAAATAATACAAATAAATAAAGACATTTAGAACGAATCTAATTAACAACCCAAATAGCACTTTAACAGAATTGACGATATTAAGAATGGTATGTACAGCAGTAGATACAGTGAGCTCCAAAAGTAATGGGACAGTGACCATTTTTGTTGTTGTTTTGGCTCTGTACTCCAGCACTTTGGATTTTAAATGATACAATGACTATGAGGTCAAAGTGCAGTCTGTCAACTTTAATTTGAGAGTATTTTCCTCTATAGCGGGCGAACTGTTTAGAAATTACAACACTTTTTGTACATTGTCCCCAATTTTAGGGGACTAAAAGTATTGGAACAAATTCACTTATATGTATTAAAAGTAGTAAAAAATTCAGTATTTGGTCCCATATTCCTAGCACGCAATGATTACATCAAGCTTGTGACTCTACAAATTTGTTTGGTTGCGTTTGCTGTTTGTTTTGCTTGTGTTTCAGATTATTTTGTTCCCAATAGAAATGAATGATAAATAATGTATTGTGTCATTTTGGAGTCACTTTTTTTGTAAATAAGATTAGAATATGTTTCTAAACACTTTACATTCATGTGGATGTTACCATGGTTACATGTAGTCCTGAATGAATCGTGAATAATGTAGAGTGAGAAAGTTACAGATGCACGAATATCATACCCCCAAGACATGCTAACCTCTCACCATTACAATAACAGTGGAGGTTAGCATTTTTGCAGCAGTAGGATATTTGTGTGTCTGTAACGTTCTCACTCATCATTATAGAACGGCAGCAAAAAAAGCTCTATTTTCATGTTGCTTATGAGTGCATTTCACACTTATTTTGGATTATAATTGGATTTTAAGGCTCGTATGAATGTCCTGCTTAATATAATGTTTGTCTCATCATCGCAAATATGTTGCATTTTACTTTTAAAAAATGGCCCTCTGGCTAACTTTTGCCATAGCCAATTTCAATGAGCGTTAGCATTCTAGCTAACAACTGCTGCTTCCAAAATTGTTTATTTGCAAAGATCACAACCAAATATAATCTTATGCTTCGATCACACCAACAGCGTCATTGTGCAAAATAGTACGCTGCATCATCTGGATATGTCTGCAACAAAAGTTGGCGCATTCATTGGAAATGAATGTACTTCTGGTGTACCAAAATGCAATGACGCTGTCGGTGTGATTGGAGCGTTAGAGACTGTTCATGCAAGAATCAAAACATAATTGTAAGTGTATGAGAACCCCAAAAACGTATTTTGTTTAGAAATAATAAAAACATAAATCTAGGCTATGTTGAATGGGCGCAGATTGCGATGGCTTTCTTACTGCTGCCAAGAGTCACGCATATCTCTACGTGATGTCAGTGTGTCGTGTACTGGAAAAGTGGTTATTATGAATGTTCTTAACCTGCCTTCTATCGGTGGCACCATAGTGATGCCCTAAAGAGGTGATAAACCCAGTCATTCTGGATTGAGGATACTGTTTAGTCTAAATTAAACTATAGTGCCTGGAAATACGCTGACGTTGCTCAAGTAGTCAAATATACAAGGGTTGCATAGCCAACATAACAAATACAACTGTTTATATGGATTCTCATGACAATTTAAATTGGCATAAGCTGCAGTGTATGGGAATTGACGCTGTTGACTGCATCTCCTCTTGTGGTTTTGAGCTCTTCGAACACACCGACAGCTCATTGCATTTTGGTACACCGGTATTACATTCATTTCCAATGAAACGCTGCGTTTTCATTGCAGCATTGCGCTGCAGAAGCAGTTGCAGTGCGTTCGGTGTGGTGCATACGTTGACGCATGCGTCAAACTGTATGTGTAGACGTCTTGACAGAAATGGCAGCAGAAGGTGAATGTTTCACTTTTGTTGCATACATATCCAGATGATGCTGCGTAATATTTTGCGCAATGTCGGTGTGTTCGAGTGGCCTACTTTCAGTACGTTTTTAATGTTCTGGAATGTTCATTTGAACGGAAACGGTGCTGTACTGAACTACCAGTTGAAAACCAGGGAGGTTCGGGAACGCTGTCAGCATGGTCACTTCCCTTTAAATGCATCACTCATTGTTTCAAGCCACACCCACCAAACGGGAGCAGATGCACCTCAAAGTCTGTTCAAGAACGTTTTGAGGAAACGTCTTGTTCAGGACAAACCGTTCTGCAACGTAGCAAACGATCAAGCGACTTCTGATTTTATAGACTAGTAACATGGTAAACGTAAATCCGGGACACTCAAATGGGTATGTTATGTTCGGTGTGGTTACATAAGATTGATAGAAGGTTACTTACTAGCAACCCAAAAGTTACGTGTTTGAATTTCATCACTGACAACTTTAGCATTTTAGCTAACCACTTACTACAAAGCAAATATAGCTTTGGCTTTGATAAATGCAACATGTAAAGTGTTGTTCCCTGTTTTATGAGCTGAAATAAAATATCCCATACATTTTCCATACCCCATACATTTTCCATATGTACAAAAACAATTATTTCTCTTAAATTTTTAGTGAGAATTTCTCCTTTGTCAAGATAATCCATCCACCTGACAGGTGTTGCGTATCAAGATGATTAAACAGCAATATAATTACACACTTTGTACTGGAGACAATTAAAGGCCACTTTAAAATGTTCAGTTTTGTCACACAACACAATTCCACAGATGTCTCAAGTTTTGAGGGAGTGTGCAATTGGCATGCTGACTGCAGGAGTGTCCAACAGAGCTGTTGCTAGAAAATTGTATGTTAATTTCTTTACCATAAGCCACCTCCAAAGTCATTTTAAAGAATTTGGCAGTACATTACAAGCACATGTATCCACACCAGCCCAGGACTTCCACATCCAACTTCTTTACATGCGGGATCGTCTGAGACCAGTCACCCGGACAGCTGATGAAACTGAAGAGTATTTCTGTCCCCTTTTTCGGAGAAAAACTTATTCTGAGTGGGTAGGCCTGGCTCCCAAGTAGGTGGGCCTTTGGCCTCCCAGGCCCACCCATGGCTGCGCTTCTCTGCCCAGCCATGTGAAATCCATAGATTAGGGCCTAATGAATTCATTTCAATTGACTGATTTACTTATAGGAACTGTAACTCAGTAAAATCATTGAAATTGTTGCATGTTGCATTTATATTTTTGTTCTGTATAGGTAAACAATAATTGTTCTTATGCAATGGACAGACTGTGTCATAAGGTTGTCATAAGAATCACTATGTATATTATGTAACACTAGATACAGAACATCCAACTTTACCAATTGGGGCGGCACGTAGTCAAGTGGTTAGCCTCTTAAGGATTCGCCCTTTTTTCCCCAATTTTCCCCTAAAATTACATACCCAAATCTAACTGCCTGTAGCTCAGGCCCTGAAGCAAGGATATGCATATTCTTGGTACCATTTGAAAGGAAATACTTTGAATTTTGTGGAAATATGAAAGAATGGTAGGATAAAATAACACAATAGATCTGGTAAAAGATAATACAAAGAAATAACCAACTGTTCTTTTGTATTTTTTTTGTACCATCATCTTTAAAATGCAAGAGAAAGGCCATAATGTATTATTCCAGCCAGGTGTAATTTAGATTTTGGCCACTAGATGGCAGCAGTGTACGCACAAAGTTTTAGACTGATCCAATGAACCATTTAATTTCTGTTCAAAATTTTGTATCAAGACTGCCCAAATGTGCCTAATTTGTTTGTTAATAACTTTTCATGTTCAGAATTGTGCACGCTCCTCAAACAATAGCTGTAATAGCTACTGTAAATTGGACAGTGCAGTTAGCTTAAATTCTTGTTAATCTTTCTCCCAATATCAGATATGTCTATGTCCTGGGAAATGTTCTTGTTACTTACAACCTCATGCAAATCGCATTAGCCTACGTTAGCTCAACCGTTCCGTGGACGTTAACTGACTTGCCTAGATAAATATAGATAAAACATTATTTAAAAAAAATATCATTAGCTATTAAGGAACTCCCTCCCCTTTTCTCACGCATTCAGCCCCCCACTCCTCACTCCACAGACACATTCACAAATAGCAGCCAGTAGGCTACTCTATTCATACTGTAGGAACGAAAGGCTCATCTGTAGGTGAATGAGGGAAATATATTTTCTAAGGAACAATCTGCTAAAAGATCATTCATAGGTTTAAAGGCAAGCCCATCATCCTTTCTTAAATATTATCAATGAATTATTTCCTGGGAGAAAAGAGGCAAGGAGGGACATAACAGGAAAAAAAAGGTTACACAACAGCGTAGAATACCAGCACATATTACGGACTGGAGTATTATATTGTACATATTGATGATGTACACAGATCGAATGGCTATCTGGTGTACTGTTACCATGCATTTTCTTATAATGTAACTGCAAAATGTTTATGGTTCTGTTTCTTCCGTATCTAAAATCACAAGGCAGTGTGACATCATCGGTTTGTTATCTAAAGCCTGTCATTGATGAAAACACACGGCATTGGTCCAATCCCCCGTTTTTACATTCATACTAGTCGCCGCAAAGATTCTTGCAACGCACGCGCAGTAATGTTAGCTGTTTCTCAAAGCAGCATCAGTGCCTGCTTCATTTCATTGAGAAGGAGGATTCAAACTTCCGGTACTGTCATGGCGACATGGTGGTGTGTCTGTTAAAATAAAGAAAAATAACCCCATCAACATCGGATTTTGAGCATTAACTGGTTGCAAATAGCAGAGGAATCATTATTTATACGGATAATTCAGGTGGCCCATCGCGGCTCGCACCCGGCCGGCCATGGCGGCGCATAAACCCGTGGAATGGGTTCAGGCCGTAATTAGTAGATTCGACGAGCAGGTAAGAATAACACATCGTATCAGACATTGTGCCTCTGCCTTGTCCCTGTAACATCATGGAGGTCGTGGCTTTGGCGACGGGATCATTTGAAGAAAGCTGCACTGTCATGACTGGTGTGTTTTGTGAGGATCTAGCTCGCTCGCTCGCTCAACACACCGCTCCTGCAGAGCCGCATCATCACACACAGGACTCGGGAGCAAGTGACAGCGACAGAGGGCGAAATAGCACATGGCAAATTTGTCCCAAACATTTGAGATACCATTTAAAATCCATAAGGATAATACCACGAGGATGTACTCTCTATATAAACAAAGGAGTCGACAGAGTACGCATTTCGCTGTTAAAAAGGAAGAACTAGCTAGATGTAGACTTAAGCAGCGAGTTGTTAGCTTGGTTAGCAATACATTCAGCTTCTGCCAGTAACACTGTGCTAACTATAGATAGCTAGCTAGCCACTGCGCGCTTTGTTGATATCCTATTTGTCAACCTGAAGCTAGTGTCCAGTAATTCATGTGCAAATTCAATTTCCATTTACCTACCTAGTAACTCATCTTGGACTACAAATCAAATTGTTTGTCTATACTACAAATAGTTTGTTTATAGCCTGTTGGCTATTACAGTAGCTGCTAGCTAGTCATATCCATATTTTAGCTGCGTCCAGTTTGTTTAGCCAACAGTGTGTGTGTGGACTGTGGACTTTTCTATGCAGACTGACAAGCAGGTCTCATCCATTGCATTGGGAAACATTGGTGATGATGGGTATCGAAGCTTTTTTCTGAATGAATTTATTGATCTACTTTGCTCCCCTCACAAAATCTCACCAATATCTTAATTTTCCTTCTCGTACATCATAGCTATCCTATATGATGCAGTATGAGCTATGGTTGTACAGTATTAGGCTTGTATGCAAAGCAGTGATTTCATTGTATCATCCTTACACGTGTTTACATTGTAATGTATAGGCCGAGCTAGTCTGTGTAATTCTGATCAGTGACGTTTGTAGTATATTGCAGTACACACGGAGTGTACAAAACATTAGGAACACCTTCTCTTTCCATGACAGACTGACCAGGTGAAAGCTATGATCCCTTAATGATGTCACCTTCAATCAGTGTAGATGGGGAGGAGACAGGTTAAAGAAGGATTTTTATGCCTTGAGACATGGATTGTGTATGTGCGCTATACAGAGGGTAAATGGGCAAGACATAAGATTTAAGTGCCTTTGAACGAGGTATGGTAGTAGGTGCCAGGCGCACCAGTTTGAGTGTGACAAGAACTGCAATGCTGCTGGGTTTTTCACTCAATTGTTTGAGAAGAATTGGAGTCAACATGGGCCAGCATCCCTATGGAATGCTTTTGACACCTTGTAGAGTCTATGCCCCTACAAGTTGAGGCTGTTCTGATGGCAAAAAGGGATGCAACTCAATATTAGGAAAGTAATCCTAATGTTTAGTGAACTCAGTGTATATGTTATGCCTACATGATGAACCTGTGGAATGGGAAATTCCATATTTCAAATGTAAAAATAAATATAGGCTAATGAACCTAATCAAATGACAAATTAGCGGATTAGCGAACCGGAAATCTCAGCCCTGGGAGCATTTGTTTTTGTGCTTGTTCATTGTTGCAAGAGGAAAGTGGCTTGTGTGACCATATTGGAACACACTTCTAATTTGTTTACACATTCAATTACTATCAACTATTTCTTTAGTATAAAATCTCAGTGGATATGAGCGAGATTAGTAATTGTGGATGTTTAGGCTACTGTGTCCAAGTTGGTTTGTTTTGGGGATGTGGTTACTTCAAACCTCCATGCAGGGCAGGCTAATCGGATGAATGGTTAATTTTAACAGTTCTATCTAAGCTGTTGGTAAACACATCAGTGACATTCCTACAGTGCATGACATGAGGTTAGACAGTATGCAACAGGCCGGATGTCTGTTATTGAGACAGTATCACAACACTTGGTTTCTGAGATCCGCTATTCATAGTTTTAACAGGGTCTGTGGTTGCATAGTCCAAACTAATCCAATGTCCCCAGTAATCTCCGTCTTCCAGGGTTGGGATAGTCTGAGGACTATTCCACCGAAGATCAAGCCGATAGGCCTACCTGTCCCTTGTAGCAGATATCCTGTTGAAGTTGTCCCCCCCTCCATTAGCTCACTGTTCTTCAATCAGTGTAGATGGGGAGGAGACAGGTTAAAGAAGGATTTTTATGCCTTGAGACGTGGATTGTGTATGTGCGCTATACAGAGGGTAAATGGGCAAGACATAAGATTTAAATGCCTTTGAACGAGGTATGGTAGTTGTGCTTGGAAGGCCAGGTGGCTGGGTGTGGCTCATTGCACTTTGATGAAGGTTTAATGGAGATCAGGCCTAATTTGCTGTTAAGCCTATTGATACCACTTTGTAATCATTAAAGAGGATTTTGTATGTTGGCTTCTGGTTGGATTGAGACGGCTTTCTGTCAGAATCAGCTTTGAGATTAGCAGCTCAACCCTCGACTGTGACGTTATAGGTTATGCTGTATCACATTTCCTTTTGAGCTTGACCCGTTGAGGCCAGAGCAGAGCATTGGGGCAGCAGGTAGCCTAGCGGTTAGAGCGTTGGAGTAGTAACCGAAAGGTTGCAAGATCTAATCCCCGAGCTGACAAGGTAAAAATCTGTCATTCTGCCCCTGAACAAGGCAGTTAACCCACTGTTCCTAGGCCGTCGTTGAAAATAAGAATTTGTTCTTAACTGACTTGCCTAGTTAATTAAAAGTAAAGCAAATACAATTGGATGTTATTAACATATAAATAATCCAACCCTCACTTTTGTAAATCCAATGTTAGGTAGTCTTCTTTCCTCGTGCGAAATTCAAGAATAATGTAGTGTGTGTCGGGGATTCCAGTCAAAGCAGATTCTTTCCTCCTGATGTGTAAACAACATATTTGTAAAATGTTATTAGTCGCATACACATATTCAGCAGATGTTATTGCAGGTGTAGCGAAATGCTCTTGTTGCTAGCTCCAAAATGATGCACTATAATGTATTATCTAATAATACTGTCTTATACTAGTGTTTGCATGTATTGTGCTTGAGCTTGTAACACCAAAGCTCCTAAGGAAAGAGCATGAAGTCTTTCTGACCTTTTCATTGGAAATCTGATGTTGATCCTTGATGCTGCTTTACAAGCCCTGACCTGGAAAGAGAAGCTCAGCCAAGTGAAGAGCCATGTCTTTTTTTAGATGGCATCTTAGATGGAAGCTCATAAATATCTCCTAATGGTGTTTCTGTGCTCGCCTAAGTAGTGTTTCTATGTTGGCAGCACTCAGGAAAAACGTCTTAAATCGCGTTTGTGTATCTTCTGGCGTTATGTCGACTAGGGAAGTGTACTCTGCCTCTCGTCCCCTCTTTGTGTTCAGTGCCCGGTTGGCTGGTGCCAAAGCACTCATTAGGAAAGGGATTGACCTTAGAGGAATTTGACTGTGCCAGTGAAACAAAGTGGCCCTGTGTCTGTTGGCCTGGCCTGAATATAGATGTCAACAAGCCATACTCTGTGTTTGCAGGGAAGATGCTTAAGTCTCTGGACTCTCATTTCATGCACATGTCTCTGAGCCAGGAGAGGAGCAGCCCCTCTCGGGTCTGTTATGGTGACCTCTGGCCTTTGCTGGAGGACATGGTATTAGGTCCTGCTATAGGTGAGGAATCTCCTCTGGACCTGTCGGATGGTTGGGATTGGTGTGTCCACCTCAATCTCCATACCTTCATATGTTTAGCATACTTATAAGAAGTCATAGTACAAAACTGTGTCAAGTTTGACTTCCTTTGCGCTTTGCAGACTAAGTGTTTGTTTTCATTAGTAGTCTTACTTGTGAATTGTTTGTATGTGGGTGCGCGCGCGTGTTTGTATGTGGGTGCGGGTGCGCGCGCGCGTTTGTATGTGGGTGAGCAGCAGACTGCCGCAGGTGTGCAGCTGTGGCCCAAATGGGAGCGGCGCAGTGCCAAAGGCCTCTTTGTTCCTACAGAGCGGAGCATGGAGCATGGCCCGTAGCGGGTGTCTGTGAGCTCAGCCCATCCACCCCCTGTGTGTGTGGTACGATATACTCTGGGAGGGGCCACCCAGCCACTTTCCAGGCTTCCCCAGTACTCTACACTCCTCCCTATCCCTTTAGCCTCTTCTACTCAAGGTTATTATAGCTTTGTGTTTTTATATATATTTTTTTACATTTCATTTTTTATATATTTTAAGTTTAATTTATATATATATTTTTATTTCGTTTTTATATTGTTGAAGGTGTAGTTTTAGTGTTGGGGACAGAAAGCATGCATGGGGGGCTAGGAGCTTAGTTTTTTGTGTATTTGTGATGTCTCTTCTAGAGGTCGACCGATTATGATTTTTCAATACCAATACCGATTATTCGAGGACCAAAAAAGCCGATAACGATTAATCGGACAATTTTTAAAATATTTATTTGTAATAATGACAATTACAACAATACTGAATGAACACGTATTATATTAAGTTAAAATAAATCAATAAAATCAATTTAGCCTCAAGTAAATAATGAAACATGTTCAATTTGGTGTAAATAATGCAAAAACAAAGTGTTGGAAAAGAAAGTAAAAGTGCAATATGTGCTATGTAAGAAAGCTAACTTTTCAGTTCCTTGCTCAGAACATGAGAACATATGAAAGCTGGTGGTTCCTTTTAACATGAGTCTTCAATATTCCCAGGTAAAACGTTTTAGGTTGTAGGAATTATAGGACTATTTCCCTCTATACCATTTGTATTTCATTAACCTTTGACTATTAATGTTCTTATAGGCACTTTAGTATTGCCAGGGTAACAGTATAGCTTCCGTCCCTCTCCTCGCTCCTCCCTGGGCTCGAACCAGCAACACAACGACAACAGCCACCATCGAAGCAGCGTTACCCATGCAGAGCAAGGGGTCAACTACTAGAAGGCTCAGAGCGAGTGACGTTTGAAACGCTATTAGCGCGCGCTAACTAGCTAGCCATTTCACTTCACTTACACCAGCCTCATCTCGGGAGTTGATAGGCTTGAAGTCATAAACAGCGCAATGCTTGACGCACAACGAAGAAGTGCTGTTTGAATGAATTTTTATGCGCCTGCTTCTGCCTACCACCACTCAGTCAGAAACTTAGATACTTGTATGCTTGTATGCTCAGTCAGATTATATGCAACGCAGGACACAATAGATAATATCTAGTAATATCATCAACCATGTGTAGTTAACTAGTGATTGTTTTTTGTAAGATTAATGCTAGCTAGCAACTTAACTTGGCTTACTGCATTCGCGTAACAGGCAGTCTCCTTGTGGAGTGCAACGAGAGAGAGGCAGGTCGTTATTGCGTTGGACTAGTTAACTCTAAGGTTGCAAGATTGTATCCCCTGAGTTGACAAGGTGAAAAACTGTCGTTCTTCCCCTGAACGAGGCAGTTAACCCACCGTTCCTAGGCCGTCATTGAAAATAAGAATGTGTTCTTAACTGACTTGCCTAGTTAAATAAAGGTATACATTTTTTTTTTTTATCGTCTCCCAAAAATACCTATTTACGATTGTTTTCCGATAATCATTCGACCTCTAGTCTCTTGTGGCCATATGTGCTGGTATTCTACGCTGTTGTGTAACCTTTTTTCTGATGTCCCTCCTTGCCTCTTTTCTCCCAGGAAATAATTCAATGTTAATATTTAATGGGCTTGCCTTTAAACCTATGAATGATCTCTTAGCAGATTGTTCCTTAGAAAATATATTTCCCTCATTCACCTACAGATGAGCCTTTCGTTCCTACAGTATGAATAGAGTAGCCTACTGGCTGTGAGGGGAGAGGGGTGGCTGAATGCATGAGAAAAGGGGAGTTCCTTAATAGCCAATGATAAAGTCAGAAGTTCTGTATCTAGTGTTACATAATATACATAGTATTTCTTATGACAACCTAAGGACACAGTCTATCCATTGCATAAGAACAATTATTGTTTTACTATACAGAACAAAAATATAAATGCAACAATTTCAATGATTTTACTGAGTTACAGTTCCTATAAGGAAATCAGTCAATTGAAATGAATTCATTAGGCCCTAATCTATGTATTTCACATGACTGGGCAGAGAAGCGCAGCCATGGGTGAGACTGGGAGGCCAAATGCCCACCTACTTGGGAACCAGGCCTACCCACTCAGAATGAGTTTTTCCCCGCAAAAGGGCTTTATTACAGACAGAAATACTCCTCAGTTTCATCAGCTGTCCGGGTGGCTGGTCTCAGATGTAAGGAAGCCGGATGTGGAAGTCGGGCACTAAAAGTCTGACGTGTCAGGTCATAGGTTTAATTAGAATTATAACGTCAATCTCAAGAGACTTAGGTTTAAAAGGAATTGCGCCGATGCTGGCGCAAAAAAATATGATGGAAGGAATCTTTCGCTTGTGTTTACACCAATTTTTAACTTTTGTAGTACATAAGAAGAAAAATCAGTTTTGCTAACTAGACAATTTTTTCCCCGTTAGCTCGTTCTATAGTGATGCACTAGTTAGGCCTATGCACTAGTTAGGCCTATGCACTAGTTAGGCCTACTGTACAGTTCACCCCCCCAGACCTGGACAGGCCTCCTTGAAAACATATTGAGTACGTTTACATGTACACTGATTCATTCGATATTAAACTGATTGATAAATCCAACATATATACACAGAACGCACTGCCTCTGCAATGCAATGCAACGCTTCATTGGGAATGAATGTGCTTCTGGTGTATACAATGACGCTGTTGGTGTGATCGAGGCGTATGCGCAGGTGAAGTGAGTTCGGAAAAACTGAAAGTATGCATCTTGGAACTAGTTTTCACATACAAACTTAATATGTCCGATCTCAGAATCAAATAGGCTTTGCAAAAATAACATGGTCGCTGTTGTAGAATGTTTATTTTGATTGACGGTTTTTGGCATTTATTTAAGTCCCATCAGGTAGCCTGGTTTCAGATGTTCAAGTAAACAGGATTATTAGGAAAAATTGTTATTTTTGCAAGGCATGTAAACGTTTTAAACAAACTATTATATTAATCTATCTGCAATAATCATATTGTTGTGTGCATGTAACCGCGCTCTCTGATGAACTTATTGACAGGAAATGGTATACACAACACTTGGCTATTCCTGTACTCCATGCTCTTGACATTGTGGTTAGGGTTATGTGTGTTGGACACAGTGAAGTTACCAACTTCGATGAATGCACCAACATCAAGGATTTACACACTGTATAAGCCTAACTCCCCCACCCCCTCCCCTCTGCAGCTTCCAGTTAAAGTGGGCCAACAGAACACTCACACCAAAGTCAGCACGGAGCACAACAAGGAATGTCTGATCAACATCTCCAAGTATAAGTTCTCACTGGTGATCAGTGGCCTCACAAACATACTGAAGAATGTGAACAACATGGTAAGTGTGTGTGCGTGCAACACCAGTTGTAGCCTATAGAGACATGTACAGTGTTGCAGATGTCTCAACCATGTCTCCGTCTCCTCTCTCTCCCCTAGCGAATATTTGGGGAGGCTGCGGAAAAGAACCTGTATCTCTCTCAGCTCATCATCCTTGACACACTGGAGAAGTGCCTTGCTGGGGTGAGGAACCTTAAGGCTATCTACATTTTATACCCTGTTTTATTTTTTCTCTTAAACCTTCCCCTTAAAATATATATATATATATATATATATATTAAATGATGGATACATGTCGCTTTTATTTCTCAGACTCTCGCTCTCCTTCTTCCTGATTGGTTTCATTTTCTCATGCAGTCCTAAGACACTTTTTTTATCAGGAGATTTCCATTGGATATCAGCATAACACAATAGGATGTGGTGGGCTGTCTGTGGTTTAGATGTTTTGTTTCAGTTGGGACAGTGGCCTTTGCCCTGGATCTGGGCCCTTTCCCCTCCCCACACAAATGAACTGTGTGTTTGAGTACTGTCTCTCTCTCAGGCTCAGTGAACTCTGTTAGTAGCCAGTATTCCCCTGGCTCCTCTCCCTCCTCTCCTCAGTAAAGATGTGCTTACTGCCCACTTCTGAAGATTGCTTTTCCAGGTGCTTCCTCATCTTGACTTCACATTCGCAGCCTCCAAGTTTCCGGCCTTTTTTTAACATTTTTTTATTATCACTGGGAGCTGGCGGATGGAGGACAGCTGTTAGTGGGTTCTTCAAGTCCTCCTTGTTCTTGAAATCTGAATGCTTTTTGATGACTATTTCACCTTTGTAAATAGTTTATTTCCACACAGGGCTGTGACGGTCATGACTGTTATTGGTCATGTGACGGCAGTCGTCGTTCTAATTTTTTTAATAGCAAAACATTTATTTGTATTTTTTTAAAGCACATTTTGTACACTCCTCCACTCCTGACTGCATGTGCTGCTTAGCAGGGAGAAGGGCGCTGCCTAGGCAACAAAATACTTATTTTATACAACACCTTGCTTGTTTCAGCAAGGAGCAACCAAATTTCATCACGTTTTAAAGAGTCCGTGCTACCGCAGAAACGGACTCAAAGCCCGGCCCGCCCCGTCTTCAGTCAGCTGTTTGTTTATTATATATTTTTATTTTTCGATGGTATTTATTCAGAATCGTGAGTTACATATACGGCTTAAATATACAGCTTTCCACTTTGTTGCCCATGTCACTGCCAGTCAATTTAAAAGCATGACATATTAAACCCTTACTAGTAATTAGAAAATCCTTATATTTTCAATGAAATATTTAACTTAATGATCCACCACTATTGTCCCCAAGTAGAACCCTCTTTGTCCCCAGTCCTCCCATGGTGTGCTGGGGGTAATGGCAGATCCCAGGGGGAAAAATGCAGAACAAACGATTTTGGTGGACCCTCTGGTACATTCTAATGCCTTGATTCCATCTGAAATACACAGCTAAATTGTTGAATTCTTTAACGACTGCCTCCTAGATTGGGGAAATGAGTTGTGGTATTGAGTAGAAATATCTGACTTTAAAATAGCAGAAAATGTAAGAATTCAGTGTGTTGTAAGTTGTTTTGGATATGGTCTAGGCCTGTATGGTCTAGGGCTGTGACGATACCAATACCGCAATATTTTATTCCATGGCAAAAATGAGAACAAGCATGCAACTCTCTGGTCCTTTAAAAACCTGCTGTATGCAAAATATTGTGCTAAAGCTTGGAAAATAAGTAAATGTGACTCTGGATGACAACATAATGATTTTGTTTCCAACATTGGGGCTATTCTCCTAATGAAGTTAAATCAGCTTCTTGTTTTGTTTCCTTGCCATGATACTATTGTGATACTGGTATCGTCCCGACCCTAATATGTTCAGGACTATTTTCTAAGTAAGATAACCTTTTATTTAAAATTTTCTGCTAGTTTTACTGCAAGATATGAATTGCCACAATGTTTGTTCTTCAAATTATGTATTTTATTGGCTCTGACTGTGGACCCTAATTTGGGTGAACTATCCCTTTAACAGTTTGGCCTGTCAATCACTGTGGGTGGGATTGTCAGGGGAGGGAGCAGGTTGCTTGTGAGTCACAGAGTTGGTAGGGGGTCAGACCTGTCAATCAATCACTGCGGGTGGACTTTGAGGGAAGGCAGTAGATTCATCAGAAAAACTAGTGTAGTCTACTCTTTGAATTTATTGTGGCAAAAACCTAAGACAAAAGGTTGTGTTCTGTAAAGTAAACATGGATTCCTTGTTGAGAAACAACATTTTCAGGGGGATGACCCACAGATTGTGCACCCCCATTTTATACGAAGTCAGGGGCCCATTATAGACCTACAGGTATGCTTGAAGAATGAAGCAGGTTAAACATGTGCTTGGCTACACAGAAAGCATCAGTAGTATTTTGGACCAAAATTAGTCTTTTTCTCGGCTTGCTTACTGTTCCTGCAGTGAGGATTCAACATCTTAATTAAATGTTTTCATAATTTATCTGCAGATAATCGCCAAAAAGTAGTAGTAGCCTACCACTATGTAAATTAGGGAGCCAAATGAACAGCTCTCTCTCCGACTCAGTTCCAACATTCACCTAAAAGATCAGTTCAAAAATGGCTGTCACTTGTGAACAACTCATCACTAAGCTACACTGACAAGTCACTTTAGCGGTCACTGGCAAGTGTCGACATGGACTTCAAATCTTAGGAAAATAAATTAGTCTGCTGTTAAAACACTTGCTGTTCGGTCGTCAATCAAAGCACAGTAAATAGCCTTTGCGCCCTCACTCCTTGGCTGGCTATATGAAACACGCTAAATAAATTAAAATAATTTGTGCTAAACATTAATTAAGTGGATTTCAACTAATTGTTACCACTTACATGGGACTTGTAAATTCACTCACAGGGGACGATGAAGCGCCATGCTCTCCCTGCTCCGTGAAAATACATTTTGACTGCAGCCAACCACAGCAAACATAAATAACACGGATACCGAGAGGCAGGACAGACAGCAGACTGACAAACCAGCAGTTACCTTGTCATCGCTCACTTTGTGACTGACAGGCGCCTGTTCTATCAATAGATTACTAGAATATGTACTGTATATCGTTCATTCTAGCGGGGGAAGGATATACAGACTTTTCTGACGAGGGAATTGAACCTTTTAAATGAAATGAAGCCAAGTTTAATTTATGAAGTAGAAAAAGTAGGCGCTTAGAGAACACTGAATGTGTGACTTCATTTTTATGCAGAGCTCTCTCTGCTTTCGTGGTGCTCCGCACTGTCCATGGTGTAGTTGTTCAGGGATGCCAGCCTTGTCACTGGAGCCTGACTGACCATTCTCTGTGTGGGATGGCTTTGATCCTCATCCTCAGCTATCAGTGGTTTCTCTCCTCTGGGTTAAGAGGGCAGTGCGGACATCGATTTAAAGGTTTTCTTCTTTTTGACCTCTAACCTTTCCTTCCTCCTTTCCTCCTCTTCTCCCTTCCCTCCATCCCTCAGCAACCGAAGGACTGCATGCGTCTGGACGAGACCATGCTGGTGAAGCAGCTGCTGCCAGAAATCTGTCACTTCATCCACACCTTCCGCGAGGGCCACCAGCACGCCGCCGAGCTCCGTAACTCCGCCTCCGGGGTCCTATTCTCCCTCAGCTGCAACAACTTCAACGCTGTGTTCAGCCGCATCTCCACCAGGTGACATTAACCATAAACACATCACAACTCTCCTGTCAGCCCAACCTGCTCTAACTAGGAACAGGCCAAGATGAAAGGCATAAGGCTGCACATAGAGGATGGGTTACTAAATGTACGTACAGTGCACTCGGAAAGTATTCAGACCCGTTGACTTTTCCCACATTTTGTTACGTTACAGCCTTATTCTAAAATTGATGAAATAGTTTTCCCCTTATCAGTCTTCACACAATATCCCATCCTGACAAAGCAAAGACAGGTTTTTAGACATTTTGGAACATTTATAAAAAAATATATAGAAGTATCACATTAACATAAGTATTCAGACCCTTTACTTAGTACTTTGTTGAAGAACCTTTGGCAGTGATTACAGCCTCACTCCTCACTATAAGCTTGGCACCTGTATTTTTTCATTCTTCTCTGCAGACCCTCTCAAGCTCTGCCAGGTAGGATGGAGAGCGTTGCTGCACAGCTATTTTCAGGTCTCTCCAGAGATGTTCGATCAGGTTCAAGTCCTGGCTTGACCACTCAAGGACATTCAGAGACTTGTTCCCGAAGCCACTTCTGTGTTGTCTTGGCTGTGTGCTTAGGGTCGATGTCCTGATGGAGGGTGAACCTTCGGTCCTGAGTGCTCTGGAGTAGGGTTTCTTTTTTTGAATTTTACCCCCCTTTTTCTCCCCAATTTCGTGGTATCCAATTGTTAGTAGTTACTATCTTGTCTCATCGCTACAACTCCCGTACGGGCTCGGGAGAGACGAAGGTCCAAAGCCATGCGTCCCCCGAAACACAACCCAACCAAGCCGCACTGCTTCTTAACACAGCGCGCATCCAATCCGGAAGCCAGCCACACCAATGTGTCGGAGGAAACACCGTGCACTGTGCCCAGCCCGCCACAAGAGTTGCTGGTACACGGTGAGACAAGGATATCCCTACCAGCCAAACCCTCCCTAACCCGGACGACGCTAGGCCAATTGTGCGTCGCCCCACGGACCTCCCGGTCGCGGCCAGTTGCGACAGAGCCTGGGTGCGAACCCAAAGTCTCTGGTGGCACAGCTAGCGCTGCAGTTCAGCGCCCTTGACCACTGCGCCACCTGGGAGGCCCCTGGAGTCGGTTTTCATCAAGGATCTCTCTGTACTTTGGTCTGTTCTTCTTTCCCTCAATCCTGACTAGTCTCTCAGTCCCTGCCGCTGAGAAACATCCCCACAGCGTGATGCTGCCACCATGTTTCATTGTAGGGATGGTGCCAGCTTTCCTCCAGATGTGACGCTTGGCATTCAGGCCGAGGAGTTTAATATTGGTTTCATCAAACCAGAGAATCTTGTTTCTCATGGTCTGAGAGTCCTTTAGATGCCTTTTGTAAAACTCCTAACAGGCTGTTGTGCCTTTTACTGAGGCTTCCGTCTGGTTTGGTGGAGTACTGCAGTACTGAACTTTTCCTTCTAGAAAGTTCTCCCATCTCCACAGAGGAACTCTGGAGCTCTGTCAGAGTTCTTGGTCACCTCCCTGGCAAAGACCCTTCTCCGCGCCGATTGCTCAGTTTGGCCAGGCGGCCAGCTCTAGGAAAAGTCTTGGTGGTTCCAAACTTCTTTCATTTTAACAATGATGGAGGCCACTATGTTCTTGGGGATCTTCAATGCTGCAGAAATGTTTTGGTACCCTTCCCCAGATCTGTGCCTCAACACAATCCTGTCTCGGAGCTCTACGGACAATTCCTTCGACCTCACGGCTTGGGTTTTGCTCTGACATGCACTGTCAACTGTGGGACATTTTTATATAGACAGGTGTGAGCCTTTCCGAATCTTGTCCAATCAATAAAATTTACCACAGGTGGACTCCAATCAAGTTGTAGAAACATCAAGGATGATCAATGGAAACGATGCACCTGAGCTCAATTTCGAGTCTCATAGCAAAGGGTCTTAATAGTTATGTTATGTTATGTTTTGTTATGTTATAGAGCTATCGACTCTCTTCCCCCTCACTCTCATTGAAGCCCAAAGGCCTGAACTGGTGTACAGTGCATTTGGAAACTATTCAGACCCCTTGACTTTTACCACATTTTGTTACGTTACAGCCTTATTCAAACATTTAGAGAATTAAAAATGTTCCTCAATCTGTATTAAAGAAGAAAAAAAATATATATATTTTTTTAGTACATTTGTTAAAATTTCTAAAAACCCTGTTTTTGCTTTGTCATTATGGAGTATTATTATATGTAGATTGAGGAACATTTTTAATTTTATAAATGTTTAAGACTGTAACAAAATGTGGTAAAAGTCAAGGGGCCTGAATAGTTTACAAATGCACTGTACACCAGTTCAGGCCTTTGGGCTTCAATGAGAGTGAGGGGGAAGAGAGTCGATAGCTCTATCACCCACCTAAGATGGAGAGAAAGGGAGGGAGGATGAATAAAGGGAGTCTAGTCTCTGTCAGCAGCCTTCATAAAGAGGATCTTTGTCCGGGTCTGATGGAGCAATGTTCCACTGTGAGCACCGTGCCCCATAAGGACCTGGGCCTGAACAAGGCGTGTGGGGAGATAACATCTGGTGTAACCATTAACCACTAGGGTTTATGAATTATTTGTAGAAGCTTAGAAAGCACAGCTTTTGTCTCCCTTCTCGTTGTACTGGTGTACTATTTGGTTCTGAGGCAGAAGAGAATAGTGCTGCTCCACTCGTGTATCTATCATGTCTGTGAGTCGCAGTCTGCACTTGTTAACCAAGCTGTGCTGTGGTCTGATTGGTCCATGACTCACAGGCCCCAGACTGATGAAATAGCTGGTTATTAAAACATTAGGTTTTGCTATGCGATGTTAGGACAGGGAGAGTGCGTTGACCTCAACCACTCTCCAGTGTCTCCTTTTGCTCTTCAGAGCTTTTACCTTGAAAAGCATTGCCCAGTCATCCAAACTATTTGATGTCATTAGTGCTACGTGAAGGCAAAGCTCTTTATGACCCTTCATTTGCTACTTAACCTTGTTCTTGGAGGCTCTAGTAGTCTTACTCACCGAACCACATTTATTATTACAGTTTGGTTTTCCCCATACGCTAGTGTGTATGTATGATGGTTAGTGTACAGTGTGTATGATGCTACTCATCTACAGATTTGTAATGCTGTGATTCTATTGAATGTGAATATTTGATGAGATGACAAGGATCGTCTTTAATAAATATCCATCTCTGCTGCGTTTCCCCTCAGGTTGCAGGAGCTCACCGTGTGTTCGGAGGACACAGTGGATGTCCATGACATTGAGCTCATCCAGTACATCAATGTGGACTGTGCCAAGCTTAAGAAACTGCTCCAAGGTATACGCCTATTCTTATCAGTCACTTTGCTTTATTTAGGACAACAGATGTCACATTTTGATAGAGCTACAGATTCTCTGTTTCTTTTGAGTTCTCTGTTATTGATGCTCGGTGTTGACTCCCTATCTTCTGCAGAGACGGTGTTTAAATTCAAAGCCCTCAAGAAGCCTGCCCAGTTAAGTGTCATCAACAGTTTAGAGAAGGTGAATGTCTCTCTGTGTCGCCCTCTGCAGTGTCTGTCTATAGACTCACTGTCTCTACCTAGTGGTGTCTCTCCTCCTGTATCCATGCTCCTCCTGCTCTAGTGTAGTCTGAGTTTACATGGAGCTGCTCAGGCATCTGGATACACTTCAGTGCAGTCAGGACGCTAGTGTTTACACAAACTGTCTCTGGCTTGCCAGAAGCCCCAGTCATGAAGCTGGAGTGTGGCTCCACTGAGAGGACGTGTAAACACATCAACTGTTTTATGAAGTTGTACATTTAAACAGTTTTTTATCTCTCGTCATCAGAGCGTGACATTAGTATCTGAATAGTTTAGTTGGCTGAGGATAGGGAAACATCCTTGCAAGTTGGTGCGTTGATAGTTTTCTCTGTGAGTTGAGGATAGGGACAGTGCTTTCCAGGCAGTTGATGTAACCCTCTTCTCTCCCTCAGGCCTTCTGGAACTGGGTGGAGAACTACCCTGATGAGTTCACCATGCTGTACCAGAGGCCACAGACAGACATGGCCGGTGAGGATGCTGTTATAGATCTAATGTTACAATCAGAGATGAATCCTGTGTTATAGATTGTTGTTGCTTGGCCGGGTCTCTCTCAGACTGTGTGTCATTGACTATGTTGTTGCTTGGCCGGGTCTCTCCCAGACTGTGTGACATTGACTGTGTTGTTACTTGGCCGGGTCTTTCCGAGACTGTTTGACATTGACTGTGTTGTTGCTTGGCCGGGTCTTTCCCAGACTGTGTGACATTGACTGTGTTGTTGCTTGGCCGGGTCTCTCCCAGACTGTGTGACATTGACTGTGTTGTTCCCTGTCCGGGTCTCTCCCAGACTGTGCAGAGAAGCTGTTTGACCTGGTGGACAGTTTTGCTGAGAGTGCCAAGAGGAAGGCAGCCGTGTGGCCACTGCAGATCATCCTCCTCATTCTCTGTCCCGACATCACACAGGACCTCTCCAGAGAGACCGTGGAGGACACCAAGGTCAACAAGGTCCGACACAAAACACACACACACACCAGTGTTTTAATTAGCTATGTCTTACTCTCCTCTCGTACACTACTCTTCTGTCTGCCTCACAGAAACTGTTCCTGGAGAACCTGAGGAAGGCCCTGGCCGGACACGGGGGCAGTAAACAGCTGACTGAGAGTGCTGCCATCGCCTGTGTCAAACTCTGCAAGGCCTCCACCTACATCAACTGGGAGGACCACTCTGTCATCTTCCTCCTGGTGCAGTCCATCGTGGTGGACCTCAAGGTGAGCACCAGCCACTGATGGTCCTCTGATGATCACTGTTATGGGACAGCATTATTATCGTAGTATACAGGTTTAGTCACCAGCAATAACCAGTCACAGCTGATGCTATCTACCTTGTCTCTCCCTTCTCCTGTCAGGCCCTGCTCTTCAACCCAGCCAAGCCTTTCTCCAGAGGGGCGGGAAGCCAGAACGCAGATGTGGACCTCATGATCGACTGCTTCGTCTCCTGTTTCCGCATCAATCCCCACAACAACCAGCACTTTAAGGTCTGGGACTCCTGTGGACCTCTTGACTGTAGTATTCCATAGAAATGTTGATAACCATTTATCATGAACTGATGTTAAGCACATACTGGTGTGTTGAAGTAAGGACTGTGTTTGATCTCTGTTCAACGTCTCCCTCTATTTATTTCTCTCTCTCACTATAGGTCTGCCTGGCGTCATCCTCCCCTCCCTCCTTTCACTTTGTCCTGGTCAACTCCCTACACAGAATCATCACTAATGTAAGTGTGTGGTGTCGTGGCCCAACTCCGAGTGAAGGGATCAATCAACACACCCAATACTAATGTCCAGTGGCACCATCCAAAGTATATAAAAGTGACCACACAGTGCCCATCGACAATGACCAGTGGTGACCTTATCTGTGGTGACTCGGTATAGATGATGTCACTACTGTATAGATGATGTCACTACTGTAGGAATGGCTCACATTCTGTACACACTGAGCTTTATTACACAGCATTCGATGGACTACCATCTCACTCTGGCTGTGAGCCATGCAGGGAGAGGAAGTGCTGCAGACACTTATGTGGTGTGTGTGTGTGTTTCAATGGGAAGTGCCTGAGGGCAGGTTTCATACAGAGCCCTTTTTATTAGCTCTCCATGTGCCTGAGAGACTGTGTGTTTGTGTGTGTGTGTGTGTGTAAGAGCGATGGAGTGGGAGTATTACTGATCTTTCTCTCGCCCCCCTTACCAAAAGCACTTCCTGTCTGTGAGCAGAAGTTAGAGGCTGATTGTAATTCCTGTGTGTATGTCTGGGTGGGTACCATATAGGAGATGTCAGACACCATCTTTCTCCCCTCCAGGCCAACTGAAGAAGTCCATTTCTCCACTCCAACAAATCCTCCTGGGCTGAAGGCCCCATGTTATCTGGGAAAGTTTTGATTGGGACAAGACCGTAAACACCCACCGTAATCAACCTACAGGGTTGAGTTTAACCCCCGGTCCATTCCTCTGTTGCAGTCTCCGTTGGACTGGTGGCCGAAGATCGACGCTGTGTACTGCTACTCAGGAGAGCTGAGGGTCATGTTTTCTGAGACCCTGGGCCACGTGATGAGGGGCTGCAGTACACACGCTCCCCTACGCTCTACTCCGGTAAGACGTTCACACAGCAAAACACCCTCGCCGTCTGTGCGCAGACTGACCACACAGCACACACTCTTGGAAACAAAAACATGCTCAACAAACCCCAAATATTATCGGTGTGTGAGTGTGCATGATTGTTTTTTCCGGAATGGGATGTGCTGAGATGTTAATGAATGTCAGACAGCAGTGACCGTGTATGGAGGAACTGTAGAGACCAGGAGATCCACAGCAACAGGAGACAAATCCTCCTGTCCATTTGACACAGCCCAGACACTACTGGAGAGTCATGCAGGAGAATATTTGAACATTTCTGATAACTCCTCACGTCCCTGTCCTTTTGTGTGAATGTGTGAGTATGTTTACGGGCGTGTGTCACCTCGCTGTCATCGGTGTGTTTGGTTCAGTCATCTCATGGAGGTGGAGGACTGCAGAGGGAGCTCTCTGACATCACTGACTCGGTGGTGCTTCTTTTCTCTTTCCTCGTTCTTTCCTTCTCCTTCATTTTGAACTGGCTGCTGCTCACTCACTCAGATGCCAACTTGTCACTGTCACTGTTTTGCATGGCAGTGGGCATCTGTTGCTGTAAGTATAACTGCCACCCCTTCCACTCCCCAAGCCGCCGCCTCCCGAACCTTCTGCAGCTGACCCCCTGACCTCTAACCCCTGACCCCACCCTCAGGCTACCACAGATAAGAGAGAGCCCCTGTCGTCCTCCACCTCCTCTGTGCTCTGGTTGAAGTGAGCCTGCCTCCGGCTCCTCCCTCCACTCCATCTCCTCTGTATGCTAGGCTAGCTGCTGGAGCATGTTTCTCAGCCTGTTGAGGCTGGGTCCTCCACTCCATCTCCTCTGTATGCTAGGCTAGCTGCTGGAGCATGTTTCTCAGCCTGTTGAGGCTGGGTCCTCCACTCCATCTCCTCTGTATGCTAGGCTAGCTGCTGGAGCATGTTTCTCAGCCTGTTGAGGCTGGGTCCTCCACTCCATCTCCTCTGTATGCTAGGCTAGCTGCTGGAGCATGCTTCTCAGCCTGTTGAGGCTGGGCCCTCCACTCGCACACTGTCTTTGGATGGTTCATCTCCTTTATTTTAAGTGTTGACATGCCTTCATACTAGGTTCTATGGATGGATACTTGGTTGGGATCTCATCACCTGTGAAGAAATGGGAGGCCTGTAGATTGTGTTGGTGCATAGTTGAATATTTCCTTCCACCTCTACTAGAGTTGGTTATTATTTCCTCATCCATAATCTGGGTTTGCCGTGTCCTGACGTTGTGTGTCATGGTTTAGGCATGGCCCCATGCTCCTGTCTGTCAGTCTGGTTGCCCACCTCCTGTTTCATGGCCCACCCATGAAGGGACCTCATGAAACAGTCCCTCTTTATCTTTGACCCCTGATCCCTTCTCTCCTGGTGGCTCTCCTGATCCCTGTGCTGTGGGTCTCTGCTCGGAGGGAACTTGTTTGTCTGATTACAGTAGACTCTGCATCTGTTTCCGTCTCCTCTAGTTCCCCTTTCCACGTTTTCCTTACCCTCCTTCTTTTTTCCCCACTCCCCTCATATTGAATGAATGTTCCTGCTCACAGCCAGTCTCTACTGCTTGTTCCCTTCAGAGTCTGACCTTCAAGGAGAAGATGACCAGTCTGAAGTTCAAGGAGAAGACCACAGACCTGGACACGCGGAGCCTCCTGCTGGCCCTGGTCAAGCTCATCCACTCTGACCCTAAACTCATGCTGCATGTTAGTATTTACTCTACTTTAGGTCTCCTGGCCAGAAATAAACAATGTGTGTTTTGCTGTTTGAGGATGGTCTGTTTAACACAGTAGTTTTACTTATCCTTTAATTCTACATTTTTTGTGTTGAGTTAAGGGATTATCGTGGTTAATTCCACTTGCAGGGTTAGATTTAGACAAATAAGCCAAGTGTTTGGTTAGAGACTGCAAATCCCAAACCAGCTTAAGACTTTCTAAATCAAAGACTTATAGGCAGGCTGGATCCGGAAAAGCCACTCTTGGCATGTTTGTACATGGCTGTGTAGTCGTGTACGTGTGTACTGTAGGTTTGCTTTGTGTGTGTCAGAACCCGGGTAAGCAGGGTCAGGAGATCCAGAGCAGTACAGCAGAGCTGATCACCGGCCTGGTGCAGCTGGTGCCTCTGGCCAACATGGGAGAGTGTTCACAGGAGGCCATGGAGGTGAGCCTCATCTCTCTCCCTCTCTCCCTCTCTCCCTCTCTCCCTCTCTCCCTCTCTCTCTCTCCTTTTTCTCCATTATGGTTACATTTGCCACAGTGGCTAATAGATACTCCTCCCGTTCTCTTCCTTTTGTAGGCCCTCTTGGTCCTGCATCAACCTGAGACCATAGAGCTGTGGAACCCAGATGCTCCCATTGAGACCTTCTGGGATATCAGGTAGCCTAAATGCCCCATTTGTTTAACCACCTTTGCTTATGCGTGATCCTCCACATTAGATGCCAGGTGAAATTGAGTGTTGATTGATGCTGATTGGTTAGCAGAGATGGTCACCCAAGTTGACTGTGATTGACTTTTGTACCCTACAGTTCTCAGGTCCTCTTTTTCATCTGTAAGAAGCTGGTTGGCCACCAGATGATCAACAGCACAGAGATCCTCAAGTGGCTGAGGGAGATCCTCATCTGCAGGAACAAGTTCCTCCTCAGGAACAAGGTAGGTTACTGCGTTTTGTGTTATGTATTCCTTATACCTCTGTGTCTCATCCAGGAAGGCACAACATTGTATAATGTTCAGGAATATTCTTTGTATAACATATATATACTTCTGTCATGCAGAGTAGGGAGAAATGCCAGCTCTATGTATGACATTTCTATGTATGACATTTCTATATACATTCTGAACACCCTCCTGAACGTGACCTCGTTTAGATCTCTGTTCTAACCCTCTGTCCTGTCTTCCTCCCCCAGGAGCGGGCCACGGTGGGCAGTGGCATCCCCATCTGTAGACAGGCCCAGACCAAGCTGGAGGTGTGTCTCTACATGTTCCTGTGGAGCCCTGACATGGAGGCCGTTCTGGTGGCCATGTCCTGCTTCAGACACCTGTGTGAGGAGGCTGAGGTCCGCTGTTGCGTGGATGAGGTCCCGGTACAGACTATCCTGCCCAACTACAACACCTTCATCGAGTTTGCCTCCGTCAGCAACATGATGTCCACAGGTTAGTCGTGAACGCACAAGCTAATGACCTCCTAAGATTTCTTCGTCTGGGTCAGTTCAATAATCCAGAGGGACCTTGGGGAGAAATGATGGCGCTGTACCTATAGAGCAGTGGCGGTCGGTGCCATTTAAGATGAGGGAGGACGATTTATTTAATTTTTACGAGCATGGCCTTTATTCTATTACAGCATATTGGATGACTGTCATTCATATTCCATTCACCCAGCTCAATGTAACATTGATAGGTTTAGGCAGCTACATGATACTCAAATTTTCCCTATACCCGTCATGAGGTTGCTACAACCTACACTATGAATGAAAGTTTACAACGTAGGTGCGTAGGTCAAGAGAAATATGTAAGTAATCAAGACAGTGACACGTTCAATACCGTCTTGGACATTCTTGCCTGCATCTAGCTGATCTAGGGTGTAATAATTAGTCCAACAGTTGCAAACGAGAGTTTCTGTTGGGAAAATTCAGGTATGTTTATCCCTGTTTGGTTCCCTTTGCTTCCGTTTAAAAAATGTTTTTCAACAGAATCGGTGGAACGAATACACACAAACACAGTTCACTTTCATAGCTGCCACATACAAACAGCATGATCTGCTCGTTGTGTAATTCCTACGCGCCATCCTCCACCTTTTCTCTTCACTTGTGGACTAGAGTGCACAACACATTAGCTCTTTCCAAGCCAAACATCCATACCATAAACGCTAACCGCAGCCTACATCATTGCTAACATACTGTAGCATCCCTCCATGTTTGAGTAGGCTAAACTAGCTAGCTGCAATCACTAGCTAAGTAAGTGAAAAAAATATTACGAAATATAGCTAGCTCGCTCTCTTATGTCTCCTTTATTTTAGAAGAAATGTCTTCAACTGTTGTCTTTCTCTTTGAGTCATCTACTCACCACATTTTATGCACTGCAGTGCTAACTCGCTGTAGCTTATGCTTTCAGTACTAGATTAATTCTCTGATCCTTTGATTGGGTGGACATGTCAGTTCGTTCTGCAAGAGCTCTGATAGGTTGGAGGACGACTTACTGTGTAAGTCTATGGAAGGGGGTGAGAACCACGAGCCTCCTAGGATTTGTATTGAAGTCAATGTACCCAGAGGAGGACTGAAGCTAGCTGTCCTCCGGCTACACCATGGTGCTACCCTACAGAATGCGGCTGAGGCTACTGTAGACCTTCATTGCAACACAGTGTGTTTTAATCAATGATTTGGTGATGTGAATATATTTAGTATAGTTTTATCTAAAAAGGATAACCTTTGTAATGTTTCAGTTTTAATTTGTCTGAAATTCACTGAGGAGGATGGGCCTCCCCTTCCTCTTCTGAGGAGCCTCCACTGCTATAGAGGGCAGTCCCACCATGAGAACTCAGGTCATGATGCTCAAATCAAATGATATTTGTCACATGCTTCATAAACAAGTGTAGACTAACAGTGAAATGCTTACTTACAGTTTCCCAACAATTCAGATTTAAAGATAAAATAAAAAATAATAATAATTACACAGTGAATAACAGGTAAAAAATAACATGGCTATATATACGAGGTACCAGTACCGAGTCGATGTGCAGGGGTACGAGGTAATTCAAATAGCTATGTACATATAGGTAGGGGTAAAGTGACTAGGCAATAGGATAGATAATAGACAGTAGCAGCAGCATGTGTGTTGAGTGTGTGTCCTGGGGCTGTCAGCGAGGTGAAGGCTCCTGTCTTCGTGTGTTTGTGTTTTCAGGCCGCTCAGCCCTGCAGAAGAGAGTGATGGCTCTGTTGAGGAGGATCGAACATCCTACTGCAGGAAACAAAGAGGTGAAAGAGTGGCCTGCTGCTGTGTTCCTGTTCATACCCTGATGCTTCAATCATGGAAGGATGTTTGTGAAGCACGATATTGATATCAACTCAGCATTTGTTTTACGATCTTCCCCACAGGCATGGGAAGACACGCATGCAAAATGGGAGCAGGCAACCAAATTAATCCTCACCCATCCCAAAACTAAGCTAGAGGATGGCCAGGCAAGCACACACCCAGTACCTTGTTCTTATGCATTCCTGTTATGCAAATCAAAAATACACTTCACATATTATTTGGTTGTGGATTGGTGTTGTCTCTCTGTTGCCTTCTCTCATTGGTCCTCTCTCTCTGCTTCTGTGTCCAGGAGTGGATCAACATGACGGGCTTCCTGTGTGCTCTGGGAGGTGTGTGTCTGCAGCAGCGCAGCGCCCCAGGCCTGGCCACCTACAGCCCCCCCATGGGGCCTCTCAGTGAGAGGAAAGGCTCCATGATCTCCATGGGCTCCTGTGAGGGGAACACGGAGACACCCCTGGGCCGCTTCCTGGACCGCCTGCTGTCCCTCATGGTGTGCAGCCATGAGAAGGGTGTTCAGATCCGGACTAATGTTAAGGACCTAGTTGGCCTGGAGCTCAGCCCAGCTCTTTACCCCATGCTCTTCAACAAACTCAAGAACGGCATCAGCCGCTTCTTCGACGCACAGGGGCCGGTGAGAGAACACACAAACACACGCATGCTTAGAAAACATCATCGATTATCTGTTTGTTATAGTATAATCACATTGGTGTGAGCACTCTTGCTTTTGAAAAGGGTAATACCTTTTATATCAAATGTCACTGAAGGAATGGAGAAGGTACCTGTTGTCTTT
Organism: Oncorhynchus mykiss; assembly: GCF_057628025.1. Taxonomy (NCBI): domain Eukaryota; kingdom Metazoa; phylum Chordata; class Actinopteri; order Salmoniformes; family Salmonidae; genus Oncorhynchus; species Oncorhynchus mykiss. Next base: position 39,981,818 of record NC_143031.1, on the reverse strand, counting down.
GTTAGCTTTTGTGGTAAAATATATTTTTCTGTGTCTGTTTAGGTCCCAATCAATGACACCAACACCCAGTTTGTGGAGCAGACCATCGCCATCATGAAGAACCTACTGGACAACCACACTGAGGGCAGCTCAGAGCACCTGGGACAGGCCAGCATAGAGACCATGATGCTCAACCTGGTCAGGTAAATGCCACCCCTCCTGTCCTCTCCTCTATCCCGACCATGAGAATGTTGGTGAGCTGCTGTGAGCCCACTGCCCACTCTCATCCTCCACATGCCCTGTGTTGTGTTGGCAGGTATGTGCGTATCCTAGGCAACATAGTGCATGCCATCCAGATCAAGACCAAGCTGTGCCAGCTGGTGGAGGTGATGATGGAGAGACGAGACGACCTGTCCTTCTGCCAGGAGATGAAGTTCAGGTGAGAATGTTCTCCTGGAGTTTTGACTGTCTGTCAAACTGTACTGTCCAGGTTTACTGCAACATATTGATACGGAGTAATAAAAAAAACTGTCATTTAGTTGACATACTGTAAAGCAATGTCCATTCATCCCTGCAGGAACAAGATGGTGGAGTACCTGACAGACTGGGTGATGGGCACCTCAAACCAAGCGGCTGACGATGACGTGAAGTGTCTTACCAGGTACTGTTCTACTACCCCCTGCTTGGATTGTACCCCCCTCACACACCTGATGTGAACATGACCTCTGTGACCTCTAACCCCTAATCTATACCCTGTGCTGTGTGATATACAGGGACCTGGACCAGGCCAGTATGGAGGCGGTGGTGTCTCTGCTAGCTGGCCTGCCTCTCCAGCCTGAGGAGGGAGATGGAGTGGAACTGATGGAGGCCAAGTCCCAGCTCTTCCTCAAGTACGCCAGCCAAGCTCTACTACTATTGCATTTTATTACTTCTGTACATCATAATTCTCCAGAAAGCAAAGTCTGGCATCATTACTCCCACTAGCTTTGTAGTGATTGTGTGTGTCCTCCTCCCAGGTACTTCACCCTGTTCATGAACCTGCTGAATGACTGCAGTGAGGTGGAGGATGATGGGCAGCAGGTGGCAGGGAGGAAGAGGGGCATGTCCCGACGTCTGGCCTCCCTCAGACACTGCACCGTCCTGGCCATGTCCAACCTCCTCAACGCCAACGTGGACAGCGGCCTCATGCACTCCATCGGTCAGTCTGGAAGCCTAACATAGAAACTTATCAGGAATGAAGCTTGGGCTCGCTCTTTGGTTGGCTGCTTCGTGTGTCCCTGTTTTTTAAAGTGCTTCACTGCACATGCGAAAGAAGATTGACAGTGGAAGTGGCTTTAATGGGATCTCTGTGAATTACATCTAATTCCTCATTAGTGTAGGGTCGTTAAAACGATACTTGCCCATGTGCAATGATATTCCCTCTTGGTCCCACATAGAGAAATGCATTATCTTACCTATTGCGCTCTCTCTTGCGTTCTCTCGGTGTGTGTGTAGGTCTGGGCTACCATAAGGACCTGCAGACTCGGGCCACCTTCATGGAGGTGCTGACTAAGATCCTGCAGCAGGGAACAGAGTTTGACACACTGGCAGAGACGGTGCTTGCTGACCGGTTTGAGAGGCTGGTAGAGCTGGTCACCATGATGGGAGACCAGGGAGAGCTGCCTATTGCCATGGCTCTGGCCAACGTAGTGCCCTGCTCCCAATGGGTATGCAGTCTACTCACCACCCACTGTCCTTTCTGTGTGACCCATCATCTTGACCCTGGTGTTAGATATGGCAGTGTAAATGGAATAACATTTAACGCAAATGGTTTCCTACTGTTCATAGGTGTGAATATGAATGTCAGTGTTGTGTTAGTGATGTGTAGACTGTGGGTGTCGGAGTGTGAGCTGTGTCACTAACGGTATGATCTCTGTAAGTGATTTTTTTTTCTCCCCTCCTGTCCCCTGTCAGGATGAGCTGGCGCGGGTGCTGGTGACTCTGTTTGACTCGCGCCACCTCCTTTACCAGCTGCTGTGGAACATGTTCTCCAAGGAGGTGGAGCTGGCAGACTCCATGCAGACTCTGTTCAGAGGAAACAGTCTGGCCAGCAAGATCATGACCTTCTGCTTTAAGGTACACAACATGACTGGCTAGGTGCCCAGTCCTGTCCTGATCAACCCAGGAAAGAAAGTGTGGTTGAGCTCTTTTACGACTATGCAAAATACCTGCTCTCTGACAAGGGTCATGACACAATATGGTCTTCGACTTTCAAAGAAGCATGGCGCCTGCTTTCTAAAATGAGTTCTAGTTTAGGTTGTCAGTGTGTTTATGCCTGTGTCCACCCCTCCCTCCCTCTGCTGTTTCAGGTGTACGGGGCCACGTACCTGCAGAAGCTGCTGGAGCCTCTCCTCAGAGGGGTCATCACTGCCCCAGAGTGGCAGCTCATCAGCTTCGAGGTGGATCCCACCAGGTAACCTACCCCACAGACACTATTCAACTCATTCACCCACTTTTTTTCCCCAGCTGTGCTATTTAAACCAAGAGAATTGCTTGTCAATTTAACTGATAATCTGCTTGTTTTGATTTCAGTTAGGACCTTTGGAAAATGTTAAGATTCTCGGCAACATGGAAGAAGTGTTGCATTGTCCCATGCTCTCTTGCTGTCTCTGATTATGACTGACTGGTTCTGTGTCTCTGGTTATGGCTGACTGGTTCCGTGTCTCCGGCTGCAGGCTGGAGCAGAGTGAGAACCTGGAGGAGAACCAGAGGAACCTGCTGCAAATCACCAACCGCTTCTTCCTGGCCATCATCAACTCCTCCACAGAGTTCCCCCCTCAGCTGCGCAGTGTCTGTCACTGCCTGTTCCAGGTACGTATTAGACCCCTCAAGTCCCAACTCTAACCCACTCCACCGGCTGGAAACCCTCATCTGACTGACAGGGTTCCTTTTATCTCAGGAATTATCTGAGCTTTTTCTGCAGTGGTCACCATTTCTGTTTCCAGGGTGGTTATTATGAACTAGATAAATGTACATCACAAGGTAAGCTTTGATGGCATAGGAATCACTTGCACTTTTGTGCAGGTTGTGTATACGAAGGCAGTAGTATTTGTGCAGGTTCTGTATACGAATGTAGTAGTTTGGGGGGGGTGTGTGTGTTTGTGGTGACTTTTTTTGTGCCCATCTCTGTTCTGTAGGCAACTTGCCACTCTCTACTGAATAAAGCCACAGTTAAAGAGAAAAAGGAAAGCAAAAAAGCAGTAAGTTCAGAGAACGTTCTCCCTGGCCACTCTGTTGAAAGAAAGGGAAGGCCTCTTGCTCTTCTATCACCTTAAACTACTTTATACTCCCGTCCTTTTTACAATCACCACCTGAAATCCCACTACTAATACTTTTACTTCCAAACAAGTTTCTCTCGGTTTCAATGTACGCTCACCACAAACTGGTGGGACTGTTGTAGCTACAATGTTCCTATCCACTGCTCCTCTGGTCTCTTAATGGTGTGAGTTTTTTTGGGGTTGGTGTTTGAAAGGAGTTTGGGGGTCTATGATAAGGGGCTTGTAATTGCAGGTCACGGGGCACTTTGGCAGATAGTTGTGTGGTGCTACTCTGTGTCCTGGGATCCACTCCTGGAATTCCTTATCATTCCTGGATTCCTGGAATTTGGAACACTCGCGAAGACCTAAGGTTTCTGTGCCGTTCAGTACTAGCTACGTTTGGCAGTGCAGAAAGACGTCCACCCCAGGGGTGATCTGATGACCACACCCTCAGTTCCCTCTACTGCATATTTATATATGTCTTTTTTTATTTAATCATTATTCTGTATTTGTATTTAATTATTATATTTTATTTAATTTGACCCCTTTTTTTCTCAATTTTGTGATATCCAATTGTCCCATCGAACGGACTCGGGAGAGGCGAAGGTCAAGAGCCGTGCGTCCTCTGAAACACGACCCCGGCAAGCCACACTGCTTCTTGACACAACGCCTGCTTAACCTGGATGCCAGCCGCACCAATGTGTCGCAGGAAACACCGTACGCCTGACGACCGTGTCAGCGTGCAATGAGCCCGGCACGCCACAGGAGTGGCTAGAGCGCGATGGGACAAGGACAACTCGGCCGGCCAAAACCTCCCCTAACCCGGATGACGCTAGGCCAATTGTGCGCCGCATCATGGGTCTCCCGGTCGCGACCGGCTGCTGCACAGCCGGGGATCGAACCAGGATCTGTAGCGATGCAGTGCCTTAGACCGCTACACCACTCGGGAGGCCCCCTCTACTGCATTTACCGAATCTGAAACGAACTAATGAAGTGAGCTAGCAGCTTGTTATCATGAGTAGTTGTGTCTCCTTCATCGGTTGAGATGTCATATTGGCATCATGGTTAATATTGCTAGCGGTCAATATCCTGTGTTCATGGGACTGAGCAGTAAGCTGTAGAGGCCTGGTAATTGGCTGACCTTTCAAAGCAATCTAATACTGCAGGCTGTTAATAACAGCTTGTGGTGTTGCAGCAGCAATGAAACAATTATTTTCATCTTACAGCCTAGTAATTCCATTGCTGCGATCCCCCTTTTAAAATACACTTGTGTTACAGCTGATGACATTTCAGTATGCAGACATGCAGAACGTTTGTTCAGTTCAGGCGATGGATTTAACTGAACATTGCCCAGTGCTTTCTCAGTAGCGTACAGTATCAAGTCTAAACTAGTAGTTAGGACTGGTCTAAGATTCTCCTCTCCCCTTTATCTAGAGTTCGCCATGCGCCTTGCTTTCCTTTTTAATCTCTAACTCAGTTTTGAAGCGGACCTAGTGGTGTGAATGTGGTTTGGTGGTGACGTGGCCATCTTGTGTCCTCTAGCCTGTGGAATACTTTCTCCTACATTCGATCTGCTCCAACCCATGCCCTCTCCTCCTCTCCCTCTCTCTAACAATGTTCTTACTATCCCTCCTCCAACACCCTCACATTCAGGTGGTCAGCCAGCGTTTCCCCCAGAACAGCATAGGGGCGGTGGGTAGTGCCATGTTCCTACGTTTCATCAACCCTGCCATAGTGTCACCCTATGAGGCGGGCATCCTGGATAAGAAACCTCCTCCCAGGATAGAGAGGGGATTGAAGCTCATGTCCAAGGTAAGAGGACAGGGCACCCAGGCCTCATATACAATATGACTTAACACTATGTGACTGGATTCAGCATCGTAGGCATTTGACGCTATTTCCTAGTTCACAGTAGGGCTGTTAAAAAATTAAATAAGCGCTAATATGCCTTAATTACAAACTTGGAGCTGATTGTGGACTACAGGAAAAGGTGGGCTGAACAGGCCCCCATTAACATCGACGGGGCTGTAGTGGAGCGGGTCGAGAGTTTCAAGTTCCTTGGTGTCCACTTCACCAACTAACTATTATCGTCCAAACACACCAAGACAATCCTGAAAAGGGCACGACAACACCTTTTCCCCCTCAGGAGACTGAAAAGATTTGGCAGGGTCCCTAGATCCTCAAAGTTCTACAGCTGCACTGTGCAACTGCTCGGCATCTGACCGTAAGGTGCTACAGAGGGTAGTGGCCAAGCTCTCTGACATCCAGGACCTATATATTAGGTGGTGTCAGAGGAAAACCCCCAAAATTGTCAGACTTCAGTCACCCAAGTCATAAACTGTTTTCTCTGCTACCGCACGGCAAACGGTACTGGAGCGCCAAGTCTAGGACCAAAAAGCTCCTTAACAGATTCTACCCCCAAGCCATAAGATAGATGAACAAGTAATCAAATGGCCACCAGACTATTTACCTTGACCCACCCCATTTGTTTTTACACTGGTGCTACTCACTGTTTATTATCTATTGTATGCATAGTCACTTCACTCCCACCTACATGTACAAATGACCTCAACTAACCTGTACAGCCGCACATTGACTTGGTACCGGTACCCCCCCCCCCCCCCCCTGTATATAGCCTCACTATTATTTTATTGTGTTACTTACTTTAGTTTATTTGCGGAGGCTGCAGGGGTGCGTGCTACACCACTGCATAAGTTAAGTTTAGCTATGAGGAATCTAAGAATCTATCAAGAAAATTATATCCAGCTCAGGGCTCCAGCTACTCTTTCGGTTTGCTAACTTGCTAGTTAAGTGGCGAGATGTCAAGATTAAGCTTCTTGGTTACAGCAGTGACATTCAATCCCGTTCTGGATCAAGATCCCTGTTGCCTAAATAGTTTTGTGCGTCCCCAAAATGTGTATAAGTACACTAAACAAAAATGTAAACGCAACATGCAATAACTTCAAAGATTTTACTGAGTTACAGTTCATATGAGGAAATCAGTCAATTTAAATATTCATTAGGCCCTAATCTATGGATTTCACATGAATTGGAATACAGAGATGCATCTGTTGGTCACAGATACCTTAAAAAAAAAGGTAAGGGCGAAAACCAGTCAGTATCTGGTGTGACCATCATGCGGTGCGACACATCTCCTTCGTATGGAGTTGATTGTGTCTTGTGGAATGTTGTCCCACTCATCTTCAATGGCTGTGCGAGGTTGCTGGATATCAAATCAGATGTTACCGTGTAATGCTTACTTACAAGCCCTTAACCAACAACGCAGTTCAAGAAATAGAGCTTAGAAAATATGTACTAAATAAACAACATTTGAAATATAAAAAAGTGACCCACTAAAATAACAATGCTATATACGGGGTAGTGGTACCGAGTCAGTGTGCTGGGCTACAGGTTAGTAATGAGGCTATATACCGGGTAGTGGTACCGAGTCAGTGTGCTGGGCTACAGGTTAGTAATGAGGCTATATACCGGGTAGTGGTACCGAGTCAGTGTGCTGGGCTACAGGTTAGTAATGAGGCTATATACCGGGTAGTGGTACCGAGTCAGTGTGCTGGGCTACAGGTTAGTAATGAGGCTATATACCGGGTAGTGGTACCGAGTCAGTGTGCTGGGCTACAGGTTAGTAATGAGGCTATATACCGGGTAGTGGTACCGAGTCAGTGTGCTGGGCTACAGGTTAGTAATGAGGCTATATACCGGGTAGTGGTACCGAGTCAGTGTGCTGGGCTACAGGTTAGTAATGAGGCTATATACCGGGTAGTGGTACCGAGTCAGTGTGCTGGGCTACAGGTTAGTAATGAGGCTATATACCGGGTAGTGGTACCGAGTCAGTGTGCTGGGCTACAGGTTAGTAATGAAGCTATATACCGGGTAGTGGTACCGAGTCAGTGTGCTGGGCTACAGGTTAGTAATGAGGCTATATACCGGGTAGTGGTACCGAGTCAGTGTGCTGGGCTACAGGTTAGTAATGAGGCTATATACCGGGTAGTGGTACCGAGTCAGTGTGCTGGGCTACAGGTTAGTAATGAGGCTATATACCGGGTAGTGGTACCGAGTCAGTGTGCTGGGCTACAGGTTAGTAATGAGGCTATATACCGGGTAGTGGTACCGAGTCAGTGTGCTGGGCTACAGGTTAGTAAGGAGGCTATATACAGGGAGTATTGGTACCGGGTCAGTGTGCTGGGCTACAGGTTAGTAATGAGGATATATACAGGGGGTATTGGTACCGGGTCAATGTGCTGGGCTACAGGTTAGTAATGAGGATATATACAGGGGGTATTGGTACCGGGTCAATGTGCTGGGCTACAGGTTAGTAATGAGGCTATATACAGGGGGTATTGGTACCGGGTCAATATGCCGGGGTAGAGGTTAGAGGTCATTTGTACATGTAGGTAGGGGTGAAGTGACTACATGTATAATAAACAGCGAGTAGCAGCAGTGTACAAAACAAAGGGGACTGGAACGCTCTATTGTCCATGTCCATCCAGAGCATCCTTAACATGCTCAATGGGTGTCCTGTCTGAGTATGCAGGCCGTGGAAGAACTGGGACATTTTCAGCTTCCAGGAATTGTGTACAGATCCTTGTGACATGAGGTGATGGTGGCGGATGAATGGCACGACAATGGGCCTCGAGCTCGTCACATTATCTCTGTGCATTCAAATTGCCAACGATAAAATGCATTTGAGTTCATTGTCCGTAGCTTATGCTTTCCCATACCATAACCCCACCACCGACCATGGGGCACAACGTTGACATCAGCAAACCGCTCGCCCACACGATGCTGTACACGCTGTCTGCCATTTCGGTTTCCAGTACAGTTGAAACCGGGATTAATCCGTGAAGAGTACACTTCTCCAGTGAAGGTGAGCATGTACCTACTGAAGTTGGTTACAACGCACAACTGCAGTCGGGTCAAGACCCTGGTGAGGATGACGAGCTTGCAGATGAGCTTCCCCGAGACGTTTTCTGACAGTTTGTACAGACATTCTTCGGTTGTGTAATCCCACAGTTTGACCAGCTGTCCGGTTGGCTGGTCTAAGACCATCCCGCAGGTGAAGAAGCCGGATGTGGAGGTCCTGGGCTGGCGTGGTCTGCGGTTGTGATGCCGGTTAGACGTACTACTAAATTCTCTAAATCGACGTTGGAGGCAGTTTAAGTAAGAGAAAGGAATATTCATTTCTCTGGCAACAGCTCTGTTGGACATTCCTGCAGTCAGCATGCCAATTGCATGCTCCCTCCAAACTTGAGACATCTGTGGCATAGTGTTGTGTGACAAAACTGCACATTTTAGAGTGGCCTTTTATTGATCCTAGTTCAAGGTGCACCTGTGTAACGATCATGCTGTTTAATTAGCTTCTTGATGTGCCACACCTGTCAAGTGGATGGTTTATCTTGGCAATGGAGCAAGTATGTGCAAAGCTGTCATCAAGGCAAAGGGTGGCTATTTGAAGATTTCCAAATATAACATATTATTTGATTTATTACTACATGATTCCATATGTGTTATTTCATAGTGTTGATGTCTTCACTATTCTACAATGTAGAAAATAGTAAAAAATAAAGAAAAGCCCTTGAATGAGTAGGTGTTCTAAAACTTTTGACTGGGGGGTGTGTGTGTGTGTACAGTGCCCTCAAAGTATTCAGACCACCTTACTTTTCCCACATTTTGTTAGGTTACAGCCTTATTCTAAAAAATGCATTCAATAAAAAAAAATCCTCACCCATCTTCACACAATACCCCATAATGACAAAGCAAAAATAGGTTTTTAGAACTTTTTAGCAAATGTAATAAAAAAATACCCTATTTACATACAGTGTAAATATTCAGACCCTTTGCTATGAAACTCAAAATTGAGCTCAGGTGCATCCTGTTTCCATTGATCATCCTTCAGATGTTTCTACAACTTGATTGAAGTCCACCTGTGGTAAATTTAAATTGATTGGACATGATTTGGAAATGCACGCACCTGTCTATATAATGCCCCACAGTTGACAGTGCATGTCAGAGCAAAAACCATGCCATGAGGTCGAAGGAATTGTGTCGAGGCACAGATCTGGGGAAGGGTACCAAAACATTTCTGCAGCATTGAAGGTCCCCAAGAACATAGTGGCCTCCATCGTTCTTAAATGGAAGAAGTTTGTAACCACCAAGACTCTTCCTAGAGCTGGCCGCCTGGCCAAACCTGAGCATTTGGGGGAGAAGGGCCTTGGTCAGGGAGGTGACCAAGAACCCGATGGTCACTCTGACAGAGCTCCAGAGTTCCTCTGTGGAGATGGTAGAACCTTCCAGAAGGACAACCATCTCTGCAGCACTCCACCAATCAGGCCTTTATGTTAGTGATCAGACAGAAGCCACTCCTCAGTAAAAGGCATATGACAGCCCGCTTGAAGTTTGCCAAAAAGCACCTAAAGAGTCTCAGACCATGAGAAACAAGATTCTCTGGTCTGATGAATCCTAGATGGAACTCTTTGACCTGAATGCCAAGCATCACGTCTGGAGGAAACCTGACACCATCCCTATGGTGACGCATGGTGGTGGCAGCATCATGCTGAGGGGATGTTTTTCAGCTGCAGTGACTGGGAGACCAGTCAGGATCGAGGGAAAGATGTACAGAGAGATCTTTGATAAAAACCTGCTCCAGAGCACTTAGGACCTCAAACTGGGGCAAAGGTTCACCTTCCAACAGGACCTTACTCCTAAGCACACAGCCAAGTCAATGCAGGAGTGGCTTCGGGACAAGTCTCTGAATGTCCTTGAGTGGCCCAACCAGAGCCCAAACTTGACCCCGCCGATCGAACATCTCTGGAGAGACCTCAAAAAAGCTATGCAGCGACGCTCCCCACCCAACCTGAAGGAGTTTGATGGATCTGCAGAGAAGGATTGGAGAAACTTCCAAAATACAGGTGTACCAAGCTTGTAACGTCACACCCAAGAAGACTCAATGCTGTAATCGCTGCCAAGTGTGCTATAACAAAGTACTGACTGAAGGGTCTGAATAATTATGAAAATGTGATATTTCCGTTTTTAATTTTTAATAAATTAGCTAACATTTCTAAAACCCTGTTTTTGCTTTGTCATTATGGGTTATTGTGTGTAGATTGAGGGGAAAAAACTGATTTAATCCATTTCAGAATACGGTTGTAAGTCAAGGGTTCTGAATGCTTTCCGATGGCACTGTATGTACTGTTATTTTTGTTGTTGAAATAGTGCACATTCAGGAATACTGTATACCCCGGTATGGTACAGAAACGATATGACAGTATGAAATGCCATTCTGACTCATATGTTTACATGTGAATCATTAAAGTTACCCGGAAGACTAGTACCTGGAAGGTTGCTAGATCGAATCCCTGAGCTGACAAGGTAATAATCTGTTGTTCTGCCCCTGAACAAGGCAGTTAACCCACTGTTCCTAGGCCGTCGTTGTAACTAACAATTTGTTCTTAACTGAATCGCCTAGTTAAATAAAGGTTTAAAAAAAGTGCTTGGGGCTACAGCTTAAGAGGATGAGAACGATGCTGAATGGGTGTAAACTAAGAAAATATATCATTTAAGGGCTTTTTCTCCTACTTGTCTCAAATTCTTCATTTAATTATTTTACACTTTTATAAAATGTTAAAATAGTCAGTCTTGAGAATTTGGTAAGCTCACCTTCCTGAATTCAGTCACATATGGTGTATTCTATTTGAGGATCTTGCCTTGTTGTTGACATGTTTTTATTTATCTCTTCCAGATCCTGCAGAGTATTGCCAACCATGTTTTATTCACCAAAGAGGAGCACATGAGACCTTTCAATGACTTTGTCAAAAGCAACTTTGATGCAGCTAGAAGGTATGATAAAATAAGGATCTCTTCCCTCACTGAAACCTATTGGATGTTTTTATTGGATACTCATTAACCTATCAGGCCTAGCTGAATCTTGTTCATTTGTCCTTTTGTGTTGTAGGTTTTTCCTGGACATTGCATCAGACTGCCCTGCCAGTGACTCCGTCAACCACAGCCTGTCCTTCATCAGTGATGGCAATGTTCTGGCCCTGCACCGGCTGCTTTGGAACAACCAGGAGAAGATAGGACAGTACCTCTCCAGCAACAGGTGAGTGGGCTGAACAGTCCAACAGAGTTGTGTTGTATTGCTTGGGACGACTTCGATGTTATAAGAACTTCCACACAAACAGTAGGTATCCTGCACACATACGGTCTCCCTACCCAACCGACATAGATTACAGAGACCGTGAGAAGCACTCCCTGGGGAGGCCGTGAGACCAAATCTCTCAGTGGCCCCCCTCTCAGTGGCCCCTGTGTTTAAGATACTATAGAGACATATTGTACAGATATATTGTTTTACTGACTAAAACTACACACATCATTAATTATAATTTTATGATTCTAATCAATTTCATACAATTATATGGTTTCAGGGTGGAGTATTCTAATCATTCATTTAAACATATAAATCCCATTAACAAAGATGTTTTACATAACCCAGATCTTTAGGTGAACATTTGTTTACACCAATCTGATAAGCCCAGCTCACAGGAAGCGTTGTTTGAAGCTATTGTACACCTCTGTACCTGCTGCGTGTGGGAGAGGCTTATCAGAGTAGACTGGATCAAATCAAATTTTATTTGTCACATGCGCTGAATACAACAGGTTACAGTGAAATGCTTACTTACAAGCCCTAAACCAACAATGCAGTTTTAAGAAAAATACGTGTTTAGTAAAAGATGGATAAGTAAAAAAAATACAAATAATAATTAAAGAGCAGCAGTAAAATAACAGTAGCGAGGTTATATACAGGGGGTATTGGTACAGTGTCATTGTGCGGGGAGTACACGTCTGTCGTGCTAACCACTTCCTTGTTCTTCTTCAGGGATCACAAGGCAGTAGGGAGACGGCCGTTTGACAAGATGGCCACCCTCCTAGCCTACCTGGGGCCCCCAGAGCACAAACCTGTGGCTGACACCCACTGGTCCAGCCTCAACCTCACCAGCTCCAAGTTTGAAGAATTTATGACAAGGTACACACATCAAATTACTATTAATCACATAGATCTCACTGTCACAAGCCGGTCTCATAAAACTGGATATGATAGTATCTGAGGCAGGGGTTGTTTTATTAGTACTCTAAAAGTACCTCCGATCTTGTATTTGCTTCCTCAGACACCAGGTACATGAGAAAGAGGAGTTCAAAGCCCTGAAGACCCTCAACATCTTCTACCAGGCTGGCACCTCCAAGAACGGCAACCCTGTCTTCTACTACATCACACGCAGGTGAGAACTGCAGACTGTCACATTTCAACAGAGTCACAAAACGCTCTATTCACTTCATCATGATGCATTTATTCAGAAACATTGATGCTGGAAACATTTTAAAACGAGGCATTGAGTTGGAGCACTCAACAATAAAAGGCATAGATTAATTTATTTTAGCTCACCTTAATCCATTGTACAGATGAGAACAGGTGACTGACGTTTCGAAGTCAAGCTGACGTCTTTCTCAGTGACTTGACAGTTGCACTTAGGCCACTAGGCTATGAATAGGAGCTATTTAGACACAACAATGTAAGAAAATAATGTTTCAAGGTAAATGGCAAATTAATACCAATAATAGGAGATCATGTCTGGTTAATCAATATGGAATCATAAAATAAGCAATAAAGTCATTAAACAAGTTAAACAAGTCAAAATATATTTTAGATTTGAGATTCTTCAAAGGAGCCACCCTTTGCCTAGGAGACAGCTTTGCACACTCTTGGAATTCTCTCAACCAGCTTCATGAGGTGGAATGCATTTAAATTAAAAGGTGTGCCTTGTTCATTTCTGGAATTTCTTTCCTTAATGCGTTTGAGCCAATCGGTTGTGTTGTGACAAGGTAGGGGTGGTATACAGAAGATGGTAAAAGACCAAGCCCTTATTATGGCAAGAACAGCTCAAGTAGGCAAAGATAAATGACATTCCATCGTTACTTTAACACATGAAGGCAAGTCAATCTGGAAAATGTGATCATTTCTTTTGTCACTGGCTTACACACAATACCCCATAATATCAAAGTGGAATTATGTTTTTGGAAATTTGACAAATTAATAAAAAAATAAAAAAAGTGACTACACCTCAGCAATTTCTAACTATTTTTACAAGAAAGGTTAGATTTTAACAGCCTTACTAGTTATTGTTTATGGCCCTCTCATGCTGAATAGTTGTTTTCAGGGGTTACGTAGATTACACATAGTTACATTTATGAAGTTAAGGTCGCTGTACATTTTAAATAACTGACTTGAATGCAAGTAAATTTATCACAATTAACATCTCACCAATTATAACAACAGGACCACCAGCACCATTCAAAGATCGCTGCCACTTACCTGTTGTTATGAGTAAAGTAAACCCTCTCACCTGCAGTGGTTTGTGAACAAAGTAAACCCTCTCACCTGCAGTGGTTTGTGAACAAAGTAAACCCTCTCCCCTGCAGTGGTTTGTGAACAAAGTAAACCCTCTCACCTGCAGTGGTTTGTGAACAAAGTAAACCCTCTCACCTGCAGTGGTTTGTGAACAAAGTAAACCCTCTCCCCTGCAGTGGTTTGTGAACAAAGTAAACCCTCTCCCCTGCAGTGGTTTGTGAACAAAGTAAACCCTCTCCCCTGCAGTGGTTTGTGAACAAAGTAAACCCTCTCCCCTGCAGTGGTTTGTGAACAAAGTAAACCCTCTCACCTGCAGTGGTTTGTGAACAAAGTAAACCCTCTCACCTGCAGTGGTTTGTGAACAAAGTAAACCCTCTCCCCTGCAGTGGTTTGTGAACAAAGTAAACCCTCTCCCCTGCAGTGGTTTGTGAACAAAGTAAACCCTCTCCCCTGCAGTGGTTTGTGAACAAAGTAAACCCTCTCACCTGCAGTGGTTTGTGAACAAAGTAAACCCTCTCACCTGCAGTGGTTTGTGAACAAAGTAAACCCTCTCCCCTGCAGTGGTTTGTGAACAAAGTAAACCCTCTCCCCTGCAGTGGTTTGTGAACAAAGTAAACCCTCTCCCCTGCAGTGGTTTGTGAACAAAGTAAACCCTCTCACCTGCAGTGGTTTGTGAACAAAGTAAACCCTCTCACCTGCAGTGGTTTGTGAACAAAGTAAACCCTCTCACCTGCAGTGGTTTGTGAACAAAGTAAACCCTCTCACCTGCAGTGGTTTGTGAACAAAGTAAACCCTCTCACCTGCAGTGGTTTGTGAACAAAGTAAACCCTCTCCCCTGGAGTGGTTTGTGAACAAAGTAAACCCTCTCCCCTGCAGTGGTTTGTGAACAAAGTAAACCCTCTCACCTGCAGTGGTGACGATTGTAGAAGAGCCAACAGTTTGGGATGAGGGGTTTTATTGTACCTGGCTAATGACATCATTATAGTTGACCATTGGCAGCGAACCTCAAAGGGGGATGGCCATTATTTTTGTTGAGCCTTTCCAATTGAAATTCACAATGCTGCCTCTACCTGAGATCCACTCATCTACAGCCCATAGACATTCTCTCTCTCTCTCACTCTCACACACACTGTGGTGCCAATAGAAACAAAGGTACAGTATGGTGCCACCTGCTGCTGAGACAAGGTCATAGCCTATAGAATGTTTGGAAATAACTCTGTTTAATAGTCAAGAAACAGGCAAACACATCTCGGAGGTGAAGTAAGGGCCATTAAGGATCTATTAAAAGTTAACGATGAAAACAGAGTTATGCAGATAGTGAATACTAAAACTTTTTTTTTCAACATCCCAATAATGATGTGTACGGTGGTAGACTGGTAGTGTAAAATGTACATCGATGCTACCTGTGCATGTCATATGTTATTGATTAGTTTGAGAGATGTGTAAGTGTTTGACACAGTATTCAGAATGGTAAGAAAACAGAATGTTGGTTTAATGACACTCATTTGTGTATATTTGTGCAGTTGTCCAATAGACTGACAAGGACATTAACTCCAGACATTTTAATTTAACTTTCAGAGAACGTACAGGGTGAGAGTCAGGAGGAGCCACAGGTTTAGTACTAGTGGGAGTGTTGACCTGGCGCTTGGGGCTGGGCTGGTGTTGTGGTCCGGGGAGCCACCCTGGTTGGCCCTCTTGACACTCCTGGTGCGGAGGGTGGCCGTTCTCCTTGGGATGGTAGAGGGGTTGTTAGTGGTGAAGGCTGTATCTGTAGTGTAGATGCTGTCAGTAGTAAAGGTTGTGTCTGTTATGAAGGTGTCGTCTGTGGTTGACGTGCTGCTTTCGGTGTGGGACCTGTCAGTGGGCAGGGTGGAAATGGCCAGAGGGGTTGAAGTGAACGGGTAGTGGTCTGTGAAGAGGTTGTTGTTCTCTGGTCCACTGGGGCGTCCTGGGGCTCTCCTGGTGTGGAGCTGGGTGTTGAGCAGGGCAGACTCGGACAGGTACCAAGGCCACCTGGTGAGGGCCTCTGGGGGAGGAGGGTGGCTCTTCTCCTCCTGAGTACCAGCAGCCAGGGGAGGCTGAGTGTATGAGGCAAAGTGCCATCCTCCAGTCCTGGCTGGGTGGGGCTCTCCACAGACAGGGTGAGTGTGGCAGGGGCAGCCAAGCACGCGGGTGGACGTGTGCTGGAGCCAGGCCAGCAGGTGGGTGATGTTGGTCTGGTGCTCACAGGCCCAGGGGTTGTCCCCCAGGGAGAGGAGGCTCAGGCTGCCCAGCTGGCTGAAGGCCGCAGGGCCCACAGAGGAGAAGCGGTTGGAGTGCAGGTAGAAGGTGGTCAGCCTGGACATCCGGTTCAGAGTGCCAGGCAGGATCTGCACCAGGGAGTTGTGGGACAGGTCTACGGTCTCCAAGCTGGCTGGCATGTTGGTGGGCACGGTCCAGAAGTGGTTGTTGCTGAAGTTGAGCAGGCGTAGGCTGGTCAGGGTGTTGTTGATGAACACGGCCCGCTCCAGCTTGTTGTTGGACAGGTCTAGGACCCGCAGGTTCCACTGGTAGGCCGTGTCATTCTTGTCCAGTAGGTGGATGTGGTTGGCTGCAGCGTGGAGCTCCCACAGTGCCTTTGGCAGGGCGGTGGGCAGGCGGACCAGCCTGTTGTGGGACAGGTCCAGGGTGCGGAGGTGGGCGAAGGTACTCAGCTGGCCATCCAGGTCATGGATACGGTTGTGAGACAGGTTGAGGGAGTGCAGGTTGTGCTGCAGGCCCAGGGGCAGCGTCCTCAGGCCCCTCCAGGAACAGTCCACCTCTCTGTGGCTGCGGTTACAGGTACACATGGGGGGGCAGACAGCCAGGGCCTGGAGACACAGCAGCATCAACAGCCATAGCATGGCCACACAGTGGGGAGGGCCACTGTGGGGCATCAGTAGCACACGCCTTGAAACACAGGAGGAATGGGTTAGAAACATGATGGCAAACCCACTTTATTAACTAGGCTACATATCAGCAGCATCTAGTAGTAAAACCTTATAGTCCACGTAGGTAGAAGACCAAGAACTAGCAGTGTGAATGAATGAGAGGCAGACTGCACCAGTAGTGGAGTAGAGGCTACTGAACTGACTAGAGACCACAGTTCAGATCTAATTCTCTCCCATTCTGCTCTGCCCCTCTCGCTCCCATTCTGCTCTGCCCAACTCGCTCCCATTCTGCTCTGCCCAACTCTCTCCCATGGAGGATCCCTAATATCTGGCACATGGAGGCAGTACATGCACTGTACCAACATGACTGTGACCTCAAAAATTATGCAGGTATACTAATCAGGCAGTGTGTGTAGAGATGCACTCAGTCAGTCACAGTGCTGCAGATATACCTTCTCCAGCATGCTCATGCATGCAACACAGTATGTGAGTAGGGTTTAAACGTTTGTCTTTAACGCCTACAGTCCAGGACCTATTTATTTAGGGAGTTCCCCCATCCTCCCTAGCAACAGACTAGTGGGCAGTGTCATGCTTTGACTACAATAGCTGGTAGATTGTTTTGAAGAGGATGTTCTGATTGGCTTGGGTTATTAGTCTGTAGGGGATACCTTTTTAGAAGATGGTTGTAGTTCACTTGAGGTGGGAATTCCCTGCTGTCCCATTTCACTGATGTTAATTAGCCTGTTCGATATATAGCCCAGTTAGTGAGTGTCAGCTATTGAGCAGGGAGTTCTTCTTACTAGAACAGGCTGACTAGATGGGTTTTATAAATGACTATGGAGAGGACGGAGACACCGGCCAGTCCCACAGCAAGCCAGAGTCAGAGAGGATGTATTGTGAGCAGTGCAGATATTGTTACTGTAGCACCACGGTCATGTATGTAAGGTTGTGTGTGTGTGCATTGCTACTTTCTTGTTTTTCTATTTGATTCCATCGGTGTGCGAGAGTAGAGGCACTCACCTTTTCCTCATCTTTGCGTTCCAGTCTTTCCTCTCCTCTGTGGTCCCCAGCCCAGGCTGAGCTCCTGCCTTTGTCTCCTGAAACACTGGAGTGGCTGCTGCAATGCTGATGAGGGATTTTCCTGGGTTTGACCGGTTGTCGCTCATTCACTGTTTTTAACGCTCTCTTCCTTTTCCCTCCTTACCTTCTGAGGCTGTTTTGTCCCCTGGTTCTGTCCTGCATCTCTCTTTATTCTCTGGAGGATGGACTGTTAGGAGGATCTGTCTCTTCTTCTATCCTTTAGGTTCAGTGATGCAGGGAGCATTAAACAGTGTAAGCTCCTACTGCTTGAGCAGCCACTGCCGACTCTGTGCAGGGAAGAGTGTGTATGTCTTGGGGAGGGGGAAAGTGGGAGGGGTGTAGGAGAAGAGTAGAGGGATGCAGAGCGGCTCATAGCTATTGATGACTGAGGAGCTGGGGGCTGCTGACGCCAATGTTTCATAATCACTATCCTTTCACTCATTCAAATAAATCTCTTCCTGTCTCTCTCTCTCTCGCTCTCTCTCTCCCCACACCTTCCTCTTTCCATTTCTCTATATTAAGCTACCAATACAATTCCACTGACTCACTGCACCATGGAAGTGAATTGATTTTGTTATGGCACAGCAATGTTTTTCATATTTACTATAATAGTTATGTACCCAATTTGAAGGCCCCCCCCCTACAAATATTGCTGTAATGGAAAACCTTTGCATTTGGATTGATGTTGGTGTCAGTATTATGTCATCACAGACAACCCATTTTAGACTTGGCATGCAATACATCCACGCATTCATCATGTTGTCAGCCATAAGTAGCTGAATAATTATCTGGGAAAGACGCTGGGAACACAAAGAAGGGATCCGTGGCGGTGTGGAAGTTCAGAATGTGGTTTTGTGCTGCTTCGTTGTTTTATTCCCTCTCTGGTCAGTGAAAACAGGGCATTCTTTGAGAGCCCAGTGGTACTGCCCAGCAGAGAGACGGACTCGCTCTGCTTACTAATGCCCAGCCTCACACGCTCTGTAATGGAGGGTCTTGCACACTCTCTCTCTCTCTCACACACACACACACACACACACACACACACACACACACACACACACATTTAGCTGTCTCTCAGACACACTCTCTGTAGCAGAGAAGCACTCAGGAAGCACTTGACAAGGTGTCGTAATTCTTTATTGGTGTATACAAAGGATAGATGGAGCTAGAGTAGAAACATTTGAATTCTTCTTTACTGTAGAGAAAAGACCAAGAAAGTGATGTTGAATTGTAGTAATACATTGTGAGAGTGTTTCTGGAAGAGCTTTGATGCTTAAAATCCTCTAAATGCAGTCTCTTTACTTGACCTGATACTACAGTTCAGTGGTGGTTGGTTCTGCTTTTGTCATATTAACAGCATTTCTATTGCATTTACAATGTCTAAAAAAGTGAGGGAAATGGGAAATGTGACAACAAGCAAGCTGTGAATATATCCACTAGACAAAATAGGAGTCAGTTCCTCTGATCAGTGACACGGAGGAATGCTCTACATTTGAACAAATACTTATTTTTGTTTTTCAAAAATACAAATGAAAAAAAGCGACTGTGGTATTGAAAAATCACTCTTTGTCTACGCAAACACCTGTCAGAGCGAAAGCAGATGGTCTCTTTAGGGCATGTCAATAGAAGCTGTTGTATAAAACTGTGCTGTACCAATCGGTATGCGGTCTGAGAAGGTCACCATGAGTGCGCAACTCACCCCACCACCACATCACTGGAGGCCTGGGAGGAAGGAGAGGCTGTTGTGGCTGCGGGGTCAGAGGGCTCTGCAGGCTGGTTGGTGGTGACTGGGCTCTCCTGGCTGGGGGTCGCCGCTCCATTTTCAGCACTTCCTGACGTGACGTTAGCTGTGGCTGCCTCCTTCTCTTTCTTCTTGGGCTTGGCTTTTGCCGTCTCATCTTTCCCTTGCTCCTTGACTGACTTCTCTGGCTCCTCTTCCTTGCCCCTCTCCCCCTCCTGCGTCTGTCTGAGCTCTGGCATCATCAGGCTGGTCTCACTGGGCTCAGAGCCAGGCCTCTCCTTGGTCTTCTGCCCAGTGCCCCAGTGCCCAGAACCACTCTCCAGGTCTACGTTGCTGCGGGTGGGGCGGCTGCTGATGGTGCTGCTACGTAGCTGGTGCTTCAGGTGGATCACCTGGTATAACAGCATCACGGTGGAGACCAGCAGGACGGTACACAGGACCACCAGGCAACCCGTCACTATCAGCAGGATGGTGCCATCCATCTCCTTAAACAGACACTTAAACAGCCAGTCGGCACAGGGATTGGGATGGGCCTTAGTATTGGCTCTGGATGGTGTGTTGGTGGTTGCTGGGATGTTGGTAGTTGCTGGGATGTTGGTTGCAGATGTTGCCCAAGTGGAGTGTGTAGGTGAGGTTTGATTTGTTGCTGTGGTTAAACCTGTAGCTACAGATGGTCCCATGGTTGTGTCAGGGCTAGCCCCATATCCCATTAGTACTACACTGTACAGCAAGACGCAGACCCGGGAGCCATTCATATTTCTAATGGGGAAGAGTGAGAAAAAGAGTGAGCTTGACTGGTGACTCTCAGAAAGTATAATAGGATCTTAATTTGTGCTTGTTTTTTTTGTAACAGTTCCTGTACTGTCTGATTCAATCAGCAGTCGGAGATCAATGCTCTCATCTGAGATTTAACGTCTTGATTAATTTGAACCATTATTCATTTGTTTTGCCCAGAATATATTTTAGATCATTGACGATCAATGTTCACTTCCAGTTTAGGCCAGCACATTTTAAAAAATGTACTGATATTATGCCATTTCTATCTCCCAGAAAATGTAGCTCAATACATTCTGGTCAATATAGACCGTAACCTACACATTCTGGGTATGATGAACAAAATCTCACTATTGAATTTCCTTATAGTTAGGTTCTCACAATAATAGACTATACCATTTTGTATTTTTTTTTTTAAATGACTATTTCCAAACTTTTTTCTCTTCTTAAATATGTTAATGTCACTTACCTTGACGGAGTTGACAAGTTTGTTTGTGGTACTTCGTAACACGGGAGAAGCCAGCCAAGATTAAAAATAATAGCCGTACGTGTGAGAAATGTTATAAAAGAGAAATGTCTGGGGGGGAAAAAGGGGTGTGAGAGAAGCCTTCATCAGGCTCGCACAGTAATGATATGTTTCCTGTACCGCTCTCACTTCTCCTTTGCTGCTTTATTTGAAGCTAACGGTAACTTCCAAAATAACGGAAACACTTGAGTAAACGAAGGATACAAAGTATATTGAAAGCACTTGAATCCACACAGGTGTGCTTCCTGATTTAATTAAGCAATTAACACCCCATCATGCTTAGGGTCATGTATAAAAATGCTGGGCAGGCCATTATTTTCCCCATTATTTTGGCTACCATGGCTATGTTCCCATCCACAGGGCACGAGGAGTCACTGAATGGTTTGATGAGCATGAAAATGATGTAAACCATATGGCATGGCTTTCGCAGTCACCAGATCTCAACCCTATTGAACACTTATGGGAGATTCTGGAGCCGCGACTGAGACAGTGTTTTCCACCACCATCTACAAAACACCAAATTATGGAATTTCTCATGGAAGAATGGCATCGCATCCCTCCAATAGAGTTCCAGACACTTGTGAATCTATGTCAACTTTACCAAGGTGCATTGAAGCTGTTCTGGCCCAATGCCCTATTAAGATGCTTTATGTTGGTGTTTCCTTTATTTTGGAAGTTACCTGTATATCAGTTTGTGTGTGTGTGATGATTAGCTTGGTCACACAGAAGCCAGAGAGTAAGCACTATGGTTAACACCCTACAACAGGTGGGCTGTTGAGAGGAGAGGAAACATGCTGTGTTGTCTTGGAGACGAGAAGTGTTTATAATTACTAATCAAATTGTATTCGTCACATGCGCCGAATACAACATGTGTAGACTGTACATGTGTAGATATGTACATGTGTATGTATGCTTACTTACAAGCTCATAAACCAACAATGCAATTTTAAGAAAAATACTTAAAAATAAAAGTAACAAAGAGCAGCAGTAAAATAACAATAGCAAGGCTATATACAGGGGGTACTGGTACAGAGTCAATGTGTGGGTGCACCGGTTAGTTGAGGTCATTTGTACAGTCGGAAGTTTACATACA